>NC_053133.1:23059581-23662081 GCF_010015445.1 Perca fluviatilis
AGGAGGGTTAGGAGGTGTACAGAGCTCCGTGATTCCGTCAAAGAATGTACCGGCTTGTCTCCAACTATCCCCACGGTTAAAAAGTTTCTGCTGAGGCAGGATGCATATACACTGCACGCCCTGCATTGAAACACTTCCCAAGAAACAGAGTGATTGTTAATGGTATCGATAAGCAATTTCAGGCTGATTTGGTCGATATGTCTGAATATTCAGCGGAAAGCGATAATGTGCAGTATTTATTGACATGTATTGATGTGTTTTCTAAATATGCCTGGGTAATATGTCTTAAAAACAAATCGGGGCCTAACCGTGACAAGTGCCTTTAAAGGAAATATTGGAACAAGGGCCGCATACCCCAGAAGCTTCAAACAGACTCTGGAAAGAATTTTATAATAAGGTTTTTCAAAATTGATGACACAATATAAAATTCACCATTTTTTCCACATCGAGCGCGAAACAAAAGCAAGTGTTGTTGGCGTTTCAATAGGACTTTCAAAACCAGAATGTGGAGATATTTAGCGGCTGTTAACTCGGCCGCTATATTGAGGTAGTACAAGATATGGTTGCTGCTTACAACTCTGCATACCATAGGTCAATAAAAATAGCACCGTCCTCATTATGTAAAGACAATGAGAAAACTGTCTTTAACACTCTGTACAAACTGAAACCACATGGAACAGTGCTGTTTAAATTTCAGATGGGGGACACCGTTAGGATATCAAAGCACAAGGCGTTTTTTAAGTAAAGGTTCCGAACAGACGTTTACAGATGAGTTTTTACAATATCAAAGCGTATAGGTAGAACTCCTCCTGTTTATATACTGAAAGACAATAGTGTGGGGAGCGGTGACAGGTACCTTTTCACGGAGCCGAGTTACAGTCTGTAATTGTAGACAAAAAACAAAGTGTTTAAAATTGAGAAAGTGCTGGCTCGAAGAAACAGGGCCGTAAAAGCTTGTACTTGTGAAATGGTTAGGATGGCCTCAGAAATTCAATTCATGGCTCTCTGAAAAGACATAGTTGATGTAAGATAAAAGCGTGTACCAGTCTTGTAATATTAGTCATTTGTGTTTTGTTAGTGAAAGGTATTGGAGCTATGAATAAGAGCGGATTTTTGTTACGCTGCCTAGTAATGCCTCACAATTAGTTTATCAAATAATAAGATTTGGCAATTCAGAACAAAACTGGCTAAACCACTCATATTACAAGAGCCGTATGAAGTTGGTCTTATTGAAATTCAATACCCCAGGGTCTGGAATAGTTTCACTGAGAATGATCGCCAAGGTTGATTTCATGCCGAGGCAGCGAAAATGTTCAACAAGCTAAGGCTAACAGTTGGTTCTTATAATACGATCGACAGCATTGTTAAAAGATATAATATGAAATGTGCTGCTAACCCAACCCTAGCCCACATAACTATGACACACAATCCTATCACTAATAAGATTCTTTCACGGGAGGAGGCGGTTGGAATATTGTGTGTTTAAGGACGTCTGGCGAAATTCTTAGGTTCATTCCAGACTCTGTGTTCGAAATTCACATTGGCCCTCATTTAAAATGTGCAGCTCCACACCCGGCAGACATTCATGGGAGTCGTTATAATATATTTATTTATAGTGACATTGTGGACTACCAGCTACGGTTCGGTAGTCATGTACCCTACTCCGTTGTATAAATATCTCTGATGAGAGCAAAGCGTATGCCCACTCTAAGTTGCGACGAAGTCCTCACTACACATCGTTGGCACCTCGAGTATTACTGATATTCAAATAGAACTTCCGAGACGATCAGAACCAACACATCCCTTTCTCATACGGAAAAGTAATTGTCAAACTACATTTTTAGACCTGTGAAACAGCATTGAAATGATGAGGAAGCGTACACATCCGATGATGGAAGATATATGCACTATTACATGAATCAAGCTGGTGGAGAGTTGCGGGGTTCATAGGCTCCAGCACAATACGGACATGGATTAGGGGGGATATTCAGAAATTTATGGCGAATGCTGTCCCCCTTTTAAAAAGAGGGTTTAATATAGCCAAACCTCATCTGAAAACAGCAGCAAGTGGTTTTATTGGTGATGTTGTGACTAATGTCAGGAATGCCGTGGCATCAGACAACAGGGAAATGGGCTAATGGTGTACAGGCCTAAAAGCATTAAAAGAGCCCCACCAGGATGTGGGCGTAACCGGATTTGTGAACAAAAAGCATAAAAACGCCACCAAAAAGCGAAGGATTGTCAAAGAGAGGCATCTGTCAGCAGGCGTAGAGCTCGAACCGGCTCTCTGGCCCTGACAAAGACATATTTTAATTTTACAGAATCAATCATGGCGTTTATTCATAATCAGTCCGAAGAGTGTGTGAAGACAGAATTGGATCTGTTTACAGTACCCGTACACACAAACATCTATCGAAAATCAACATTTGTAGAAATCCCCCAATGTCAGCTCTAGCGGACGCCCGGTCCTATTGAATTTTCATTTACCCTGGCCGGGAGGATTATCTAGACCTTAACGATTCATACTTGTATACCGCGTGTAAGGATTACAAACCCTGATGGCACATTGTTGGCTATGCGCAGCTGATGTAGGTTTTATAAACTATCCTGGATGCAGTCTTTTTTCCACAAGTAGATATAATGTTGGGTGATAGACTGATCACACAGTCTTCAAATCACGTATCCTTATAGAGCCCTTATAGAATGTCTTCTGAATTATGGAGAGGACACGTTGGCTACATAATTTAGCACAGGGCTATTTTGTAAGGACACAGCTGGCAAAATGGATGAGACATCTATCACAGGCGATAATGATGGGGTTGGCACAAAGGGGTGAATACACATCCGAAAGCCATATTGTGGAATTAATAGCACCAGTACATTACAGATTTGTTTTTCAAGAAAAACTATTGCTAAATGGTGTTGACATGTCTTTGAAATTCATCCGTTCAAAAGGCGACTTTGTACTAATGACCCCTAGGAATGTCAATTCGCTGTGAAAATAATGTCTGCTAGTCTATTTGTCAAAGAAAATAACAGTTGCACCAACTGTAAAGACTAGCTCATAGTGCGTGCCTTACAGCATACTAATGCAAAATATGCTATTGACAGAGTATCTCTAAAACCTTCTCAATACCTACAGGCACCGCGTGTTTTGCAACCAAGGAAACCTGTTCATAGGACAGATTCCTAAATTTGTAGTCATAGCTTTACGTAGATAATGGAAGCATACACAGGATGCGTATGCCCGTAACCCCTTTAATTTTGGAAACTATAATACAGAATTTATTAGCCTTTATGCAGATGGACAGCCTCACCCAGCCCGTCCTTTTCAGCCCTTTTTCAAAGAGGACAATATATGCGGGAATATTATCAACTGATTGAATCAACAGGGCGCCATTTAAAAGACCGGTCACTAGCCATAACACGATCTGATTTTGGGTCTGGTTATCACGCTATTTTGTTTTTAATTTGGAACCCGGCGGTGGGGGTCAGGGAAACGTTTCACTGATTAAGAGCGGCCAGCGTTAAGCTTGGAGAGTCGCGGTTCAGAAAACCCCTTCCGAGGACTGTGATCCTATCTGCTATTCCGTTTTTGATTCTGTAATCGAAATATCTAACAGAAGGCAAGTCCTATTGGATCATTACTAAAGATGAATACGATAGAACTCACTAGCGTACTCAGAGAAAAGAATGAATAGAGACACAAATTTCTTAGGAGTAATGCCATGTGATCATCTCCCAAAAACCGTAGTTTGTAAATTACCCGCTATGTTAGTTGTAAATACGAACCCAGTAATATGCCCGGTGAACACTGGCTAGGTATTTACATTACAGAGAACAAGCATGGTTTGTTCTTTGATAGCTTTGGACATCCACCTACCTTTTTTCCTCAGGAAATTAGCAATTTCCTCTTAAAAACAGTGTGGAGATGTGCCATTCAACAAAACAAGTTCAAAATAATTATTCTACAACATGTGGACAGCACTGTGTTTTCTTTTTATGTCACATTCAGAAAAAGATTCCTATACTACAAAAGTATTGAGCATGTATGGGGCCAATCTTGTATGCAACGATACAATGGTTAGTCATTTTGTTAGCAGAATACATCCAGATGTGTGTCATGATCAGAAATTTAAATGTGTACAATGTTCATGTCGCCACCTATAGGTAAAAAATTAGTGTAAAAATGGTGTAATGATGTTTTTTTTTTTCAAAAAATAAAGAATGTGGAATATACATGTCTTACGATGTCTCAATTTTTGCATTCCTTTTTTATTTTTTAAAACAAATTATACAGGAAAAATGCATTCAATAGATAAAATTAATGTAAAACATTCATTTAATGTCACAGGTTTACATACAACACAGCATTTTCATATGCCTGAAGAAATTACCCACTCAATGGAAAAAAAAATTTAATAAAAAAATATAAAATGTATGTCACAAGTTAACATACAACACAGCATTTTCACATAGTTGAATAAAGAAAAAAACACCTGAATAGAAAAAATAATAATAAAAACAGATTTAAAAATAAAAATAAATTTATGTAAAACATTCATTTAATGTCACCAGTTTACATACAACACTGACTTTTCGCATAGTTGAATAAAGAAAACACACCTCAATAGAAAACACATCTCAATAGAAAAATAATAATAAAAATAGGTTTAAAAGTAAAATATATAAAATTAGTGTAATAATAAAAAATAATAAAAATAGGTTTAAAAAAGTAGAATATAAAAATTAGTGTAATAATAGAAAAGATTAAAAACTAGCCCGCGAGTCTTAGTAATGGATGGTGTAATACTAAAGGTTCTAGAAGTACTAGTTTGCGCGTAAATCAGATGCCGTTTGTGTATTAAATACAGGGGCCATTCTTAATGCTCTAGGAGTGCGCGGGGATCGTAAAGCCATCATAGGCGTTTGTGTATTACTTCCAGATGATGTATCTGTTTTAAAAGCCTCAATAGAACGGCGTACCCTTGTGTTTGGGATTACGGATATTGGCACATTTAAACTAGCTAACGTTTTTAAAAATATGTTCCACCCTTTTGGTCTAGAGCGGTCTGCAACATTATTATGGGCTGTGACACTTTTCAGCAGATCATACAGATGACTACCTGGCACATTCTTATTTCCAACAACTATTTCCCCTTGATCTGTCAAGATATCTGGTCATGTGTCGGGATAATGAAGCCAATATGTATTCCGCATTTCTTTTGTTTCTTATAGGCATATGTTTCAACACTTCTGTTTTTAACATATTTTCTTCTTCATCTTTTGAATCCTTTGAATCAACTTCAGGCATTGATAATGTAATCACACGTTTCTCGCGTTCACCCTGTTTTATCATGACCAGGTACCTCTGTAGAATACTTGAATATCTTTTAGCTTTTTCATATACATCAATGTCCTGCTGTTTCAATATATCACTCATGGCTCGGTCCAATTCA
The DNA here is from genome assembly GCF_010015445.1 of Perca fluviatilis. NCBI lineage: Eukaryota > Metazoa > Chordata > Actinopteri > Perciformes > Percidae > Perca > Perca fluviatilis. The sequence goes on from NC_053133.1 coordinate 23,065,041, forward strand.
CTTTGTACAGACTGCCGCAGAGATACATTTGAGGAGTCCGATGTTTGAGGATGCTGTAATGCTGCTAATTGATTTTGTGGAACCAAAAACATTTTCTGAGTGTGTTCCATCTCAACTCCTGTTGATAAGACTTGCTATGAATGGGATAGCAGCCCCCAGTAGAGGCAGTAGAAACCCTCCTGTTTGATTGATTGTCTTTTTTTTTTTTTTAAATGTTTAACTTTTTTTTATCAGCTATCAGTCTAATAACTTTCTTCTTTTTCTTTAACAGCTTGTACTGAATATTAGACAACGGTATGTGCCCTTGTAAGACATTCAAAGATATTTCACAAAGGGCATTAATAAAGTCTGGACTAAGCGTTGCTCACAATGACACCTACGTCTCGGGGTGATGCCTTATGTAGCATGTCTAACAATGTAAAATTCCTCTCCATTCGGTTTTGACATTATTACACCTTTTTTCTAAGAGCGTATACAACCTGCTGTGGGGATATCAAGCGGTTCTGAGTCTTAAAATATCGGGGGTTGTGGTTTTATAATCTATCAATAGATAGCCAAAGGTGTAACTAGTTGCATCGTTAAAAGCCTCTAAAAATATTTACTATTACGGGGAACATTTGGCGTGCCAGTAAAGCTTATCTGATGTTGATCTCTAGCATTTTTGAAAATAATCATATAGTTTGTATTCAAACTGATTGTACGACTAGCTTTACCTTGAATAAACAGATTCTGCACTAGATATATACAACTAAGGCGTCTATGATGGACATACTGGGTGAAAACTTTTTGAACTTCCAAATTATCACTGGCTGAGTTCATTATACATCGTCTATAATGAGCAAATTATTCTTAGTAGTAGGCAAGAGTGTTTTCGACGTAAGAACGATTCGGAGACCTTGTACAAAGTTTATATTCAACGTTTTAAGTAATTGATCGTATATTGGTTGCCAGCATGAATAGATGTATACAATGTTATCGATTTTTTGTGAAATACGCGCACGACATGTTTTCAATAATGTCTTTGACAAAGTATGTTTTTCCACAATTAGAGGGACCACTGATAACAAGGCTGAAAGAGGTGTTGAAGCCTACCATCAAATCCTGAAACATCCCTAGTAGCCATAAGGTACAGTTTGTATAGTCTTGGACACGCCGTCGTTTTGTGTTAAACGACCTGTACTTTCCTGGTGAGTGTGTCGTTTTTGAGATGGAACTGTTTTTTGTCGCGTGTTATTGTGAAGGCCGTTGTGGTCAGATGGTTAGGAGGCTGCGGCTGCTTGGTCACAAAGGATTGAACAAGCCCAATTAACGATTCATGTGTAACCACTTTGGCATTTGTGGCATTGAGGGTTACACCCTTGCATTTAACCTGTGTATTTCCTTGGCGGTCCTATAAGCATAGCATTTAGGACCCCCGGAAGTAAACTCAGTTATATAATCTTCGGTAGGAGCCCCACAGACTTGGGCGCTATTTAGTTCATCCGTTAAATCGCCAAGGTAAGGACCTAGAGGTGGGATCCACTCGCCCGTCTCTGCTTGTGAACAGAATGCTGTCAGTGTCAACATATAAAATAACGTTCCTGCAGTTTATCCAACAAATCATATAGCTCCATGCGAGCATAGGCTGTGGTCATGGCCCCCTATAAAAACATTCACATCTTTTACTCTGGATACGACCCCCTCTGTGTATCCCCATTGGACAATCGCTACTTCTGGTGAGATGAATGAGAACTGGCGAACATCAAAAGTACGCTGAACATGAGCTGTGTGAAGCGGGATGGTTCGGTTATGAGCTCAGCAGTAGTCATGTTACTGCATGGGCAAATTTGCCCCAAAGACTATTCAGAAGCAATTTATTTGTATGCCTGACAGCTTTGTTAAAACATATCTTGGTCGGATCAAGGACGAATGCCTTCGTGTGCATAATAGTCATCTATGTACTTTTGTTTTTCGTCTTCCGTTTTGATATGCCCAGGGTATCCTGAAGCTTCTTGCTTACGTTTAAGAAATGTTTTAACATAGGCTTTAAAAAGCTGATCAGTTTTTTCTGGGAAATGCCAAACTTCAGCAATGGAAACAATCTTATACCCTTTCTCTATGGCTTTCTGTAATTCAAACGTCACCCAAACGCCAGACAACAACCTCTCTTGATCGCTATGTGTGCATGGTGTTGTTTGATTCATCTCAACGGCACACGCCGCACATAGGGGGAACATCAGTTTACCGTTACAGTGGTAGGGCAACACAGGGTGATACAGGCCTCTGGGCGGTGCTACTGTACATTTCACAATGCCAAAGTATTTGTTTATGTCATCAAAATCCTTGTGTATTATTTGGGGGTGTCCTATTGGATAATCTCTTTTAGACTGAACAGTTGGGTACAAACTTGTGAAATCATAGTATCTGATCTTTTCATCATTTTCTACCTTGTGGTACAGTTTCATTGCATTTGTGCGGCCTCCAAAGAGGGATTCTCGCGGATTGAGACGCCCTGGCTTTTCATATGTTAACATGAACTCCTTAACGTCTGGGTCATTGTCCACAGCCTGTCTCCAATCACATTCCCACATCACCACAACTTTCAGCTGATGCTTATTTTTTAGAGCAGACACTCTGTTATGGAACTCCGATAGCAGTTCACCCTGTGTTTTTTTTTTGTTTTTGGTGAGAGGATTGATTTCACCTGACGCATAGCACTTATCACAGCCGTGAAAGAAGCAGCCATTAAATTCATAACACGTGTGTGTGTCTTCACAATAGCCATCTACAAAGAACTGACCAAATGACTTTTCACCTCTGTTCAGAGCGTGCTGTATGTCAAGGCCCTCTCTGTCTGAAACATACTCAAGCCACTGTATTGAAACATCAGAACATGTCTTGTTTTGCCTAAGGTAGGCCCCTTCGTATGTCAGAGCAACAGAATCTTTGGGGAGGAACAACGTTTTAAATACACCCATACATGAGGAGGCCAATGTAGCGTATGCAAACGGGTCTAGGCCTGTGCACTCGTGGAAGGCCTCTCTGTATATTTTGCATGCTTTAATCAAAACCGTTACATCGTTAACACAATAGCTGAGCAGCTCTTTTCGAAAGTCAAAAGGTGTGTCGCGGACCGTAACGTACCACTCCATGAACGTTTTCTTAGAGGCGTCACTCATAGCATCATAACCATATAGAGCTGGTGCAGGATACGGACCAATATAATTCTCATTCTCTCGCTTGTTAAATTCGTGTGGGAAGAAGCCTTTGAGAAGATCGGAGAACCCCATGGCTGCCGGTGTTTTAGATAGAGCCATAGGGATAAAACTGAACGAATCGATCCAACGCTGATTGAAAGTAGAATCGATCATCAGAAGCACCCTAGAACCGCGCATAGTAATAGTTGGACAAAGTTTCTGACTCACCAGATACTCTAAAACTATATAACTGTCAAAACCTGATGCATTGTGTGCTATAAAAGTATAGCCTCTGTATTTCTCCTGTCTGTAGTTCTTAATGAATGATGCGACACAGTTTGTTGTTTCGTAGCAGTTTTTTTGACCGTCCATATCCATAACGCATACAAAATTAGCTTCATGGCGCCCACATTGATAACGTGTTTCGAAATCGTAAAAGATATACTTATCACTACTTTCTTTGCGTTCGACGGGTTGTATATAGCAAGAGTGCGTAGTAGCCCCTAAAGGCTCTCTACAATGTAGGCATTTAGGTTTTTTACAGCTGTGTGGATTTTTCGACACACGATATGTTCGCGTGACAGGACTCCGCAATATTTGATTATAGTGGGGGTGTAAAGCCCGTGTTTCCACGTCGGGTTTTTATGGTTTTCAAAACACTGTTGCGATTTGCATATGCGTTTACAGCCTGTGCATTTAATGGTCTTGTCAGGTATACAATCAGTGTAACACACATTACAAAGCCAACTACAAAGGTGCCCCAGAGGGTTCTGGTAGGTCTTGTAACACCCATCGCAAACGTACGACGCCCCAAAAAAAGCCGTTTTATTTACGATGAGATAATAATGTTCGTCATGCAAATACAACCATGCTGTTTTCACATCTGGTTGGTCGTGCGTTTTGAAGATCGTGGGTTTTTTACATCCGGCTACATGATGGAATATCACAATTTTCATTTTCAAATGTTTCTGAAATCTGTCAACATCAGAGAACGAAACCTTATGTGTGTAGTCAAAACCCAAATCACTATGCAGATGCTTAGCATAATTCATCTTCTCATCATGCGACCATCTGCTATTTACATAATGTGCCAGGCAGAGAGAAAAGCAGAGATTGTCGTTACCAGCGTTATTCTTGGGGTTATACAAAGCATTACCTTTTTCTGACAATATTTGATCGTAACCAATGCTTCCTAGTTTTCGACGTCTCCCGACACCCCCTCCCGACATATTGCGCGCTATTGTCACAATTAATTCTAAAGAGTCATCGGTCAGTGAATTATCGTTACTCTGCATTGCTTGTGCGACTTGCTCCAGAAATGTGTCTGTGTTATAGCCATCGCCTGAGTTCAACATTGTTTGGATAGGGACATCTACGGCTGGCCCCCTTAACTCAACATTTAAAACGCTGTCCTGTGTTGCATTGCCCAAAGCCCTCGCTATTAAATCTGTTAAGGTGCTATACACCCTTTCAGGAACACTACCGATATCAGTCAAATCAATATTTCGCAGGTCGACATCTTGACGAAATTCAGCAGCATTAAAAAGGGGTATCTGTCTGGATGCTATTTCGGATGTTACCTTAGAAACGCGCCCCGCACCACACTGCACACCACCCTGAGGATTTTCTGTGGGTGATGGAGGGGTACTATAAGCGCTTGTGGACGGTTGGGGACCGGTCTGTTCATCTGTACAGGATCGTTTTGACGGCTGAACACTCGGAAAACATGCAGGTCTCTTATTACTCTGATCTATGTCTGGGGGGTCTGTATTTGATGATTGTGTAGCGTCTGTATTGGACGGTGTATTGCTGGAATACACGTCTGAAGGACCATTATGTGACAACTGTTCAGGGGACGGACTATCTAATTCTTGTGTTTTCTCACTGTTGCTTTCACTAGCGCTAGCACTAGGCATAGATTGGGCCCAGGCTTCGAATATTTTGGCATGTATAGCACACAAACGTGCAAAATCCTGAGGATTGCTTACTGCTCTTGTGTAATCGTCCTCGCATGGCCATTCTAGTTCCTCGTCACTACTATCGTCACACACACCTAAGGGTTCAGATTTTTTTGTTTTTTTGGGTGGCGGTGGCATTTTCTTTTTAATTTTTTTTAAATTTTTTTTATATTGTACACAAACTATAGCCTGTTTTTTTTACTGTGGGGGCATATTCATAGTCTTTTTAAGGCATACTATCATAGGTACAATCAGCGTATTGAGAGAGCTGACCTGATTGGCCAGCGTGGTGCCAAAACCTGTGACCAAATCAACCAAATGCGTGTTAGCTCTGACCTGGCTGGCCAGCGTTGTTCCGAAGTCTGTGACCAAACCAGTCAATTGTGTGTTAGCTGTTTGCAAGACATCTAATTTATTCTATATATTCTGCTAGATACAAAAGGGTTTCTCACCTCTGCAACTGTGTTAGGATCATAAGATACAGTGGCCGGGTAAGATGAAACCGGAACAAAGGAATGGTTGCGTCTTTTGGGCGGGAAGCCTTTCTGGTATGGCTCAGGCTGTAATAAGCATTAGATTAGATGCATTAGATTATTTTTTTTTTATACAACACAGCATTTTACCGTTTTTCTTTTCAACTCACCTCAATAAATTGCTTCTTATGCTTACGATGGTGAACGTTTTTAGGGGTAGCAGCTTTCACAGAGAGGTTTAGAGAAGCACGACCTTTTATCATGGTTGATTTCAGCCCTATTGTGCTATCGAGTAGCCATCACCCTTTACGGATCCTTTGTTCAGGAACGGATTGTCTAGACACAGAATATATATATATATTAGAGGACTAGAAACACGGTGATAAATTAAATAGTAATAAATATTACAGCCTGAAAGAGATAAATAGCCCCATAAATACCTGTTTCCAACGTTCTTATTCCTTATTAGAAGGACCTTTTGTTTTATGTTCTGGTGTGTTGGGGTCTGTAGGATCGGGCTACACAGCTCTTTTTTAAAAAACAAAAAACAAAAAATTAATGAAAACACAGTACTAAATCAATTAATGCTGTAGTGTATAATATATTTATAGGTTTTTACCTTGTGGTATAAGTGTTTCATCAACTAACACAGCCACATTGTCCCAGCTCTTTGTAAAATCACCTAATGACCCAAACTGCATTATACAACAAAAAAAAACTTTTAAGTCACAAATGACTGAATGAATTAAACACCTTACAATAAGCTTTTTTTTTTTAAATTTACTCACCAAACGCAGCCATTTCTGTAGAAACGAATCCTCTTTTCTTCAGAGGTCTTTGTTGAGGAAGCCTGAGAAAACGAGGGAAAATTTTTAGCTAGCACCTTAGCTAAAACTGCAGGTAAAAAGTGAGCAGTCAGCCTTGAAAACAAGGGTTTTTAAACACCACAAACCACCCCTTTATGACGATTTAACACCCACAACAATAGACCTCACATTTACAAGCTAACCACTGGGCTAACACGTGTTTTTACTATCGTCATATGGTACACCCCGCCCGCTTACCAACACCACGGTCAAAGTTTTAGCTAATTCATGAATGACTGAATGAATTAAATATCTTTGAACATCACGTTAAACATAAGAGGTGCTTTTAAATTTACTTACCACTAGTAGGTATTGCTGAAAAACGAAAACCTGCGTTGCTTTCACCAAGAAGAATTAAAAAGTGAAACTCCAGAGGTTTTTTTTGATGAGGAAAAACGTGGTAGCTATCTAGCTAGCTACCAGACTAGCTAGAAAAAAGCATCTAAAAAGAGACAGCTAGCATGAAACAAGGGGTTTTAAACAGTGCACTGCTGAAAAAGGATTCCTCTTTTTTTTTCTTCTCACAAAAAAAAGAACAACTCACTGGTATTGATTGTGGAAAAACGTGGTAGTAAGCTAGCTAGCTAGCAGAAAAGCTAAAAGTGTGCAGACCCCCGGGTAGTACGACAGAGTGACCTCATTCGGCGGTTTGTTGAGGCCGCCTCAGCTCAAGGCCACAAGACCCTCGTTGCAGGGGGCGTCGACCCGCAACACCGAAGGTCATCACATCCGCTAGATGCACTACCATATTCGGCCACTAGATGGCGCTCGCGGGGTGCCGACGTTCGACCGCGACGTCATCACATCCGCTAGATGCGTGCGCGCACCGACGATTAGATGCACTAACATATTCAGCCACTAGATGGCGATCGCGAGTAACGACGTGCGGCCGCGACGTCATCACGCACGCACATATCATCAGTTGGCATGGCAGGTTTGCGTGTGCGTGTGAGATGACGTCACACATGCACGCGCAAAACCGCCATCTTTATACTACTACTGGGGACAAACACTAACTCGAGATCTCGAGTTTCAAAGTCGAGATCTCGAGTTTCAAAGTCGAGATCTCGACTTTCAAAGTGAACAAAGTGATCCAGTCCAGAAGTCAGCGGGAGGCGGAGATTTCCGGCCGGGTGCAGCGTGTCCTCCCCCGGGGAGGAACACAGCCTCGCCTCGTTGCTGCACCGGTCCCAGCTAATCCAGATGGCAGCGGGAGGCGGAGATTTCCGTGGCCGGCTACAGCGTGTCCTCCCCCGGGCATGAACACAACTTTGCCTAGCTGCTGCGGCGGTCCCCCGGTCATGTTTCGTACCAGCAGTAGCCTATGGCCTGGGGCTCCAGCTGCGTGGTGTCGGTTTTGGCTCCCAGGAAGCAGGCAGTGAGCTCCAGATCCTGCAGCCACAAACGGACTCTGCTGCCCCGCAATACATCCTCTCCGTCCGCCTGCCACCGGCAAAGGCAATAGAACTTTCCGCAGAGAATCGACGTACAGGTCGTCCTGGACTACGTGTAAGATCTTTCCGATCACCAGTGTCTTTGTCCGGTCCGATCTGGATCAGCAGGGACCGGCGTAGCAGCGAGGCAAAGCTGCCGGCGGCGGCGTCTCTTCCCCCGGGCAGGAACACAGCTGCCCCCCGGGGCAGCAGAGTCCGTTTGCGGCTGCAGGATCTGGAGCTCACTGCCTGCTTCCTGGGAGCCAAAACCGACACCAAGAAGCTAGAGCCCCAGGCCGTACTGCAAACTCGAGATCTCAACTTTGAAACTCGAGATCTCGAGTTAGTGTTTGTCCCCAGTACGTGTTTATTTTATTTTTTTCTCCTTCGTTTTTTTTTTTTTTCATTATTTTTTTTTTCTCCCTCGCAAACTCGAGATCTCGAGTTTCAAAGTCGAGATCTCGAGTTAGTGTTTGCCACCAGTACATGTCAAGTCGTTTTTTTTTTTTTTTCTCCTTCCGATTTTTTTTTCACTCCATGTCACCTCCGGGGCTCCGTAGTATTAACTACAACAATATTCAAGCAAATATTGAATATACATTTGTTACTTGTAATGTCTGCCTTTTGTTTCCCTAATACTCGGAAACTGCATTAAAAGAGATCAAATTTCCTCTATGTACATAAAGCCCCTAAAATAAATCCAGAGCTTTAATATTTCATTTTAAATACAATATAGCGGAGCACAAAGGCAACACAAAATGTATCTCTGTCCAAATACGTATGGACTGCACTGTATGATGTGATGATGGCAGAGCATCCGGCAGTTGGAGAGCTACTATGTTATGAATATGTCCTTCTACTGCCTTTTTATGACACGATAGGCCGGCAAACACACATTCCTTCCAGCACAAAGAACATCAAAGTTTCACCCATAAAACTTTTTATTACTCAAACTAACCACATATTACATCTCAAATCACAGATTTAAATGCAACACACAGTTCCTACTCTTGAAGTTGGAAAAGTCTGCTAGGTATAATTTAATTTAATTTAAAGAAGTAAAAAAGAAGAGAGAGAGAGAGAGAGAGAGAGAGAGAGAGAGAGAGAGAGAGAGAGAGGGAGCGCTGCAGTCTCATAAATGCAGATGGCAGCTAGACGGTAGAAAATCGTCGCTGTTAGCCTGTGGAAAACCCTGAGAACAAAAGCATGAGCATCCATCAGGCTGCTGTTGAATAGAGCTCCCTCTGGGGAGCCAGAGCAAACAGGCCTCTCTTCTCTCTGTCTCTGCTGTAGCACTCGCTACATAATATGGATAAGCCCTCCTAGCCATCCGACTGTGCACACAGAGTAAACAATTACGTCTCTTTTTCATGCTAGGGAGAGAGCTGGAAAGATTCAGTTGGTATTCGACTCCCACCTGGGATTGTTGTGTTAAAAGAGCGAGAGCGTTGGAACGTCACCCTGACCTTGCTGGCAGAGCTCTCTGGAGCTCTTTCATGTCTCGCGACAGCCAGTCATAGGCTAATTGTAGATTTGAATCTTGAGCTTGACCAAATGACACTTGGAGTTCGGATTACCAATTAGGCGAGGAATTAGGCGAGGACTGTAAAGGGAGTTGGAGACGGAAGTGTTTGAGTAGCCTTTTCTGAGCAGCTGTTTGGAATTGTGTTTGTTTATGCAATGGATAAGTTGTGAATGTTCCCTGAGATTTCTCGCCACAAAATGATCCTTACATTTTAACAGCCACTGGCTCGCGCCAGTGGCTGTTAAAATGTAAGGATCGTGCTGGGTTGAATATGGGAATGATGGGAATGATATGAAAGGTTGAATTAAGTGGTTTAGCTATAAGGCATACTGCTTTACTTCACTCTGCAGGGTGCTTCAGTGTTCAGAGAGACCATCTCATAAGCAAGAGGTCGCAGGTTCAATCTCTGTGGGAGCCGAGAAGGCCCATCTCTGCTCAATCATCAGCGTAGAGCTTGAGTAAGACGTTGAACCACTATCTGCTCTAATTGTAATTCGCTCCGGATAAGAACACCCTCTAAGTGCTTAAAGGAAAATCCACCTCTGAATACCCTTACACTGTTATAGTAGGCTTAGTGAAAGTTCAATCAGGATGACGACTTCATTGACGAATTAGCCCTCTTCCGCTTTAATTCGCAACAAGAAGACAGAACTCCTTTAGCTTGCATCATTCAATCAGCTCAGCTTAAACCTATCTACTCCTTCTCCCACAACCACTGGGGAATCAATCACAAATCAATGCGCTCTTTATTACGATAAAAAGGCTTGTGTAATACGTTGCTGTCATTGTAGGTGTTTGTGATCTTAACTATATCATCACCTGTGTTGAGGTTCTACCGTATTTGGTCTCCCAGTATGGAGACAAACCATTATTTTTGACGCATTATTGGATTTGTCAACTGAGTAGTGGCTTCCATTTGAGACCCCATCATTTTGATAATTAAGAAATGTTATTAAAATAATAATTAAAATAATCTCAACCTGCAGTATTTATTGCGTGAAGTTATTTCCAGCCAAACAGCTGACAAACTGCTGTGTTTCTGTGACTAAATGCAACATATTATGGCCGCACATCACTGTGGCTGTTTGAGGCGACCTTTGCATAGCAATTAATAACTGTTGCTTTTTGATCGCATTAGACACTGCCCTGTATTTTTACAGGTTAAAAATTGCAAGTGCAAAAAGAGGCTTTTGCTCTTTAACAGATAATCTGATATTTACAGTTGATGGTTTACGCAGATGAAACATTTTAATAGCTTCAGTAGAAATGTCTGCATTCGATCATGTAATTCAAATATGGCCAGCTACCAAGGGAAATTAGGAAAATACCTCATAAAACAACAAATTGAGCAGGGCATGTGTTGAAATAACTGCTTTAGTTCTTAAGGGTCAGTCATACCTTAAAATATCAGCAAACGTCTGTGTCGTCTTTGCTTCTTAAAAGATAAAACACTAGGGGCTTCTGTGCAGTTGCCCCTAAGATTTGATTGTGAGTTAAGTCACAAATTGTTGTCTGAGTATCTTCTTTCTATTCCTTCTGTTCAATGGCCTTGGAGCTCAGCTGAAAAGATAAAAGCGAACAGCACATGTGCAGTCTCACTAAAGGTTGACTTGTGAGGTGCAGACTGCATTGTCTCCAGGCTTCAGTAGGACTCCCATGGGTTTCCCATTATCTTCCCTGAGATGACAATTTCAAACTCAGTCAGTTCTCCAGCTACAACCAGGCGACTGAAAGGAAGACAAGAAACAACAGTGGCAAAGGAGACGGGGGGTAAAATGTGATATCTTTAAGAATTTTCCTTTCATTTGGTATTGAATGCACTGACACTTTGACCATGTCAGAGACCAGTCATGCAAGATGATTTGGTAACACTTGAAGGTATCTACATAAGAGTGACAAGACACAGTCATGAACACATGAACCCCCAACCATAACTTGTCATGACAAAAACCGAATGACACTAAAAGAAGCGTTATGTCATAAACGTTTATGACTTGTTTATAATGTTTATGACACGTTCATGACAGTATCATGTCACTCTAATGTAGATACCTTCAAGTAAAGTTTAACCGGTGATTTCCATATGAGTATTGAGTGCTGTGGAAATTTTATGTTTTGTAGAAATGTTATTTTACAGGTGTGATGCTGAAAGACAGAGAATTATTTGCTACTCTTGTTTGCCATACCTAAGGAAAGACATGTCTGATTTATGGCTTTGAAAGTCATCTTGCACACTTACACCAGCAAGGTTGATATATTTCTGTAAAAATAACAAGGCTTCAGGCCCCAGGCTGCATGTTTCCCTGTAAAAAAGAAAGGAAAATCTGTGTTGAAGCTGTTTTTACTCAGACCTCAACATCAGAGTGTTGTTACTGCGCATAGACCATGCTGAGAGACGGGTCATATTTCTCAGCAACGAGGTAACCTGCCATCAGGGGAATGATCTTACAGGTATAACCTGAGATCAAGCCACATGTCTGGGCTTCATCCCAGCGGAATGAGAATCTGGACATCCTGGGAGTTGTGCAGGAAGGGTCATTAATTATTCAAGTGTGAACTGCTATAAATGCAAACAGGTAGTCAAGTTGATACAGTGTTAAACAGGGTGGCATTAAGTCAGCTGAATTAATCTGGATAATTAGTGAATAATTGAAGGATCTCAGGATGTGTAGTGACCTTTTCTGTTGAAAGATATTTTGTATTCTGAAACACTGTAGTTTTGATTCTTTTGAGACCAACAGAAATACAAGATTCACTTGAACCACGGCCAATGCCACATCATGGTCATGACTTTCTTTCTTGCCAAGCACCATAAATAATGCGAGTGTGCAAATAATGACTTAGAAGCAAAGGCATGTATTTTCAGTTCTCTCTATGAGACAGTTTGAGACCTTGGTTAGGTCAACAAATCTTTCGAAAAACGCTGTTGCACATTGTGTCTCATACCAAATGTGACATTGGTCAGACCTTTTCATAACCATAGCTAAGTAGTATCAGTTGCCTAAACTTAACCAAACCAAACCTTAACCAGAAAGGTGGTTGATGAAAAAAACGCTTCTTTTCTTGGAAGGCTGTGGTGAGAAATGTCATCTTAGAGGCAGAGTCATAAGGACAATCAGAAGATTCGAAAGTCCATTTGTTATTTAGGTTAGAGGACTTGTTGCAATATAGCGTAATCACAATGCACGCCTGATCCAACTGGTTACTAGTCATCAGCGCCACACTGCGATTGACACCTAATCAGCATATCCTTCATCACATTCCTGCCTTCACCACGTTACAATCAGAATTCTAAGATAAGTTTAGACAGCCTGCAGCCAAAGTGTAGTTGTCTTTCCTCTCAAAGTTAAAGCATACCTGGTGCCTGATTATTGTCTCATCAGTCTAATCCTGATGTCTCCATGCCTGCCGAAACTTGGTTCAAACCTTCAAACTCCCTTCATCAACAGTCTTGTCTGTTCTTGAGCAGTAGGTAAAGGTTAACATGCATAACAAGAAGTAGTCAGCCTCCAAAGACATTACATAGTACAGCACCCAGTCCTCACGAACTGAAGCCCCCCCCCACATTCATTGCTAAACAGATTTATGTAGTAATTAACCAGTGGAGCTGTATGTGAGAATGCAAATTTCCGAATCAGTTGGATCGGACATTAAACAGACTTTACCCTGTCAGCTCCAGAGTTCAAAGTCTGTATAACGTCCAATTAAGCCCATGTGTGGACAGGGCAGGTCATTGTCGATGGAATTCACAGCGAGCGAGTGGCCGTGGTGATGACGTTTCTATCGTGTGACACCCGCAAACTGGAAGAAAAAAAACATCCAAGGGGTCATTTACACAAAGATGCCAACAAAAATGTCTAGCTGGAGAGACAAGGTGAATTAGCAATGTCTGTTCGAATTCATCAGACAAATTGAAGGAACGGCAAGAGACTGTTGTTTATGATCAAATTATGAACCAGCTACGTGACAGCTATGTATCATGTCCTGCATCGTGCACGCTCTACTCAGGCACCACCCCTTGCCTAAACCAGACACCATATTTCCAGTAAGTTAGAATGCATCTAGGATGGACAATCTCCTGTTGCATGCTACATAAGAAAGGGCAACTTCGGTCACTACCTGAAACTTGCTTGCCGGACACTGTCTGGAGTTCATATGAGAAAAAAATGGCTTTAGACAGTAGATTACCCAAGTTATTTCACAGCATCAGGTACTTTTACTACTCCTATAAGAAATCAAAAATTAGAACTTGTGTAAATAAAGCAAAGCTCAAGGTCTTATCTATACAATCCTTTTGGCATGCACAAGATTAGTGTGATGCAAGAGAGCTCACTTTAGCCAAACTTAATCCATGCAACTTCATCAATGCATAGTCTGTTTACCTGGATTTCTTATTCAAGCTAATATCTCTGTCCTAAGGGGAGACCTATTTGTCCTCACAAATAAAGCAAAGCCTGCGGTCTTATGATGTTATTATATTGCAAAAACCCCTTTTTAAATTGAACTAATTGTAACTAATTTGGTCGGATGTGACCTTTTCGCAAATTAAAGGCAAATATGACCTGACTGGTCACTTAAGCTACCATAATCAATGGTTTCTGCCAGTCTGCCAATTTCTTATCTTGTTCACTAAGCCTTCGATATCTAAAGCTAACCATCTCATCATAAGCCAACAACTGAGATGTAGCAGTTATATATAAAGTTCCATCTCCTATTGAGGGTAAATTATTATCCATATTTAATATTTAGAGTCAGAGTAAATACATTGACAGAAGAGAGACAACACCCACACACAACATCTTGGCAAGTCAAAGTAACACTTTTAAGCGGACATGTTTGCCTGAAGATGATTAGCCCTGCATACAGTAAATATGACAGCTTGTGTCGCATTATATAGATCTGACTTGGCATGCTAATCGGCCAACCTTACACAATATTATTAATCTCAAAACAACATAGGCAATTGTGAGTGTCACAGGTATTAGACAAGTCAGATGAGCTGGTGTGCCTGCCTTCAGGTTAGAATGTGATCACAATTTAATTATATTGAACGATAAGTTCCACAGCAGACATTTCCAAGGCGCTGTGTTTACATAAGTGGTTTACATAATGTTGTTTACATTATTATAATAAAGGCATTACAGAGGAGAGAGGGGGATGTGAGTGCCTGTTCCACAATAATGAGGCAACATGTTAAACTGGGAAACAAATTAATTAGATTAAAATAAATACAGTTATTTTAAAATAGAAAATAAGTGCAGGAAAGGCAGGGTCAGGATTTCAGTGGCAGTCTGGTTTTGACCTAAAAGAAAACGTTATTTAGAAACATGCAAACTCTTTTCTAAATAGGAGCAGAGAAAGCCATAACCAACAGCATTGGCCTACATAGTTTTGTTTCAGACAGCTGGTTTAGTAATACAAGCATATTAAAAGCAGTAGTTAACTCATATGATGTATAAGGTCACAGTAATGCAGTACATGATTTCCTGCTTTTCTTTTGTACTTTTCTTTTGATTTAAGCATTTTATAAAGTGCAGTGCAATTTCAATAAAATTTCACGTTACTGTCAGTTCCAGCTGCCATTGAATTTTCCAAGCTATAAATACATAAAATATTTTAAGAAAGGGGGGGTTTATGCATGCACGTCGGGGTCTGAGGAGAAGAATGCTTCATTCTGTATAAAATGTATTGAATAAACTCATTGCACTAACTATTACAGCACTTCACCCATTTATACATTTGGGCTTTTGCACCATCCTGTGAAAACCATGTTTCTTCCAGTTTGCCTAAAACAATGATAATCTCCAAATTTGGACACACATGGTGCACATTGGATAGCACCACCTAATTGTTATACACTTGATGGTGGCTGCTAGCAGGATTTCTTAACAAATACAAATAGATGTTAGCTCTTTGCTTGGTGCCTCCTGGAGTTACACCTAATATGTCAACCTTTTTGGGAATATTGTGTGAAATTAGCAGTGACTTTTAATTGGAAATTGGAACGTGGACGTGAAGTTGTAGTTACCGTCCGTTGTTGCAATGAGCATATTCTCAACAAACAGCCCAAATACTGGACTAAGAAACAAAGATATAGCCACTGCCACTTGAATTTTCCAGTATAGAAACAAGGAAAAGTTACTGCAAATATAAAACCAAGATAGAGTTCAGAAAGGGTCAAATTACATCGAGAGCAAATAGGCAAGTGGCACTTTGTTTCACTTTGATGAGTTTTAACATTTTGACTTTATAAATACAGTTTTGGGGCACCTGGGTAGCTCACCTGTTGGAGCGTGAGTCCCATATACAGAGACTCGGCCCTCGCCACAGCGGTTCCATTCAGACCTGCGGCCCTTTGCTGCATGTCATTCCCTGTTTTTCTCCCCTTTCATGCCTAAAAAACTGTCCTGTCAAACAAAGGCCTAAAATACCAAAGAAGAATGATCTTAAAACACAAATAAAAATAAATAGCGTAACCATCCTGATTAGTATTGTGATTATGGGGTACAGGCTGCAGATCATCGTATAACCTCTTTCTCTCAGTACATCAAATCAATCCAGGGAAACAGAAACAAGGTGTAACAAAGTAACCTCTTATTGTGTTTGTATGCATGTAAATTGTACCCTGTCAAAGCTGTAGAAGAATATACGTATTATCACTTCTTGCTGCAGTGATTGTGAACACATTTTAACCTTAAAATGAAAAACAAATAGGGGGTAACTAAAGTAAACAGACGTGAAATGCATGTTTTCCTCATTTCAGTGAGATACTGTTTTATTTTCAATCAGTGGTACCATTTTTCAATTCAGGGAAAATCTCTCATTGCATTTTCGATGGCGGACAAATCAAACACTACACAACTCGTGCATTGGCTGAGGTGTGTAAGCCAGTGGGAAATACACCCTCAAAACAAAGCAATTTCAGGGATATCACATGCCTGCAGCTGATTCCCTCACACTAAATCTATTCAAGATGAATAGTTTGTTTTTGCCCAATTGGAAATGTTGTGTAAAGCCGGTCTAGTTTCTCTGAAAGCAGGAAATGATGTATTTCCTTGGTTACCTCACCAAACAAACTCCTGTCCATTGATTGCCCATGCTATCAATCCAATTGAGATGTTTTCCTCTTGAATTTGGCTGCTCTGCTCAGTTCATTTTCACCAATATTTTAGCTGGCCAGTACTTTCACAGCTTTGATTGTGTTGTGTTTACTCTGAGGTGAGAAAAAAAAAAAAACATGATAGCAAGCATTCTACCCACCCATGTTAGAATATATAATTTATTACATTAATGCTTTATTATCTCGGCTGTATTAAAATGCTGGCCTGTTCTCATCATCGTAATTACTCTGCTGTGGATAATATATGTGTCCTTTGCACTCTGACTTTATTGGATCATCATTTGTGAGCTCTAATTGTGAGTGCCATTTTTTTATTAGCAAGTTATCATAGGAGGTTACATTGCAGATGTGCATGGCATACAATGTATTTAGCAAAGGGACTGACACCTTACACCACCAGCGAGAAAACCTATTTTAGTGGGCCGGCAATGATGAAACACCCAATGCACAGCCGCTCTGGCAGATCTACTAATGTTCTGGCTGTCAGCGATGCAGCTTTTGTTGAGCAGATGAAAGACCATTGGACTGCTGTGGCTCACTAACCCGCTAATTCACATAACGAAGTTGAGGGAAGAGTCAGTGACCTGATCGCCATACTGTGGATCTGCATAAAAAATAATCTGGACAGTGATTTCTCTCTCTCCATTTCTCTTTATCTCTGAAACTTAATTTCACAAGCCGCTCAGTCTCAGAAACATTGAATAAAAAGAGCATAAACTCAGAAAGAGCTGATGTGTGGGTGCAATTTGAATATGATGAGACTCTAACAAGAAAGGATTGTGTGAAAACTGCAGAAATTATACACATGGTTGAGTTTAGGCAACAAAAGGGTGATGATGAATTAAATTGTTGATGCTAATTACATGTTTCAGACATGCACAGTTTGTCCTGGCATTTTTTCACATCCCTTAAAACCACAATTCATTAAAACCATCCATTGTGACAGAAATCTTCACTCCACCCATGACCAATCAACAGGCAAGACAAGTGATGAAGGAAATTGGCAAAAACATTCTCAGTATACACTGCTCATGTAGTCATACTTTATATTTATGCTTGACTTAAAAGTTTTAATGAATTCTGTATCGCCTCAAAAAGAGTTTTTACTCTACTTTTTCTGTAGAGTGTCACATAGTTTTGTTGGAGTATAATGTCCATGGACAACGCTAACCCTAACCCAACCCTAAACCCTAACCCTAACCCTAGCAGCATGTTGGAGGTGTGATATACCTGTGAAATGGAGGCAAAACCATCAACTTCTGAACTCACTGTGGCCATACATGTTTCCCTCATTGACATTTTCATCACACTAAGCCCAGTGCCTAAATTTAATAAAAACCATTGTCCAAGGCAAGCTCTCAAAGTGTATGCCTGTTGTTAATATCCTCCTTAACATGTTTATCTGCCAAAGTCTTTCCACTTGCCTGTCAAATGTCAAAATGTGCAAAAGCAGTAGGCAAACAAATGTTTTAAGTAGTTGGAGTGCTAATTAGCTACCATTTTCAAAAATATCAACAGCAAATTATATATCCCATAGTTTTTGTCTTCTTCCTGGATCAGTCCTTTCGGTTTTGATTTGAAAAATGTCAAGTGCCTGTTGCCACACAAACAGTGCCTCCCTTTATAGACAACAGAATCTAGCCACAACAGTCCACAGTGTAATCCCGTGCAGCATGATGGGCAAATGGAGCAGAGATACTCGACTCTCAGCAGTTTAGTTTTCAGCGTCTGGCTAGTTCTGCTGCTGCTCAGTGTTAGTCTTATCCTTGTTTTTTGTTATGCATTAATCATATCATGATGAGAACATTTTTTGTGTGAATAGGGTTAGTTTAAAAAAAAAGAAGTGAGGATATTCATGTACTTTGTACTCTATATTAATGGTATCTTATGTAAATGTATGCATTCTGGAGCCACTTATCCTCTGTTGTACTCTGACATTAATTGTATCTCATTATCTTATGTAAATGTAAATGTAATATTCATATTTCATTTTGTTCGGTAGAATTATAGTTGCTATCGCCTATTATGGTTGGATTTTTGAAGTGCATTTGTATTGGGGAATGGGAAAACTGTTGGATTTAGCGCCTTAGTATTTAAAGCCACACCTGATGGCAATCAAGCACAGAGCTAATCTGATGACGTAACATGTGATACGCATATTTTGCTCCTTTGTTTTTAATGGTAATGCTAATAAAATAGGTTCCATCCTTGTATCCTAGTGTGTACTGGAACGTTTACTAGGGTTTTTAGCACATAATTGATGTTACAAGTTATGAAGACTTATCAATTGTGTTTCTTCAGTTTGAATTAAAGTAATATGCAGCATGTTAGTGTTTTTTGCATTCCGGTTAACTGTTCCAATATAAGTGATGTTAACACCAGGGATGGGTTGTTCAGACAGAGCCCCATCAAACACCCCATGACACCTCAGAACATGTCAGTATAAATGCTGCAGGGGTTTGTCAGCTGAAAACCTGTGGAGAAGAAGCCTGTCACACTGGATTTTTGGAGACTTACTGTCACTGGAATCAAGAAACCCACTGTCATGTTTGGAAGTGGCAAAAAAATAAATAAATCATTGCATTTTTCATCCTGAAATACATAAATGATATGGCAAATTTTGGAGGTCATTTCATGGAATAAAAAGAAGATGGAAGAGGAGAAATGTTCTTTTTGTTTTCACTTAAAAATATTTTATTCTAAATTGAATTATGCGACACACCAGCCCACACAATTCAGACACCACACAAGTAAAGAAAGAAAGTTAAATAGATTAAACAGATGACATGGTTTGAGTGTGTGTGTGTGTGTGTGTGTGTTTTGTGTGTGTGGGTGTGTGTGTAGTGAGACGCACTATGTGTGTGTTTGTGTGTGTATTCTAACCAGAGGGGATAACTTTGCACTGTGCTCCACCCTCAATTATCACATTCTTTAGAGTTGAAAATTAACTTCTCACCCTTTCACAAATAGATGGGTTAGGGTTAGATAGATTATATTAACACATGGTATGTGATTTGTAAATTACAGAGGCAAAGGCATTGTTGACTATCATTGTGTATTCTAAAAATAGATCACATTTTGAAATGCAAAATAAATAGTTTTTTCTGATTTTATATAAAAAGTATATGCATGTTTATGTGAATATCTGAGATCTGACACTTCTTACTCCACAATCAAAACTTTTGGAGCACTGAAGCATCAGTATGTCTTCATCTAATCCCTCAGTTTTACCTGATGATACATTTCCATCAAAGCAAACTATTTTATTGACCTGAACTACGTGACCCTGTTATTAACATTAGCTCATTGTACCTTTTCTTTGCACTTCAAAGCTTGTCAAACATTCAGAGGGGAGACTGATCCCTCCGATGGATAAATTAAGCCTGACAACTTACACATCGAAACGTCTCGATGTGGCCAGCTCGCTGCCTCTCTAAAGGAGTGTGTGCATGAGTCACATGAAAGGCTAATGCTTCTTAATTCATGTGAAGGAATTACCCACAGCTAAGAAAACACAGCACATTCATTATTCAGTAATGCTTAATTGGTTTATTATGATGGCAGGCATCCATGTCTGCCTAAATAACCTTTATAGCGCTCAAGTGTGTCCTAATGGAAGTATTTAGCAAACTGCTCCTTGTAAATCAACATCACCACTTTCCTGTATCCGTCCGTGATTGTGAAATTTCCCAATCAACAATCAAACCATGTTTAAATTGTTTGAATGAGACACCTGTTTCTCCTTTAGATTAGCTTCTGTGATTGCATCTGTCTGTGGTTTCAACATTGCCCTGCCGTTTTAACACTGCAGTGCTGAAGGCATCCTAATTATATATATGATACTCCAGCCTGGGCTATAACCACGCTGCACTCGAAGCAATGCGCAGTCTCAGATTGAACATGATGAACGTCAAAGCATTTCTCTCATTTAGCAATATACTATATAATGCAATTATCCCATGTATTATTAAACTGCTTGTGTGCTAGTGCTGGGCAACATTCCCGAACAGGCAGCTGTGCGGTTCAAATTTATGATAAAGCCAGTTCTCATTAAGATCTCTCAGGTTGCTTTCACACCAAAGCTGTTTGGTGTGGACAATCTGGTGTGTGTGCTCTTTTGGTTTAGTTTGCTGGCTGGTGTGAAAGCTGTTCAATTCAAACTCTGTTGTAGACCAGGCAACAACACTGAAAGCAACGTCGGTCTGCTTCCAAGGCAACCATGGAATGCTTAGTGCCCGGTGTGAATGCAAAGCAGACTAACCAAAACATTGTGAAATAGCAGGTGTGTGACAATAGTATCATTTTAAAAGCCTAAATATTGTTTTCTTCTTGATCCTTCACTTGGATGTTTGCGCTACACTGTGCAATATGATGTACACTCACCTAAAGGATTATTAGGAACACCTGTAAGATTTCTCGTTAATGCAATTATCTAATCAACCAATCACATGGCAGTTGCTTCAATGCATTTAGGGGTGTCGTCCAGGCCTAGACAATCTCCCGAACTCCAAACTGAATGTCAGAATGGGAAAGAAAGGTGATCTAAGCAACTTTTAGCGTGGCATGGTTGTTGGTGCCAGATAGGCTGGTTTGAATATTTCACAATCTGCTCAGTTACTGGGATTCTCACGCACAACCATTTCTAAGGATTACAAAGAATGATCTGAAAAAGGAGAAACATCCAGTATGCGGCAGTCCTGTGGGTGAAAATGCCTTGTTGATGCTAGAGGTCAGATGAGAACGGGTCGACTGATTCCAGCTGATAGAAGATCAACTTTGACTCAAATAACCACTCGTTACAACCGAAGTATGCAGCAAAGCATTTGTGAAGCCACAACACGCACAACCTTGAGGCGGATGGGCTACACCAGCAGAAGACCCCACCGGGTACCACTCATCTCAGCTAAAAATAGGAAAATGAGGCTACAATCTCACTAAAATGAGACAGTTGAAGACTGTAAAAAGGTTGCCGGGTCTGATGAGTCTCGATTTCTGTTGAGACATTAAGATGGTAGAGTCAGAATTTGGCGTAAACAGAATGAGAACATGGATCTGTCATGCCTTGTTACCACTGTGCAGGCTGGTGGTGGTACTGTAATCTAACGTTAGGTCCGTTAGTACCAATTGGGCATCGTTTAAATGCCACAGCCTACCTGAGCATTGTTTCTGACCATGTCCATCCCTTTATGACCACCATGTACCCATCCTCTGATGGCTACTTCCAGCAGGATAATGCACCATGTCACAAAGCTCGAATCATTTCAAATTGGTTTCTTGAACATGACAATGAGTTCACTGTACTAAAATGGCGCCCACAGTCACCAGATCTCAACCCATAGAACATCTTTGGGATGTGGTGGAACGGGAGCTTCGTGCCCTGGATGTGCATCCCACAAATCTCCATCAACTGTAATTTGCTATCCTCTCAATATGGGACAACATTTATAAAGAATGCTTCCAGCACCTTGTTGAATCAATGCCATGAAGAATTAAGGCAGTTCTGAAGACGAAAGGGGGTCAAACACAGTATTAGTAGGGTGTTCCTAATAATCCTTTAGGTGAGTGTATGTGCAGACTTTGACATTGGCTGGCTGTTTTTACAATCATCTTCCTAACGTTTCTCTGTGCTTATCTTAAATGTGAGTTATATGGGGGCGGCCTCTAGCTCACCCAGTAAGAGCGTTCGCCCCATGTTGGCTGAGTACTTTGCAGCGGTGCGGGTTAGAATCCAACCTGCTGCCCATTGCTGCGTGTCATCCCCCATCTCTCTCCCCCTTTCCAGTCTATAAAGTGAGTGAGTTATATGAACAGGATTTTTTTTTTTTTAATGATTCTGGATTATTTAATAAGGGAGAAGTAGTGGATGTGATTTTAAGGTTTATTTTTCACAAAGTAAGTGAGGATTTTTTTATTTTTAGAAGGAAACATCTCAAACTAATTATTATTCAGATTATTTCTACGTCTTAAACTTCCAATCTCCTATATAATTATGCCACATTTATGGATAACCATGGTAACAGGTGCATGCCAGCACTACAGTACAGTATTGTTTTACTTATACATTACAAAGTAACAATGAGTTCAAACAGAGGTGTGTTTTAGCAGGTCCTCATTAAAAATGAAGGAACCACAGTCTATTTGACAGCAGCCACCCCACTGTGTTACACTGTAAGATGCTTCTTTTTCCAGATGTTTTCTATCTCTCTGTCCCTATATAGGGACAGAGAGATAGAAAACATTTATATATATATACAGTATCATGTCTGAGGTGTAGTTGCAGTCTGTGGTGGAAATAAACACTTGTGTCGTGTTTATTTTGTCTGCCCACCTCCTGAATGTCTGATTAGTGAGAGCTGATGTCTCGTGGGCAGTTTCCATTGCAAAAGTTTTGTTGGAAACACAACTGCGAAGGCTTAGCTGTAAATTCAATCCCCACCTCCCCACCCCTCACTTTCAACCCCCCCAATCAGAAGAAGGACCGAGTTCAACGGGCCACTGATTTTCTGGATTCTAGACACTTACAGTTAGCCTCTCTGCCTCTGGACTTGATCTCTGCCACAGCTTCATTACCCATTGACTACAAAGAATTTCTTCTCTCTGGTGACTCACATAGTTAGATCTCCCAGCCCCTGGTAGTCAGTGTGTGTGTGTGTGTGTGTGTGTACATGTCACATCTTTGTTGTCCTC
This sequence comes from Perca fluviatilis, assembly GCF_010015445.1. Taxonomy (NCBI): domain Eukaryota; kingdom Metazoa; phylum Chordata; class Actinopteri; order Perciformes; family Percidae; genus Perca; species Perca fluviatilis. The sequence goes on from NC_053133.1 coordinate 23,088,279, forward strand.
ATAGCTCATTAAAGCTCTCCTCTGAGGGATGCAATAGCAATAAACACAGTAGCAGCAGCAGGCGAAACGCTGCCTTCCCTCTGCCGACCACCACGACGACAGGATCGATGGTGTCCGTGGCCGGGGTGATGACCACAGGGTCACTCATCACATCAGACAGCTGATAACGTGGGAGGATGCAATTGTGGCCGCCTGAATGGGTTTTTAATTCAAGCTTTTTATTGGAAAGAACACTGTGGTATTGCCCTCCAGGGCAGCACTGCTCAGATTGACCTTGGCGCACCGGGGTTGAAGTTTCTTTGTCAGATCTTTTCCAATTCCTACAGAGCAGCTCAGGATGCACAGTAATTGTTTGCCTTTAGTGCTATGAATCACATTTACAGAATTTAAATTTGAGCTGCCAGATCCACAGGGACAGTGAGGTGGTGTGAGAGCGAGTGAACTTGTAAACACATGCAGAAAAACACTTATTACAAAATTATAAACCAACATGACTGCAAGCCTATGGCCTGTATTGCACTTTAGTGCTTTTTTAACATGCTTCTGTTTAGCAGGTTTGGTGTTATGTTATTATATATTTGCACACCCTGCACAAAATGTACAGTACAGCTTTCCAATTTTAAACAGTTATATTTTACATATTTGGGTATTATTTGTAGTAAGTATGTCTTATAGTATAAAGTAGATACATTTGTATGGGAATTTCTATGATATATTTATGTTCTTGACTGTTGCAGTACTTGTGCTTCATTTTTTCATTTTATTTTTATAATAATATATTTATAATATGTTTATTGTATGCACCAAACACCAAGGCAAATTCCTTGTAAAAACCTATTTGGTAATAAACCTCGTTCTGGTCCTGATTGCACGTATTTTACCATTTTAGCATTTTAGCATGCTACCATTTGCTAATAAGCACTAATAATCCAAGTAGAGTTGAGGCTAATGGGGATGTCATTGGTTTTGCAGGTATTTGGTTATAAAACAGTATAATAAGTATTGGATAAATTAAAATGTTATGTGTATGATTATGGCACTAGATGAAGAGTTAAGGGATCAACAAATATATTTGTCCTGATATAGTTGTCTGTACCGAATTTCATGGCAATCATTTCATACACTGAAAAGCACAAATGCCAACCTGTTGGTGGAGCTAAATGACAAGCCAGGGGATCACTAAATATTTTTTTCCCAGTGATAATGGGATAACATTATTTAACACTTAAAAGGGAGTCTTAGGATTTTGGGAAACAGGGCCCAGATCTGTTTTCAGCCCAATGTCCCTCAGTTTGTAACAAGTTGATTCCATGAAGAAGCAGAAAATGGAACTGGATGGAAATGTATATTGCACCATATAATTGCACCATAATGCTGCATAATGTTAATAAACCCTTTGATTATAAAACATCCAACCAGTATACATTTCAAATAGGAAACACAGCAGGACAGGTATGCGTGTTCTAGTAGTCCATTTGGTTTACTATGATAAAATGATATAGACCCAACCCCAGACTGCTGCAAAGTACCCCAAAACCTCAGAAATGATCAGTTACCAGTAGAAAACAGCACAAAAGGGAGGTGTGTTGAGACAGCCTAGTTTAGAAACATAGTCAGCTGTTCACTGTCACTGCTGCCCACGAGCTGAGGACGTCCTGTGGCCCAAGAGGACATTTTGAACTTGAGGACATATGCGTTATGTCACCGGAAAGCCAAGCTTTAGATGATTATGCAAAAAAATGTCAGGCTAATCATTTCTATAGCAAGAACTGCACATTTCTTTGATGCAGACTAACTCTCATGTAGACCCAGTGACTGAATAATAAGTGGTTCATTTTTTTTTTCTTCTGCCACCAGCAAGGAACAAGCGCATAAACATACTTATTTTACAACTTCTCAACTGTTTAGAAAGTGTTGGGAAACAATATTCCTCCCCTTTCTGTTGAATGGGTGATTTTAGCAGATTTCTAGATTTTGAGTGCAGGCAGGGACGACATTTGGAGGGGCTTTGCTCTAATCTTGAAAAAAAGGATGATATAGCAATTTAATTTGATTTAAGTTTAGTAATGATCGGCGTATTATCGTATTGATGCAGCCACAACAGCAAAAAAAGAAAAGAAAAAAAGAAAGAGAAAAGTTTATTCAGGCTATTTCCCCAGAGGGGCAACTAAGCCAATCAGGGCCCGGGCAACAATAGCCCTTACATGTGCACGTCCCTGCATGACAGGTAAAGTTAAAAAAAGGAATTATATGAGATTTAACATTATATAATAATATGTTAATACTACACTGGTCAGATGGTTCCAGAGATTCTTGCGCCAATGTGCTTCCAGCCAGCCTGCTCCTAAGAGCAACACATTCCCCTTGTTTTATTAGACATATATTCTACTGAAGTTATTGTAAGGAATATTGTTCAGTGATTTTGTTTCCATAAAGTGGGACGTGGGTTGTGTGGGTGGTGTGGGTGGTGTGGGTGGTGGTGTATGTTTTTCTTTTTTTTTTGTTGGGGGGGGGGGGGCATTTACATGGTAAACGCCAAATAGAAACTACTAAACGATAGTCAGTAATTATCCTCTTCATGCTGTCCCCAGGCATACGGTGAACCGTATAGTATGTCCTGGACATGTGCTACAATTGAACTCCTGCTGAGTTGTTCTTGAAGTCCTTTGTGCAAAACTTTGCATACTGCAGAACATTTCAGTAATCTACTCGGATTCAAAGCGTCCAATGTCCAATGGATGAAGCATACTTTTCTTATGAGCAACGTACATGCAGTATGATTATAAAAGCTTTCATAGGTGAAGCAACTTATGTCCAATGTCTCAGCTGCAACCAGTGGAATGTCTGCCTGTACATTAAAGACTGTGGTCTTAATTACCCAAGGTGATTAAGCACTGTGAAAGACTTTCAAAACCCAGTCATTATGGCACATTCAAATTCAATCTACCAGCAGGCAAAAGCTATTACAGCCAGCATGTATTTTGATTACTGATTATATGCTTTGATGATCTCTCGCCTGCACAGTGGCTCACATAACTGGAAGGAAGAAATTCCACCTTCTATAGCCATGCATTCATTGCTACTGCTCCCGTTTCACCTGCCGGAGCAAATGTCTCCCGTCGACCTTAAACTTTGTGATTATGGACTGCATGGGGTTGTGCGGTTTTATGGATGTTTATGGATGAGGGGAGTATGCATCTGTATGCTGCCCAGTAGAGCTTTCCCTAATATGGGAGCCATCCTATCATTGCATCTCCAGTAGTGAGGAATGTAAGGATAGCCAGGTGAGACTGAACATTATCTGTCAGGCCCAGCTAGTGACTGTGAAATAGAAAAAGGCTGAGAAAAAAACACAGGAGCAATGGAATTGTTTACAATTGACCATTGCTATTCACAAAAATATTGACTACTGATCTTGTTAGTTTAGATATTGGTGTGAAGAGAAAACTGACACGACACGGGTGGAAAGTCATGGTCAGCCACAGTCAGACCGTGCACAGCAATAATCGAAGGATAAGTGGTTTTCATGGTCCAGCAGTGTGCGAGTTAAATAGCTCTGCAGCAGTCGTTTTATCAAAATGCCTCATCTGAAGCGAGGCTGATTTCCAACTCACAATTTGTAGTGCATTTGATGAAACTGTGTCAATTACATTCCGATCTAATCAAGAAACAGGTTCGAGGCTACCTTTTATTTGGGTTGATAACCTTCCTGGAAGGATACACAAAGACAGTTCTTATTAGTCACATCTACTACACGCTTTCCTTTTAACTCAGAAGCCCTGGTTGTCTTTGATGTGCTACAAGAAATAGGTTCATAATAAAGGAATTTCATGCTAATATATAATTACTCTTGTCCTCATCAGTGTATGAAGGGTATTTAGCGCCGACTGGGATAGAAAGAAGAAGAAAAAAAGAAGGACAATGTCAGTGTGCTGTGTGCTTTCTATAGATCTAGGCTAGCAATTCACCCTGGCACCAGCTGTGATAGTGCAGCCTAAGCAAAAAAGTGTCCAACCATTATTGCCATTTTCTCCTGTCGGGACACACAGTTACTGCATGAAAAGCACTTGTACAAGATACAATAAAGTGCAGTGACAAAAAGCTTGAGGAATCTATTGAAAAAAAAGCAAGTGGGCGGTATTTGCTAAAATATGTGTGTGTGTGTCCTAATCTTATGTAATCTACGCTGCAGTGCAACACAGCAGTTCTCCTTTATCCCCGGCTTTAGCAGGCCCATTTCGTGTTGTCAGAATCACATGGAAACAGGGAATGGAGAGTACTGCACTAATCCCATTTTTGCATTTAATTACCCACTACTTCAGAATGCTCACTGCACCCTGGCTGCAGAACTGTTTGCAGAATACCACTCCACAGCACACTCTCCCCAAGGGAGAAGGGCTTGACTGAGCAATTGTTCATACTCCTCACATACGTGTCACATTAGCATATCTGGCTGCCTGCATAGACATTAAATGCAGGTGAAGCACAACCAGGGTATTATCACTTTGTTTATAACACAAAAGCAGCGTGTGTATGCTCTCCCGCTCACTTCATTTCCCACCGACAACATCAGGCAGCATGCTTTGCATACTCGTGTTTTTAATTGCCTGCTAGGATTCTGTGTTCTGACCCATAATCTCTGTTCTCAGCTGCTTGTAAGCCATTTTTCTTTTGTGCCGTCTTTTATAGAGATGTGTTGTTTTGCTCTTGCTCATCAAAGGGTTCGCAGAGCACCGTCTGCATTATGCACACAGATGTTTATGTGCCAGAGTATCATGTTAATTTCAGTGCTGAGTCAATGGAATTGAATGAGTGATGAATGAATAGTCTTAATGGTGTTGCGTGTTTATTCTGAAGACTATATGACACAGTCTTTTATCGTGAGCACAAAACCACCAATAATGACATTATTCCAAAACAGCCTTTGTATCCTGGGGAAAAAAAAAGGTAATGCACCTCCATTGGAAGTCATTTTTGTGCATATTTCTTTCATTGTAAGTATTTGCATGGCCATACTGAAATCACAAAAGCTGCCAAATTATACCTGGCAAGGGGAAACGATACAGCATTATTAGTATATTGACTATAAAAGGCAAATGGCTAATTTGACAGTTAGGAAATTACCTCTACGAACAACAAAGAGCCCAAGGACGGGGATTGAATAACACATCAAAAGCGTGGAGAAATGGTAGTGTGCATTATGGATAACACTTTTATATCATACAACGATCCAATTACATTGCCAACAAAGTAACAAACCATTCTCAACTTGAGGCAATTATTAATTCAGGACAACACTTCAGGGGAAAAAATAGGTTCCCTTTCCACACTGCATGTGTAAACACCAACTAATATCCATCCATGCCAAAAAAAAGATCCTTCTTCTTCCTCCTTAAAACCAACAGACTTTCACAACGTTAGCAGTGTGATTAGGCTATTTACAATTCACAGCAGTGGCAGTCAGAATATACCAACAATTGAAGCTGGAAAGACCTAATTAGTGGTGACACCTCTAAACACACAGGCTGTGTGATAGCATGCTGATTACCACACCATCGACATAGTGCAGTCAGGCTTCTCTCCTCCTGCTGTGTTCCCTTACTTTGACACTTACCTGATAATGCGATGAGTCAGTCATTCATTCATTCATAGCGCCTGCTAACACATGTAAACACCAGGCCATTGCCAAGGGCCTCCTTCCTACTCACTTAGTCAGGTTTCACTCAGGTTAATCCAGCAAGGGTTTTCTGTTGAGAAGCCAAAGGCATGTAATAGGATCTGGGAGAGCGTCTGGATGTGCACTAACACTGTTAGCTCTTAACTTGTATGAAACAGGGCGTACCTCAGCAGATCGTCTTATGTACAATGCTGGATGCAGAAAGGGATAACATTTTCTTGCAACGCATTTACTTAAAGTAAAATGAACTTGCTGTATTTGATGTTGAAAGAAATTCCACCCTTGGACTTTTCCCAAACAGTTATATTATAAATCTGTGATGAAATGATCAAATCCTAGAGACCATGGTTTATATTTTTTACATCCACCGTTTGTGGATGCAAAGTATCCTTATTCTAGGCGAGAAAAAGTGTCAGTTGAAAGAAAGCAAACATAATGTGCCATTCCTGGTTGCTGGGTATTGCATTTCATACAATACCAATGAAAAGCAGTGACTGCATTGCATGTTGAACAGGCCTGTCTATTATTCTCTTTCATCTCCTAAGCCTTCTTGTCGTTCTATTCCTTTACCATTATCATCCTCATCCTCATCATCGTCAACATCATCTTTCTACTACCTTTTTTCTCCTCATTTTTTCAGCGGGATAAAGAACACAGAATAAGAGACGATTTTAAACTATATGTAATGGGTTTTATCTCAAGTCAAATGTGTTTCTGACTTGTCTGCAAAATAAACATTGGTGTTCAAAAGTCAGATAAAAAAGGGAATTTAATTAATATCATGAATAATCCCCATTCTGTCTGCAAGGCCTTTTTTTTATTTTGCCTGACTAAAATAAAAAATAAAATCTGTAGGTCAAAGGAGAGGTCCCATCACACGCATACAGTTTTCCACTCTTTGCATAATGATTTTGAAGCTGTGTTGCTATGGCTTCCTGCATGGCAATATGTGAAGGCCATTGTGATAAAAAACATCTCTCACTGCCTGCCCGGTCTCTTTCTCATTCATACAAACACAGACCCACACAACAGAATGACCAACCATGCATGCAAGCAAACATCAATGGAAAACACACAGATGGTATAATCATATGTAAAAAAAAAAAAAAAAAGGAGTACTGCCATGTTTTATACATGTAGTACAACTGCATAATATGCTAAAAGTAAAGCATTGATACACTGTGCCCTTACACCTATGTGTTATATGTCTTGTCTGTTATATGCCTTATTCATTATAGCTTTATGATGCAAAAAGGATAAACAGTTTGCCTTTGTAAGTAAGTACCGGTATATACATATGTATTCATATAGCACTTTTCAAAATAAATGTTCCAGTGCTTCACAATAAAATCATTGAGTTTCAAACAGGAAAAATAGTAAACACTAAAGCAACTGAGTAGAATTTGTCATAAACAGCACTTTTGATGTCGTTAAAAATAAGGACAATATTCCAGCGTTACTCAAGTATTATTTTTTACTTTAATATTGTTGTTCATCATACCCCTTCAATGTAACATTATTGTTATTGATGCAACCTTCTCATATTGACTACATCATACATTTGCCAAATAAACAGATTGGGGTTATTTGAAATGTTTGTTGTTGTAATAATAAAACATGAAAACAATATTCATTTAATTACAGTACGACCAAAGGCCTACCATGCTATAAAACACTTTTTAAATACTTGCTTTTTAATTTTAAACAAAACTGCCGATATGCCCTGCTTCAATTTTAATTTAACATGGTTCAAGTAGAGAAAATGTAAACTGAGCCAATGTGAGACAATTACCATCCATAATAAAATAGCAGGTCTTTATCTACTTGGAGATTAGCATTGCTGGGAAATATATTCACAAAAACTGGTATTGCTATGGCAGCAGCCTTGCACACACATTGCTATGCCTCCCCATCTTATCGGAATAACTTTGTTGATCTCTGGCACCTGTTTTCAATATCCAGGGGTAGATTGTTCACCTAGCTTTCAGCACAGCAACCTCTCCATCCACCAGCCTGTGTACATTCTATAGTATGCTAAGTTCATCACTTAGGCTCAGGTAGCTGTCTAGACGGGGCCAGTAAGGCACTGCAACATTAACGATGTAATTATTCCTTAGATGTATAATGGTTTATTTACAAAACCCAGTCATTGGTGGGGTCACGTTCATTCCAGATGAAGCAATTTGGTTTGATAGACCCTCAGAAGCTGCTTGTGCATGCAAATGGCAGCATTCATTAATACGTGACTGCTCTCTGCGTGGCAGAGAGAGGCTATTACTACCAGACAGTGGGTGCCATTATCAGACAGAAGAAAGTGAGATGGATAGACCTTTCTCTTCACACTATCCATGGTTGATTCTATTAATTTGGGTCTTTGCATGTGGGAGTGGTGTGTTTTCTAACCCCCTCCAAGTTGGTAATTGGCTTGGACATCTCCCGCAGACGAGTTCCTCCACTACACTGTGATGTTTGGACTGTGCAGCGTGATCGGTGTGTGATGGAGAGCTGGGAGCGTGAGCACACACAGTCAGTGTCGTTGACATGAGCTGAGATGGCCCCCCGGACACAGTGACTCATTAATCAGGGAGTGTGCTGAAAGCGGTATGCCAGGCAGCTAAGAGTGTACACATGCAGAATCAACAGTGTAATAACATGGATTCTACAGGAAAGCCTCACTACTCTACAGTATGACATGCTTGATCATGTGGCAGCTGAAGTGTAAACAAGCTGAAATGTATTTGATAGCATCTGTGTCAGCCTGGGGTTGCCATCAGTATCAGATAGCACTCTCACTTATTAAGTGATTGTGTTCACATAGCCTGAATCTTAGATATGTGACACTTTACAGTGTGTAGTGGTGGGACAAATGTGTAATACAGCAATATATTCAGTGTTCTCCTATTAATAACCTTGTGCAAACGTGTCACTGTAAGCCTCAGCCCAGAGGATCCAAGTGCAGAGGAGACTGTAGATTATTCATAGAGATATTTCAGACGATTTACTTAAGCCCAATCAATCAGGAGAAGAAAGGTAGGCTATATACAAACACATCGGTGAAATCAGTGATTAGAACAGCTCAGTTGCCAGTGACAGCTGCAGGATCAGGACCTTGGTCAGCGCTGCAGTGTGCCGCCCTTACAGATAGACTTTTATAAAGCTGTGTCCAGGCTGACATTGGCATGTATCACCTTCATCATTCATTCCACTATGACCACTGCGCTGGCACAGTTGAGGTCCATATGCAGAGAAGAAAACGTATGGTTCTCTGGCAAAAACGTTTACCCAATTTGACTTTTTTTGCAATGCACCAGAACACATTCCAACTCAGCTACACCTTCATTTCTGATCTTGAGCCTTGCAATATGGTGCATATTGCAGAGTTGCCTGAATCGTAGATGATATGTTGTCTATAGTTGTTCTTTTTGGCTTGATATGATTCACTCTTACCACCTATGAGTAAAACCGGGCCTACAACAAACAAGCTTCTCAGGATTCACAAGTTGCTCTGTAAAAACTGGTAATGTGTCATCCTGCCAGGCTACAGGTTTTGTCGGCAGGGGTGTGTCAAAACAAATCTGACTGCAGCCTCTCAAACTTCAGCTAAACGTGATGGAGTGTCTGCGCTCTTTGCTGTGATTTACCTTCTCCGGTGCTCATACCAATTAAGGACACATTAATCAAAACTGTATCCGACCTTGGTTGATTCCATTATGTCGTCTTTCCAGTCATGAGCAGGTGTTCGATATCAGATGTTAACATCCATCTCATAACCATACAATTCTTAGTAAAATTCACTCGGAAGAGGAATGTTTTTTTAATTATTTCAATCACAACTTGTCTCAAAAACATTCACAACAAGAAATGAATGCAGTTGAGCTTTGTTGAAGTATGGGATTAGTTGACTATTCACAAGCTGTTCAATAGCTCGCCAGATGACACTGACGTGCATGGTAGCCCTGGTATTTTGACCTTAGACTTAAAGTTGTCATATGTAAAAAGTGTGACACTGTTACTGCCCTTTCCCACTCTCGTATATAAGTATTTCCCCATGCTGCATTCCATGGCAGAATATACTGTACTGTAAGTCAGCAATCTTCCAAGGACTGTGCAGGTGGGGAGCCAGACAGCTTTAGCTTCACAGGCAGGGTGATAGAGGAGACAGAGGAGTGTGTGTGTGTTAGAGAAGAGAGAGAGAGAGAGAGAGAGAGAGAGAGAGAGAGAGAGAGAGAGAGAGAGAGAGAGAGGGAGGGAGGGAGTAAGTACTTAAGAAAAGATGACATACATGCCTGCATAGAAGGGGGTAGAAGAGTCTTGCATTGCCAGAAAGGAAGAACTAGAATGGATTGGGGTAGAAAAGCAAATAGGTAAAAAATAAGAGCCTGTAAAACCAGAGGGGATACATAAGGATGGTCAGGGGAAAACAAAATAATGGGGGAAAATGTTGAGTAATTTCAAGGACGGTAAGGCAGTGGTTATATATAGCCAATCTAGTGTAGAGGGTAAGAAAAAAAAATTAAAGAGAGAAATAAGAGGGAGAAAGAGAGCACAGAGAGTTCACAGAGACAGAAAGATTTTATAGCTGTTTTGGGGGAGATCACAGCGCCAGACCTTCTCACAGGCAGCCAGTGTGCAGATGTTACAATGTACAAAAGGTCCCTGTCCCCCATGATCTCGAACAGCTTGACAATGGCTGCCAGCACCCTCCATGGAGTGGTCAGGTGGGCGAGAGATAGATATAATAAGATAGGCTATTGTGTTTGGATGGGACTGCGGCGAGCCAGGGCACTAAAGGTCTAATGAGGCATCGTGTTCCTACAATCACACATAAATACACTACAATGTGGCCACCTGATCGCCGCAGTTGCACGCCCTGCAGAAATTGAACAGCCTGTTGGAAATAATGGAGTGTGAAAACCTCTGCCCTCGAGCATAAATAACGATAGTATAAAAATAACCTACAAAACTGACAGATGTAAAGACTCCATTATTGCCTGTGTGTTTGTCTCAGTCTGTTTTGTATGCATGTACAAACGTGTGTTCTGACCAGTGTGGATTCACATCCTGCAGTATTGTAGTGTTTTGCAAACCAAGCTGTTATTAGAGCATTATGGGGGGTTTGGATTCACATCACTCAACCCGTCTGTATTGTCAGTTTGTTACCATTTCTGAGTAATATGGCCTGTGCTGCCACAGCAGCTTGGCCATTGTTTTGCAATCTAATCTGTGTTTTTAAATGGCAAGACAATTTTGATAATATCCTGCATGATTTCATAGGGAAACGCAGGGCTTTTTGCGTGAATATGGTTAATGTTTGTGCCCAAATCTGTTTCATTCAGTAACACACCAGTGGTTAACAAGTCCAACCTCATGTATTCTGTTCTATCATAGTATCTTTTCTCTGCCAAGTGAGCTTTTAGTTCGACCGTTGCAGGCCATATAGACATGTCTTTATTGTGGTAAATTTGGTATATTTTTAGACATTCAAGGATTACCAAGGATTCAACAGCATTTCAGTGACTTTATTTCAACATATAGACATATTCACCGTTGAAATATATTTAAATGTTAGTTTCAAATGGTAATGTAAACAAAGAGGTCATGAAAAAGCAACCACAGCTAGACTCTTTAAACGGAGACGCCAAGATGTCTAGACCAGCAAATCACCAAATTAAAGGTTACGAGGTGAGTACGAGCAATGATTGTGAATAATGTCTTAGGGAAACTGGATCGTACATTTTCCTGATTCAGATAAAAAAGCAAAATAGTGAGCTGGCTTTTTTCCCCTTTTGTTTTACGCTTGTGATCACAGTTAATGGATAATTGCAACACAAAAAAAAACATTAAAATGGGTGATGTAAAGTTCATCATTCACTGTAGCTATCAAAGCAAGTCTGATCAAAAAGTGTCAACCCAGGCTTTAAAAAAGCACCCTGTGGGATTTTTACCTTTTAATGATCTTATTGAGAAAATTTTCTATGAGGACACTCATGCACACGTACAAGCATGTGGGCATTAATACACATACTGTATATAGTGCACGTACGCTCTATGATGTATCACTGTCATATAGCTTACATGTGTGGCGGTAACATGCCAAGAAGCATAGCAATGCAAATGAAACGGTGTGTTTTGATGAGTGATGTATCTAGTAGAATAGTTAGTAGCCTCAGATGATTTTTTGGAATAAACCGTTACAACATACTATGCACTGCTCTTGGCTTTGTGTGATCTGTCATGCAATGATAAGTCTGGCAACAGGGGCTCAAATGAGATATTTTCCTCCCATACCTCTCATCGTAACAGCACCATTAAGATGCTACATGTCACAAAGTGTAACCATAGGCCTTTTTTTTTATTTAAGTGCAGGGCTAAGAGTCACTGCTGGTATGTTCAATCTTGCTGCAGTGAGGGCCCATGGGTATTTGAACACATTAGTGCTTTAGAGGGGTAGCTCTAAGCCATTACCATGCCACTGTGTTTGAACTCAACAGAAGTAAAGTATTTCTTTCTGTAGTCATTATTGTATGCATTTTCTTTGTGGATATTGGATTTGTGGACTTCACCGAGCTGTGATGGCTTGAAAGAGATACGGTGTAATTTGCAAGGGTCAGGTATAATACACTCAGAGGTTAAGGGTTTAGTGTCAGGGCTCAGGATATGAAACACTATTTTGCATTGATGTCTTTTAAAGACGTACTGTAGTTGTGTCATTCACAGGGACAGCTATTAATGCTAAAGCCTGCGATTTACATTGCATCTTAACCAGAGTGACTTAGGTACAATCAGTGACTAGTTAGTTTAGTGTCTTCACTTCAAGAGGAAACGGCTGCAGGGCTCATTACTCAGAGCCTAAGTCAGCATCAGCATCCAGTGTTGTCCCAAAAATGTTGGCATTTTCATTTTCATGTGCACTGGAATATGACTACACTTTTGATCTGTTCCAAAAGAGAAAAACAAGGCAAGATTACAACAAGTAGCAGATGAGGCAGAGCTGCTCTGTTGAGAGCTAATAATCGTTTTAATTGAGTGCAACCTAAATAGAATGAGAACAAAGAGCTACTGATTTTTGTTTTGCTGAAAGATTCATGAACATCACAATCTTTTTCCGACCTGGAGTCATCTCTTGGAGAAAATACCAGATATTCACTTATTAATTTTTTTTGTGTCTACCTCATCTTTCCAAGGCTAAAAAGAAAAATCATACTATTTCCACTTTCTGCCCAAATTGCTACACAGGTAAACCCTCCCCTTCAAATCAAATAAATAGGAAATATATATATATATATATATATATATATATATATGGGGATTTTTTGTAATCTGTAGATTACAAAAAATGAAATTGCATAGACATTTGAAAATAAAGTGTGCCTTATTTTTTCTATTTGACTTCTGCATGCTCATTCCTTTAGTTTTGAACGTCTGCATTTGAGTCCAACTTCCAAAGTGTGAACATGGTTGCACTGGTTATTAACATTTTAATCAAATTTTAAATTTACAGTACTGTTATACCCAAAAAAGAAATACCACAGTTCTTTTAGAAAGCAAAAACAGGAATCCTGTTTTCAGAGTACTGCTCAAAAACAGAAAAAAGGTGTACCAAATACAGATATGAGGAAACACTACAGTATAGAAGCTGAGTGCAGTGTATATATACACAAATATCTGTAGATCCAGTATATATCCAGTATATACAGATTTACAGCTTAATATGAAGCTTCCCTGAAATGTTTCTACTCTGTTGGTATAGATGAAATACAGATTTAGTGTTTTCCTGGTTTGTTTGTCTGATGTGTTCACCCAACCATACTTACAGCATAGCTGTCACTACTGAACACCAGCTGTGAAATTTTGATGTTATTTATGTATTACAGATGGCAAGCAATAGAACGCTACCGGTCTTATTTAATAAAATGTTCCAAAGAAACTGACATGTCACCGAAATAGATGAGAAAAATAGACATATATACTTAGTAAGTGCATCTCAATACTGTGATCAGTCATATAATGGTAAAGTCATCATATAACAAACAACCACCAGGATGGATTCAGCTTGCTATGAGCAGACCAGGGCTCAGTTTATAGTTGTGTCAGGTATATGATGGGGGGTGTTTTATTTGCTGTAAGCAGCCAGCGTGATCACGCTCTAACAGGCTGTAATAGATTTTAAAGCTTTTTTTTTTTAACAGGTAATAAAACTATTTTAATGAATTTAGAGGGGTTTAAACATATTTCAAAAGGATTTACCAGGTGTTTTATGGTTATACAACATGGACAGCTCGTTCAAAACTCATGGGCATTATTATGCTGCCATGACAGCGTCCACTCTTCTAGGGAGGCCCTGGCTGCAGGGACTCGCTCCCATTCAGCCACAAGAGCATTAGTGAGGTCAGACACGGATGTTGGGCGATGAGGTCTGGCTCGCGCTAGGTCATTTCATCCCAACAGTTTTTGATGGGGTTAAGGTCAAGGATCCGTGCAGGCCAGTCTAACTCTTTCACAACAAACTGGGAAAGCTGGAAGTATGCAATTGCCAAAATAACCACTGTATAGTGTCAAGATTTCCATGCAGCCCCAAACCTAGTCTTGCATTGCCAGACCTTCCTCCACAACGCTGCCGGGGAGGGTCTCATTCCGGGATGGGAGAAAAACGTGCTTTGGTTTATTGGCATTTCTTTAAACCAATCAAAACCGTCTTGGGCGCCGCACGGAGCAACGGCACCTCTGCAAAATAGCCTCGGGGAAGGAACTTGTTTGGGTGGAACATGTGTAGGTTCAAAGGTTGTTTTAGTCGTGCAACAGAAAACTCAGATTGGACCGATAGCTAGCTGTCTCGTTTACCCTGCAGAGATCTGAGGAGCAGGTAACCATAGTCCTCACAAATCCACCGGAGTTTGAAATATCCAACACAAAAGAAGCGGAAGGCAAAGGACATCATACGGCAGAAATGAAAGACATTTAATTTCCGGCGGCACGAGAACTGTAGATATATGATAAAAACGACCCCATAGGTCATTTGTACAAGCAGCTCCGCCGTCCTTCAATACCCACCAGGTCCGGATTTGTTGTGGAACGGCAGCGGCCATGACTGACAGCGGAAGTCACAAGGACCCACGAGATCTCGCGAATTCACGTATGATCGCGCAATATAACAGGATGTAGTTTCTATAAACAGAACCACAAAACCTGTCTCCGCCCATTATGACGTTTTCAAGGTGTAGTGCAGGGAAATATGATCAGCCGTGAGCCCGGTGTATTTTATTTTGAAAATTAACCGGATGTTTTATTTTGTTTCTGTGCTCGACTTCCTGTCCCGCACAATCTGCCGTGTGCTGAATTGCTGCGGAGCTCTCCGGCATCCGTCAAAAATAGAAGCTCTGCGTATCAGCTCCGGAGGGCTGCAGATCGCCGGAGCTGGGACGGAGTCGGAACGCAGCCGTTCCGCAATCAGTGAAAATACACACACTGACTTTAACGGAAACCTATTGACTCCGCCGACGTTCCGGAGCGGATCCGCAGCCGTTCCGCAGTTGGTGGAAATTGGGTTAATTTACTTACTCGCTTACGAACATAGTTAAAGTCATGTGGCACACATACTTATTTTAATCCAAACAATGATCTTTTACTAAACCTTACCAACCACACATTTAAAAACTGCAACTGTTACGTTTAGGTATGAGGACGTTAAATTTAGAAACGCTCCTGTGGATCGAATTAGAGGTTAGGAGACAACAACTTAAATGGTCAAATGGGTCGGAGGACTTGTTGGATGAGACTCATAATTTCTATATTTTATATCATGGCTGTTTGCATGATGGTGTCTCATTAAAGTTGTCTCATGAATGATTGATTAATGTCAATATCTGGAAAAAATAAATAAAGATATTTTTGTTCACATACTTTTCCCACGAATATAACAAGGCTTTTTTATCTTCATGTGGCTCACATCGGCTTGATTCTGCTCTCTGTGATGAATGCAACACATTTCTGCTGCACAGCCCTATTTAAGCTGTAAAAGCTGGTTAAACTCCTCTACAAACTACATGTAGGTGGATTTATGAGCCACAATTTCTCTGGTGGTGATATTGAACATAGTTTTCTCCACTGATGAAGGCTACACAGCCAAAAGAGGTGGTACACAGACGTAGCCAATCATATTTATAGACTTTGAGCTGGTATTTCAGTTCAAACTCATTCCGCCTCAATTTGGTCTTTCTTTGGTCTGTGAATAGTGTTGAATGCACTGCCATGTTGCATGTGCAGTACTGTATTTGATGGCGCCTGATGAGAGATTAGTTTCATAGACACGTAGAGTTGTGAAGCATTCTGAGTGGGAGGCCTCCATGCTGAAGTAGAGGTAGCGTGCAGCAGAGGAGATGACTTAGCTTCCTAATAAAGTAATCAGACAGGCGACGATGTTTATCACTCCAGCGATCACAGTCTGAAATCCAGTGAAAGACAGCCAACAATATTAACAGCATTTGGATTTACTTTTTCTGTCAGCTTTTTATCAGTCCGGGATGTCTCAGTGCTTCTTCTTGTAGTTTGCTTTTTCATAACATGCTTGCTGTTGTTGCAATGTAGGCTTTTTTTTACTCTGCGAATTATACATTCCCCATGCAGATGGAATGTCACTTTCTAAAAGAAAAACTAAACATAGAGCAAGTAACAATGTACAGCTGAAACTACATGTTCAATCCACACACAGATCATATTGGGATTTTGATTAGTTAAATTTTTCTTTTCTTTTTTGGGGGAGGGGGGGGGGTCGTAACCCCTGTCTTTGTTCAAAGATGGTCTCTTGGCATTGTGTGTCGATGGCCTCCTTGATTTTTCTCCGCTGTCCACTGACTACCAGTCACTGTCTTTGATGCCTTGCCAGTCGATGCTGTGACCTGTTGTGGTTTGGAGTTCACAGACAGCTGATGTTGTCTCTTCCCGTGTTCATTAAATCCCTTGTCCAGGGCTGTTTCACCAATGTTGGGTTTCCCCACAGCTGTAACACGTGATTTCATACACCACTCAGGGTTCTTGTCTTTCAGGGTGAATAGAAGACTTGAAGACTCTATCTGTAGACGTTCCGACAGCCCGGCCACATAGGGGAGTCCCACTGGGCTGTTCCTGGAGGTCCTCATTGAGTCACCAGTGTCAGCCCTTGCCTCCTGAGGGCACGGTTCCCCCCTGAATATGCTGCACTGTCCTGTCTCTATACTCCACCTCACTGACAGGATGTTCTGCTCTGTGTTGAAGGATCCTCACCACTCCCTGATTTTAAGATGTGTTAAAATAGATTTGTGTGTGTGTGTGTGTGTGTGTGTGTTCCCTGTACAGTGTACAGACTCTCTGTGTTGTGTCACAATTACTCCATGGTGACTAAATTAATCACAACTGTTTTTGTTAATACCTAATGTACCACTGGAACACATTCACATGATAGGGGCCTTAAAGTGAAGTGAAGTGAAGAGTGCTTATCTTGATGCCCTATTAGGTAAAATGAGCAAAAAAAGTACTTAAGCAATAGCACATTTTATTTAATTAGCACAATGTACTTTATAACTAGTGAATTCACAATGCACAGAAAGAAACAGGAGGCGGTGTATGGGAGGCCACATCTAGCGCTGTTTGGAGTTGAAAGCGCCTAAAAGATAGAATTGTTGAGAGCTTTGAGCTTAATTAGTTTTTCTATATACTGTCCCCAAAGGTAACACCTGCAAACTATGCTGTATGTATTTAATGATAGTAAAGTCAGTCCTCCAAACTGTCCAGAGTCACATAGAAGCAGTTTTACTCTGTGAAATGTGAAAAAAAATCTTTTTGGAGATAGTATCAAAAACAATCTGGAGACTCTGGCTGCTCTCGTCTTCAATTGGCTACTTGCTTCTTTTGCCCCTTTTTTGTTTTTCTTGTTTTGGTTGCTGTCATCATGAGGGAATTTATTTATTTAATTTGTTTCATTTATTTGTTTATTCCTTGCCAAGCATCATATCAAACTTCCCTTGGAGATTTGCCTTGTCAGCTGGGACACACATGCGCTCCGAGGCAGCCGCCCTGCAGGCTCCACATATTAGCTTTTGAGTAACCACGACAAGATTCAACACTGCCGTATGCTTTCAATATGTAATCCACACATGCGGGTCGCAAACATTTCCCCAGAGCCTTGGAATTGGAGTGTGAAGAACCCATTGTGTTCCTCACACATGATAATGAAAATGATCTTGACCTGTTCTCCTCAGGGAAATCCCCTGAAAACTAATAATTCTTTCTTTCGTCCTTTTTAGTTTCTTTCTTGCACTGTAAGTTTTTGCAAAATATTCTAAGAAAAACACTTGGAAGTTGATGTGCGAGCAATGTTTGTGTGATGTTCCCATGACAGATGCCTCAGGCAAAAGAAGACAAGCCTAGTGAAAAGAATCCTCAAATCAATTTTGCTAACAATTTCTCAAAGCTCAACAACAATCACCATCCCATTTCTATCCATTTGATGTTATTTCTTAATCTCTGTACGTTTTGCTTTTCATCTTGTGAGGTTCGTGCTCATTTTGGAGGCAGTAAGAGGGTATTTAGCTCACAGGGAGTGCAAGTGCTGTTGGATGGCAACACGTGAACGCCACAGGAAACACGGATCGCAGCGGTAAAAGCACATCCCTTGAGGGCTTTTTTTATCTACAGATCAATACTAATACGGGATAATCACGAGACCCCCACATGATTATACATAATCATGAGATTGCAAACAGCGATGAACACGGGTCCTTTGCATTACCTATGGCATGTTGTTGTTTCTCCCAGCAGGTTTTCACAGATCTCTGCATGTTACACTTGCTACACTTTTCTACTCTACAAATAACATCACAGACAAATATTGCTGAGGGGCATCTGTCATCCACAGGAATTCTTCCATGCTTATTTCATTTCAAATGCTGCTATGGATGTTGTCCTTTTATTAAATACTGTGTTCTTGGCCAACTAGTATTGTCGCATGGAGGTTACCTAAATCAGTAATTAAAATATGAGCTGTGCCTCAATCCCACACTACTATACCAACACATTCTCACTCCCAACTCGCCAAATACGTAGGAAGCCTTGGCGTAATCTTTCAATGTGCAGAGTAAAACCACTTAGTAAGGGTTAGGAAAAGACCGTGGGTGGGGTTAAAAAGTGAAAAATGAACCTTGGTCGCCTGGGTGAAAGACCTCTGTTGTTAGACCCATCCACCACCCCAACTTATCTCCTTATGCAGAGTTTCTGTCTACCCCATGAGGAATTCTAAGTAATGGCAACAACACTGTCGGTGCATCCACATGACACAATCCTTCCGTAATCATGCACCACCCCCACCCCTCCTCCACACAGTTACTTGTTACCAACAAGGACACGGAGGATTAAAAAAACATGATGGACTCTTCAGACGAGGTAATTATCTTCACTTGAGCGTCTGCGCGCGAAAGTCGCTGGACGACACCAGTTTCTGAACATAGCCATACTGAGAAATACAGAGAGAGTTGTGTGGAGCTGATAGATATTAATTAGCTTTGTATCAACTCATTTGGCAATGGCTTGAATGTAACAGACGTCCGTTATCAAAAAGATACGCACTAAAGCTTTAATACTACTCCCTATTGTCGGTCTTCATGCTAGCAGTTGCTCTTCCCAGTGCGTCCCATACTAGTCTATAGGCTACGCATTTCCACTTCCGGGATTGCTCCGGTGCTGCAGGAATTTCCCTCCCCGGATGCATGTATCCTTCCGTTTTCTTTGTGTTGGAATTTTAAATTTGGTGGATTTATGAGGACTATGGTTAACTGCTCCTACAATCTCTGCAGGGTAAATTGAGACTAGACCACCTCTCCAATCTGAGTTTTCTCTCGCATGACTATTTTGCAGCGGCTCTGTGAGGAGTTTAGCATCGTCGCTCATGACGATTCCGATTGCTTCAAAGAAATGCCTATAAAACAGAGCACGTTTTCCTCCAATCCCCAAATGCTATATGGAGAAGCCAGAACCTCCTTCAGCATGCTTTGGAGGAGGGTCTGGCAAAGCAAGACTAGTCCCATACAGATGTGAAAGGGGTTCCTCCTGTGTCGTATCTGCCACTGAGGGCCACTGACTAAGCGTCAGTATGTTGACTAGATGGGTGTGAGAACGGCTTCATAAAAAAAGTCAAAATATACTGGGTCTTATAGTTAGTATACAAGATCTCAATGTAGTTAATCATTTTGTAATGGCAGTCAATGACACATACAATATGTGCCATTACTTTACAAAACTGTGGTAACAGCCAATTAAAGTTCACAGGAAGAAATCAAATCTGTTTCCAAAGATTTTATATTTATTTTCGCCCCAAGATTCCTGGACTTTTCACCACCGTCTGCAATTTGTTTTAATTTTCTTGCAGCTGGACATAGCCCATCTGGTGTCTCTGTGCAGCATTTAATTGTGGGAAAATGGACCCTTTTCAGAGCAGACATTTTGACATGAAGCAGGAAAAGCTCAGCCGTAATTAAAAACATTAATGGTGGTTACATGCTAGGTATTCAACTTCCAGCGCACTCTGTGCCTCCTTGCTCAATGACATGGGCTTACTGAGACACTTAAAATGGAGTGGAGAAATTATTTATTTGATTAGTTCCACCTATGATTTTCCTGCTATGATGAGTCAACAGTGAAAGTAGTGTAGCATTAGGGTAGAAACACACCTAATGTAATGAGGCCACCGGAAACTGTCAATCCAAATGCAATTTACAGCTGGTTATACTGGGACATATTTCAGAACGTGACTTTAAGCAGCTTTTGATCTTGATCCTAACATTGCATGTTCTTTTTGTTTGTTTTTTGTCCAGTTTGAGTTTTATAAGTGCTTGTGTATTTTGCATTTGATTTTATTGGTAGATATATTGCATGTTTTAACAGTTATTATTTGCATGGTTTTGTGGATTTGCTGTGTTTTTGTTGTGGGATCAAGGTGATGAGAAGGAGGAAAAGGACAAAAAAAGTAAAAGAATCTTGGGTGTGAACGGCTGGAGGAGAGTCTTAGTTTCAGTAGTTTTTATGCTGGACAGTAACCCGTTTTATTTAAGAGTCATCCTGTGCAGCTTATATCTTTTAACAGTGGAAATACTTTTTTGCTAGTAAAACAGGACCTTACACTACCATGTGACACATACAGTAACATGTAATGTATGATTTTCAATAATTATTTAATTGATCTCGGTAGCCTTGTTTACTTTTCCAGACCCTTAGGTCACGTTTCCTTTATTTATTTATTTACTTACTTGCAATATCAGGCCTTGTGACAGCCACATATCCGATAATAGTCTTTAGGCGAGCTGGGTCCTTCATCAAGCTGAAAGCAATTGGTGTGTTTCCACCCCTAACGACAGGCTGCCGGGCTCAGGGGCGTGCTGGTTGATGTTGGCGCTATCTGATTATTGGCTGATTTGCACCTGGGACACCAGGTGAAGCCAGTTAACTGTTAACGAGCTGGAAGGACAGAACAGCAGCACAAGCAGAAGCATTTAAAACCACTCCTCTTACTATGGCTCTGTAAGATTTTACACCTTGATGTCATATTTAAACACATCTTAAAGGAATATGTCACCGTTTGTTGAAATAGGGCTTATCACGGTCTATCCTGGCTGTAGATAGGTGGGCCGACGCATTTTTTGTCTCAGTGCAAGTAATTAGGTTGTTTTTTTTGTCTTTTGTTGGCTCACTTTTACTCACAACATGCTAACCGGCAACATAGGATTCCATTCACTACGCTAAGCTAACTAGCGGCGGCGCTGCCGGTGTTGCACCGGATTAAAACAATGCATGCACAAAAAAATGCGTTGGCCCACCTATCTACAGCTAAGGGCGGCGTATCCCTTTAAATGACAATAAGGAATTAGGCCTATAATAAATAATAATGTTGTTTCAACCATGACACTCAATGGTGCTGAAAGAGAAAAATCTTCCATTCACATCCACCATTACAGTGCACTGTATTACTTGACCATTCAGTTTCTGTTATCTGTAATTGTTATGACAATAAGCGTAATGCTGCAGTGCGCTCCTTTTACAAGCATCAGCTTGAGAAAACTCACTGGTTTTGTCTCTGGTGAAGGCAAATCAAAGTGGTGTATATATATTCTGTCCCTCATTCAGCTGAATGTCAGAAATGCTCATCGGTGCCTCCCCACAGACCTCATTATCCTCTTAATTTCCAATTATTTCAAAGACAAATGAGTACACCTGGCATCCAAGCAAAACCTGTCAATGATGAACACTGGAGACTGTGCCATCCTCACTTCTCTCACTGGAGATAAATGGGCTGATGATCAAACCTTTTTTTCATTTATTTCTTCTATTGCATCTAGCTGCAATTTTAAACAGATGTACTTTTTTCCCAAAATGTATATATTTTAAATAAATTTCTTCTCATATTCTATCCTATTATTATTTCATGTATATTATATCCTATTATTTCCAGGTATATTTTGTATGTGTGCTGTGTGTCTGATATTTTGCTGCTGCCACACTGGAATTTCCCATCTATCTATTTATTTTTGCTTTCATTCATATTCACAAATGGGTCACATGCTATCCACCATGTCCTGCCATGCTGTTGTGGTGCAGCCTATTTGTGTTTGACATTGAAAGAGGATCTCCCCAGTGTTTCCGCTAGTTTTTCCTAACATGTACAGGCGTCCTTGGTTTCTCAGCTGTTTGGAGCTATTGTACTGGGTTCAGCTTTTACCTGGGACCTCCTCTATTACTTAACAATAGTAATAGGTCTTGGATGAAGAGCAAATAAAAGCTAGATAAATGATGTTTGTCCATTGCATTTGGCCTGATCATCTCTTGTAAAATAAGTCAAAATAAGGTTAAAAAATGCACATTATTCTGCTGCAGTTTAAATTAGTGAGATTGATTGTTTCTCCCAGACTCATTATACAAAACTGAGATCAATATGAAGGCGAGAAAATAACACTAAAAATGTTGGCATAAAATTACCGCATTTGAAGTTGTTTATTTAAGATGATAAATTTTGCAATTTTTCTGATTAATTGTGGTCAACTCAAAATTCCAAATCAATTTTAAATATTTGCAGATGATCGTAATTTGTATGTAGAAGATACATACATATTGCTATTCCTCAAATATCCTGTCTGTGGGCATCTCTGTCAATTGCTGCCAAGAAGCTGAACATGCTTGTGTAACTATAATTGTTTTGTAAAATTTGTCAATCATTCTTCCAATTTGTGTTATTCAGAAAATATTGATGGAATTTGAGTTTATTCTTCCAATCGCAAAATAGCGAGTATTTGGACAGACAGCTTAAACCTAATATCTTAATTGGTGTTTCCTTTCAAGAAGCTCAGATTTTCTCGGATGGGACGCTTTTCATATTTCAATCAGGAGAGACTTCTTTGCAATTATGAACATATTTATTGTACATACAACATGTAAATGTACGAGTCTCTGGAGATTGGACTCCATCGAACCCAAATATCCTAAAGGGTTTAAGGAACCCAAACAAATCCCCTGATGGAGTCCAGACACTGGTGGTGGAGAATAAATAGAGGGACCATCAACAGCCAAGCCGAGATGCAACCCAGGTCCGAGGGCGTGACCACCGGTGGCAGAAGGGGAGGAGGCGGGACGCACTCTATTTCCTGAAACGACAACTGCCAACCGTGGAAGAGAGAGCAGATTTAAAGCAGGGTATCAAGCTGTGATAGGCTCGTCGACAAATGGTCGACCCTGATTGGTTTAACTAACAACAACACAGCTGTTCTGATTACTACTGACCAGTGACGCATCGCGGAAACAGCTTATCATTATGAGTGATGGAAAAGTGAATGAAGTCTTTCCTTTAAGAATTTACGCTGAGCTTCATTTCAATCAGGAGAGACTTCTTTGCAATTATGAACATATTTATTGTACATACAACATGTAAATGTACGAGTCTCTGGAGATTGGACTCCATCGAACCCAAATATCCTAAAGGGTTTAAGGAACCCAAACAAATCCCCCAAAAGGACAATTAGTGAGAAAACTAGTTGGGGCGATACATACTACCACGAGCCGCAGGACTCTGCAGACGAACGAGCAAGCAAAGTTGCGCATAAAAGTACAATAACTAGCCTACCAAAAGCAGAAAGATTACTGCCCACACCATGAAAATAAAAATTTCGGCCACAGCCTAATCAAATTAAAACTTCGGCACGGTTGTGGGAAGCAAAACAAAACCCCGGCATACGACCGGCGCAAAATAAATATGAAATAAAAATAATTCGGTGCCCACCGAATGCAAAACCAAACCTCGGCATACGACCGGCGCAAATAGTAAACCATGGATCTTGCCCATCCACAGCAATAGACCTGTGAAAATAAATGCAAAATAAGAAAGGCAAATAAAAAGACGGCGACAGCCGTAAACCAAAACTCGGCAACTGCCGGAGCAAAACCAAACCTCAACGCGCCGGCGGGCGGAACATAAGAAAGGCAAATAAAAATCTGCCACGGGAACAGTGGCGAACTAAAAGCAAAATAAGAAAGGCAAATAAAATCGGCAATGGGAAGGGGAAAAATAAGAAAGGCAAAATAATAAATGTAACTACAGATGTAACGAGGCACACAGCCGTTTGCAACATCATGCAATAACAGGCACCCAAGCCGGTTCAAGAGCCACGCATTAGGCTATTATGCCTGAAGCCTGATGCACACGGCCGATGCAGGTATAAGCAGCTTGACAGCGCATGATGCGTACAATGGATAAGACTGACAGAAGCCCACAAAATACACCACCACCAGTTATATGCAAGCATACCCACCATTATGGTTTCAGGGATCTCTGGTTCTCGAGAACGTTATCGACATCCGGACGGATGTAGGATGCGTAGGCAGAGGATGACCATCGTCCCAGTTGTTGCAGAGACGTCCTCGACATGCCCTGATTAGCCGCCGTAGTAGCAGCTCCTATTCTAAATGAATGCCCAGAATAATGCTGGGTGGACATCTTAGCTTTGAGGAGGACTGCATTCAACTGCTGATTAAACCAACATCTATGCATAGGGAAGAACCCAGGAATCAGAAAGAGTGGAGCGAGGGAATCAGTGCGTGGTCTAAGTGACAAATAACTAATCATAGATTTGAATGGACAGAACTGTGAGTCTGTGCGAGCAACCACAATAGAACAGGCGCCACCTCTTTTAGAATGCTTAAGTTTCAAGCAATAATGACTAGCATGAAATACCAGATCAGAGAATGTAATATCTCTACTGGAGTTGAATGATTTTGACTGCGTAGTGAATTCCCCGCACCTAAGGAAAGCATAGAAAGCAACCATAAACACAGCCTCAAGTAACATGTCAGTATACGCGGAAAATACCCCCTGCCTAAGAACACCCACCAATTTATGCAATATACCCAAAGTAATAGGTTGCCTATGGTTGGGAAGAAGGGTGAGCTTTATTGATACCCTTCAAAATTAGTTTAACAGCCGGGGTAGAAAATAAGCTAGGAAACGATGGATCATAACACCTGATATTAAATTGGATGCCGGCCAGTAACCCCTCGTATATTGGGGTTTTAAAGTGACGAGTATCAGTACAATAACAAATAAAAGCACAAACACTAGTAAGGAGAACAGGTTTAAGGGGACACCAATAGACACACAGAATAAAGCAAAAGTACACCACGCAAAATCATATGTTTTCAGTGTAGACACAGCTAAGCCTTTCCTCATATACTCCCTAGCCGCTACTAAATAAGCATCCACGGGATTAGGAATCAATACACTGCTAGCTCCGTGGAACGGTAGCACTACTGGTACAGGCCAGGCTGCCGGGCAGAGGCTCCAAAAGGTCTGAAAATGAAAGCGAGACAAAGCATCAGCCACAGAGTTATGATGTCCCGGGGCGTGGCAAGCAGTAATAATAAAATTGTGCGTGACAGACGACCAGGTGATGCTCCTCATCAGAGGCATTATCTGACAACATGTTGAGCGCCCTCTATTAATAATGTCAACCACACTCTGATTATCACACAGGACTGAAATCCGCTTCCGTGTCCACAGACCGCCCCAGACGCGGCAAGCTATAGCAATCGGGTAAATCTCATATAGAGCAATGGAATCCGCCGGGGAAAAAGTGGGAGGCCAGTGGCCAGCAAACCACTGCCCTTGAAAATACCCCCCAAACCCCGCGGAAGGTGCAGCATCCGTGTAAAACCTCAACGAATCAGAAGAATATACTACGTCGTCGTAGAAAAACGAAATGCCGTTCCAGTCATCCAGAAGTCGGGACCAGAAACGCAAATCAGACCGGCACCCGTCATCCAGGGACAACACATCATGCAACCCAGGCACCGAAGATGCCAAATCCAGCAACCGGGATATAAAAGAGCGCCCCTGCGGAATAACGCGCATAGCGAAATTCAAATGCCCCAGCAATGAGAGCAACCGCCGCTTAGTAACAAGACACTCAGGCACAAAGGACGCAGCAATGGCACGAATGCGTTCCAACTTCTCACCCGGAAGGGACGCTTCCATGCGCACCGAGTCGAGGGTGATGCCCAGAAACTCCAACCGCGTAACCGGACCAACAGTCTTAGCCTCAGACAGAGGGACACCGAGGGAAAGAAAACACCGTCTCAATTTGCCCAACGACCCAACACTATCCCCAGGGGGGTCAACGAGAAGAAAATCATCCAGCAAATGAATCACCGCTGGAACCCCAACCCTGTTAAGCAGGATCCAGCAAAGTGCCTCGGAAACATGATTAAAAATACACGGGCTGCTCCGGCACCCGAACGTCAGACGCACACCAAAATAGTATTTGGAATCCCACCTGACGCCAAAAAGAGGCCACTGCGAAGGATGTATAGGGACTATCTTAAAGGCATCAGTAATGTCAGCCTTGGAGAGCCAGGCCCCCCTCCCCGCCAACTTAATAAGTTTAACCGCATCATCAACAGTGGCATAATGAAGGGAGAAAGGGACCGGTGGAATGAGACTATTGATACTTAACACGGGCCCGCAGCGCGGCGCGGACAGATCAAATATAAGGCGCTTCTTCCCAGAATATTTCCCAGTCGCAACACCCAAAGGACTAGTAGCCGAAACACCGAAAGAGAGGAATCAAACGGCCCCACTATATACCCTTTGCTAACCTCAGACGCAACCAACCTAGCCACCGTATCAGGGTCAGAAACAGCCGAAAGAAGATTCTTCGCCACATATGTAACCTCCGGATCGGCGAGAACGCCCACCCGAAACCCTTGGGAAAGCCCAGACAGCAGATGATCGACAAACACAGAATTAGGATGACTAGACAGTTCAGATGCCAACACACGTAAATTTAATGGGGTAGAGGGATGGAGCTTCAATATGTCTTGGAACCAGTTTGAGGTTGACCCCGAGGCTTCCGGCGAGGGGCGGGGCGCCGTGGGCAGACCGACCTGGGATGAGCATCCCGACAATCGCTGCAGATGTGAAGAAAACAGCAATTCCCATAAGTACACACACCTTCATTAAAATTATTACAAATCGGATTATTGTTGGAGGTATGAACCTGGCGCCCCCGAGCATCCACTCCAGACACGGGAAACCGCAGACCGCCACGGTGCGACTGGGCCGGGCCGGTTGGCTGCCCCACACCCCCAGGGCAGAGCGAAGCAACATGTCCCGCAGCCCCGCAGTGAGAACACAAAATAGCTTGAGCACCCCCCACGACCATAACCAGGATCTCAGTGTCCAGAATTGACCAGTCCAGGCGAACGTTGGCACGGGCAATATGAGCGGCAGCTTTCCCGGAAAAAGCTCTATGGTACTGCCAAAAATAGTTCCGCCCGTACCTCAGGAACAAATCGCCCACCAACGCCAGGTACGAATCCAACTCCACCCTCCGGTCTGGGTACACGGAACAAATAACGTCCCGAAATATACCAAACGCCACCACGAACTGCCCAAAGGAAAGATCCTTGTTCAGCCGAGGGTCAGCGGACTTAACCACCGCCGAAAATCCCCCGCAACCCCCCCCCAGAGACTTATCACACTCCGGGGACGGCAAAATAAGACTCACCAGATTAACATCACGGCCCTGCAGAATTTTAGAGCGCAGCCTACTGGAAATATTAGCAGACACAGGGATGTAAGGCCTACCTAGGGAAAGAGAAGGCACAGCAGTGGCCAAGGAATGACAATGTTCCACGGAAGGAGAAGGCACCGGCTGAACACCGACCACCGCTGGCACAGACAGGGAAGCCAGAGCGGTAGTAATAGTACCAGACACCGCCACCCCCGCCGTCCCGTTCCCCATCCCCGCACCTAGCCTCCATGGCCTGCATCGAGCCGGCGAGGGACTGCAGTGACGCGAGGATGAGGCCCGGAATCCGAGACCCCCGGAACAGCCGTATCAGCCGGCTGGCTGAGTGCCGCCGCAGCTCTCGTCTCGCGGGGCCCTGGCAAGCGGATCCGCCTTCTTGGTCCGTTTCCGACCACGACCACTGGCAACCGGCGTGGCCACAGACGGGGCTGGCGACAGGCAGTCGCCAAGAGCAGCCAGCTCCCGAAGCTCCGGTGAAAGCACGCCCGGAGCCGCCACGACGCCCCGATCCCGAAGCCGAGAAGACATCCGGTCAGCCTCCCCCGAAAGTGAACCAGAGACGGCGGTCAATCTAGAGCTCCGACGCACGCCGTCCGGAGACCCCGTGGAAGCCTCCACGTCCAAACACCCACCAGGACCATCCGACCCCGGATCCAACTCAGAATCCGACATAGCAGCCACAAAAAGCACAAAAGACAGCGTAAACAGGAATGCCATGCAACCCGGTCAGGAAAACGACACGCCTCTATTTCCTGAAACGACAACTGCCAACCGTGGAAGAGAGAGCAGATTTAAAGCAGGGTATCAAGCTGTGATAGGCTCGTCGACAAATGGTCGACCCTGATTGGTTTAACTAACAACAACACAGCTGTTCTGATTACTACTGACCAGTGACGTACCGTGAAACAGCTTATCATTATGAGTGATGGAAAAGTGAATGAAGTCTTCCTTTAAGAATTTACGCTGAGCTTCATTTGGTTAAGTTTTGATAAGTTACCGCCTGTGGGGCAAAGGATTTTGGAGCCCAGCAGGGTAATGAGAGTAAAATTTTTGAGCATGCCTGCGCTAGATTAGTAATTCATTCCTTTTTAAATGAATAATTCCTGGCCAAACCCCAGGCTTCAAAAACGTCTTTTAGAAATCTGGGAGTGAAGTCACAGATTAGCTATTGCGTGAATCATTTTTGCATGATTCACTGCATATATTCTTTATTGAGTAAGTCACATTAAAATTTGACCTAGTGTTGCTCTTAAGGAATTTTAAGGAGAGATGGCAGGTGTACTTGTGGGTATCAAGTGGGAACCTCCCATCACAGATGTTTAACTGAATTTAGCCCGTGAACACCGATCAGACCTCGACAAGCTCATACTGTGCTGACAGTGCACCGGCTTATATTAAGCCCACAAGAGGCCAAATTATTATCAAGATAAAAACACACCTCATTTGAAATCAGTGCAGTAAAGCATGAATCCACCCACTGAGCACTGGGAATAATGTTCTGATACATCAGAGATTCCATGTTGTGCAGTACATGTGGCTTCTTTCACACTTCATCATTTAAACTGTTGTGACTCGCGACTGTCAGAACAGAGGGGAATACCAGAGCACCTAGATGAATTGTAAATGTTTAACATGCATCCGCAGTAATCATTTGTTTTGTTTATGTGGTTGTTGACAGTCGGGAAGATATCACCACACTCTTATTAGTGAAGTGCTGTGAAAATTGCTTGCAGCTGCCATCGCTCGTGTATTACAGTTTTCATATCTAACATGCTCTAACAGAAGATGATAAAGACATGGAGTAACTTAAGAACCATATCTGTCCTTTAACCACAGGTTCCTGCTATAGAGCAAATTATCTGTTACCTTGCACATGACAATCACGGGATCATGAGATCTCACAAAAATCCATCTTTTTAGGCTTCAAGTAATGCATTTTTGTCTGAACCACAGCAGACCACTCAGTGTCCTATGAGGAGCTACTGGCAGCTAAGGACGTGGTTAAGGTGTGTGTGACGACACAGAGAGGCAACTGTTCGTTCAATTCAAAAATGGCGCATATAAAGACGTTAGCCAATGCTGCAATAGCATCAGTTATTTCAAAACTTTCTTTATTAAAAGAAGAAGTACAGAAGTACTGTAGGCTTTTCTCCATGGAAAATATGTTTTAGCGCGATCACCCGGCTGGTTTCAAAGGAGTTTGATAGACAGATGGGTCATCCAATCACCTGCTAAGTATTTTGCACGCCCTTTTCCAAACAATTTCCAATGATGGCTTCTCAGATAGTTCTGCGTAACACCAAACAACTTTTCAAGCGATTCCACTGTCGCAGACAAATTTCCAATATCTGAATGATATCATAAGAGTCTTGCTAGAGTTGGGGGCACTCCGTCGTCTCAATCATTTGGTGTAAGGTGGTCATAAAACTCAAGAGTCCGAGTCAGCCTTTTTTCCTTTCTTGAACATGTTTGATATTATCGTAAGTTTTAAGTCTTGGTGAAATAAAATCATGTGAACATTTTCAACAACCAAAGGGTTCGCTCCCTCCTGCACCAAACAGGAAGCAGCAAACGGCTAGAGCCAGTGTTGTTTATGGTTGCTATGGTGTGACAGGTTAAAGGAAATACTTATAGCCTGTTATACACTAAAAGGTATTGATTGGTAAATTCATAGCATGTGGGGATCTTTTAAATAGCTCAGGTTAAAAAGTAGACATCAGGTGATCTGATTAGATTTGCCAAATTCACATTAATGGTTGAACATTTGATCATTAGTAAAGTAAATCTTTCATTCTACATATTTATACTATGATACTGCACATGTGTGATAAGAGCGGGGACCAAAAGTCTGAGTCCATAACAGCAATGTGCATCCAAGAACAAGCCAAATGGAAAAAAGCCAAGATACTCAAAAGGTTTTCTACTGGCAAACTGCATCCTCAACAACAGAGTATCAGTTTCCAAACTACTTCACTAAAAAATGCCACAAAACTTCACTACTGAGAACCAATATGAAGTCATTTTTCATGATGAATCAAAATTTGAACTTTCTAATTTCAGTTGGAGAGCTTACGTTAGAAGAAATCCACAACAGGGACTAATTAGTGTAGCAAATCCTAATGTTGGTGGAAAGACTCAGGAATGTTTTGCCTACTTAGTAGTCACACAGAATCAGTCCTCACTCCAAAGACAATTGCTCCTTCATTCGGCAGTGGCCCTTCATCCCCTGAGGCAAAAAGCTGTGGGAAAGAAGATTCATTCTCCTGTAAAGTGACTGTAAATTTGCACTGTACCAGTTTCCACATGTATTGAGTTTAAGAGTAAGGAGTTCTGACTTGCATTGCTTTCTTGTTGGATGTATTCAGGAACCTTGGGGGACAAGGTCAACAATGCCCAGGTGGAGAATAAAAACACTCCACCTGTAATAAAGGGGGATTTCTCTGGCACGTTAAAGCTAAAATATCCAATATATAAAAATGGGGGTAAAAAGGGCCGACAACACCACCTAGGTTTTGCTTGAGGCCTAGGACCTCTTTAAAACTACAACAGGTAAAAGATTAAAACAGGTTCGTTGTGTCGGGGGAGAGCAGTAAAAATGGTGCATTCAAAACAATGAATAAAAACAAGTTAAGAAACCACATTTATTTTAACAAGGGTAAAACAATAAAATGTACTAAAAAAGGGATTTAAAAAAAACTAAAACCAACTAACTAAAAATCAACTAAAATGGTCCAACAGAACGGGAGTCTTGACTTTACAAAGTCCACAGGTTTCTACTGGCAACCAGCTTCCTCTCCTTGTGCGGCCTTCCCCGGGTATAACCTGCAACAGAAAAACTCCGGCCAGTAACACGTCCTCAGCAACTGTTATCACTTCATCACGTTTATCCCCACTTAACACCGGTCTCAAACGGGACTTACGCGGAAGGGAGAGTCCCACACTCTCCCACTTTCTCCGCTAGCGGTCGGTGTTTGGGTTGCTTCACTGTAGCTTCAGGCCGCTCTAAGGTTGTTTCCCTTTGTGTCTTTGTCTGATCTCCCATCTGCTTCGCCGCTCATTCCAAGTGTTCTGTCGTATCTCCACATCTTCCTTGATCTCTCAGGCCTCCCTCATGTTCACCATGGCCTCTCTTCCCATGTGTCTCTTCTTTTCCCATGTCCTCTTCTCCTGTTGCTGTCCTGCCTCTTTATCTGAAAACCAGTCAGTCAGTCTTCTCTGGCTCCCAGGTGCAAGTGATTTAGCCTGATTAGGCCTGCTAAAAATGTTCATTGGCGGAAGTGACCGACATTAAAAACACTCACACATTTCAAAATAAAAGCATGCAATAAAAAGATAAAACCACAGCAAACAATAAAAACACAGCAATCCAATAAAAGCATGCTCAAATAAAAACATCCACTTCCGCCCCGTGACACACCGCCACACCTTTCAATCCCCAGCTTTGAGCTTAGAGCTCCATCAAAATGGACTGGCAGTGTTTGTGGGTGTGAGGCCACTGAGGATCCTTGTTGGAGCCTTAAGAAATCTCTTAGGGCACATGTTGGGCGAGGGATGGTAACTAGAGTGGGTGAAACATGATTCTTTGAACATGTTACACCCTCATGAAGTCCTAGACCTCAGATTGAAAGACTTACTGTGTATCAGAGAAGGCACCTGGTGGTATGCACCCCTCTGAGCAAACAAGCTTCAGATGCTCGACATTTTTTAAGCTGTAATGAAGGACAACAGTGAATGTATCACACGCCAAGGCATTCGCTAAATACTAAATGAACTGATTTAACTATGAAAAAAAGTAAGTTGAAAGGTGTATTCAGACAAACATGTTGCAAATTTTGGAGGCAGTGCAAATGCATATAGAGTAAATACAAATGTACTCTTCCACTACTTTGACGGTTAGTGGATGTAATGCACCGAGTAATACACCCGCTGGGTAAAGAAGTAGAAGACTGCTAAGTAGCAAACCTTGTTTACATCGACTACGATTCAGTTCCGGGATTGTTCAGGTGCCGCCGGAACTTCCGCCAGATGTCCCTCATTTTGGTCGGATGTTCATCACCTTACGCTTTCTTTGTGTTGGTATTTTTAACTCCGGTGAATTTATGGACTATGGAGTTTGAGGACTATGGTTAACTGCTCCTCAGCTCTCTGGAGGGTAAATCGAGACAGCTACCTAGACTATCTGTCAAATCTGAGTTTTCTGTTGCACGACTAAAACAACCTTTGAACGTACACATGTTCCACCAAAACAAGTTCTTTCCTGAGGCTATTTTGCAGAGGCAACGTTGCTCCTTCCGGCACCAAAGACAATTGTGATTGGTTTAAAGAAATGAACCAGAGCACGTTTTTATCCCATCCCGGAACGCTGTGTGGACTAGCCAGACCCTCCTCCACAGCGCTGTGGGGGAAGGTCTGGCAATGCGACACTACAGCAAACCCGAATGTGGACAAAGCAGGTTTTAAATTGTCAAAATAATCAGCAATAATTCCATTTAACATGGTTCAACATACTGAAAGTAAACATACGTTGTGGTATTTAAAAAAAATATTCTTTTAGAAGTTTTCTCTAAGACCTTCACACAAGCTGAAAATATTCCAACTTTAGCAAACAAAGTTCTCATGAGACTTGATAAATATAATTCATGAACATTTTGGAGGATAATTAAAGAAGTTCTGGTAGGTTATGAGCTCATGCAGAGGCTTTGACACAAAAACACACATACTGTATGTCCATAACTAACTAGCTACAGCTAACAATCAGTGTTTTGCCTGTTTGGTACAAACAAGCATGTGTTGTTGGCATAGCTGGTTATCTTT
The DNA here is from genome assembly GCF_010015445.1 of Perca fluviatilis. Lineage (NCBI taxonomy): Eukaryota > Metazoa > Chordata > Actinopteri > Perciformes > Percidae > Perca > Perca fluviatilis. The sequence goes on from NC_053133.1 coordinate 23,121,861, forward strand.
AATACTGTATATAATGGTATTAATGGGGAATTAGCAACACCAAATGTCAGTACATACAAAATGAGTTTTCATCCTTTCATTTAACTTCCAGGATTCTACAAAATAAACGAATACAATTCTGTAGGCAAATGCAATTATCTTAGTCTAGCTAACATACTAACTGAATAACATTTTGAGGGAATTTGTGGTTCATTATATGTGCATTAAGCAGCACATGAATCTGTCTCATATTCATTAAGAGGTTTCAGTTTCATGATGTAGCTTTTTATTAGTCACACGCTAGTGAAGAAAGTCTGCAGCAGCCTGTCCTCACGCCTCCCCTGCATAACTTTTTAAGGCTATGTAGGTCAGCTGTCTCACTGAACGGTGCTGTTTTGAACCATGATTCTTCATTGTTTGTTCTCTCATTTCATTGGAAATTATTTATTAAGGCAGAGGTAACGTGTCGGGGAGACAAATGCTAATCAACAAATTTATAGCCTTTTTTTTACCCTTTCCCAAGGCATGAAAAAGCTCCACAATCAGTTATGTAATTGTACTTTCTGAATAGACTTATTTTCAAAACCTGAATTCACAGGCATACAGTTTTTGCACATTATGGCCTCTCACCTGTCATGGAAGAAGATGTGACTGATGAAGTCGCTTTGCATCTTAAAGTCAAAACTCCAACTTGTACAAAGAACTTTCTCAACAGCAAACAAACCTCAGCGTTCCCAAACTTTTGGATAAAACAACTTTAATGATCGCAAGCTTGAATTTGAAAGGATTTTTAGTCTCTTTGATCTTTTATTTTCAATTCACCTTCACATACTCCAGAGTCATGAACATTTATAATATGCAAAGCCCTCCTCCACTAAATCATACCCCTATGTGAAGGCTTCAAACCTTCTGAGAAGCCTCTGACCTCAAACGATATGAAAAGTAGCACCGGCTGGCTCTGCTGGCCCTAAGGTCTTAGCTTACACAACACACTGAAAAACTAAAAAATGAAAACAAAAATCTCCCCTTACATCTCAGGCAGCCTGATACACAACCATATATGCACATCCATCCTTGACCTGATATGCAAAGTGCAATTAAAGCCGTTTTGGTATGCAAGCATGCTCTGCAAACAAAGTCTACTGTATGATGCATGGCTGCTCAACCAAAAGATACGGGGGTTTTAACGGAACATTATGGGAACCATCACCACTTGCAATAGGGTTGCTATTTTCTTAGATAATCCATTCTGCTTCTTTTGACAAAAGATAAAACCTCGGGAGCTATTTCCCCAACACATATCCTCATACGCCTGTGAGATATTACCCTTGCCTTATCTGGGAAACATATGGGCAGAGCTTTGATAGATTGTGGCTCTAAAAGGAAGAAATCTTTATTCAGGGAGTGACGGTTTAATCCATGTAAACCCCTCTCGGTGTCTAACACTTATCTTGCCATTCGTTTTCTGTACAAAAGCGCAATTTGGCACTCTGGAAACTTTACACCGCTTTTTAATTAATTAACATTTGAGTACATTTCTCAGCTGAAACTTGTTTCCGTTAAGTGTCACATATGCTTAATTACCTAACAAGTAACTAATTGCCACAAGATTAGTTTTTGCAGTCATGGATGAAAAATTCCCTCCCCTCTCTTCCCCTCTTAAAAAGCTTTATTCACAAGATTTATCGTCTACACAAATTGCATGCCTATGGATGTGATAAGAACATGCTGTGTACAATGGAACGTCACTGCATCCGACGAGGAAATTATGTTGATTTCATGTCATTAGTCTGGCACAGCGATACTGCAGTGCAGTGTACAGACTACAGTGTCCATTAAGGGTCAAATTCAGTGCCTTCGAATCGAGTAGGCTCCTTAATTACACATCGTAAGATCGGCATGCAACTAAATCATTTAGAAGTAGTTAATGATTTCCTGCTCTAGGGCTGTTTATTGACTTAAACATCATCAACTGTACAAAAGTCAGTTCATGTTAGGGTTTTAAAATTATGAGCTACAATACTGAACTTGCTGTTGGATACTTGTGCTCATTGGTCAAACATAGCTCCAACCTTAACTGTCTGTATAAGTATGAAAAATACAGAAACTGTATATATTAAATAAAGAAATTAGCACGGATACTACTGATTATTTCAATTATTGATCGATCCGTTCATCATTATTCCTTTTTTCAAAGAACACCTCGGAGAAATTGTGAGAAAGACCCACAACAAGCACTCAAAACTGAAAAAAGATGTCTTCAGTGTAGCTTAGTTCATCCACTCAACAGTCAAAAAACAAACATTCAATTGATACCATACAAAACAAAGAAAAGAAGAATATCCTCACACCTGAGAAGCTCGAACCAGAGAATGTTTGGTATTTTTGCTTGACAAATAATTAAAATGATTATCAAAATTGTCAATTTTCTCCCAACTAACTGATTAATATTCATAATTTCCCCACTAGAATAATTCAAAAGGCTTTGCTCCAATGATTTCAAGAATGGTGAACATTTCTGCATATGCTGGATCCTATACTAATGCATTTTGGAATTTTTTTTTTTTAAACCCTTCCTGCCTGGTAAATACATACACTCATCTTTCAAACTCCACCTCTATGGTTTATAACTTTCTTTCAAAATATCTGTTCTGTTAAAAAATTAAAAAGCCACAGAAGAAATGATTCCACTGCTTTTCACTGGCTGAGTAGTACACACAATAAGAAGTACAATGATTACAATGTGTATAATCGGTGGACTGCCCTTTGAATGCTTATTTTGTTATTGAGACCAATATACAAATGAGTTTTTAGGCACCTGAGAGTCTCCCTTGGGAATCCCAACACAAATAAATGACAGTGCTTTGATTCAGGTCACAAACATTTAATAATTGTATTTTATAGCTTACAGACTATTTTACCATTCCCAACACTCTTCTGCTGTATGGGGGCCGCTATCCATCTTCCAGAGCAAGTCTCCCTTTTTCCAAAACTGCCATAGAAATTTCCAGTTTACAATCACCACCATCCAGGGTAGGTATTCACCTATGTGTTGCCTGAGGGAGAAAGAAAAGTTGCAGTTTTGTGGGCTATGTTTCCCTTGACAACCACACTAGGAGAAAATGTTTTTTTATGAAGAATGGGAAATAAATACTTAAAAAAGGTAGGGGGGGAGATAGTTTGATGCTGCGGCTGCATTCATCTGATAATTAATTCAGAGTCCAATCAAACACAATTCGAGCACTGCAATGCAATATACACAATGCCTCACATTGAAACTCAAGCATAGAAAAAGCTACTGAATGTCCGTTTGAGAACTTCTATGCTTGCCTTTGGCTACCTTATATGACCTTTGCCGTGGGCCAGCCCTCAGGCTCCTCTCAAATGTTGGAGGAATTTCTGTGCTCGTTTCCTCGTTTCAATCCAATTGTGAAAAAGAGAAAAACACAGTCATTTTCAGAGCAGAGGGAAATAATGAGCGAGAAATACGAGGAAGAAGAGCGAAAGGCAGGATTGTTATGGAAAGAAGAGAGTTGTTATGTCAAGAGGTACGAGCGGAGGGTCTAAAATATGTATCATCTTTTCTGAGTCTTTCTTGAGACCATCGTCGGAGTTTCTGAAGGAAACAACACTCAACAAGAGCATGACAGGTCAGAAGAGTCAGGGTTGGGTGGAGATAACTAATCGGCATGTACAGAAACACCATGTACTGTATAAGTGATCAAATTTCAAAGTTAGTGCTAGAGCACTCCTTGTTTCCCGTCATTGTTACACAGAGAGCTGGGGAGTTTCGTTGCAAAATGAGACATTCACCATTCGTGGCAGCTACTGAACTTTGCAGACATGACCCCTTTTTAGAAAATGCTTAATAGCACAAAATGAAAGCACATCGTAGCGTTTGGAGGTGAACTGGCTACTTAAACTCCCCCCGCCGAGAAAATGACAGCACTTTGAAGTTTTAGTTTTCTTGTCTCTTAGACGTATTACATAATAATGGCGCGATGATTCTTTATTCCCTAATGGATGTCAGGGATGGTGGTGTTCCTTCCATTTGATGTCCTATAAAGTATCATAAAGATGTCACTATCTGGTACTTTGAATGGGACATGTCAGACAAGATTTCTTATAGAGAAGGCAAGACTTCACTATTACACCGACAGGAAATCATGTACTGCAAATTAAAACGTGACGAAGATCTTTCACGTTTTATTTGGCAGGTACTGAATAATTAACCCTAAGAGGTTTGCCATATCAAGAGGTGATAATATGTCAGCTTGTTTCAGCTGCCTCCAAGTGGCCAAAAAAATCCAAGCCTTTCTCACTCCCAACTCGTCAACATACTGAAGCTTGGTCAGTGGTCCTCAGCGTCAGATACCGACGCACGAGGCACTTTCGCAAACAACAAAGAACTTTCTCCCAGGACACTGGGGCTCGTGTCCCGTTTGTGTCCCATTTGTCACTTAAACATTAGTCTCACATTGCCAGACCTTCCTCTACAGCGCTGCGGAGGAGGGTCTGGCTAGTCCACACAGCATTCCGGGATGGGAGAAAAATGTGCTCTGGTTTATTGCCATTTCTTTAAACCAATCACAATCGTCATGGGCGGGGCTAAGCGCTGGAAGGAGCCCCTGCGCCGCTGCAAAATAGCCTCAGGAAAGAACTTGTTTTAGTGGAACGTGTTCTTTTAAAAGTTTTAGTCGTGCAACAGAAAACTCCGATTGGACAGATAGTCTAGCTAGCTGTCTGGATTTACCCTGCAGAGATCTGAGGAGTACTTAACCATAGTCCTCAGAAATCCACCAGAGTTTAAAATTCCAACAAAAAGAAGAATGTGACGGAATCCGGCCAAAAAGTAGGACTTCCGGCAGCACCGGAGCAATCCTGGAAGTGGAACGTCGTGAATATAGACTACTTAAACATACACCTTTAAACCCCACCCTCGACTAAGCACGTTGAAAAAAATTACGCAAGAGTTATACTCAGAGCCTTAAAAAGTGACGCCAAGGGGTCGTCACCCACAGCATTAAAAATCACACAAAGGGGTCCTGACCAAGCGTCAGTTGACGAGTTGGGAGTGAGAATGTGGTGAATAATCAGTAAATGCAGTTTGAACAAGTTTGCTCAGCACACTCTTCCTCTTTTGCATGACCCAAATTAAAACAATATACTAGTGCTATGCAGTATAGGCAAAATACAAATTTTGTAATATACTGTTTTGGCAATTTCAATACAAGAAATTAAAACACTCTTTATACTGTACTTACTTACTTACAAGAAATGAACATCAGCACAACTGTGCAAGTTTAGTATGTGTACTGAGTATACTCACTTTTACACTTCACTTCTCCAGCGTCAACACTTAACACTGACTACGTTTACATGCAGCCAATAACCCGTTCAAAACCGGAATATTAGCAATAACCCGGTCGCGCACAGCCATGTAAACACCGGCAAAAACGTGAATATGCTCATATTCCGGTTTTAAAAACCCGAAAATGATCCCTGGGTTACCCCTTTTCTAACCTGAAATTTTGGTCATGCAAACGCGTATCGGCATATCCCCATCAAAAGGAACATTGATTTGTGTTCTGCGCATGTTCTATTCGCAAGGAATCTTGGTCTTTTGAGTAGAGGAACTTCTTGTATGCGCCAGAAAACCTGCGCGCAGTATACCGGAAGTAAACAAGAAGTAGAGGTAAACATGGCGAGACCACACTTTTGGAGCGAGGAGGAAACCAATTTCTTTATTAGTGTGGTGAAAACCATGAATACAATGTCTTTTGTTGACGGCAGAAAGTACCGAGATAGTGAGATTTATAAGAAGGTAACCGAAAAGTTACGCGAAGCAGGGTTTGTCCGTACGTCCAGACGCTAACCATGCGTCGCCGTGTACATCGGGATATTGCCAATTGATTACAAATGCCATGTATACAGGAGTAACTCTCTCTGCTCACGCATGTAAACGGGTTATTCCAAATGTTTCAGAAACCCGAATAGTGACCTTAACCCGACCATAACCCGAAAATTGACAGCTTGTAAACGTAGTCACTGAAAAGCCTGTTCATATTAGTACGTGTTCATTTTAGGACACAGCACAAAGTTCCTCTGCACCATCTAAAGAGTGTATACCCACTATCTCCTTAAGCAGTCCCATTGCGAAAAGCGTCACGCACGAAATAAAATTAATGAGCCGATGCAGAGAGACTGGCTCGTATAGAGGGGCTCACGGACGCCTCATGAATTGGAAAGCTGACCATGAGGAGATCCGGGGGAAACTGTGGGATAGCAAGGTTTTATTTTTTGGTTCTGTGGCTCCATAAAAAAGTCTGCTGCTGCTATTTGTGGGGAAGCAACATGTTTTACATCTTGGTTGGGTTGCAGGTTTAAGCTTTAGCTGAACATTTTTGGCTTTGGGAAAAAGTCAAATCATATTCATTGTTCTCCTTTAACTGATGAGTACAATGCTGTATATATTAAAGATGCTAGTTGTGGCAATGTGTTCCACATAAAGTTGGATTTGCCACTTGCCTCTTTTCAGTTAATATCAAAGAAGCTTGGAAAGAAATAACATATGTTAACACATATGGCTGATTGCTGAGTGTTTAAAAGATAATGGCAACATGAAAGAAATGACGCAAAACATATTGGAAGACTGGAGATGTCATTATTGTGCATATGGCTGGCATAGCATCATCCTCTGCTTGGTGAATCACAAGCACCTTTGGTAATGCCTCCCACCATGATAAACTTAACTGTATGCTATATTGTATATCCATTTGTGGAGGAAGAAGACAAATGTACACATTTTTCACATATCCACTCATGTGGATTTTAGGACTTTATTGAGCAATAAAAAATATACACCAAGGAAAATTTCCTTTTCCTTTTCCCCCATATTGTTGTTCTTCCATCTTAAAATCTGTTTTAATACTTCCAGATGAACGACCAATAATCCAAAGCGACAAAATGAAAAAGAAAAAAAAAAAAATAGCAGTCTTTTGAGTTCAACAGTAAAAGTCGTAAACCACCAGAACAGTGTGAAAGCATCTCTGTTTGTTTATAGTGTCCACTGAAAATTTGAAAAAAAAAAACGTATTTCAAACAGATTTGGTTTGCACAGGAGCGAAATCGCCGACTAGGTCGTCACATCTGAATCTGCCTCTCCGTAGAGTTCTGCCAGTTTCTGGAACTCAGGCCCCCAGTCGTCCAGATAGTTATAATCCTGCTCTGATTGTGTCCCGGGAGTGTCTAAAGGGCTGATGGATCCCGTGGGTGAGCCCTGGCCCTCGTAAGCGTAGGTCTGGAGGGAGTCGTAGGGCGGCACGCTGGTGTCCACGTCGGCCTCCACCAGTCTCTGCTTGATGAACTCGTGCACGTCCACCTCGTCCAGCTCCACCGCCTTGGTCCGGCGGCTGCGGGGCGTGGCGCAGTGTTTTCTCGCCTCTGGGCGAACGTCCCGCCGGAACTTGAGCTCTTCGGCGGCGGCTGGGTTGCGCAGGGCGATCATGTCAAAGGCCTCGGTGTCCTCCTCGCCTCCGCCCTCGTCGTCGTAGGTGACCACGTTCTCTCGGATGTCCTCTTCGGAGATAATAAGGGGCTCTTTCTTGCTCCGTCTCAGTGTGACGAAGAGAACCACGATTGCTGCAAAGGAGAAGATTTTTTTTTTGTATCAGTACTTGCAGTTAAAAAAAAGTTCTGAGGATAATATCCTTAAAAAAAATTCTCATGTATAATTCACGAAAATAACTTTATACAATAAACTGACTTAATAGTTGTAGACAAAAGTCAGAAAGAAAAGAAAATTGCTTTTGTCAACACTTGAAATTGACAAACAGCTCAGCAGAACCACATCACATAATACAGAACAGCTGAATGTGGTTACCATGCTCAGCTATGACTTTGTAAACAGCCGACCAAATAAAGACGAGCCGACTTTATGTGCATATTTATCCTATTTTCCGACACTAAAACTAACCAGGCGTTAAAGAGTTGTAAATCAATAATTTCGAAATAGCCGGCATTAGCATTGATGTACTTTAACTTTGAATGCAAGCTGTTGAGATGATGACAATATACACACTATCATCATCTGCAGAAGCAAATTTGATCTCACATCCAGCCAAAATGCAAAACAGGGTGTCAGCATGTGGAGGAATGTCTCATGTAATCATCTTTTAGTTTAAGGTGAAGCCAGTGATGGAAAAGAATGAGCCATTGTGCCACATTAAAGAAAATATAGCATGATGTTGCTAAATGTCTCTGCAGATAAGAATCTTCCAGTGTGAAATATATTTTCCAACGGGTTATTATGTCATGAAGCCGAGTAATATACGCTGACATGCTACAGCTTGTAACTTGTTCCTACAACTAATGAGAGTTATAGTTCTTTGGGTTAATGATACCCTCACTGCACTGATGTTAACACTAACATCCATTTAATAAAATGGCATAAGCGAGGGAAGTGCATAAGTACAGCAGTGCAATATCTTAAAGAAGTTCATTATGCTGCATTGAGCGAGCTAGATCAGTGTTACTGCAGAGGCATTTTTGCTTCACAATCAAATTGCATTGAATATTAGCAGGAGGGAAAAACGAGAAATTGAACTGATGAACAACCCTTATTATTTATTTTTTTAAAAGGTGCATGTAAATGTTTTCAGCATCCTGGCGTTCCACATCCGTTAACTGTTATATGCTATATTTACGTAACCATCAACACTACTGCATTAAATAAGCCTCTCAGGATGAGACTCTTTATAACACATTCAAGGTGAGAGCTCGACAGAGAGACAGAGAGGTGGTGGTGGTGGATTAACAGGAGGTAGAGGTTTCAGCTTTTATAATGTCAAGGATGCAATGATGCATTTGGCTAATCTACTTTATTTACTCACGCAATACATTTTTCTATACATGTTGTGTTAAATAAGGAATGATGTAGACAGACTATATAAAGCAATTTCAAAGAGAAGATTTAAGCCCCCTGAGTAGACTAAGACTAAAGGTGTGTTGACTCCAAGCTTCAACTGTTTACTTATTTATTTAATTGTATTTAATTAGTTTATTTGTCAGGGACAATGTACAAAATACATTAATCTTACGAAAAGATGTTTTGTACCAGAGTTAGCTAATGCTAGTTTCCATCTGCAGTCCCCAGGCAGGTGCACACAATATTAAAACAATATATAACAAATAACTGTCAATAGTACTAACAAATACATGCAAGATTAAACTAATCAGATGTTTAAATAAAAAACTAATCAAAAAACCATCACAGCCTAAAATATATACAACATAGTCAAAATCATTTACTTCAATATTACATTTGTAAACTTTTAAGTGTGCTGATGCTCACACAGCTGGTTATCGAGGATGTATTTCTTTAAGTTTTGAGAGAAATTATTCAAATCTACAGACAACTTTAGACTGCCTGGGAGTCGATTCCATTGTTTAATGGTTTTAAATGAAAATGACTGGAGCCTTTATTCCTTCAGTTCACATGGGCGGGTAAGAATAACTCCATTCAAAGTGTAGTAGTACTGAATAAGTGGACCAAAACACACTGAAAAACTACTGGGAACCTATACAGTGCAATAAATCCCCCTTTTATGGGGGCAATACAGATACTCGTCAGGGAGCCCCTATGAACAAAAATTAGATGTAGTCCCCTACTACTGTAAAGCATTTGGGTCACATTTGAATGAGACCACTGCACAGACAGTGTGGTGCCAATGCATGATCGCTGTAAATAAAATATAAAAAATAAATAACCTGCCATCCCAATAATAGATAGATAGAATTATTGCCACCGTGATAAACTTTGTCTGATAGTGTTACAAACTGCTCTGCAGTGTTTTGGCATCTGACTGGCTTAAAACTCATTACTTAAAGAGTAACTTAACACCTGGTTGAAAAGTAAGGTTTTGCTGCCTTCTTTGGTTCAGATTTTCAATCTCTGAACACACTCAGCAGTCATGTTGGTTGTGCTCAAAGGTGAAACAGACTTCATTTTCAGTTTTTTTTGTCGCACTTGTAACCACACCCAGCAGTGATGTCACATTGTCCTGGAGTACATCTGTACATCACTGCAGAAAGGTGAGAAGTGAAACCAACTGAGGTAAACAGAGACACCATTTTCAGTGGGTGCTACTCTTTAAACTTCCAATATCGTACTTTATGAACTTGCCAGCATTGAAACAACCCCACCAACGCAGACCCTTGCATTTTGTAAAGCAGGGCCATTTTGGATCTGAATGCAAGAAAAGGCAAGGCTTTGAGATTTTTGTATAGGACAGTTAAAAATATACTTTCATACTCCGATTTTGTACACTATTGCTGCGGGGTTCTCCCAATTCTCAACAATTAATCAAGTAACCTCGAACCTAGTCTGGCTTAACGGAAGTACATTGCTGAGATAAAGCCTGACATCCGGCGAGTGAGAGACACACCGGATTTCCCTCCCCTCTCACTTGCTCCCCTATCGGGGCTTAGCCCCATCCAGCATGGTTGTGATGGTTTGGACCATCTATATCAGAATACATGACACAGAGCTGTGGAGATGGGACTGGCAATGCGAGACTACCTCAAACCAAGTAGCAAAGTTCATTAGTATTTGCCTCAACACATAATCCAGGCCCAGGTATGAGCAGACAGATAATTGCCATTTAATAGCCAGCAGTTATGCTTGGAGCCTAAAATAAAAAAAAATGAATTAACTTAGTCTGAATCAAATCTCCTACAGCTATTTCTTTTTCATGTTTTAACTGTGGTAGTAACTGAACTACTTATGAGGCCATGAGGAATCTTCCTCAAGCCCTGAAAAATTGCAACAAAGTAAACTTTTCCATTATGGTATAAAACTTGTTTGACTGTACCCTAAAACACCCTATGACCAGGGACATCGTTAGGCCTATTTTAGGGGTGCTGATGCTGCCCTAAAATGTTCCTAAGCCCTCCTAAACAATAATAAGAACAACAATAATAATTCAATGCTTTTTTTACAGTGCACTCTGTATCACCAACTACGGTGAATCAATCTTCCTTCACCATGCACCGTGTGTCAGTGTGTAGTGTGTCTGTTTTAATTCTACTTTACAACTGTCAGCTGGTCGAAATGGCAGTGTTAGAGGCTCAACGAGCGCCCATGTGCACGGTAACGGTATGTGGACGAGCGAGGGAAAGAGTTAGCTGCTGAAGAGAGCCAAGCGGCATGAAAACAAAGCAAAGAATCAAAGATTCTGCAACTGCATCAAGCATCTCATTATCACTAACTGTATCCCCATTCATATTTAGACACAACAAATGATATATATCTAGCTACAAAATAGCCAAAAAGTCGGAAGTTAGACAGAAGTACAAAGAGTCGTTGTGCTATCAAGATGATGCACCGTCTCGTTGCATTGGTCTGTGAACTGGCAGCTATCGGAGCGTTGCAGACTGGAGCGTTGCAAGTAACTGGAGGATTTATCTTGTCTCGTCGTTATTAAATACATTAAATAAATATGTACATGTTGCCTAAATGTAGGCCTTACAATTCTGGTTCTTTGGTTATACTGTATGCAAGCCAAACTACACAGCGAAATGACTGATTGAACCAATCCACAGTGCAGTTGCAGTAATTAGTGTAATTAAATAGCATTCTTTGGACAACTTATCTTATAGAGAGAGGAATTAGATATAGTAATGTATGCTATTACTTTATCACACATTTACATGAGCAGACAGATACCATTTAAGTCACTGCCTACAGAACAACTCATCAGGAGCAAAGTCTGGCCTAAGTAAATTCCCCCATACAGCTTTGATGTGTCTAAAAGCTAACATTACACTAACTTTTGTTAGTAGAAAGAGGATATGTCTGTCACGTTTTACTTGTTAACATCTTGGTTTCTTGACTGGTTGTTGAAATAAGTGTAGTTCTAATACAGTAACAAAAGATTGTGTAAAGATTTTGCAAACGCATGTTACAAATACCCTGGGGTCTAGCACCCCCTGTCTTTAAATCCTAGTGTCGTCCCTGCCCCTGACTAGAGTAATTATGCAAAGATTCATCTATCTACATATATTTCATTGTTCATTGCGGTTCCTTGCCCCTATTTTTGATGAAATGTCCCCTAACCGGCATGTGATTAATCTCTGGAGAAAAAACAAAAACAAAAAACAAATTCACTTTACTCCACCTGGTGCACTAGCACTGCCCGAGTGGGATTAGAGAGGGTGAAAAATGCAATTTGTGTGGGACAGTGCTTATCGCTCAACTTGTTTCAAGCAACCAATTACACAATGCAAAAATGTGAGAGTGGGCGGGGTGAGCTGGGTCAATCACTGTGAGCAGCAACTAGGAAATAAAGAATTTTGGTTTTCCATTTACTGCCGTATGCATATTTTTGAGCTGCTAAATTGTTTTGGCCACTATCTGCAGTTTAAGACTTCACTGTGGTTTAGAGGTACACAGACATAATACAATGACTCAGATAACGCAACTTTATTATTTACCTTGCATTTCGTACACCAAATGCACTTTTCACAATGCATGATACTTTTATTTATGTATTCCTATCCACTGTACACACCGTATTGTATTACACTCTCTACATTGCTGCTCCCTCAATGGTGTATTCAGGTCATTTCATTTAAAGGAACACGCCGACTTATTGGGAATTTAGCTTATTCACCGTAAACCCCAGAGTCGATACATACCCTTCTCATCTCCGTGCGTGCTGTAAAGCTGTCTGACGGCCGGAGCGGCAGCAGGCCAGCACATAACATGTAGGTGAATGGTTCCAGTAATCCTACTGCTCCGAATTGTGACAAAAGTGACAAAATAACACCAACATGTTCCTATTTACATGTTGTGATTTGTAGAGTGACAGCGTGTACAAAAAACGACATAACATGAGACACAGCCATCTTCTAACCGTAAACAAACTGGGAACTATATTCATTCTGCTACTTGGGCAGAGTGATTTGCTTTGCAGCAAGCCTGTCTCACTCCGCCCAAGTAGTAGAATGAATATAGTTCCCGGTTTGTTTACGGTTAGAAGACGGCTGTGTCTCATGTTACGTTGTTTTTTGTACACGCTGTGACTCTACAAATCACAACATGTCAATAGGAACATGCTGGCGTTATTTTGTCACTTATTCGGAGCAGTAGGATTACTGGAACCAGTCACTTGCATGTTATGTGCTGGCCTGCGCCTTCCGGCAAATCTTCGGCAACTGCGCGATATGAGAAGGGTATGTATCGACTTGTCTAACTCTGGGGGTTACGGTGAATAAGCTAAATTCCCAATAAGTCGGCGTGTTCCTTTAAGGCCAGTTGAGGTCTAACTGTTGCTCAGTACACTACTTTTGGCACCAGGGAGCATTACACCAGTCTACAGATACATATACATTTGCAGCAGCAGTAGCCATTGCAGAAGTGCAAATTATGCTGCACTTATCCTGGTTATGGAAGATTACACTGAAAGACTAGAGGACTGTTTCATAAACTAATGTCTTTAATCTAAATAAGAGCCCATTCCATGTAACTTCTCAAGGCACAGACCTCAGCTCAAATACAGTACATTTGCAATATTTTGGGTCCATTTCTCTTGTTTTTTAATCTCAGGTTCTCAAAATACGAGAAGAGTAAATTACTTCTTTACTATAATCAATTTTTAAACCGTGTCATTCATCACCTACATTTGAGTGTGAACAATCGGTTTTAAAACAGCTTTACATGTGGTTTATATTTGAAAAATAAGAGTCCTTGAAAGGTAATCTTGACCCAATCAGACTAATGCTGGCAGTTTGCGTACTAGCCCTTTAACTTGTTGCCGTGGCACTGGAATGAGAAGGAACTCTTATGGATTATTGTGTTAAATAAGTTCCTGAATTTAACAATACTTTTTATATTTCATCAAATACATGGTATTTAAAGTGCCATTAGTATTTAGTTCTGTGTTGATACATAGTCACTTGGTTTAATTCTACATTAAGCAAGTAATGCTTGCATTTCTAATCCAATTCCTATTTTAACCCAATTAATAATGTAATACTGTACAGTTTCCTTTGAAACTTAATTAGTAAAATCCCCAAAATGATCTACTTATGAATATTTTATGTTATTTAAGTCATGTGTAAAAGGCCACTATCAACTGAGCCAGCTAAGAGATAGTTTGTATCGGTTTTCTGGTTTGCTGCAGGCTTAATTAGGGAGGCTTATTGGAGGGCACAGAGATAAAACATGGACATTAATCGGACAGGCAAAGCAAAATATAAATTATGTTCGACCTCTTCTCAATCTGTCCAATCAACTTTAGTGTAAATTAAAAAAACAGCTTGGCACACTTTCACTCTCTTTGTTCAGCTTTGAGCAGTTTGCTCTAGAAGTTCATTTTGGTCAATAAAGCTACCTACCCAAGCCCACAATAAAATGCCCAGGCCAAAATACATGAATCAGGCTTAATTTGAAAGGTAACATGGTCCTAGTTCCTGAAAGTGTGCTTGTTTGTAGCATGTGGCTAAAACACATATTTTTGGTCTTCATCTATGATGTGTGTGTGTATATATATATATATATATATATATATATATATGAAACTAGGACATTTAACTAGGCACTTTATGCCAGAACTATGCAAATAGTAGTTGTTGTTGTTTTTTTTCAGTCATCCTAAAAACAATAATTATAAACATATCACAGTGTAAACTCCAACAGTAAATAGTGATTGAAAGGATTAGGCTAAAGCAAAGTTTATATATGCCTATCCTATGTTTTTAACGATTACCTCAGTTGAATGTAGCTATCTCAAAGAAAAAGGGAAATAAAAACAAAACAAAAAATCACCACACACCTTCATCTTGTCAACCACTTTTGTATAAAATTCCAGACCTCTAACCTTATAGGAGCTAGGGAGTTTTTAGTTTGTGGTGTCACTGTTCACCTCTCCAAAACTATAGAAAATGTATAAAAAAAAAAAAGAAAAGGTAATGGGTTAAATATATATACAGTTAAGAAACAAACACAAAAGGGATAATGCACTTACTTAGCATGCATCCTAGACCACTATTCCACCAGGACACCCACATTCCGCTATTTCTTAATGTACCTGCTTTGAAAACTAGAGATGGTGAATTATGAAAAATGGTGCAGGCAAGTCAAATGACTTCCTGTTAAACGGAGTGGAATCTGATTTATTTTGACCACCACCCACGGACAAAATCTCTAATGTCTTGGGGGTTACCAAAGCTACGTGTGAGACACTTCACTTGTAACTAGAAAGTGTGAATCCTAAATGCAACACGGGTCAGAAAATGAAAAAAAAAAAAAAGAAGAAGGTGTGATCAGTTGCTGTCTCTCCCCATTTCTCTTCCTCTCTCCCTGTCCTAACTAGTATCTGCCTTGTGCTGATGATTAGGGATTCAGCGTGTGTCTCTCACTCAAGCGTTTGTTTCCGAACAATGGTGATGGCCTTTTGTTCGCTTCAGCCAGAGGCTTGGGCATGGAGGAGGAAGACAGCCAGTATGAATATGCATAACCTTCACGCACTAATGTCCACAGACAATCACTGAAGAGAGGAGGGGAGAGCCGCAGTGGTGAGGCCGTGTTGTTAGACAGTTTTGTCTAATCATGTCCTACTGCAGTTTGGTTCTCCGAGGGAAGGAATCGGTCTGTGACATTTCTAACTTTAGCCGACAGAAGATTGTTGACTTTGGTGTATTTGATCTCAGATGGTGTGCCATCTTTCACACATTTCCCACCTGTAAAGCTGACTGTCCACAATTCAAATTCAAAGTGCCACGGTCATATTCGCAAGTTTATAAATAATCATATGCTGTTGCTGCAACTGACTGGTTGCCTTAGTAACAAGGCGCACACACTCATTGACTGGGGACATGTTCTCTGGGTGCTGCAAGGAGCTGGTAACATGGATGTGGCTCCTGTTTATTTTCACTGTATTTCTGATGTTTTATATTCATGGCGAAGAACACGTCCGTCACACATGATCTCAGCGAGAGTGGTTTCTATGTTGGCTGTCACCACGTTCCTCCATGTTTGTCCTCTGCTCTACTAGCCACAACATGCCATGGCAAACATGTGCCGGGCATGGACTAATGGGGAAGAAGATTCATTTGCGTAGTAGGAGAACTGAATTTAACATTGTCAACAAATGTGATTTAGGTCTAATCTTGATTTTTCTGATTCGAGCTGCCTGTGTGAATATGACCCCTCCCTTCTCTAGGATTCGAGTCTCCACTCTCTAACCACCGTACGTTTTATTCTTGGTATTTCAGTTGCACCTCCTCTCTGAATCACACTGACCCTGCAATCTCCATTCCACTCTTCTTTGCTGTCTTTGTCCCCGCCATCTTCTTTCAAGTCACCCCCCCCCTCCAGCCTCCTCTCTCTGTGTCCTCCTTCTCTTGTGTCCTTCACACCCTTTTCTTTTTCATCCACCTGTGCCCTCTCTGACTCTTTCTACCCTCATTCTTAATTCTACCTGTGTCCTCATATGTCTTTTCATCCCTCTCTCCTCCTCTGCCCTTGTCAAACCCTTTCAAACCCTTCCACCCTTCCTTGCTCCTCTATGGTTCATCTCCTTCTTCCACACCCTCAGGATATTCCCCCTGCAGCACGGAGGTTGCTGCAGTCCCCACAGCAGCTGTCCCCAACTTACCCAGCAGGATGACGATGCACAGCAGGATGGCAATCAGAGCCCCCGTGCTGAGACCCGCCGAGGAGAGGAACGCCTCGCCTTGGCACATCCGGATCCTGCCGTGGCGCTGGCATGGGCACACCCGGAGGGTCAAGGTGCTGGTGCCGCTCAACGACGGCTCCCCACCGTCCCACACCACAATGGGCAGCTCATACAGCTCCTGGGTCAGGTGGTTGAAACGCCGCCGCCTGCCAATGATGCTGGCTGTGCTGTCTATAGAATGACAAAAAAAAGAATCATGCTTAGGAAAATAAGACCCATTGGCTTGATGGTTTCCTCTTTCTTCTCAATTGCGTCGCCTGCAATTGCCTATTTATACAGAGCCATTTAGGTAAGGGGTAAAAACTGTCAGCTAAAGAGAAAGGGGGGGAATCCAATCCACAACATTTCCCATTGTGAATTGGACCTTTTGCTTTTGAAATATCTTAAGCTGGTAGATCTCTCACTGTCATATAGCGGCTTCATTGTGTGCCAAGGCTAACTGATTACAAAGGTGTTTGTTTACTATTTAAATGTGCTGCAAAAGAGCAGTGCACCTTGGCCTCTGCAGAAAACACTTCTGTTAATGGAACATGTCATGCAGATAAACGGTAATAAAAAGGCTGAATTTGTAGAGAAGAAAAAGAAAACGAGAGAACTGGAGAGGATAGTTTTCTGAAAAGACTCAGCGAAGAGAAGGAAGCAAATAAACACACAGATGCAACACTTAGACGTAAAAAAAAGTAGGTCAGGGTTTGCCATACCAAGAACCACTGTAAAAAGATTCCTTATCATAAATTTAACATTTTTAAATATGGTCTAAAAACAACTATTTTTTTATTGTGGCTTTTCATTAAAGCGCATGGCTGTTTTGGGGGTCAAATCTATTAGATACATTCAGTACATTTATTTTTGCTTTAGACAAGGCTAAATTTGTAGAGAAGAAAAAGCAAACAGGAGAACTCGAGAGGAAGGTTTTCTGAAAAACATTCAGCTAAGAGGAGGAAGCAAATAAACACAGATGTAACACTAAAAAAGGTGACAGCAAAGAAACAATGACGTGTTGCGATGAAACTACTCTAATTGGCTTGAACTCACACCTGTAGCAGACTAGCTGTGAACAACCACTCCACAGCAATATGCTGGATGAAAGCTGTTCTGAATTCTTCAAAATGAGTGTATACCAGCCACCGCCGGCAGTCTTATTCCCATGTGTTTGTCATAAAGATATCTAATTTATAACATGCACAGCAGGCTACTTGCCAATATCCTATATATTGCTGTAGCCAGTATGTAGCTAATTAGGCGTAATTAGAGCACAGACCCTATTAAAATTCAAATGTTTTTTTTCTTATTATTATTATTAGTCGTCGTCTGTGTTTGAGCACAGAACTGATGTGCTTGGGCTACTCAAAAACACACTGAAATTAATACGCATTTTTGACTTGGTGAAAATTGCGGCCTGATATGGGTCTCGGGCTGATGTGTGGCAAATTGGCTCGATAGCGTCCCCTATCAGTTTTCAGTAAAGTTATTGCCCCCTCCTTTAACTTTCATGTAGACGCATGGCATTTGGTAGGCATGTATATCATATCCAGACATAATATAGAAAAAACCTTTCGGAGCCATTCCCTAAGCCCAACAGAAAGTCAGCCAATTTGAATTGAAAATAAAAAAAATTTGACGGTTTTTACCATTTTCAGGGGTTGTACTTTAACGAACTCCTCCTACATATTTCTAACGCTATGCACTCCATGGAGGAAATGAATTCTAACTCTTGCGTGCAGTGTCCAACACTCATATTTATACATTTATACATTATCGACGGCCATGTCGACTGGGAGCCTCCGGCACCCCCGACGTGCGCGGAGTGCGAGGGCCTGTTCATCGCTGCTTGCAGCTTTAATTTATTTTGAAGTCAGTGCATTGTGGAACTACATGGAGATTGTATAAATAAGGAGCTGTATTATTATGTATACACATAAATATACATATATTAATGTGTGTATATGCTACAAAAACAATCCAGCAGTGAGAAGTACATAAAGCTCATGCATGGTCAGCAACAGGGCTAACATCGCTGACGGAGCCACAAGATTAGGCATCTGTTGGCATTCATGGTCCGGTTGCTCACCAAATACTACCAAAGCTGAGCCAAAGGAACTACCAATGCCAACAGGATTGGCTGACTACTGATTCACTGCATCTGTAACTTAAATGTACACAAACAGATAAACAGATAAAGTATATCGTAAGATGAGATTTATTTTTCAGAGCTTGAAATGACATTTAAATTAAAAAAAAAGCAAAAAAATTTTACTAAAATACAAAAAAAAAAAAAACTCTTTTTTTAAAAGTATAAATTTCCATGTATTTTTCTATTATAAAAATGTACTATTGTACAAATTATATATCCCACAACATGTTTGCACATCCTGAACTAATCCATGCAGCCTCTTTTTTTTCTTAATGTAATAGTTATATGTACATATTTGTTTCTGTATTTATTGGTTGCATATTTCGTATTAATGATTCAGATTTCTGAAATGCACACAGCCCATATTCAGAAACTGTACCTTTTTAAACGAGCTGTCAGGACTTCTGTACGGTTGTGATGTCACAACTATACTATGTATAGGTCATAAGTGGCTCTATAGTGCCCCCTACACTCAAACTCACACAACAATGTTTCTAATTTCATCTGCACCTTTCAATCTGCACAAAAATAGACGCTGTTCAGTTGTCTCCTTTTGCATCAGTACTGACTAAAATGATGGAATGTTAAGACACTTCTTTTCAAATGGCATGCATGCTAAGAAGCTCACACAAAGACGTAGGCCAATACACGACCACTTCACATGCTGGGCTTGTCTGAGGGTTTATCCTAACATGCGATGCTTAATGGATCTTTGAGCGAGATTACCTCAGCGGGAGATCACCAGTCTGTAATATGAAGGGCGTGCAAATAGCTTTAGTTTTATGGACTTAATAGAGCACTAACACAGCCCAGACTGACATATGGATAACGTAAAGCAAACTGTTCCTTTTTAAATAGTTGTATTATGAGAAAAGGCATCAAATAATGTTTGAAAACTAACAGCTACAGTACTTTCTCATCCATCCCTGTTCATTCAAAGTGTATTGCTGTGTGAATCAGGTACCTGCATGACTAACTTGTGCCTCACATGACTGACTAACTAGAACCTTGCAGATGACATGCTGATATATTTTTACAAGATATTCTGAGTTGCGAAAATGCTGAATCGTGCACAGGGCAACCTTTTCTTTTCCTCCCAGCGAAAACACCTCCGCCACGCTGTACTATCGTGCTGCTGCTCTGAGACCTCGCCTCCCACTCCAATCTCTGCTCCATCTATGAATAATTACAATGATCGACAGTTGGAATGACAACACGTACTTCAAGCTTTATTAAGTCAGACTCGCAGTATCACTGTATCAGCAAGCAGATGGGTGGGGGGTTTGAGGGAGTGCAATGTGAGAGATGCAAATAACAAGGAAGAGAGATGGGGAGTTGGAGGATGAGCGGAGAAGGGGGGGGGGAGGCAAGGGGGGTGAATGGAGGAGGTTGTGCGTGAGCCAAAGAGAGCAGAGAGGACGAAGACTGAGGCTGAGATAGAGGGAGACAAACAAGCTGTGTGTACGCGGTGTCCGCCGTCACAGCTTTCACACTTCGAAGCACAGACCCATCCAATGAAAGAAGGGCATTAATATGCATGTGTCTGAGGTTCATCACAACCCTGTGGAATTCCCCCTGCACTGGTTTCGTTAAGCCAGAGTACTAGCCACTTCCTGGAAAATGACTTTAATTTTTGTATTTTTCCAAAAGCATTAGCATGATAGGCCATGTACGTGCGTACTTACATAAGTTTTGTTTTTTTTATCACATACACATCCCTGTCTCTACATCTCAAAATTGAGTGACATTTCACAGCAGCAGAGAAAACAGTTGGATCCCTGTGGTCACTTTCTACTCTTTCTGAGGCTTTGTTTTCTGGATTGAAAACATATTATGATGGTCATGAAAAGACAACGAAGCTATTTGAACTTTGCCATGTGGAAAGTGCATGTAAAACCATAATAGCCATTATTTACATTATTGATACAATTAAAAAAAATGCCCAATTGCATTTAGATTTAAGATATGTAAGATGATTGCAAATATCTTTGTCAAAGAGCTCACTATAAAACATATGAAGTGTGATTGAAAAAAAGATATACAAAAATATACCAACAACAATAGACATGCGACACAACCACATCTATACAGACTTCACACTTGCCTACACATGCTCTTAGCTGAATTCCTTGTGAACTTTAGTGGGTGTGTGTAGGTGCCGCTTCTGGGATTCAGCACGAGCCTTCCATAAGTTGCCACTTGGAGTATAATATGCATTGTGGTGGCACTATTTTGGGGTAGACTATATATTTGGTCAATTCAACGGTGGGTATAATGTTGAGGTTGGCTCAAGTTTATACAGGCTGCAAATGTCAAATGTGTAGGTGTTGCAGCTATTTAACTCCACATCATTGTTCTTTCTGCTTACAGAAATAGCAACATATTTTTGTTAGAATCTTCTAAGGTTTTTTCATAAGTGTAAGGAATTTGCATTTGTTGCAAATGGTACAATCATTTGGGATTATCTTTTTAACTACAAGGCTCTGAACTGACTGGGCTGCATCAGTGAACCCACTATTATCATCGTACCTAATATCAAGGTTTATTATAATATCATATATAATGTCATATTGGGAGCCAAAAATGAACCGGATGACCGGCACTGCTTTCTCATTGAGAAAACGCACTAGAGACCTCCACCACCTACTTCAGGTCTAGCCCTCCGCTAGTCTATATCCACAACGTTTAATTTCTGGAAATGTTCAGGTGCCGCCAGAAATTCCGCCAGATGTCCCTCATTTTGCCGGGATGTCCGTCACCTTCCGCTTTCTTTGTGATGGCATTTTAAACTCTGGTTGATTTATGATAAAACAAGTTCCTTCCTGAGGCTTTTTTCCGGTGCTCAGCGCCGCCCACGAAGATTGTGATTGGTTAAAAGAAATGCCAATAAACCAGAGCACTTTTTTTTTTCCCATCCCGGAATGCTGTGTGGACTAGCCAGACACTTCTCCGCAGCGATGTGGAGGAAGGTTTGGCAATGCAAGACTAGTCCTTCGCTAACTAATCCCTAAGAGAGATTAAAGGATTTAATTGAGCAGCTCTTCTAGAATTTCCAAATTTTATCGGGCCAAATGGATCAAATTCTCTTAAATGAGTTTTCACGGGTTGTAATTTCTAATTAAAAATCTCAAGATTGACCAGATATCTTATTAAAACCATTATAATTCGTAGTAAATAATATCATAAAACACTATACAAGGCATCATATAAGATGCTTAAAATATGTCCTTAATCTTATTATACACTAAAAATATATTATAAATAATAAGCTTGTTCTCCTTTCATCATGGCATCAGTGATGAGAGATAGCAGCCAGTGATCGGGCTGCTTTTAAATAAAAGATTATTATGTTTATCCACTGCATTGGTTTCACACGGTCACAGTATGGTTTGTTTGTTCCATAAGGTTGTGTTTTGTGTATTTGAGTTAATTAGGGGTTGGATTGTACGTTTCTGCAGTAACATTCAAAGGGGACTGCAGAGTACTATTAATATGTTCCTCTGTTCCTCAGGAACAAATTGGCCCACAGCTCCGATGTGGCACCAACGACTGCTGAGGCCTAACTGCACACACATTGACAAACATTGGTTTATTTAATAATAATAAAAACAAATTCTATTCCTTTTTTCCTAAATCATAAACACAGAGTAATTAGGGAAATATCTTGAACTGAACTGCTTGAATAATAGTAAAGCTTATCAAAGCCCTCTTCGCACATTCATGCTGTTTCAGCAGATAATGGGAATCTAGAAGTACAGTATAACACCCATTGCAAGTGAAGTGTGAATGACATAGAAGCTAATTAAACGTCCCGCATATCAATGGCTTAACATCGCTTCTTTCAACACAGCCCATTAACTGTAATATTATAAGGTCTTCTGAATGCACACTGGAAGAAGATGCCTTCAGAAATCAATTGATCTATTTAAGTATGTGGGTTATTTAGAGATCATAGCCCCCATTTAATTGCCTTTTTAGAAGCAAATGTCATCACAATGTGACGGATAACGAGATCAAAAAGGCATTCAATTTTCAGTCATTGTAAAGTAGGCATAGTCAAGTTGAATGTATTTAAAGGGCTTTTAACGGAACAGGTTTGTCACAAAGTGCTTTCCCGGGAGCAGATGAGCACAAGCATCCACCTTGTTGTTCAGCTTTAATGGTGCCTAATACGCTGTAGGAGTTTGACCTGCATTTAAGGTAGCACATCCAGCACTTCAGCTGCATCACACATCAGAATACATTTAAAACTAAAATTTGACCCTTTGCTGATCTGACTTTGTTAAACAGAGCTGGAGCTGTTGCAGATATCATGCCTATATATCAGAGTGCCTTCTGCAGAAACTAAAAAAAAAAAATCCAAGTTTCATGAGGTTCCATTGCGAGCAATCTGTAAGTGAGGAGGAAAGGAGGTCATGAGAGAGTTAGTCGTGTGAGAGGGATTTTCGTCAGTTGCACAACAGAGGGAGGTATTAGGCGCTGACACAGAGCAGCTCCCAACTGTTGGACTGCTACAACAGCGATGAAAGGAACATGTTTTGACTGTGAAGAGCTTACTTTAATTATCAGACACAGGAGTCAACAGTATGGAGCACTGCGCCCCTCTCTCTCACCCAGATATTGTGAACACAGCAAATAACTTCTAATACTCAGTGGCAGTAGAACGCTTTATGACTCCGACACCTCTTTTCAGTGCTAGTACAAATGCAGGCCCCGGGTGACTGGAGATGACTGAAGCAGCATGAACTCGGGGTGCAGATTCTTAACATTAAGGGGGAGGTTGGGGCTTTGAAAGTGCGGATGAGCAAGGAGTAATTATTAAGTGATATGAATCATTCTAAGTGGACAAGGAATTATAATATAAAAAGAGTAAGCAAGCAAATGACACAGCAGAACTAATCAGATAAGATAGGGGAAAGGTAATATTGATGCAAAACACTTTAATATAATGGTTTGTCATTTGGGCTTTTTGGCCTGAGAATGGTGCTTTCCTTTATTGGTAAGCTGCTGCATATAACATTGGTATGTATGTGTTTGATAGTGTGTGGTTCTAGAAACAACCCCTTTCTTGTCTAAAAGCTATAGCTTAAAGAGTGCCCTCGATCAAGGCATTTAACTGCTCCAGTGCAGCTACTCTTTGGTCAACAGAACAAGTTAAAGTCTTTGCTGGGTGGCTGCCTCCCTTTCATGTGGTCAACTACCCATCCCGGTTGTTGCTCTAAATCAGAACAAGCTCTTTAACAGCTTTCTTGTTTGAAGAACGGACACTGTGTGAGGAAACACAAGTCAATTGTGAGTAATTAAGGACGACCTATTTATTCCAGAGGGATAATTTATCCCTGAGGGATTCATTTCCATGTCCATCACCAGTTCACTTTTCTTTCAAGCTCTCTCTGACAAATTATTCAAATATGAATAATTTCTTATTTCCATGTCATGACACATAATCAGCCCATCCCACATGGAATTTTATCACAGATATAGTTTGAGAAAAACAAGATCCTGTGGGATGGTGTGCAGCAGGAGCTGAATCCAAATTGAAAGGCACCATTACTCAAACAGCATGAACAGAAAAAAAACTGCTAACAATCCTTCCAGAAAGAAGGCTTTCCTTGCTGAATGCTTTGGGAATATTTTTTTGCTGCAGATGGCTCTGTTGTAATACATCTAACAACTTTTGAGAGAATCACTTTGCAAGAGTGTGGGATACATTTGGGTTGAATATCTAGTGTTTTAAGAGTTTCTATGCACTTAAAGAGGCTAAGGCCAAGTAGATCCGGCTCAAGCTGTCCCAATGTTTAAACCTACCCACCAGACACTTGTCTGTAAGGCCTGGCTCCAGGGTGCCCTGGTTTCCCTGATCCAAGCAGACCTTTCCAAAGAGACTGATCCATAGAGGGCTTTGAATTGCTCTTACTTTGGCCCAGGGCTGGACTGGGGTATAAAAATCAGCTCTGGACTTTTGAGACCCAGACCAGCCCACCACAATCAGCCGGACACCACCAATGCTTGCATTCCCCTTCAACACATGTACATACCAGCCCCTAATACTGAGTGGTAATTAAAATAGTTTGATAGTGTACTCACTGAGTCAAAAAGGCTGCATGGATCTTGCTGGCTAGATGGCTAAAGGTTTAGTGTGGAGCATGGGTGTCATCAAGATGTCTTGTATAGTAAACAAGTGACAAGTCTGTAAGTTCAGCTAAAGCTGCATTGTGAACAAAGTATGTAACTTGTGTTAGTGGACTGTGGATAAGTTGTTAGTCAACAAGTGGGCTAATCTTGTCGTCTCTCTTCTATCTATGGGTCGATCACAAACAAAAAACAGCTTTCGACCGGCGTGCAGCACATGCAGCCCACACAAATAGACCGGCCCACCGGGAAATCCCCTGGTACTCCCAAAGGCCAATCCGTGCCTGCTCTGGTCCCACATGGACATTGACTTGTCCTGAAAGATCCTAGGAGGCGCTATTAGCCCCAACAAAAAGCTGCAAAGATCATGTGGAAGGGTTAGCTCAGTTGGTAGAGCAGGTGCACATATACAGAAGATTACTCCTCGGCGCAGCGGCCGCGGGTTCGACTCCGACGTCTGGGCCTTTAATGTCTTCATGTCCTATGGAAATAAAGGCCTAAAATGCCCTAATAATTTATCTTAAAAAAATAAATAAATAGCTGCCAGGATCACAATGTCTGTAATGTATTATATAAAAAATATAAATATGAAACACTCACTCAAGATAATGTTGGCTAACATCAGCTATTAGTGATACAATACCAACCCAAAATGACATATTTGGGCATCACCATTCACGCATCGCTACAGCGAGTTGTCCAGGACAACTATGAAACTATACTAAGTAGTGTTCAAAGAGATCTGGCCAATTGGTCTGCGCTGCTGGCATCACTACGGTCCCGGATTGCTGTTGTTAAAATGAACATAGTTCCTCGTGTGAATTTCTTAAGCACAATGATCACCTTACCCCCACCAATACATTTCTGGAAGAAACTTGATACTGTAATTCGTCAGTATATTTGGAATAACAAACAACCTTGGCTAAAATACTCTACCCTGCAACGTACCATAAACACGGGAGGCCTGGCCCTCCCCAACCTTAAAGTGCACCACAGAGCTTTTCAGCTAAGGGCCCTCAGAATGTGGATGGACCCCTCATCTACAGTCCAATGGAGAGAAATAGA
Source organism: Perca fluviatilis (assembly GCF_010015445.1). Taxonomy (NCBI): domain Eukaryota; kingdom Metazoa; phylum Chordata; class Actinopteri; order Perciformes; family Percidae; genus Perca; species Perca fluviatilis. Next base: position 23,147,910 of record NC_053133.1, read on the forward strand.
GCAAAACCTCACTGGAAGTCCAAGGGCCCTATTTTAAGGATCTGAAAAGCAAGTATCAAACGTGAAGCGCAAGTAACTTTGTGGGCAGATCTCGGGCGCTGTTGCTATTATACTGGCGGGATAAATGACTCTTGCGCCTGACGCAAATCTAAAATGGGTTGGTCTGAAGTAGCTAGGTGTGGTTTGGGCATAATGTGCAATAAACCAATCAGAGCGTCATCTCAGATTCCCTTTAAGAGCAGGTGCGATTGTCCCATGGCGGATTGCTATTATGACGGCGGATTTGCCTGCCGCATGCCAGCGGGGGCTGTCCGGGATGCGGGATGCGACAAGTAATAAATGCCGTCTTGACCGGGTGGCGATTTTGCTGCGGCCTCTCGGGCGCATCTCCTCAAGTCTGGAGAGGATTGCTGCAGCCATGGAGCGTGGGCCTCCAAATGCACCACCTGCTCCTTTTGTGACCCTTCCTCCTCCCCCGACTCCATCTCCGTCCAACCGCTCCATCAGGAGCACATCGCGCATTGCCACTCCCGGACCAGATCCCGCCAGAGTGTCCAATCCTGCTGTTGTTCAACATCACGTCTCCTTAAGTCCTCTAATATTTCCTCATTTATGTCATCAACACATCCATGATTCATGGAAATGTTGTGTAAAACACAACAAGCCACAAAGAATGCTGCAACTTTTTGAGGACTGTACTGTAAAGTGCCTCCTGACCTATCCAAACACCTGAAGCGCATTTTCAGTAATATTTTTCCTTGTAATTATGTATGGTTTGCAAAAATGGGAGATGAGAGAAGCAAAGTGTATGCGCGTTGTGCACACGCTACATTATGGCTAAGCATGCGCCCCTAAAATAGCATCTGAATAACACGCCACTGACTTTAGACCAGGTTTTTCCTGGTCTGTGGCGGCAAAATAGCACCAGGGAATGTTTGCGCCTGAACACGCCTACTCTTTTTGCTGAACCACCCCAAGTAAGCAAACACATTCCCTAATTTACGGACGTGTGTCTGTGGAGGGAAAAGTCCGCTGTGTGTCGGGTGCAAAATAGGAATGATACATGCGTCTGTGTACAAAGTCAATTGCGCTGGGTGCAAGATAGGGCCCTAAGACTGCAAGACCTTGCCTTTACAGGTGTGTGTCCAAAAAAGTGTATGCTAGCCTATGGCCCTATTATCACCAACACATTGACCAACCAACAGGTTGAGGAGCAACTATGCTACACCAATAAGTGGCATTTGAACATACACTTAATGTCTGGTAACAAACTTTTTGTTTATAACCTGTGGAGTGACAGAGGTATTTATACTCTAGACCAGCTATTCAATGATGAAGGTATGTTAAGTTTTGAAAACCTGAGAGCTAGCCTTGAGGTCCCTACGACATCCTTCTTCCTTGATCTTCGCTTAAGATCAGCCCTAAAATGTTATGGAGTACCATGGGGGTCTTGAGATGCACCCAATCATTAAATGGCTTGTTGAGTCTACGGTGAGAGGATTAGTGTCCAGGATTTATGCTAAACTGATGCAAGTATCTGTAGGAGAACTCCCAATACTAAAGAAATAGGAGCGAGAGGTGAGCCTGAAGGGGAACGTAATTAATTGGGAGACAGTTTGGGACAACATTTGCCACTGTTCCAAGAACCCAAATCACCAGCAGATCCACTTCAACATATGCCATAGGACATATTGGACTCCTCAGAAGAGATACGTCTCTAAAGCCATTCCTACTCCCCATTGCACGTTCTGCCAACCTGAACAAACTGGAACTTTCCTACACATGATCTGGGAGTGCGAACAGGTGCACTTTGTTATTTACTTTTGTCGGTCCTCTTCGTGGAATGGATGATTAAGTTAGACTCCATGTTTTCTGTTGAGATGCTAAAGCACTGACGTCGTGCTATTATCGTGGTAAGCTAGTTTGATTTTGCAGTAGACACACTGTACAGAGTTTTAGTTTTAATTACGTTTGAACTGATTCCAAACTTTGGACACTTTCTGTTGTTTTCTCCAGCCTGTCTCTTAGCCCCTCGCTATTTACGCTCTGGCATGTGTCGCCAGCAGCAGACTGACCATTGACATATAACTGAGCCGTGCTGGTGTGCGACAGTAATAATGCTCCGTGCGGAAACACCGTCCGTCAGCGATACAACGTTGGTAACATTGATTTGACGAAGCTTCGAGGCAAGTCATTTTGCATCGAGGATTTGTTGTAATCGAATTATTCGAGGAATCGTTTCAGCCCTACTCTAAATGACACCTACTTGGGAGACAATTTGAGAGAAAATTTGGCTAGCTGGATCAACTGCGACCAAGAAAATGATAGCTCAGCGCTGGCTCTCCCCCCCCCACTCGCTTTGTATAAAACAGTGGTTGGCGTACTTTCTGGACATTGTTATGCTTGAGCTCCCTACAGCAAGGATTAACAAAGCCAAGTCCGACTTTAGACCTATGGAAAAACGCAGCAGCACAAGTATCAGTCCTAATGACCTCAGCATCACAAGAATTAGAGGAAAGCGACTAGGCAAGGTGTGATTCCTGTTTTTTTGTTTTTCTTTCCTCGAGACCACAAAGGGTGGGGGGAGGGAGAGGGTTGTTGTTCTTGTTCAATTGTGTTTGTCTGTTCTGTATGTTCGAAAATATAAAAAAATAAAAAAAAAATCTTTTTTTTTTAAATTTACCCCATATCTTTACATAAATTACTACTTTTTGTGGACATGGAGGACATAATTAAAATTGTACCGTCCACAACTATCATATGCTTGACATTATCTGGCAGACATTGTACTATACAGAAAGCAGAACAAGGAGCAGCAGCAGCAAATAATGAATTTGTTTCTATTAGCTTTCTCTCAAGTCCACACTGTGATTCGCTAACACAGCATATGGAAAGCCAACGAGAGATGTTTTGCATTCAACAGTGGAGGTGTATCTCTGCGTGTTTCACAGAAACACCCGAGAGAAACAAAGTGACGAAGATAAGAAATATATATTTAACACGTGTTTTTCACAACATATACAGCATAGTCAGCCAAGAAGAGATGCCAAAATAAGTCCTCAAATAGTTGAGATAAAAAGGGTGTGATTGTGGCTTCAGGTTTTATACCAAGAAAACTTCCAATGTTTCTTTTTTCAAAGTTTTGGAGAAGTCAAATGTTTGGACCCCATGGGGAATGTGGGCTTCTGCAGTAGACAGTAATATTTATAATAATAAATATAGAATATACGGTTTATATGGCTGCAACTAAAGATTATTTTCATTGTCGATGAATCTGTCAGTTATTTTCTCAATTTATCGATTAGTTGTTTCCCAAAAGCCCAATGTCCTCAAATGTCTCGTTTTGTCCACAACACAAAGTTATTCAGTTTACTGTAATCAGAGTGAAGAAACTAGAAAATATTTACATTTACACAAGCTGGAAACAGAAAGCGTTTACTTTCATAAAAAAAATCAAACCGATTAATCGATTATGAAAATAGTTGGCAATTATTTTGATAGTTGACATCGAATTGATTAATCGATTATTTTGATTATTTTTTAAATTATTTTTTGCAGCTCTAACTGTAACTAATGAATGAAAAAATATGAATGATCCATCATGGAAAACTAAATATTATATCCTCTCCCCCCCAAATCCATCACACTTCTTGGGAATGTTTAACAGCTCACTTCATAGCTGCTCTACTGGGTTAATATGTGCAAAGCAGAAGCAAACCTCTGCTGAATAAAACTATTTATACCACATTTGCACTCTCAAAAAATTATAATGTGTTGTCCTTCAGGAGATATGGTACTTTGGAGCAGTCGATCTTTGCTTTGTTTGATTCATCTGCCCCTTAGGAGTGGAGGTAAGCAGGAGGTGAGGTATGTCTCTATGTGCCACTCACATGAATGCAGCAAAACTTGCCTCTGTAACTTAATGTAGTTGAAGTAGGCAAGGCAAGGCTTGTGGTGGGAAGCAACTGGACCAAGGGCTAAACAGACTTATCTCCTATTATCACATCGATTTTTTTGATCTCTCTCGCGCTCCCTTCCTCTCTGTTTTCTTCCCCCTCTCTGGCTCAGAGATTCATCTGGAGTGCTGTGAACTCCTCCTCTCAGTGGGCAACTGTGAGATCTTCTGGCTGAGAGCTTTTAAAAGCCCTGTGATTGCAGACCGACCTAGCGCTAGGTATTCACCTGAGACTCAGATGGTTGCCATGGTAATGCCTACTTTTGGCCATGTGCCGGCACAAAATAAGGCACACAGGAAGGGAAGAAGGGGAGCGCCAGCGCGGGTTATCCATTTCAAACACAATGTGCAAACATGCCAAACCCCTATGACTCTTGTGTTTCATGAAACCAGACTCAGAGTAGATCCCGGTGGCATTTGAATCTCCAGATATCTACCGCACCCAGTTGACAGAGCACATATTTCCATTGCACCTTCAAGGTATGCGGAAATCAGTTCAGCTTATTGGACTTTGGAATGTGAACAATGAGGATGGAGTCCTGCCCTGAAGGCAGAGCGCAACACTCATAAGAAATGCAAACAAACATATTGATCTCTGTAATTACCTTCGTTGTCCTTCAGGGTGAAGTTGGGATTAACTGGTAGCTGGCTCGGCAAAGCAAAGGAAAACCGCTGTCCATTGGCAAAGTCATCCTTATCCACTGCTGTGACAGTCTGGATCACCTGTTGTTAAGAGACAAACACACATTGAATTAGCCGCTGCACAGTTTGGAATCCCTTCTACACATTAATTGCATGCAGGACACCTGTTTAGTGTCTGATGCGTGTCTTGTTGTTCCTAATTGGTCAGAATCAGTTTTTCTCTGACCTACAGCCAACTGGTCTTGTATCATTTTCTCCTCTACCTGTATGCTGACTGCAAAAGAAGTGCTATGATTTCAAAATATGTGGCTTGTGCCAGGGGAGGAACTGTCATCTAACAATGACAGGGGTGCTCACAGGGCAACCTCACTGGCACTTTTGTCAGCTTTTTGCCCTTAATTGTTAAAAGAGACAGTGAGAGTGCAAGAGAGCCAGCCTTGTGAGAACAACGACCCGATAGCCCCTGTCACCATGGGGAGCTCTTATCTTCAATATGAGATTTGGGGGTGTTGTTGTGATCCTGGTATACCTGCACAAGCCTCTTTCTTTAACTGAGCAGTACTAGGATGTACTTATTGGGTGCTTGAGTTTACTTATGTAGATGTCATGGTTGACAGGGTGCAAATGGTGGAAGATTCTAGCCGGAAAGAGTAGGGTTCTCTTTCTTCTAGTGTCAGTGGCTCCAAAGTTAAGTTGTAATCATTGTGTTTTCCATCAGTACGAACTGCCACTTGGTTACCCTTAAAAATGAGGAGACTGGGATGTCTGGAAAACCAGAGGAAGTGATACAATTGGCGGTAAGATTGAAAATGCATGCCTGAGGAAGCATCACCCCTTGGTTGTTTTCTAAATGGGTGCAAAGTTGTTGTCCATAATGCCATTTTTAAGAATTTGACTAATGAGTTCCTGCTCTAATTTGAATTTCGGTGAAATTGTAGATATAGAGGTCTGATGTTAAAGTACTGTACCATATCTCTAATACACATATTAAGGGATTAACCGTTTCATGATTCCTCCTCTCACCATTAGCACATCTAGGTGTTGTATTTCCGCACTCTCCAGATCAAAAAATCCGACCCTAAATCAGTTCATTTCATTATTTATTAGGAGACACACTGCCAAATTTGAATTAAGTTAAAATGTGAATATTGTGAATTGTCATACATTGATATAAGGTTATAATTTAGCTAACACCACGCTAACCCAGTAGTTCCTTTTAACACTGAAGCTCTGTTTCATGAGGACTCAATGTTTTACACAAGTGATAATGATGTATGTTAATAGGCAAAGAGATACTGTGTTAAAATTATCATCATGTGTTTGTGGTCTTTTTAATTAATGGATAAGTCAGTTCTACTGATGTATTGTTGCTATGGTTTCCTGCTTTTTAATATACCTTGAGCATTGATCTAGAAAAGAGATTTATCTCTTAATTTTGATGGACACCAATCAGAAATACATTTCTGCGGTATAGAACCTAAAATACAAACAGATTGTAAAACATTAACGAGCAGCTCTATCCTTTCATACATGTTGTATTTTAATGGTGGTGTGCCACTGTCTCATTCAACACATTATAATTCTTCCCACTTAATCCCCTGGACCAACAACCCTGAGGCTGTATTGCAACCTTAATTCATATTTAATGCAAACCTTAATTCAAACTTTTCTTCCACAAGCTTAAAACCTATAAAAATGTATTTAGTTGTGGCTTCCCGGTCTTTACTCCATCATCCTTTGCCGAACCGCCCTTTCAGCCATTTCCATGCTGCTGATTGCTCTATATCTCAAAAAACCTTCTTAATTCGAATGAATCAAAGACTACTGAGAGCAAATTGGAATGAGCTTCGATTTAGAGCCGTCATGGTTTGCTGCTGAGATACTCATTTTGAATGAGGGATGATTAAGCAGCTCTCTCCAATGCCTTTACAGTTTCTTACAGCTCAGCTCTCAGTGAGCAACCCAAACTGCTGAGGAAAACAATAGTTCAGTGCAGAATGCATGGAGTCAGGTTGGCAGCTGACGTTAACGCACAGCTCTCAACACCCTCTCAGGTGTGTCGGCGGTGTAAAGAGATTTCAATATGTGAGATGAAGGGAGAGAAATAGAACAGAGATAGGTGCTGCAGATTTCTCACCTGCCCCGGCCTTGAGCTCTCACACACAATGACCTCCTCGTCTGTAGCTATTTCTGGCGGATTATCGTTCACGTCCAGCACCTGGACGGTAACAGGAACGTGACTGAGCAGGCTGGGGTTGTCTGTAGCAGAGAGAGAGAACAAGTGACAGAGAAGATGAAAGTCAAATGTAAGCCTTAATAACAAAGTGGAGCGTCAACACTGTTATTTTAAACTGGGGCACACTGTGCTCTTCTTGTTAGACTACTTATGGGTTTTGTCTTAGGCTGTGCCACTATAAAAGCACTGAAGGACGCAACGTTGCAGAAGGCAATCAAGCACATCTGATCATCAGCATGCAGCACTTTCTTGTCCCAGTTGGTATACTTGGTTGTGATGCCTTATTTGCCCCTTGTGCTGCATGAGCAACTCATGAAGCATGTAAATCATATGATTTACCTCCTCTTCTGCCTCCTCATCATTTTAATATAAAATAACCATTACAAATGTTTAAAATATGTATTTTAGCACTTAAATTATGATGTTAATTGACGTTAAGATGTTAAACTAACCCTAACCCCAGAAATATTACTGATGTGCCCTAGAGCAAGGCATTTAACCCTCAACTCATGGGGCACCTCAGTCCCCAAGAGAAGAAGACTGCTTTTACTCGGTAGCTTCCAGGTGTGAGTATGCTTTACAGTATGCATGTGTAGCAGGAAAGAGCTGAAAAATAGCATGCTCGCTCAGCAATTCCTTGAATAGGAAAAAAGTCATGCAGGCAGTCTTTCTATTAAACTAATGTTTCCTGATTTTTATTTACTTTATCTTGTGCATGAAGGTTTCCATGCATGGTGTTTTTTTCAGTGCCTAAAGACAAGTCTTACATTGCACCTGCTGTACAATTTTTTCTTCTTTTTTATGACAAGTACCAGATGATCTAACAACTAATTCAATCATGCATTAATTCTCTAATCCACTCACTCACTATGGTCCATCTAGTGTCCATCAGTGTAAAGTCTCTGAAGGATGGTTTGCAGTGAACTTTGCAGGCTGCTTTTTGTCTATGACACTGTTTGTCCCTGGTCATTCAAAGTGGTAAAAATGTATCCTTTTTGTCAGTGTCTTGGCATTTAACTGTATCCTTGAATTCTAAGGAGAGGTGAAGAGATAAGGAAACATTAGCATGCAGCACCTCTGTCAGTTGGCAAGAGATTTGCCTAATTGTGATTACAAATTACCAAGTTACCTGATAGCAATTCTTGGAGTTAGCAGGGCCTGCATTGATTTAATTAATTTCCAATGTAGACAATGACACTTTAACAATTGGGACTAATTTGATTTTGTAGTTAATTATAAGAAAAATACACTCTATAACCTATTTGAAAACATTCTAATCAACATGCAAATGATCTCCTTCATCCTTGTTTTCTCCAGACTTTAATTGCTACTTTCACTATTAACTCATCTGGTGTCGGGTGTGTTTAAATACCGTTAGTGATTGTGATATTACTGTAAATAATGCTATTTAAACATCTTACTACCATAATAACTGGAGCGGAACACTGTGATGAACTGCACCATACTTATTGTTAACTATTGACCAGTGATGGACATTTTAAGCAATGTCCTTGGATTGACCATGTTAGTGATTAAGAATCATGATAATACAAAATAAAACGAATATTTATCCTTGTTGAAAGCTGTATTTTACCATTGAAATGGGATATTTTCATGGCATAACCCCAATTTTACTCTTTAAATTCAACAAAGTAATTCTGTGACAAAGACTTGAGTGTTACTTGGTTTTAGTGAAGAAAATGAGCAGAATACCAGCATCTATGCGGAATGAGTTGCATACTCTTCATCTATAAATACAATTTAGCAGACTAGTTAGAGTTGGAGGAATGATTAAAGGAAAGTACTGACACTAAACTGGTTGGCTGAATAGCTGCAGGCAACATCTGCTTATTACAGTTTTGGTGAAGCCTTTTGGTTCTTCTTTTTGTGCATTATTTCCAAATATTGTAATTGGTGGAATTGTGGCCTGGCAGTTAGGCTATATAGACTTCGGCTACATTATCGTTGCTATGCGATCTCCGTGCACACACGTGTTTTTTAGCTCCAGTAGAAGAACTAATCTCCGTTTTAAACTAACACGCCCAAACCACACATCTCATCAACATTCTCGTATATTGGGTATGTGCATGTGGATAAACAGTAGGCAGCATGTATACTCTGCCCGTTGCTGGTAGTTACCATGGTAATGTTATTAGCTTAGTCTCAGTGAACTAGACGTCATGACCGATAAGACCCAAGAAGGTGGCGAAACTTTGGCGTCAGTGTTGGTGTTGCCAAGGGTCTCCGTTTGCGGCCGTTGAGACTGAAACACGTTTTCCGGTTAGGGGCTCTGAAATGCCAGAGCAGTGTGAATGCAAGGTGTAAAAGTAGCAAAATAAATTAGTTTTTAAACCAAAACGTAGCAATGTAAATGTAGCCTCAGAGTCCAGAATCTGCTCAGTGGTAAAATGGTGCTAATGATTTTATTCCATAGGTAAAGGGAGAGTGTGCAGTGCAGATTCATAACATCATTCTTTTTTATGGAATGTCCTTTTTATTGATATTGATTTTAAGACCTGGGCTATTCTCTGACTATATGATCCCCTCAGGGTGTCTTGTTATCTTGTAGGAAAGGGGGGCGGGGGGCTTCAGGGTAGAACTATAGCACCTACCATTATTTTGAATTTCTATTCTTTAAAGCATGTTGTTGTGGCACAAAGCTCACCCATTATTTCATTGCAATTCTGATAACAATTTAGAATGTCTCATATTAGCTTGGGGCCAAACAAGATGAGTGTGGAAAGAGAGCAATCTCTTTTAACTGCCTCTTTCAGGCAACTGGATAATAGTATTTCATGTGTTTACTACAGTCCCTGAAGGTGTCAAACATAGGAGAAATATACTGTGGTTATTTTAAATATGCATATGTCAGAAGGTGAAGAGAATGGTATGTCTATTATGTTCAGTATGTATGCATGTGTGTACCTCTATCTGCTTATTTAACATACTGTATTACAAAATTGTAAAATTAATTTCTAATGTAAATATACAAATACTATATACATATATTTCTGTTACATAAAATTGCTATTTCACATTAGCACTGAGACAGAACTGGAATATCTTCAAGTCTCCAGACTTTCTTTAACTTTCCAAGATGAAAATGAAATCATAATCTGTTTGTGCAATAGGAAGTAAGAACCATGTCAACATGGCAAGCAAATCAGAACTCAAGAAAATCTTCATCTGCTCACTCATGAAGAATCACAAAAGAGCAAACGGACGCAGCAGGTGCATTACATTTACTCGCCCACTTGTAAACATTCTGTTAATGGAAAGCAACCTGGGTACCTACCAACCTCCGAGGCCATCACAGTGATGTTGTGCCAAGCCATGTCTTCTCTGTCGAGAGGCTGCGTCGTCCGTATAAGTCCACTGATTTCATCGATTCTGAAGTACCTTACTCCTTCCTCTTTGCTGTCCAAAAAGTACCTATTAGGAAAAGGAAAATATATTTTCAAAAAAATACAGTGATGGAAAAGATTGCAGTAAATAATCTGCAGGCTACAGGGCACAGTTAGGTGGTCGTGCCCAGCAAGCATGAATTTTCTTGATTTACGGGTCAAAAGATGTCAGGACTTTCAGGTTAAAATTGTGATAAATGTAGTTGTGAAGTGAAGGTTGTATATTACTAGGACTGGATACCTTTTCAAGGTATCAGTAGAAATAACCCAGTACCAAGTAGTATAGGAACTTCGATACCAACGGTACCTGCATTCGGTCCTTTTTGTACCCGTATCTAGAAAAAAAAGACTATTTGTATGGGTTTGTCTGCAACCAATCACTGCAAGCGTTTTTTGATTTAATGTGACGTGTGATTGGCCCACTACCGCAGCGTATACAAAGTCGAGCACAGTGTATCTAATAGAGGTGGCAGTTCAGCATGCTGAGATGCTTCCATTCACAAGATGAGATATTGAATGAGGTAGAAGAAAAAAAAGGTATCAAATGAAGTACTCTATTGGTATTGCAATGACCTTAAAGGTACTGGTATTGGTATCGTAATTAAACGATACCCAGCCCTATTATCATTTTTTCAACTGCATTTAAATTAAATTTGAACTTGAAGACAAATTAAATGATGGTAATTGCAATGCTGTTGAAAATTAGATGTAACTTTATACGTTTAACAAAGACGTTTACATGTCTTGTGACCTGCAACACGGTGGTGTCTCTCTTCCTTCTGTTAGTAGTTAGCAGAATCCAATCCAAGCTCAACCCGAGATAACTGGCTCAATGGTGTTTTAAGTCCCCAATGTCAACTTCAAGGCACCTAACCCTAACCATTGCCTAATCCAGCAGCGCTGCCTGGAAGACGACGTTGGGGGCTTAAAACACCAAACACCAGATAACTGATGGTATCTGGGAAAGCTCCCTTTAGAGCCCCAGGGCACATTAAACAACTGCTTTCACAGACCGGAAATTACTGCTCATTACGAGTAAACTCACCCTTGTGTAAAAGTGGAGTGCCACTTTAAAGCCAAATAGTAATAATTAGTTAAATGCCTCAAAACACAATGCAGGTACTTGATGTGTTTTCAGTCCTGGCTTTAGTTCACCAATTTCTATTGAGGCCTTGGAAAAGACATATTTACGTACTTTTGTAATATATATTTATTAGGTAACAAAATGTATCACACCAGAAAACTAAACCTTACATTAATGATACGAGATTCTGTCAACCAAAACCACGCTGTAAAATGAATGAAGTGCAAACGCAGCACAAGCCAAAGGGGATGCTCTTATGCTTCTGTGATCTTCAAAGTGTCATCCCAGCTCTAAAGCACACGGATAGAATAATCCTTACTGCTTTCAAACGGACTTTAGGTCTTGACAGAATGTTCTGAAAATACATATTTCTAAGTCAAGAGCAATTATCTTCAATATTTAATAATGACAAAAGGCAATGTTCTGCTGGCAATGTTTACACTGTTGTAATGGCTTTCTAGCAACGCGGTTATCAAACTAGGAGCAAAGCAGCCTGTGGAATACAAAGCAGAAAATGGGCTTAGCTGCTCCCTTCATGAGTTCAAGCACGAAATGAGCATTGACTGTGTATTCCCTAATTTATCTCTTAATGACCTATTTACACCTTTAATCCAGCATTCATTCTCCTGAGTAATATAGCTGACACTTTTCAATTGGCATGAGAGAAAAAAACGGTATAGGGATATTAATGCTAGTATTGGATTTATTTTAAATAATGAACTATTTTCTTTTAGCTTGGATTGCTTACACGAGTAGCCTACAGCCTCAGTAGAAATGTTGTCATGATTTATTAAATACTCAGGCCCATAAGAGCACGAAGGCTTTTCAGCAGTAAAAGTGTGAGTTTAGGTGCTAAGCATTTGCTTTGTTAAGAAGAGAAACGTGTTCTTGTATAGCTTGTAGGGAAATATCCACTGAACAACACTATTTAATTACTGCTACTGGTGAGAAATCTTTGATGTTAAGTTTGTGTTTTGGTAATTTATTCTCTTATTCTTTCAGATAACTAACCAAAAGTACAATATGTCACATTAGTTTCCAAAACTGCTTGATAGCATAAAGTCTTTTCTTTTCTTCAGTTAACATCAGGTTTACTATCAGAAACGCCTGAATCAAACAACAAGAACTGCACACTGTACACATAGCCACCATCTCTGGCATTCTGGTAAATGTAGGAAATCCAATTCCAATACAGTAATTGTGGATAGATCGTTTTCTAATTGTAAAAGCTTCAGAGTGCACCAAAAATCAGCAAGACTAAAAGCCTAGTATTGAAGCCCAGTGAGGCGGTTATGCCTATTACACAGCACAAAAACAAACTTGTTAGATGGATAAAAAACAAAACTAAAAGGAACTTTGCTGTTCTTTGCTGTACCCTTTCCACCCCTGAACAGCACGGCATGCAGCCCTACGCAACAAACAAACTGAATGATTGATCCAACCCTCTGTCAGGAGGTGGTTGTAAGACAAAAAACATAACACAATATATTCACTTTTGTATAAGAGACACATCTGGAAACCATGCAGGTTCACTCATGTGCAGCCTGGAGAAGCATGTTCAACCAGTATCATTTTGTCAGCCTAATGTTAGCATGTTAGCATGCTTGGATGACATCTAAACACAAATAGATAGCTGATGGAAATGTAGTACTATTAGAGGTAGTTTCAGACAAGAGTGAATTTTGACTTGTTGGTGGCACTAAATAAGAAGTACCAATCTCTAAAGTCATTGGGATTTACACTATTCCGTGGGGATCATTAATATTAATGAGTTGAACTTTTCCTTTAAATGACTAATCTTTCAGAAGTATATTTCTACGATTTCATTTCAATGTAAAACTACTAGAATGTGTTAAAACTGGGGTGTAATCAAGTGTCTTGTTTGGTAGTCTTCCCTGGCATTTCATTGGTATCTATTCAAAACTCAGTACTTTCAGTTTATTTGACAGTACAGCAGTTTCAACTTCAAGGAAGTTAATACAAACTCAAGACGGGGCTCACCTGAATTCATGCAAGTTAAAAGTAACCAGGCCAAGAAGTTTCCCAACTGCTGAGATGATTATGATAATGTAAAAGAGCAACCAGAGGTAATGAGCCATCAAGACTTTGTTTGACTATTTTGATGTCATTTTCAGACTAACATTTGAAATGTCACTTCAGTGACATGTTTATTTCATTGCATGCATGGGCAGACTTCTGATGATCAAAGAGAGCCAAATAGCCTACTGATCCCTTCTGCTTTGTGCATTCTGATACTGACACAGGGAGCAGTGGCACAGTTGTTTAGCTTTTCTTCTGGGTTCAAGTGGCTGTCATGGAAATACCTCCCGCTGCCTTCTTCTTTATGTGGTGAACATTGGTAGTGATGTACTGTAGGAATGGTCGAGGATGAGGTATCCCACAAGGAGAGCAAGGAAACTCTTTCATATGTAGATTACCTTCTTGTTTACAACAAGTCTTTTGCAAATTCTTAAGACTCCGACATGAATCAAAGAATCATTTTTACCCCATGTCTTAAGCGCCCCATGTACCAAGGCTCAGTCCACAGCAGCCATTCGCTGTATGTCCCCCCCCCCTTCCTGTCTATACCTGTCCTATTGGCAAAAAGCCCCCAAAAAATCTTTAAAAAAACATAAGAACCACAGAGCTCACCTCTCCAAAACAGGGAGGACAGTTAGTATGCTCGTATGTCTGACTGTGCTTAATGCTGTTTAGAAAACCTGTGGGCTCCGGAGCCTATGGCAAGGCTTTAAACTGTGATCCTATAACCTTTGTGATAACAGCAACAGAAGATTGCTTCTTATTGATATATCAGCAAATCCTTCTGTCATGAGGAGTTCCATGTTTACAGCTACTCCATCATTTACGCAGAGGCAATCTAGGGAATTCAAATTAATAAAAGCAGTGCAGAGTTGATTCAGTGTAATGTCATGGAACAAGGTACGTGTGCATAGCTTAAACCTAGGATTATTCAACTGCCTAAGGCCAATATCAATCTTTTTTCAACAGTTCACAAGTATGTGTTTAGGTAGCATACAAATGTGCTAAGCAGTTGTATTGCCTAGGGTTACTTCACAATCTTGCAGACAAAATAACAATTTATCTAATTTCATATTGCTAATTTTTAGAGGGAATGTAAAGCAGGAGGAACACACAAGGCCGAGGCTACTAAACATAATGCAGTACAGCTCTTAATCTATTTAACATTATGCTCTATAGTGATCGTTCAAAGACTGAAAAATCCTTAATTTGGCAGACTCAATATTTAGAATATTGTCATCCTGGGCTTAAAGACGAAAAACATAGACTACTGCATATGTTGAACATGCATCATAACTCATAAGTGTATGCTGACATATACATGTGCAAACTACAGTCTGAAGTCATAGTTTAAAATGCTTTTCAACAGATGGTACAATTATAAGGGGCATGCAAATTGGAGTTTTAGTTAGAAAAACATTTCTTGGAGGCAGAAATAATCTTATTAGTTTGGTTAAACCTCAGGGGGAAAATAAAAAAGCACCTCCGTTTTTTTGCAACAAAATACATCTCACTGGTAAACCTGAATGTCAAAAAATAAACTTGGTATAAACGATGAATAAATAAGCAAGCCATTTCTTTTAAGCTGCGGACAAATTTGGCAAGAATGGAATTTCTCATTATCAAAGTACATATGCTTTACCACCTAGGCTAATCCAAGCAGATATGGTAACCAGCCTATTTGGAAATTTCATAGAAATCTATCTGGCGAAGACTGGTATGTTTCTAAAAAGAAATATATGACGTTTTTGGCAACCAATTAGTTGACAAAGTGACAGTTCCATTGGCTGCTGGTCACATCTGAAAGAGCACTGAGCCTCAAAATAAGCCTCATAATATTCACAACCTCCTCTCTTACCCTTTGCTTTTGCAGTGGGCTTGTCTGATATTTCTTAACAAGAAAAGCTGTAGATCTTCAATTATAGCCAATGATGCAAAACTAATAAGACAGCATGCCCACAGAGCTGCACTGCCGCTGAATATTTGTACTCATTTATGCAGATTGATATGTAGGAGTTAAAGTGTCTTACCTGACAGGACTGTTCCTGCTGTCAGGATCTCGAGCTGTTACGACGCCCACTTCTGTGCCACTCGGTGAGTTCTCATATACATCCATGATGTAATGATCTATAGAAAACACAGGAGCTTCGTCCACATCCCCAACTGTGATCTTGAGGGTGGCGGTGTCTTTGAAAGAGCCAAGATAGGAAAAACGAGGATCCATATGTGTATTCGTCCCCTCAATGTGGAGAGTGTAGGTCTTCTTTCTCTCGTAGTTCAGAGGCTGTTGGGGAAAAGGCAACATGGGGAAATATAATTATATAGTACAAAGTAGTTACACTTTTTCAGGATAGACCAAGAAGTGAATGCTAACGTAGGGCTCACTAAGTTACTGGACAGAAAATAGAACTTGTTATGTTTTTGCTATTTTACACTCTTTATCTGAACCAGTGGTTGTCAAAAAAAGGGTCCTTGAGAAGGTTCCAGGGGGTCCCCAGCAAAAGGGGAAATTATTTATTAAGTCCATCCATAAGTAACACAATAACAGAATGTATGACTATTTTGGTCATGGGTTTCATACACTTCCTGTAATAAAACATCTAAAGCAAAAGATCAGATGGGGGACCTTGGGACAAAATTGACCCAAATTGAACCACTGACCTAAAGTAATATTACAAACATAAAAAAATTGATAGACCAGTACTTACAAAACTAAATCAGATGTAATATGAGTTGTCTGAGAGCTGTCAGTTTAATGTCATGTGTGTTGATGAGAAATCTGATTTTAGTGTATGTTAGTTAGAATCCTGTGGAGTTTTCGCTGCGAACAGAATTATTTTATTTAAACTCAACACTACTACAAAATTGTAAGCCTCTTAGACCTATATTTTGAATGCATTTCTTATAAACCCTAACAAATCCTACTTTTTTAATCATTTGGAACTTTTGGAACAGTGTACATCAGCAGCTACTCCTCTTTTATTGGATTATTGCTACCTTTTTAAAGTACATTTCTTCCACCAACTTGTACCACCCTCTGCAGATGGCAGAATTGTGTATGAATGAGTGTCTTTATATTCTGGTAAATTAATTCATACAAACAATATGACAGCACTACTTGTGGTCAATACTCTCCACAGTACACCTTTAAATCAGTGTCCAAGCAATTGACTCATGGCTATTTCCTCCTGAGGAGTCTCTGAAAGATCACATTTCTGTCTTGCAGACAGCATGTTCTTGCCTTTTTGAGGCTGATGATCCCCTCTCTCGTGTCCCTGTCTGTAGATATGGAGAACGTGTTGGCCCCCTCTGAGTTAATGATGCTGTACTTGATGTCTGCATTGATGCCAAGGTCCTCATCATTGGCTTTGATCTTCCCCACCGGTTTCCCTACTTGAGCTGATTCGGGGACGTACAGCTGGTAATTTTCTGTGGATGAACAATGATGTGATGAGATAGCAAAAAATACTGTTTTAAACACAAGTTGACCTGCCCCCACAATGTCTGAATGTTCTCCTTAAAAGGCTTAGCTAAGCAATTTGATTTTGTCACCATTTGTTCCTGAGGGAATGTCATTAAAAATACTCTGCAGTGCCTCAATTGACACTAAATGCCAGGCGAGGTTCATAGCACTGCAGTGGAGCAGATGATTATTCAGACAATGTTGATGGTTTTGAAATAGTTTTTCACTGCAGCACAAAATGAAAAACTCTGAGCTGTGGGGGATTGTGCTTGATGAGGCACTTTCAAAGACAACGCATCACAACTTTATCATTACTTAAATTTATCATTAAAATGGAGAAAATTCAGACTGCAAAAAAGAGGGTTTTGATGAATGCTAGTCTAATGTAGCTAAATATGGAAAATTTAACTGCAATATTAGACTACTGAGTCACACAATAATGAAGTATAATACATCATAGTGAGGAATGCTGCGTAGGTCTACAAGGGGAAGCCTCAATAATCCATGATTTGCTCTCTAAACCCTCGGGGGATGGATATATGGTTAATCATTGCATGCATGAAAAAATTATAATTAAAATAATTTTGTCTCTGCAAATACTGATGTTGATGTTTCTTCTTTTCATTCAAGAAGCTAGAATAGTGAATACACTGTAAAGGATAATCTGCTTGCCTTTCATGTGCAGACCTATTAGGACTTTGGCTCTACAGTGTGAATGATTTGAAAAATGGTTTTTCTTACAGTTGCTTGCTATATTTCCACTTCCACGGGGGACTTACAGTAAAGAACTCTTTTAAAAAATGCTTTTCGGGTAATGGAACTGCCTCAGGCATCTATAGTGGAGGTCTTCTGCTCAAGGCCAAAATGGCTGAGAACAGCTGATTAGATTTGCAGGCACAGCTTGGCCATTAAATAGGCTATCTAGTAACACATTAATATTGGTTATTTTACTAAATTAGCCTCCTGGCTAGTTAAGCAAAAATACAAATTCCTCAGGGTAAAGAGTTTTCAAATAGAGGCTATGGCCAAAGACAATGTAGTGTCTTCCTTTTGTCTTTCCTAACCTAATAATTAATCATTTAACTGTTGTTTTTTACTGGTTGTTCTGCAAAATAGTTAACTTAAGCCTGTATTTTGTTAGCTGGGCTGTCATTTTCAGGTGATGATGTATACACACTTTGGGGAAACATGGGCGGGTTGTCGTTGACGTCTGTCAGAGTTATGTTGATGGTGGTGGAGCCGGAGAGGCCTCCAACCTGGCCTGCCATGTCTTTGGCTTGGATAACAACGGTGTAATGTTCTCTGGCTTCCCGGTCCATGTCAGATAAGGCAGTCCTGATGATTCCTGCATGGATGGAGGAAAACAAGCCATTTGAGCTAAAATAGGTACATAGGCACCAGACATTTTGGATAAAAAATAATAATCAGTTTGTAGTTACCTTCAATTAATAAATTAAAGTACATATCCCACCATAAAAAAGTTAGGTATTTTGAAAATAAAAAATAAATCAACCAAAAAAATCATAATAATGCTTTTTTATGAAGACATAAAAATATATCACTGTTTAGAGAGTGAAGATAACACTGTTACTGTTGTTGAGATGTTACTGTCATTGTACCAATACTTCCTCCATCAAAACCTCTTTCAGTTACAGACTACTCATACAGCGCCGTATCACCCTTACCTCTCAAGACAAACACTATAAAACGGTTATTCTTTCATTTTGGATTATTGTCAAGGTTAGCCTTTCTTCACTTTTCATTATATCGGAAATGACTATGCAACCTTGGATCGGGGAAAATGCAACTTGCAAAGGCACCCCCTCAATCACATTTATTACTGCAATACTATAGCAAACAAAAACCATGAACTTTCACAATGCTAACTCAGTGAAATATGACTGCACCTCTGCCCACTACAGATAAACTGTACACAGGTACATTGCAACACAGTAATAAGCCAAAAAGAGTATTTTCTTTGAATATGTTACGTACTTATGCACATATATTTTTGTCTGTGTGTGTGTGTCTTTGTGTGAAGTCTTAACATGTCTGTTTGTCTATATTCGTTTTTTTTTTAGTTCTATCTGCGCTGGAGGGTTAATTCGCCAGCTTAGCTACTGAAACCACATCACCACATGGAGCCTGATTTAATATGTTCTAACAGTTACATCAGTGTTCATTGCAAATATTGCTTTTCCCAGAGACAACACCCTCTGGCAACCATTGAACAATTATGTTCCTGTGAACTTCTGAACCCTGCAATAACACAATGGCTGACTGGGAGCAGGTATCTGTCTGTTTTTTTGTTGTCTTTTTAAATTGTCTCGATTTCATTGTAACCGCCCCTCAATGATTTCTCCAGTATAAATAAAGGTTAAATGAATATGGACTGCTGTTTCCTCGTGTTGTGAGTGGAAAACCCAACAGCAGACGATGTTTGATAAGAGGGCTTTAGAAAATGAATTGGGCATCACTAACAAAAAATGGAAGAAAATGTTGCAAATGAGAATATGATTCAAAGAGCAAATCCACTCGCCATCCACTCAAAACGTAATTTTAGCCTACTACTCTTTGGCCGGCTCGCAAGCCCAAACAAGTGTGTGTGGCATGCCTGTTGTTTTGTTTCTGGTCTAGCTTGATCTGGTGTGGTTTTGTAGTTTTTCTTATGTTACTAGTTGTTGCAACAGCATGTGAAAAAAAGTTTGCTAGGCCAAAAAGAACGTTAATCTCGCGATAAAGAAATTGACGGTAAAATGGGTTTGTGTTAACGCCGTTAATAACACGTTTCGAAGTTGGAGAAGCCCTTGATAACTCTTCTTATATTTAACCCTAACCATCCAGTAAATGGCCACTAGCTGGCCAACTTAAACTGTAATTGTTATTGTTAAGACAAAGCAACCATCTATACACAGTGAAATGAACAGAGACCTGGGGCCTCGTTTATAAAACTGTGAGTAGATTCTATTTTGAAAGATTTAGTGCGCCAAAAAGTCAGAATTTCCGTACGCAAAAATAAAATTCTGATTTATAACACCTTGCGGCGCACAACGGTACGCACTCTTCTCCTTATAAATACAGACGTGCGTTACCTTATGTGGTCGTGCACGAGCCTCACGCTCCTCCCAAGGTTGTCCCATATTTGTCCTAATAAGGTCCATGTTAATCAATCAATGAATATTGCAGCCTTGTAAAGAAGCCCTTGATGACTGGAAAAATGGGGGAAAAACACGATTCAGTGATTGTGAGATCGAGGTGCTCCTAACAGAGATAGAACACCGAAACAAAATCCTGTTTGGAGGCCTTAAATAGATTTATTTGTTGAATATAAATATCCATTTTTATAATTCATGGATAGACCTAATTGATTGTTACGAAAACTAAATAAAAATTTAGAGTGTGCTCACATGCAGGCTGTGCGCTATGCATCCAGAGTACTTTATCCATGTGATATTTCGTGTTACCATTGGAGTTCACTAAAACGCAGTCTACAAAACCTTTGGAGCTTACGCACGATCACACGCATGGTCAAAAGGTTGTGGAAAACTGGGCACATTTGTACGCATGGAAATTCTTTATAAATCTCGACCTTTGTAAGGAATGTTGCGACGGCAAATTTCACCCTGCTTCACGCAACTTTTTCTTGCGTAACAGGTTTTATAAATGACGCCCCTGATCCACTAACAGTTCTCCTTACAGTTATGGTAATGATCTTCAAAGTTCTCATGATGATACTGTGATTGGACAAACTATTAAAATGCAGATACTTTTACATAATGAATTAATGTTGTGTATATTTCTTAAAAAGCATTTGTAGTACAGTGTTAACTGACTCAGTTGATTTCACAATTAAATGATAAATGATTATGTATGAAAACACTTCTGTCAGGGCTCTGTTTCCAGTCCAAACCATAACAGCTTAAATTTCACAAAAAAACATTTAGGAGTGAACTCATGCAGTTTTATGGATTCCTAATTTCACAAAAGAGGCAGCTATAGCTTTGTTATACAATAGGTCTATTTCCTCTTTCTTTCTTCAAGACTATAGACAGAAACTAATCCACTCGCCTGAAGCAGAATAATCATTAAAAGTGGGTCAGAGGAGCAAGGCAGCCAACAGTATTAAGATCCAGGGGATCTTAGGTTACACATCGTCTGTCACACTGAGCTGTGGCTGAGGTCCCATAGTCTACCTCTGAACCTGAACCTCTCAGCAGTCAATCAACCAAAAGGGGATTTCTATTATAAATGGCATTATAGACCAGAATGGAATATATAACTGTAATAGGCAAAACAAATAAAAGAAAAGTTATAAGAGCAGAAAGGAGTCAGTGTTCTGCTGAAAATTGCATCCGAGACTTCACTTAATGTCAGATAACTGTGTAATCTTTAAAATGTAAACTTTCAAAAAAAAAATAAACTTGACATGGTAATAAAGTTTCTGTGAATGAGCTGTGAATAGAGTCTCTACCGCTGCATCAACAGTGATGTGAATCAACTCTAACCCATTCCTCTTGTTCATATTTCTCTACTGGCTGATGCCAGAATCAGTTGACTGGTTAAGAAAGAGTTTTCAATGTAAAATGTCAGTATACTGTGTGTCCTCAAATACCTCTTTAATGCTACATAGAAACAGTCAGATACTGTGAGACAAAGCAAAACAAAATGTAGCCACTTTTTGTTAGGTACTCTCAAACATATTGCAGGGATTCAGTTTTTTACCTGCTCTGACAGTGTCTACTACTTGTCTGGTGTCATTTTGTGTATATTAGTTCTGCTTGCAAAATAACAGTGGGGCAGCCAGCTAGACAGACACTTTTGTGTTGCAGGGCTTTATTCCTGGGGATATCGAAGCAAATAATTTGCTTTGACTGACAGATTCTTCTCTGACACGATAAGATGTACGTGTATAACAGCTTTTGTTCAATATTATATTCAGTTCTTGATTCAAGGGGTTATATATTGTAACTCTAGTCCTAGTTTAATGATTAGCCTAACTAAATGGGAGCCGACTGACCTTTGTGTTGGTGGTGAATTATACTTTGGTACATTCTGCCTCTCAAATGCTAAGCAGACAGTGACAGACTGTGCTCTGTTTGAACTCTGACCGAGTCGACGAGACAGATTAATATTATGCTGCCCTCCCTGTTGGAAATGTCAGAACTCTGTGTCAAATACAGCTACATAATATGTGCTCTCTGTGATCTCCAACATGTCAATATACACCCACTGTATGAATACTCTGAAATATCTGTCTCCTTGTTGCAGGGAAAATAAAATAATGAAAGCAATTTCTTGATAATGGACCAATTACACAATTTTGTATTTAAAACACCCTTTGATCATCAGTTGGCGACTCTTCTCATGCAACTGACTGCTTTATTTTTTTTGAATCCTTAATCTATTTGATTTCAATCAAACTCATGGGGTGCCTGGGGAAAGAAAAGCATACAATGTCTGTCTTTTACATTCCACAACCCTACATGTGTATTAAAACATTTCCCAA
The DNA here is from genome assembly GCF_010015445.1 of Perca fluviatilis. Taxonomy (NCBI): domain Eukaryota; kingdom Metazoa; phylum Chordata; class Actinopteri; order Perciformes; family Percidae; genus Perca; species Perca fluviatilis. Next base: position 23,170,240 of record NC_053133.1, read on the forward strand.
CAATCAGGACATAAGCATTTTATTTTTGCCATGCTGTTCTTTTTAAATGTCAGGTCTCAGCATGGATCCGCTGCTTTTCTTAGTTTCAAAAGTAATCAAAGTGCTTGCAGCCACTTCTTGTAATAAAGAAGGCTCTGTAAACTCTATTGGAAAACCTTTGTTATTAACTGGAGACTTAACATTACTTAACCTGGGGGTCCTTGAGACACACAGATTTTGACAAGTGGCCACACTTTCCATTAAAACAACACCAAGACAGATGATCTGACCTTTCAAATCTCTTATTACCCCCGTACTCATGAGGGCGCATCGCTCCCAAACAATATTTCACAGCAGCGGGATTATGAACAAAGTCCACACACCAAAAGTATGAGGTTTTCTTTTTTGGCTTTGGGAACTCCACTGTTGTCCACACCAGTGAGAATGATCCATTGTCAATAATTTGTCGTCAAACAAACGCATTTAAAGCCCTGCTGTTTCGGAACAATTAAAAAACAAAGAACACACTCAACAGGAAGAGAGATTTGTGACCACAGAGGAATGTGCAGCAACACATTCACAGCTGACGCAATGCAGCTACATCACAAACGTGCATTCACTGAACTATTCTTGAATGGAATTCTTTAACAATACGGAAAAGGCTACAAAGGTATTTGTTGAAAAGTGCAAGTATCTGAGAAGTATGTCAGTACTTTGACATGGGGATCACACCCCTGAACTCTCCTTTCTGACCATTTCTGAGCCGTTATACCTTAGATAGTTGCAGCTAAATCTCTATGGAGCTCGTCAGTTAATTTAGAAAATAATTGAGAAAGAGCTGACTTCCTTGAACCTGGGCCCGTTTGACATAGTGAGGTGGTTAGCCTTTTCCTCAACCTCCCCAGTCTATTAGAGTTGATACCATCACACTATCCACCTCTTTGTCTGGCTGGAAACTTCTAAAGGAGGACAATCTCCTGGGTGAACAAAAAGGATTATAGGAGATTACGAAAGCACTCTTCAATCTTCAGCTTCAGGAATCTTGGTTTTTGGCTCATCCAATACAATGTTATCCCTGTGTGTCTGCACTCTAACAGCATTTCGGGAGGAAAAAGGTAGATAACACCAACCAGAGCAGCTATAAAAATCATAGCAATCATAATAGTACATCTCTCGTACAAATATTTTTTTTTTTTTCTGTTCATTTATCGGATCAAATATCTGATTGAGAATAATTGGTTGGGCCGCTCAAGACGACTGATTGCCACAGTGACAGCTTTTTCCTTGATTTAACCAGAGGTAAGACTTAATCCATAAACGGCAAAAACTTGATCTGTGTCAGCTCCTTCAATAAACTCGAACACTCCCAAATCCCAGATCAGCAGAGAAATTAGCCTATTTAGAATGCAAAAGGGAGATATGGGTTTTGCAGTTTGGTGTGTCTTTGCATGCGTGCGTGAGCCAGTACAGATGTGAGGTGGGGTTGGGGGGAAAATTCGACAACGAGACTCAAGAGGAACAACCTTGATGTCTCGGCGAGTAAGTGACAGATGCACAGCGGTGTTGGGAAAGACAGGAGTTATGACCCGACTGTAAAAAGGATAAATGCAGCCATGGCCTAAGATGTACTTTTGCTGAGAAATGGAAAGCTCTTAATAAAACTGCTGGCTTGCAGTTTTGAGATTTGCAAACAATTTAATCAAGTAAATCCATTGCAGCAAATGTTCATACCACAGTTAGCATGTTACTTAGCAAATCTTACTTCTCTGGTGATGTGTCAAGCTAGTATTGTAAAAGTGACAGGGCTTTGCCAGAGTAAACCTGTCAAATGTACATTAGGCACCATTTGCAAATTTTATCCTGAGTCAATTACATACACAATACTCCGTTGTCCTTGTGCATCCACACTTGTTATTGACCAAAATCCCCAGACAAGTCACAACATAAGCAGCAGGTAGGGAGTTCAGGGTCCTTATAAAGGACACCTTGCCAGGATTTGTAGCGGTTGTTGAAACTCTTGAATGTATCCATGCTCTGTCACAATCCAGCTTCTTTGTAAAATGCAACACATGTTGAAAATGTAAAATAATTGTGTAAAGTTAGCCAAGAAGACTGATCCACTGTTAGCTGGGAGAATTTTTTTTTCTTTTACCTTTCAAAGCAAGGCTATCTGTCTCCAGTCTTTTTGCTAGGCTAAGCTAATCGCCTGCTGGCTGTATAGCGTCATATTAGGGTATGGACATGGTAATCTTCTCAACTAACTCTCTGCAACAAAAGAAATAATTCACAGCAAATATGTTCTCAAATGTTCTACGTATTCCTCTTAATCCATTTCTACGAAATAACTTATAAATTCCTGTTTATTGGTGATTGAATATTAAAAACTGGACATGCAATAACTCCATGTCAAAAAGGAAAGCAGGAAATGGTATTGAATGAGTCTGGAAGTTTTCACTCCATCCGAAAACTGCACCTGGTGATTTCACTGATTAGCCTCTCTACTCTTTTTGAACATGTGATAATTAGTGGCCTACGTTGCTAGCAAGCACCTGTACATTCACATTTGCTCTTTAATTACTTTTTTTATGAATTAGTAACTTTTTTCATTAAGGAAAAGACCAGTAGTTGACCACACTCACCATTGGTCATTCAGAGTGGTTAAGATATACATGTTAAATCTCTCACACGACCACATAATATGTACTGACACAATGGAAATCCCGTTAAATCATTGGAATTGCACCTCGTATTGCTTTCAAAATGTCAATCAGACATATTTGCAGACAACTCTGCCATTGTATGTACAACTTTGAAAACATTATTCATGAAAAAGAACTGTAGAGGCATACAAAATATTTTGGAATGTCAAATTATTCTAACACTGTGCAAAGCTGATACATTTGTTTTCTTCTGCCCACATTCTTTCCCTTCAGGCCTTCCATCATTATCAGTTGTATCAGTTATATTTCTGTATTTACAAAGTCTGTGTCATGCTCATTTATTTCTTCAGCCAAGTAAATCTAATCCTAAATTCCTATCCCTCCTTGTTTGCATGCTGCATGACACTGCCATAGATGCATCAATTTCAATTTTACATCCGTGATTGAATCTTATTTCCAGCGCAGACAAGCAGCTGCCTTAATTTTCTTCTCTGAGTTAATTAGTCAGTTAAGAAGTATGAACACATAGTTATTTCGTATTGAGCTATAAGCACGTCTGTCTGAGTTATCAGACTTTAAAATGTCCAGTGGAAAATGCCTCTGGTTTAGTGAAATATTAAAGAGAGTTATTGGTGTTTTAGTATCTGGTGTTAGGTCAGGCAAATAAAATGGAAATTGTGCTTTGCGACATTTTCTAAGGTTATTTTGCAGATCTTGTCTTGATGAACATCATATTTGATGTCTCTACAATCTAGGACGCCTAAATTAATCTTAGACTCAGTGAATGGACTCAATGGATCTACAGGATCGGCATGATAGGGTGTAAAGCCATGGGCTGATTTTGCTTTTGAAACTTTAATGTGCTTATTTCACGTAAGTTTACTCATCAAGTAAACTTCATGCATTATTTTTCAAAATAAACAGCCGCTCAAAAAACGTTTTGGGACAATACAAAGATTATATTAAAAGCAATTATTTATCTCACTTATAGAATAGGACTGGAGTAGAGTAACCACACACACTGCTTAACAGTGGTCATATTACCTGCAGATCTGGATTGTTTTATGTCATTTGGATGGACTCTAATGGACGTGTATGCCTTTACTGAAAGCAACCTTTAAACCACCATTTTTTGTTATGTTCTTATTGTTCTTGTGAGCAAATGTAAGTACGGGGCGATCATATGAGTGGATTTATAAATTGGTATAAGATTGTAAACCTCATACAGAAAATGCTGATGTATGTGTGCACAGTCTGTGTCACTTTGTATTTCTACTTTTATTGTTTTTGTAAGAGTCTGACATATTGTTGAAAAAAAAATAAACGGACTTAACTCTAATTAAGCTATAGCATGGCAATACAGTCTTTCAATATTGTAACAATACCTGCACATGTTTGATTAGGGACATTAATGTACAATATTTTAATTTTGACTGCATCAGAAATACTTAATGGGATATTTGATTACAGTTACAGGAGCTGAAACTCAACTTAATGATTGATTTGCCAAGGCAGCCTGTTACATAATACATTTGTCCTGTTCTAAGGATGAAACTTTAGTGAATTTACCATTTACCACAATTTACAAACATTAAGACAAGCCTGTCATTTCAGTAACTGGTAGGTTTGAGATGATGCTATAAAACCACTAAGCCAGGGAGAAGAAACAGGTAAAACTGTTCACTTTGTTGCTTGTTGAGGATTTGGGTCAAGTCTAAGACGGTCCTTTGGGGATTCCTTTAGCGCCATATGTGTAGGCCAATGCTATCATTACCCTCTGTCCTTAAATGATCTTTCCGTCTACCTCATGGGTCATGTAACATCTGTCACTCTTGTATCAGGCCTCCAGACAAAGGTCAAATGGAAATGGAGATTTGTCAGTGTTGAGTGGGAGCCAGGTGCATGTGGTTATAAAGAGATGTAAACAAGCTAATGCACTGTGAGACAGATGCAGGAGCAGTGTCCGCTCCCCAGTGTGGTGCTCAAATGTGGCAGCATGCCAACACAACTGCTTTAAGACTTGGGCTTATCATATTAAAGATCACATGCAGGTGCAGCTTCCTCCATGTGCACATTTTCCACTGACCGCTGGAGTTCCTTCGTCCTAATTTGAGGGTGGAGGCTGGTTTGCCAGTGGCAAAAACAACAGCCGACTTGTATAAATTAATACTAGTGGGAGCGCAGCTGGCTAGGCCTTCGATCACCTCCCTATTCCTACTCTGCACGCCCCATGCTGAATTACAATGCAGACAAGATGCCGAGTCAGCTCAAGCAAAGCAAGCCATCTGATGTGTCCAACAGCACACTGCCTTAGGGAAAATTGACAGAAAAGGACTGCACAATAATCATTTTTACAGTCAAAACGTGATTTAAAATAGATGTTAACTAAAACAACATATTTGATGGAACAAAATATGTGGTTTTGCGTGAGAAAGCCCAGTTTCTTTTAAAAAAAATGGCATTTCTTCTGCCTCAATACACTGCTGTGAAATTGCTTCATCAATCCCCACCGCCTTTTCCCTCGAGGTAAAGTCAAAATATTCAGCAATTCATTTGTGTTGCTCATTCAGCAAAGAATTCATGTTTTACATGGGCGGTACGGTCTCAAAGGGGCCAATAGTTGTTCCAGACGGCAATGAATCAATTCATACAAGTGGATTGTTGTTCGTGTTAACCGACGGCAGCAGCAGAAACAGAGGCAAGCATGCAAGACTTGAGATGTGCATGTGCACATACACGTGCACATACCCACTTCCTTGTGAGACAAAGAGAGATCCGAAATAAAAATACATGCACACACACTCACAACATTTTTTTTACATCATATCAAAGTTATATGTCTTGCACTTTGGAAGGTTTATAAACATTTAATAGATTCCAGCAGAGGCCTCTAAGACAAAAGATGGACTTTGAAAACTGAACACTGCCGTGTGTGTGTGTGTGTGTGTGTGTGTGTGTGTGTGTGTGTGTCTTGTTGTGGCTCGCCCCCCCCCTCCCTCCTCCTTTCAAAAGGTAGGAAACAATGGCTTTCTGAAGGCATCTCTACAAATGTCTTCTTTGACCCCTGAGGACTTAGTTATGGCCCACAAAAAGCAGATTGCGTGTTCAACAATATAGCAGTCGTATGAGTAGTCCATAACTCTGCTGTGGCTGCTTAAGCTTTCATGATGTCAGACGTGCTGCAATAACCGAACAGGATGTTCACTGAAGGAAGCGTATGGTGCACATATTTCACACATGATACACACATCACTTTAGGAGATCAACAATAAAGATTATAGCAACATTTTACTTCCATTTATAGTTATAGTTACCATGCTTTCAAGAGCAGGAGTGCTTACTTTGTCTAAGCATTTTTACCCAAGCACGCAGTAATACCACACCTGTTTTGGGGTCGACGGAGAAATATGGCTGTCCTTGTAGAATACTGTAGACTATTCTGGCACTGTTTCCATAGGTGGGATCGTCAGCATCAGACGCTGTGACTTGCAACACAGAAGTGCCTGCAAAAGAACACAGCAAAATTATTTCAAGGTATTTACTGTTTCTCTTAAAGTTTATCAAATGTTAAAAGAAGTACATTGATGCGCTTGAACCGGGCAATGGCTACACTATGTGTTGGAAATCACTTAGCAACCATGTCTGGTGCCTTTAGATCCAAGGGTAATTGCTGTGCACAAAATCTGAATATATGATAGCAGGACTAAAAAGAGACAGCTACTTAAAATGCTGGACACATCCTCACTAAAAAAAAAAACAGAAGAGTTGTAGCTTTTAGAGGATCACCTTATTTAGCTCAAAAAAGCATACTAAAAAACATGCTAATTTAGCATGCTTTGGCAAATACTAACAGTGTTTCACACAATAGAACACTGCACAAAACATATCTCTAAAAAAATAAATGTAAAAATGTATGTTATCCGTGCAGATATTGTGGTTAGCTACCTAGCTAACAGGTCATGAAAAATGATTGGAACAGAAATTAACTGTCTGTGTAATGACAGACAGTAATTATATAGGAATACATTCACTTATTCACAGGCACTGACTGCTGTGTGTGTTTGTGTGTGTGTGTGTGTGTGTGTGTGTGTGTGTGTGTGTGTGTGTGTGTGTGTGTGTGTGTGTGTGTGTGTGTGTGTGTGTGTGTGTGTGAGTGAGTGAGAGTTTTGTCACATTAAAGTTAAATTGCAGGACATGTTTCAGCTGTTAAACCTTTGATGGGAAATAGGAGTGGTATGAGTCTGGCATTCTGGCTTCATTGCACAAAGTGACAAAAACAAAGACAAATGATTTAAAAACTTAGAAGGGTAGCTCATTACTAACACTGTTATTTATAAATCCGGTGTTAAAAGCCATGGTGGCTCTATTTAACTCTTGTAACAACTGTTGCTCAACAGCATTACAGGCTTCATTAACCCATTATGATTGCATGGTGAGTGCATTGTAATTCTGCAACATTATATAATGCATGAGTATTTGTTGAAATCATAGTCCCACTGTGTCTGGAGACATATGAGCTATGTGATGCATCCTAAAGCATGCAAGTCTTCTGGACACTTTTCTTTTTTTTCCTATGGGACTAAAACTAAATTAAACAAGTGAAACTCCACGGTGTCTCGCCAGATATGACTTAGAAACCCGAAGGAGAAGAGTGAAATGCCACCCATAATGAGCCATGCACTCCACAGTATGCTTGGGCACTCTGAATGTCTGTCAACCTTGCAGCGAAAATTGCACTGGGAATTATTTGGACTTAATCAATTCTGGGATTGCTTCGGAAGCCGAGCCGGTTCCAAATCATCTGTCTAGGAAAACTTATTAGTTAGTGCATAATTTAATTGATGAACCTTGAATTGTTCAGTGTCAATGACTTAAGTAAAGAAAATGATCACCTTGTTTGATTAATATCTCTGAACAGCTTGGTGAAGAATCTGACTGCAAAATGGTGAAAATTAGCATTTATTCTATAACCTGGCTCATTTACAGTCTGTACAGAAATGTTAGATTGTTCATTAATGTGCACTGTCCCGAATAAATAAATAAATAAATAAAATGTTCTGTGTAACTTTATCACTATATATTTTTATCTTCCCAGGTTATTAAACCTGTGGAAACAGATTCATACCATTGCATATTCTGACTGATAATACATTCATTATGCACTCGTAAAATGTGTTTTCTATTGCTCACAATGCACTTCAATGAAGTGTTCAAGTACTATGTATTTGGAACTATTAAGATGATGAGTGCCACATTAAAACAGTCAATAGTCCGTATGCACAGGTTGTTTAAACATTCACTGTAAAAATATGTTTAATGTTTTTATGTTACAGGCTTCCTGGAGAGTAAAATCACACAATACAATCAGTCAAAGGTTCTGACAAAGGCTTTGAAAAATACAATTTTGTACAGCAAAATGTGAAATAGTTACAGCGCAAGTCACATGCTGTTTCCCATTTTTACATCATCACCTCCTTTAGGTTTCAATCCATCTATCTCTGCTGACCCTGCTGGACTCATTGCTGCAACCACAAGACATGATGTACTTCTAAAAGATCTAGGTTGGTCTCTGAAGGTAGATTACAAACACAAGGTTCTCTTCAATCTCCCTCAGTCTGAGTCAAGGCCGGCTCTTGTGCCATTTGCAACATTCCCACTTTCATGAAATGAAAGAAACCCATTTCCTCTATGAGTACTGTAATGAAGCAGCAATTAGTTAGCAAAATGTTGGTTGAGACTTAATGGGGTGAAATAAGATGCCATCTTATCTGGATAAAATATGTCAATATACAGCCGAGTCTGTTTTTTTGTTTTTAGAAAAATTGATCTGTGCTTTATGACGTTAAGCAGCATCTACTGGAAACAACAAAATAGGGGAAAATGAATCAAAAGTATTTGTTCAGTCCTTTGTACACAACCCTGAACGTCTTTTGTTTTGTTTATAAAGGTTCAACGTGTGCTATTTGGCTCAATTTCCTTACATTGGTTCTGATAACACTTACTTTATCATAACTACTCATCTAATCCAACCACCTCGCCTCTGTGTTTTGAAATGACTATTAACCAGTGATTTTCCCAGAAGTGAAATGGTTGATAGGAAATGCAGAGATACCATCTCCAGTATGCCCATTATAGACATATCTACTGGGAAATATAGAGTAGTTGGAATACGATACTCCTTTCATGTAGCACTCTAAAACATATTATTGTATTGTATTAGGTATGAAACAGTGACGTTGGACTACGTGGCACATGCCCAGCTAATCAATTTAGACAGGAAAAAAGAACATCACAGCAAATTAGTTGCCACACTCCCAGACAGCCTCTTCTTTCACTTGGGAGCACCAGTATTGACAAAATGCTGGGGGATTAGCGCTCTGGAGTGTGAGGACAGTTGATTGTTACAGCCGATTTGACGCTGCAGATGCCGAACCAAACAGGAATTACTTTAATGGACATGAGCAAAAGAGAGGGCGGGAAAAAAGGCTAATTATTTTCCCCTTCACAGTTCTTGATTTCCTCCCTTGGGTCATCAATGGTGATTGATTATTTTTGTGCACCCAATGATGAAGTTTGCAGCGAACATAGAAACTTTACAATGAGTTGTCTCGTTAGAACTAAACGAAGGATGCAACATTTTAGGGCTGTGAATATATTCTCATTACCTTATTATGCACTCATTCAGAGATAAAGATTACAGCAACTGATGTATCTAATTATCTTTTTATGTTAGATTTAAAGCACACATTATTTGTCTTACAGTAGCAACAGCAACTTTTATCTAGCTTAAAGTAAACCTGAAGAAAAAATATTGAGTATGTGCCAATAAATATTCCACATAAAAAAGCATTGGAACATACAGTCTAGCACTCTCACAAGAGATTAAGACATGTACTTGACGCATACAATTTAGGAACAAATATACTGACTGGCAAAGTTGTATGTGTGACAGGCCTGTCTGTTCATGAATATTGATGAATGCAACCAGGGAGATATTGACTGTTTATAAAGAGGGCGCCTACAGGTCTATTGGGGTTTCCATATTTAATCGGTTTTACATATTTCCATCGTCTTCCTGCAAGAAGCCAATGAAGCTGTTCATTCTCTCTCTTTTAGTATTTCTGCTTCTTTTCAGCAACTAAAAGGATTATTTTAGACAAACAGATATAAATGGAATGTTTTCAACAAAGTGTCACTGTCACAAACTTACTACCTTTTCGTATATGTGATGGAAAATCGCTCTGACAGCAGTTTGGCCACCATTTCTGTTTGGCCACAACCTACATATGTTTTGAAGGAGTGCTGTGAAATAGTTAAGTACCATACTTTTGAGCTATTGTGCTGAGATGCAGAATCAACTGGACTGAGGAAACGAAGGCTTTTGTTCACCCGGGCTAAAAAAAGAATGGTACAATACAGAAATAAAAAATAGATGTTTGCCACATGATGCTGGGCAGACGAGGAGCAACTGTCTCAGAGGAGGTGGATATAGGCTTTTCTTTCCTCTATGATGTGGAGGACTCCACAGTCTCGATGGCGGGGATTGCTGTGGAGGCACTATTGAGTGCTTTATAAAGACCTTCCCACCCGGGAAACCATCACAGCAACCAGAAAACAAAGATGAAAAAGAGGACTAGGCCGGCTTACAGAACATCAAACATTCTGGAGAACATTATTATAGAGAGGACAAACCAGAATTCTGCACAGGACAATAACATATTTGATCACGACTTTTCATACTAATTCCTTCTTTTAAACCAGCTCTGAGCAGTACTTGGCCATAAGTCTACTTGAACCTTACACAAAATATCCTGTAGTCAAAGGGCTTGCCATAATACGTTTCTCTTTACCGCAGAGATAAAAGGGATTAAAACATGAAAAATATCTAAAAAGCAAAAAAAAAATACCATGCAAGTTCACACAGGTTTTTCATCTTCCAACCCATTCAAACAAAGGCTCACTGCTGCTGACAATCATTTCAAGGTCCAGTTTATTTTGTAGCACTACTCACCCACTTCAGACATCTCAGGCACCGTAGCTACAAAGGGTCCATCTGGAAATTTGGGAGCATTGTCATTGATGTCTTGTACTTTGATGATGAATTCCGACTTTGGTTCCAGCGCCTCCTCTGTGTAGCGGTCCAAGGCTTGTGCATGCAGGACATAATGTGTTTTCCTTTCGCGATCCAGACTCTTAGTGGCATGAATATCTCCTGTCACTTCATCGATGATAAATATAGTTCCAGCTCCTTCCCCGCTCAGAATGTACCTGACGGATCCATCGCCTTTATCTGAGTTTGAGTGAAGCTGCAAGGCAAACCAAACACAGACTGTGTGAACACAGAGACTAGAACATTGGCAAAATCACTTCTTAGAGTTGCTTTAGATTCACGGTTTAAAAATGTTCAAAATTCATGGTTGTAAAATTTACAATGGCCACAGTGCACTGTTGTGGAATAGCTGCATGAGAAATGCATGAAGTGGGACCACTATGGTGTCCATATTAGGGTGGGTTAGGGGTTAAGGTTAGGGGTTAGGGTTAGTCTGGTTGATTAATCCATTAGTCAATTGATATAGTTTGTCATACTGTAAGTATTGGGAAATGGTCGATCAATTTCAAGAAATAAATACCAAACATTATCTATTTCCATCTTATGTAATTGTAAATTTAATATCTTTGGGTTTTGGACTGACAAAACAAAAGCCAATTGGAGATGATGGCTTCAGATCTTGGAAATTGTAGTGGGCATTTTCACAACTATTTGACATTTTTTAGATTACTATTTGAGAAAAAAATCAAGGGATTAATTACAATATTGAGAAAAATGCTTGGTACAAAAGCATGAATCTGGGTTTTTATATTAAGAAATTATGATACGCATCTAAAGTACTACACTTTGATATAATCTCTCCCAAGGCCATTTTAAAACATCTGTGCTTTATATAGCAGTAACCTCTGCTGCATTACTGCACTGCATGGTGGTCCACAGCCCACATTTAAGATTCCAAAAACTCCCAGCATCTAACTGACATTACATCATGCGCTATTCTCTTTCAGGCTTAACTAAACCCGAGCATCGCTGAAGAAATTAATTTTAATAGATTAAAGATTTGGGGGAAATCCTTACAAGACTGTTAAAGGCGAGAAGACACTTTCTTACCAAGAGAAGGGGGAATAAGCAAAGACCGAGAAACTTTTTCAGCCATAATTGATACCAAGAGGATTAAGACTTTCCTGCCAAATTCTCAGATGGCTGTAGTTTTAGACTTCTAAAATATATTTAAAAAAACTGAATTTCCAAACCAGTACATGCTGTGGTAACATCATAATTGAAACAACTTTATTTCCGCCCATGAATAAAACATGTTAAGAAACACAATTCTATTTATTTTTGTGAGCTTTTCCTCAGGGAAGTGTCACAGCTGAACATAACAGAACAATCCAGTTTCATTGTGAATTGGCGACACTTTACGCACTGGTGGTACCGGTGGTATTTTTGTATTTCATATTTGTAGATGCACATCAATGAGTTGTGAACACAATCTTTGAATTCCAACTCTGTATTGTCATAAACAAGATTTCTGCAAGTCTTTGGAGAACATTAGATACACATGGAGCAAATAAATAAATCATGCTCTGTTTGTATTTCGGTAAGATGTTACTCTCGATTCACATTCGTATCGCGATTCAAGCTCTACCGATTCAAAATCGATTATTTTTTTTTATTTTTTTTTTAATCGCATGTACACTATTGCCTGAAATGAGTTTAGCTCACCATTCACATAGATGGCGCTGTGTCGAATTCACACTGACGCCTGGGCACTTGTTATAATCAAAAGAAGAACGAGTGCAGCAGAAGTAGTTTACTCGGCGCAAACATTGGCAAACCTCACAGAAAGAATTATTCAACCTGCTCCATCCTCATTGAAGGCGAGAGTTTGGGCACATTTGGGCTTTTATAACCTTGAGGGGAAGACGGCACTTGATAGCAATCATGCTATATGCAGGCTTTGCAAAGATAAGTATTTTGGAAACACCACAAACTTGAGAACTCACATGGTACGCCATCACCCAGAGATTAACATTAAAGACAAGGATGAACAACAACCTAATGTACCTAACATGCCAGTCAACCAACGCACTCTTTCAATGCTCTAAACACCCACCGAACTCTGAACGAAAAGCTATTAAAAAAAAGTTTTTATTTTATACCTGAATTAGATGTATTTGAAAGCTGGCCAAAGCTTGGCACTTTGCAGTTTTTACTTGCAAAAGTTTTTATTTTTGTATGAAGACATATAAAGTAATATCAAACTACATTTAATTTGTTGTGTTTCTTTTCTTTTAAAATGTATGTCTACTACAATCACATGGGAAAAGTAACTACATTTACATACTGTGAATTGTTTTTTTTAAATGGAGAATCGTTCTTGATTCGAAAATCGATTTTGAATCAAATCTTGAGCATAAAAATCGATATTGAATTGAATCATGAATTTTCTGAATCATGCATCCCTAATAAAAACCTGTGTGCAAAGTACCAACATGTAGAGGGGGACAAAAAAAATGGTAAAATGGCATCAAAAGGGACTTTAACTTCAAAGTGATAAATCACAATTACAACCGTTGCTACAAAGGTGGACCATTTTCTGTTTAATGCCAATTAGCAACATCTGTCGCATATAACAGAGGTCTGGCACTCAGCACTTTCATATTGCTATCAGACAACTAACAGAGCTCCACACAGGCTAAATCATCTGTTTTCGAACTGCAGGCGTATTTGATAAAACAGTAAAATAATAAAATAAAAAATATGTATGAACAACAAAGGAACATCAGTCACAAGTTGAGACTACACAACAGGGATGTTTTGACTTTACCAGTGAAGTTTTTACAAGGTAACCCACTATTTTACATCTAACTGAATTTATTTTAAATTCAAATTTAGATGCCTCAACATATGATTCAGCAAAAACATTATGTAACTTCTGCATTGTCTTTGATTGGAAATAATTGCAATGCCACTGTAATTTCACTGTATTTTGCTGATGCACAGCTGGTGGCTCAACTAAAGTCTTGTCATTGCTTGGTAGCAAAAACCGAATAGTAAGACGGAGCATTCTCTCAGGGAACTTTTTCGTGAAAGCATAAAAAAACAACAGCTCAACAGTCACCAAAACCTTAAATGTAAGGACTTCTTGTGGATAAATGAGGCAAAATACATAGCAAGGTTCTCAGAGAAACACAGCAGCTACAAACTGTAACAATTCCATAGGTACCTTGTGAAAATGAGGAAATTGACAGAACATATAAGACAGAACCGATAAGAACATAACTGACCCAATATATAAGCTTCCTGGCTGTAGAAATGTCACCTTTCAGGGTTCAGACTGACAAGACTGAAAAATGTTGTTAATTTTTTGTAAATGCATTAATTTAATTAGATTCCGAATATACTTTCAGTTGTCCCAGTTGGAGAACACACAGCAGGTGAAGGACCCAAATGAAATGAAACAAATAAAAACATTTGCAACAATCTCAGGAGTAGGCAGATTATAACACGAGTGAATTTTAAGGTTAATGGATTCTTTAAGATCGGCATAAATAGTGACATCATTTATATTGTGCTATTGTGTATAGTAATATCAACTGATTTTTTTATACAGTATATCATGATGAATTATTTGCCATATCGCCCAGCCCTACATTTAATTGATACATACGGATTTACATGATGTTCCCTTGCAAAGCTTGCAAAAATAACTGGACAACCAACTGCAATGATTTGGTTGTGAATACGTACCTGAATTAGGACATTATACTTTCACAGTGACCCAACTTTAGAAACAATCAATCATCATATTGTCCAATGTTGTTATGAGCATTTTAATCAGGAGACACTTCATTTAGAGTGAATGAAAAAAGTTGTCTTAGACCCAGTCGGTACGTAGTCATATTTATGGGGGTAGTGATGCCATGGTTAGTACAGGAATCTTCCTGCAGAGTGAGAGTGATTTGTGAATGAATGAGAGCGTAAAGAGGATCTTCCTGATTGGATTTCCGCTGAGCTTCATTGAACTATGCACCCATTATTGACTGATTTGTGATTGAATGTCTGTCTGTTACATGATTCATTACTATTTCAGCACTGCTTATCTGCCATTGGACATCCATCAGACATCTCTGCTGGGAGATATAACATGACTTGACAGCCTGTATACCTGTAGTGCATTAGGATTCATGTGTAAAAAAACTTAAAGTGCTCATATTATGCTTTTTGGCTTTTCCCCTTTCTTTTATTGTGTTATATATCTTTTTGTGCATGTTATAGGTTTACAAAGTGAAAAAAAACAAAGTCCACCCCAAAGGGACTTACCATCTTCCAGAGAAAACACTGTTCACAAACTGCTCCAAACAGTTCTATTGCAGTCCATCCTTTACTTCCGTGACGAACGTGCGTCACTTTGTAACACACGTTATAATGCTCGCCTAGCTGCTAGCGTGGTACGCCCTCATACTCTGCAACTGACTAGCTAGCAGTACTTACTGCGCATGTGTGACTCCCAACAAAGATGGTACAGAAGTGCGATGCTTCACTCTGTAGCTAAAACAGAGAGCTCAACACACAGGGTGAAAAGAGGAGCTGCACCAATGTGCAGTACAACAAATATATGGTGTTTTCTGAAAATTAAACCACATAAACCTATTCTGGTACAACCTCTAAATACAATTATGAACCTGAAAATGAGCATAATATGAGCACTTTACTGAATTAGTGTTACCTTACTGATCCTGAGGCTCAATTCGGGTCAACCTGGTTGTATTTTCCAATCACTTAAAAATGAGTAAAACCACAGAGGTACACATTTATATTAAAAAAAGCAGTACTATTCATATAAATGCACAACCTAGCGAATAAATTAGGAAGCCGCTGTTGATTGCAGGCCTGACTTGAGAGCCGTATGTCCTTCCCATGGTAAATATCAAGGCTGTAATTAGATGAGTTTATATTAAAAAAGCAATACTATTAGTATAAATGCACAACCATTAACAGTGACCAGTTATTTAACAAGTTGAATGGCGAAGGTCCTCAGGCCACATCTAATCAAAACCTGGACTAGCGAATAAATTAGGAAGCCGCTGTTGATTGCAGGCCTGACTTTTGATGAGAGCCGTATGTCCTTCCCGCAGTAAATATCAAGCCTGTAATTAGATGAGGAGTCAAAGATCCTGTTGAATCAGGTAGTTAATCAGTTGCTAGATTGTACTAATATGAAACACAACCTCCAAGGCAAGAAATCAGAACATGTTTACACATCAAATGCAGTGTGGATGGGAACAATTACTTTGTTGACACGCTTTGGCCCGTTGTTGCACTCTTTGAATTTTTAATGTAGTGAAAGACTTTTAGAAATAGTAGATTGCAGTGTTAGCTTTAGTTTGAAAGTCAATTCCTACATATACATTCCATTCCTACATCATTTAAATGCAGAGAACTACACTTGATACTTAAGGACAGACCATGTCCATAACTACTACTAGGATATATCCAATTCTGTTCAGCAGCACTCCAACAACTTTAGCTCATGAATGTAATTTTGCCTACAGTCAGAGTGTTAATCTAACCATTGACTTCCATTGCAGCAGCTAATAAATCACGCTTTGCAACGCGCGGGCCATTGATGCATATGGCGTCGACTGCCTTCCAAAATCTATGGGTTATAAAAGTGTCAACAGGTTGCGTGTTATTACACAAACATCACAGCCAAAGGTAAAGCAGTGTCAAGCCAGCTGGGAGTAAAGAATGTGTATGAGGATACTCAACATTCAAATCAGAAAAGAGCTATAACAGGGCTCTAGAGTGCTACCAATTTGGTCGCACATGCGACCAAAATTTGTAAGGGTGCAACGAAGATTTTTCCCAGGTCGCACCGGTGCACATAACATCCTTGCATCCGCTGTCGTTTATATCGATATGGTTGAATGTTGCGTTACGTGACCCATTCCTTCTGTAAAGGCTTGCCTGTGTTTGGATCTCTCTTCCGCGCAGCCCCGCCCCCATTCACTCACACTGCTCCCCTGCAACATGGAGAGACACAGCGCCGGTCCAAACTGCTGACATTTGTCTACAGTTTTAATTGTTATTAACACAGCTGTATATTTTTAAGTATGAGAGGGAAACCTGTATTGGTACCAGTGTCTCCGCTGGTACCTCTCTGTTATTGCGGCCGCCACGGCGAAAAACACATTAGAAGTTATTAAAGTGATGGTTTCGAATAATCTATCTTTTGACACATGAAATAACCTCCAGAATTTTTTTGTGAGTAAGGTTAAGGCTGCTAGCTGAGAAGCGAATAGACTCATCGTTATCTCTTAAAACCCCATAATCTAATAATCCTAATGAAATAATATAGGTTAGCACTCATAAAACGATGGATTGGAAAGTTTGTAAGTACACCAGAAGTTTATGTAAATCACACTTGCCCGCTGGCTTCTGCTCTCTGCTGTTGTTGTTGCTGCTGTGAGACGAGTGCTTAGGGACATCTACAAATTACAACACCGAAAAGAGATGCAACAAAAATATTTTTTAATTTAACTTATTTTTTTAAAGTAAGTGCTGTAATATAACTAGCAGGAGACAAGTAATAATTGAGGTAAGTTTGGAGACATTACCTTATTTAATCATTAAATTAATAAATATTTGTGTTGTATCTCTTTTCGGTGTAGTAATTTATAGACGGCCCTAAGCACTCGTCTAACTGCAGGTAGCAGCAGCAACAGCAACAGAGAGCAGAAGAGAGCAGGCAAGTGTTCATAAACTTCTGGTGTACTTACAAACTTTCCAATCCATCGTTTTATGAGAGCATAACCTATATATACTAGTGTAGACCTTTGGTATCATTTCGGGCATTATTAGTGGGGTCATTTAAGAGATACAAACGTGGGTCCATTAGCCCCACGCTAAGCTACTCAGCGGCTAACGCTACTCTACGCTAACTCGCCCAGTGTTAGACCCAGGTGAAAAAAGCTTCTGGGGGGGTGTTTGGCTCGAGGTCATGGTGCAAAGGACCCTAGGGTAAATTACTCCGAACCATCACTTTAAATGCAACTAACTTCAGTTCGTTGAGTAATAGCGTGCGGAGCCTGCTGGACCTGGGCGAGAGATGTGACCCATGGCCAGAATATCATAATTTATAAAAATGCAGCGCAGTGACGTTACAGACATTTCATAGCCTACACAAGACAAGACGTGTGTAACGCCGCTGACCCGCCAAAGTGCATTCGACCCGTGCTGGACCCATTCATAATGAGTCAGCTGTCACTCTGTGAGTAGCATGCTTCAGTCCATCACACTTCCCCTCTCTACCTCTGTTTCCCTTTGTCTTTCTCTGTTTTATTTTATTTTTTAAAGATTTCGGCCTTTATTTTGATAGGAAAGCTGAAGACATGAAAGGGGAGAGAGAGGGGGGAATGACATGCAGGAAAGGGCTGCAGGTCGGAGTCAAACCTCTATATTTACCAACTGAGCTATCCAGGCGTACTCTTTCTCTTTTAATCAGTCTGTTATTGTTGTTGAAAACAAGTGAAGGAGCTTTCTCAGATATATATATATATATATATCTGAGAAAGCTCCTTCACTTGTTTTCATAGGCTTTACCGTGTGGTTATTTCAAACAGACTATTTATTGTATTACCAAAAAACATGCTATATTGTGATGTCGTTATCGAGATATGAAATGACCTATATTGGGATAAAAGATTTTGGCCATATTGCCCAGCCCTACTTGTAGTACTTTAATAATATTTGGGGTATATTGGGTGGCTTTGGTCAGACAAAAAGTTAAAAAGGATCAAACAGGTAAAAGCATTTGCTGTTAACTTGATTGGAACAGTCAAGTAAATTAAAATCATTTTAGTCAACTGCAGCATGGAGGACCAGAAAAAGACAACATGCAACAATGAATATTGAGAGATCTTACACTGATATACCTCGTGGCTGTAAGTAAGTAAGCTGTGCAACTTTCTCATGTTAACTGACTGCTTGGTGATACCAAAGAGAGGAGAGGCAAAAGAAAGAAAAAAGGCAGTTGGAGCAGTTTCTCTGGACAGAGACCTCTCTCACTGTTGTTTGGGGGACAGTTTGTAGTTCCCTTTTTAGTCAAAGATGATTGTACAAAACTGGGCTTGGGGCAAATTTTGGTGACATGATTTCAAATGCAGGGCTCCACTTCTCTGCAGAGTGTGCTGCTACTGCATTTTGACTTCAGCGTTGGGATATTTTATTCATACATCATTAATTTTGATCACACAGAAAATTTCATGGCAACAGGCCTTGATGTAATTAGTGTCAATTTTGTTACACCGCAGAGCAAGCTTGATATGAGTGTTACATACATCAGCTATGGTGGCAATCTGGAATTGTGTTGGAAGGAAAATGGCAGTAACGTCCAGTCCATGCAATATATAATGAATGGAAATGTATGGAAATCTCTCATACACACGGATTGGTACAGTCCTGCAAGACATCATGAGAAAGATGAAATTATGACCCCTGCAACCTTGTTGTTTTGTCGTCTCCCTGCAAGGACTTAGAGGAATCCTTTTCCTCCACAGGGCATCAAAACAAGGGATTGTGTTTATCTCTCTGTCTCTATGGGTGACTTTATTAAAGCCTAGTGGAATAGATGACTGGCATGTGGCTGGCAGCTGGCAGCTGGCAATGCATTTCTGAGGAGTTTAAAGAGATTATCAGATATTGGAGCTCTAAAGTCGCTGGCGAAAAACACTCCAATCTCAAGGAAAACCTCGCTTATAATTTCATCATATGCCCAGAGGAGCAACCCGAAAGAAAAAGTAGCTTCACTTTCTTTTGTCAAAAAGCTATGTGCTTTCACTGTTTGGGCTCTGTATA
Source organism: Perca fluviatilis (assembly GCF_010015445.1). Taxonomy (NCBI): domain Eukaryota; kingdom Metazoa; phylum Chordata; class Actinopteri; order Perciformes; family Percidae; genus Perca; species Perca fluviatilis. The sequence continues at coordinate 23,189,791 of NC_053133.1, forward strand.
CTCATTGTCGAGAGCAGCCTTAAACTGTTTGTGTTCACAAGCTAACTGGTGCTTAGAGTCTGCTTTTGGCCCGGTCGTACCATTTATCAGGTGTCTATGTCAGCTAAGGGGAGAAGACATTTGAGGAGGAAAGCAGTCGTCTAACCTGACAGATATCTGCCGCGACAACAGTATTTCTGCACAGTAAATTGTTTTTTTTTACTTGTGTAGTAATGCTAGATAAAATAACATAAAATGTGAATGGGTCACAAATGTAATCAAACTAGAGCTGTAACCTATGATTAGAGTTATTTAGTCAGTCATTTTGTCTGTCAGAGTTAATTCAAAATGAAGTCACAAATTTTGACTTACTAGAGCAGCTAGAGTGGAAATTGCAATGATGAATGAAAAGAAAAGCTGTGAGCAGCACCTGTATGACATACACAATTATCAGAATTCTAAGCAATCAATGTTGTTTCCCATTCACAAATTGATCAACTAATCTTTTCACCTCATAAAGAATCAGCCCTCTTAAAATCACTATTACTGTGATATTTGTTTAACTGTTTTTATTGACTCAATAACAACACAGGCCTATGAATCAATAACCACATTTGCATATATTACATCTATCTATTGCATGACTTAATATCGTTTAAATCTTCATTGAAAGTCTTGAGACAATGTTTATGAAATAATAAGTAGATTATAAGGATGGATCTAGTACCAATTCGTTATATTTAATGTGATATGTAGATTTTTAAAATATATCAGTGCATGACTTTTTTTGCTGGTTTAACTAAAATTACAATATTACATTGTAAAACATAATACATTTAGTTTGGCAAAAGATTCACACTATAATTTGATGGATCATCTTGCCCTGTTAGATAACATAATATTGTAATGATATTGTATCTGTAGCAGCATTTCTTTAACATTTGATCATATTTTAAACCTAATCAAAGCGTGTTCTATTTCATATACTGTATTAAAGTTGCTGATTCATTGTTTACCGAGCAAGTATTTAGTCCACAAACAGAGCTACCTTGCAACCAACTATTGACAACTGAATGTCTTACAAACATTAATGAAGAGATAAGCACAAACCTTCCGAAATGATGCACAACCACCAATGAACCTGTTCACCCATAGCAGATAAAGGAAGATTCAAATGCTTCATTTCTGGGCCAATAGACCAGCATGCACAATCACAGGATTCGGTCTTGGTTTAGACCTAGCCACCATGCCATATGTTCTATCCCAGCCAATTTTTCGTCTGAACAAATGTACAGGCTCTCCAGAAAAATGTGATTATGTGATCGCATAATTCCATGCATAATCAGCCAAAGTCTGCATATTTATGCGAGGGCCGCATTTTTTCAAATACGCCGCATAAATTGCCGATTTCTGCACAAAATATGCGGGGCTTGCATGATTTCATAATCCCCGCATTTTCGTTGCAAAAAAGTCACATATATCTTAGTAGAAAGTTCAAAAATGTTACGTTTACTTCACACAAGAGCAGCCATTTTCCCCTGTTGCCATGGGAACGTTATGAAGTGACATAATTACGCAACGTGAATATCATCAAAAAGCAGGGTGTTGGGGGAATCACTTTTTAACTCTTTTTCATCAAACTGCAGTTTTTGCAAGTTCCCGCAATTTTTGCAAGTTCCCGCAATTTCATCGCATAAAATTGCATAATTATCCTGCATATTCCATCGCATTTTTTAAGATAATGTGCCGCATAATCATAAAAAAAAAATTAGAAGTCCTGCATCCTGCATTAATTAGCCAAAATGCTTAGAAGTGGCTGCTTTTCAAACAGACATAACTCACAAAGAAACTTAAGCATCAGCAGAGGATACGCTCTATTAAGTGCCAACCTGATACATTACGAATTGCTACATAGCTTAACCTTCCATGTATTTTGCTCCTCTACTTCTTCTCTCTTCTGTACCAGCTTTGTCCTTTTTGATTGTACGGATCCTGGTAATGTATGTGCCTGGTTGGATTGCATTATCGGTGAATGCCATTTGTCTTGGCTTGGTCCAATTCAGAGTATAGATCCACATAATGTATGTGCCTAGCTACCCTTGTTTGCTCTCTGCTTCTATAAAAGGATGTGGTTTTACTGCTGTCATGTCCACTCATTATGGAAGAATACATCTATGGTGCAGGCAGAAAAGGAATAAGTACGACATAAAATTCTGAATGTGATAATTATATGAAATCCACGCTTAAAGAGCACCCAAAGCATAAAATGAGTGCTGCTGCGATTAGTCGACTTAGTCGACGTAATCAACCATTAAAATAAGTCAACAGCAATTTTTTTAGTCGTCGTTTTACTATTGACAGATTATTTATTTTTGGTCTCCTGTCTCAAACGGCTCGCTGTAATTCACATCCACACCAGTACGGTGAGCAAGTCTGTACTGTTTATTAACTACTTTGGATGTTAAACAGGCTACTTAGACTCTGTCAGTAATGTTTTAAACCCTGCCATGCACGCAAGTGTAAACGCAAGCAGCTACACACTGCCTGCGTGGCGTGTGAGCGTGGTGTTTCTGTTGTGTGTCAGTTGCGTGGCTGCTGCGTGGATTTTTCTGTCTTTACACACCAGAAACGTATCTGACGCTGCGCTGCTGCTAGCCTTGTCTGTACACATGTATGTTTCTTGATTTACTACACTCAAGAAGTAGTATACTTCATGTTAAACATAAATATATACTGATTTTATTACAGCAAAGACAACGTCGGAAGTATTGACGGCAAAATAGGCTACAGAATTTGTTCTGTACTGACAGGTGCAATAAAATAATTATTCATTATTATTTAAAATTACATTTATATCTGCATTTATGTCATTTTTTTATTTGGTAACATTTAATTTATTTATATTGTTTATGGCACAGGTGACATTTTATGTTCATAAAATGTCAAAATGCAACAATGGTGGCTACATTTCAGTTGATTGATCCCATGCTGATTTATAATCAATTTCCCAGCGAGTTCGACTTTCAGTGAGACATCAACTTTATGACACAGCTAAAAGGGCCTAGGGGCTACACCAGCGCACCGCACATTTGTACAGATGCACCAAATGGCTGCACATGCATCACTGCAAGCTCAATATCTTTGTTTATCTGTGTGTTCTTTGTTGTGATTTCACAACTCATGTAATCAGACTGGCACTGGACAAACAATAGCAACATTAACTTCATGTTGTTTCCAATAAGATTCATTAAAACTGCATTGCTTTGATATTGAAAGCAGGCCCTTGCTGATGCGGAAATGGGAGTTGAAGGTTGGAGTCAGGATGTGGAGCATTTATTCCATCAACAATGTGCATGGTGAGGGGAGCTGGGAGGGGGTGTGGGGGGGATGAAGAGAAGGAGAAATGAGCAGGCTGTGTGCCCTAGCTGATGATCAGTGCTTTGGCTTCATATTTGCAATTAGTGGAGGGGGGTGGGTTCGTTTTTGATTAAATCTCGGCTCTTATGCTTCACTCAAGAGGACTTAATCATTTTTTATGTGGGCGTGCTTGATTGTCTGATTATCACCACATTTTGACCATGCTCCCTCCCAATCAACTCCTCCGAGCGCCCCCTTCTCTTCGATTGATTTGCAACAGTCACAGTAAACCCTGATGATGAAGCGCCCGCTTAATGACCATACATCAAGAGACAGTGATGAGGGGCGTGCTGAAGATGTGCCTCAGATGCACATCACGGAGATCCGCCCTAATAGTTGTCCTCTGTTTTGACATCTGCGGGGAGAAACAGAATGAATCGTTGTCTTCCCAGCAGGATGGTTGACTTCTTGATGTACAATAATGAGATTATTAGACTCCCGGAAGCAACTCTGACACTCATTTAATGACTCTGCCTCTAACTGCTGCTAAAAATTGATATCAGAATGAGACAGAAATGAATCCGTCAGCAGATGAGCTTTAAAAAACATGAAGTTTTTGCCTGGTGCTCTGGCAGTGAGGGAGGGCACATGGCTTTAGTCTCAAGTGTCTTAATGGTGCTAATATGTTTGAACATTTCAGCCAGAGGACAGGGGAAAGCACTTAGGATATTATGCATGCCTGCACAGACATAGGCTTGTATTATTTTCTGCAATTGCTGAATCAATGGAATGACGTGTCATTCAAAGGGTTAGCTTAATTTCTTTCATAACCATTTGTCGGGCAACATGGCCTCATGACTTAATTTATGACTTGTTAACATACACGCCACTTTCCTAAAGCCAAATGGCGTGTTATGTGTACGCATTTTGAGCTATCGACGTGTATGTCAGCGGGTGCCGTACTATCGCGAGAACATCACACGCGCGTAAAAAAAAAAGGTTGGGTTTAGGAAAAAAACATTGGGAAAGGCTTTAGTAAACACGAAAAAAAACACAAAAACGCGACGGTGACCAACGTCACATGCTTAGGACAACAATAAACGGTTGGGTTTAGGAAAGAAACATTGGGGAAGGCTTAAAAAAAAAAAGTGTGAGTGAAAGTCCTGTGTTTTACCCATCCACCACCCCAAACTCCCTCCCTCCGCGGACTTACGTCCTTTCATACTACTTGCTACGGCGAAAAATTCACACGTGATATAGGTCAACGGGCGGCCAAACGGCGTTGATAAACACGCTAAAAAGCGATTATGCATCTTGATAACACGCCAAAATGGCATATGAATTGGCGGGTCATACATACGCCACTTTACGAGATCATCTGTGTTGGGTGAAAGTGTCACCGTATCAAGGACACAACACTGCAGATGTATTTCTATGCCCGACCAGATAAAGATTAGCCATTCCATACGAAGACTGTTGATCCAAATTGCCTTAAACACAGCCGAGGAAAATCAATGGATCTCTCTCTGCCACACACGCACACACAACTCTTACTGAATGTTGGTGCACGCACTGAATGTAAACTTTTTCGAACATTTGTACATTGTTTTATAAAAAAAAAAACAGTAATAAAAGGGTACTCAATAATGAAAAAGTTTTAGTTGTAGCACTACCACACATACAAACACTGAGGCACTTCCGCACCCACATATGCATGTCATAAAAATGTCTCTGTGGTTGATAAATAACATTTCAGCAATTTTCAGGATGTTTCTCTTTCCAACAATGCAGAGTAATAATGTGACATTGGCTGTGAAATTTTCCTTGTTATTTCGTGTAACACCTCACTGCTTTAACACTGAAAACATTCCAATCAGCATGCACTTGTTTCCTGCGTTGCAAAGAGTGGGTGAAAAGCAATTTTATGTAAAGACTCATTTCTCATTTCATTTTTTTTTTCTTCCTCCCACTGTCGAGCCATTACTACACATACAACAAGACAATTGCCTGATTCTGTCACAGAACAATCTATTTTTAGATGTATGAATAAAACATTTAGGTACCTTTCTTAGAGGTTGCTACTTTGCTCTTCAAATGAAGACAGGATAAGACAAGGGGTATGACTCCTAGTCTGGGCTGAAGCACCTATTCTGTCAAATCTCACATTATTTATTGTGTGTTTATAGTATATGTGGGCCAAACACCCAATGATGGTTCCACTCAAGAATTTGTGACCAAGGATCTATTTCTTTTCATCCAACAGCGGCGCTACATCCTCCAACTAAATTACAGCAGACAGTTCACTGCAGTTTATATTAGGGGTGTGAATCTTCACTGGTCTCACGATTCGATTATGATTCTCCTGTCAACGATTCAAATCGATTCAATATCTCGATGCATCATGATGCGTCACCTCCTCAATTTTATTATATATTGCTACACAACACATGGTTTTCATCAACAAATTCAAGATAAATAAAGTCCCCTTTTTTATTGTATCTGCTCTCAAAAAAGTTCCTGAATGTAGCGGAGTCTGAACACAACAGACAAAAAGGCAAAAACACAAAAAGCAGCAAACGGAAAATCAACAAGTAACATTGTCAGGCAATAACCGGTTATAGTCTGTCACTGCATCGATGCAATGAAATGATTAATTTCAACACCCCTAGTTCATATTAATTCAGGGTTTGGGGATTTGCATCTCTTCTAAAAATTACCATCCAGTCTGTAACCTGCCCGACTACTTCAAAGCACCACACTGAGCTGATTGACATGAAGACATTCAAACCTCCCAGTGGGAGAGTGGGTTGTCTCCTGTCTCGTATCTGGACAAGCTCTGTCCCCTACCAAGCATTTGCGTCTCACTCATGCACAAAGCTGTCATTTCCCAAAAGTATCAGCCCCCCAGAAAGGTGTCATTGGGGATTATGGGATACCTCAGGGGGATTAAAAATGTTCTTGACAGACTGGCCGCTTCACTTATTCCCAGAAGTCACTCTACGCTATCCTTTATGTGAGAGTAGTAAAAAGTGCACACAACATTACCAACTGCCAAGGCCAAGTCTTACATTATGGTATGCTTGTGTTAAAGGTGACCTGCCACACAAAACCGTTTTTACTTGTATTTTTTGAAAAATGTTAGGTCCATATGTGTTTGTGTTATGTCGTGAATGTGAAAATGAATTGCTACCTTCTCTGTCAGCTCTAGCCACTGAAAAGAAATAAGCGGAGAAATCAGGCCAATTACAAAAGCTGGTCAGTCTGACATCATGTTGCCTGAGCTCATTACTATTCATGAGCTCGCCCAGTTGCGCTGGGTAAAGGACGCTGATAGCCAGGCTCTCATTGGCTAGCTGTTAGCCAATCAGAGTCAAGCAGCTTAGCTCGTTCAATATTAATGAGAACTGGCACAAATCGACCCGAGTCTTCCTGCAGGCTTTTTATACCACGCTAGAATGGCTTGAAACAAGGTAACCAAGGCATTTTTTTTCCCACAAAAAATGTTACAGAGTCCATGGTAGAACTTCAGACATTATCATAAAGTTATGAAATATGTGTGGCAGGGCACCTTTAATGTTTGACCTTGCAATTTGTTTTAGCACACATCTGCTTTTTCATGTTGACCATGCAATAATTAATATACCATGTCTGTATGCAATATTCCATGGCATCTTATCATGAAACGTCTCTTTCAAAACTTTAATTTTTTTGATGAAAGTAATTATCGACAAAGACTGTGTTGGCAAGTCCCTGTAGTGGAACTGCTCATTTGCTGCTCGCTAATGTGCAGTTTTTAATCAAGCAAAGGGAGGACGGAAAAAACACAATACAGCGCAATACGTGCCGACTGCATTAATCCTCCTCCTCCTCCTCCTCCTCTCCTGTCTTCGTCTAATTAAGGGTCAGTCTGTCTCTTGGTCACATTAGGACACAGCACACCGGTCCCAACCCACATAATTAAATGTGTTTTTGTGCTAACCATCTGGAGACCTCATCTCTTTAAACATGCATGTCAAATTGAATCCTTAATAATGTTTATGTGTCTTCTCAGTGCTTTATTATCATCCAGGATTAGCTGTTTATGTTTATTTTGCTTTCATCAGCGGCAACCGCCACACACACACACACACACACACACACACACACACACACACACACACACACACACACACACACACCCAACAACAACACCCTTAAGGTAGGAGTACTGAAGAACTAGCACATCAGCCAACCAGCCAGCAAACCAAATAATCAAGAAGTTCCCAGCAGTGGACAAATTTAACGTCTAAATGATTAACCATGTTTTCGTGCAGTTTGAATATGCTGCAAAATGTCTTTGTTATTGTCAAATACATACATGCCGAGGGATTGTTTTTGTTGGCACTGTGGGATTTCATGGTTCATTCATGCGTCAAATAATATTAGCAAAAACATGTATCACCAATAAATAACCTCTCTTCTACTTTGTTGGCTTAGCAAGGACATGTGTGATTAAAACCCCCAGGTTTATTCAATAAACAGACATTTGAGGCAGAAAGTTATATTTACTGTTGGCGTTTTCTTCCCCTTTCAAAAGTTTTTTTTCCAAGCATGTCATCCCTATTTTCTTTCATTTCGCCTTCAAATGGTATACCGCTGTTGAAATACAGACATATGTGCAGTCAGAGGAGCGTTGTGCCTTTCTCATTCTCTTTCTCTCGGAGTGCAGTTGAGGGGATTAGTTTGTGCCTGAGTGCCTAGAATAATGATCACTGCAGCGGAGAAACACATTTTAACATTTCAGAAGATAAGGACAGGCAATCTGCAAGCAGAGGACTTAACCAGCGCCCTGTGGCTTATTGCGGAGCTAACAGAAAAATCACCACCAACAACAAGGATACATCGTACCCTACGCCCAGGCATAGAAAAAAAATACCCACCAATATCTTTTCCACTGTAAGGGACATCCGTCACTTTGAAATTACCTTCATAAAATGTTCTAACTATGAGGGACCCTGGCTTACTATAACCCCATTGCACTGCTGTCCTATTTCTTACTGTGGTGGTTCATTTCCCACCAAGAGATCACATTTGGGTTCATTTCCCACAGAGACACCCAATCTGATATTTCAGTTCAAAGATAGCTTGATGTAGAGGGCTATTCTCACTTTCAAACTTAATCCACTCTTGCAAAGCTGGCTTCCCCGAGTGGCAGACATGCTGAGAGGCACTCCTTGATTACAAAGAATAGTTCATTCTTTGGACATTATCATGACAGGTAGTCGGTCCGACATCGTAAAGACAGAAGAAAAAAAGAAAAAAAAACACCTTCAACAAATGAGCCCTGAATTTCCACATCAGAAGATAAAAAAAGTGTGTACAATGCCGACGTGGCGATCTACCTCAATAGAACAGCTTGCTCCTGCTGTAACCCATTTCTCAATGAACAAGCGGGGAGAGAAAAATGCCAAGTAAGCTGTTCAAGAGCAAGTTCCCTGGGATCAAAAGATGTCTTTGTTTTGTACAGTTCAATAAAACATCCTACCTTTCCCACATACTGTGCATCTGGTCCCAAGTGTTCTTCTAAAACAAAGAACTGGTTCCAGATCCAGCCACGCTTGGGCCTGTGGTGCACTTCCGTCTCCCCGTTGGCCAGTTTGGTCTGGTTCTTGGAGGGCACTTTGGCGGGGACGTGGTGGCCCGCCCCGTAGCACCTCTGGATGAAACAGAGGCAGACCAGAAAGGGACAGAGACAGGAGGTGGTGGATATCCTCATGGTGGCGCGTGCTTTTGTAAAAGTTATCCCCGTGTTCCAAAGTGGTAAGGTCCTCCCACCACCGCCGCCGCCACAACTTGCCACCGCTCCAGGCCTGTGCAATAGTCAAAGCAAAAGAGGAATCTATATCCAAACTAAGGAAATAGCGGTCCCGGTAGATCCTCTAAGGTTCATGGCCAAAAGCGGAAGGTTTAATGGAGAAAAAAAAAACAAGCAAGATACATTTACATTATGGAATTTTCCAGGCTGTGAGATGCTGTGCAAACAGACGTGAACTTCTGGGTAGTTCTACCAAGTGCAGAGGTTAATCCTGAAAGCCATTCTGGATTTCCTGGGAGAGAGAGAAGAGGGGAAAGAGAAACACAGACTTAGAGATGAATTTGGTGGATATTAGAAGCTAAATGTCCACTAATACCCTCCAATTAAATTGCAACACATAAATTTTTACAAACGAGGACTTGCACTTCAAACTCTGTGAAAACTGTGAAAATGTACAAACAGGCAACAAGACATCTAGTGTAGTATTCCAGCCATTATGCAGATGATACTAACTAAGTTTAGACTTGAGGAGTCACAGTGCTATTAAAAGGATGTCCGCGTGGTGACTGATCCGGCCCTGTGAGGTCATGCGTCAGAGCAGAACAGTGCCGGCCACGTGACTCAAAGGATGAGTTGGCTTTATTAAAATAACATCCCCAAAAAAAAAAAGTTTGATTTGTATGTTTTAACATGACCGGGGCATCCTGTGAATCTTATCTTATCTGAAATCAAACCACTCAGACGTAAGGAAGAGGGTGATTTTTAAAAGGCAGTGTAATGGAATGCGAAAAAAAAGAAGAAAACCATTTGTTCTAAATCAAAACTGTATATTGAAGACGACATTAAAGTAGTAAAAAAACAACTGCAAGCTTTGTTGAATTTCTATGTTACTCAGCATTCAAGTGTAGCTCTGCTCGTCTTTTGCAAGAAGGTGCTTTAGACCTGCGTGTGCAACTCTGTGGTCTTTAAAGAGGAGGTATTATGGAGAGGTGTCTAGTCTTGGGATGGAGTTTAAAGTTAGATGTATTATTTATGTGCTGCTGAAGCATGAAATCGGTCCTCACTGCTGACTTTTTTTTTGGATGAGAGGAGATTGCATCATTTGACCTTTGCTGTTCTGAGGTGCCCTTCGGTGTGACAACTAGCGATATAATAACCATTTCAATTCAGATTCCATGAATATCATTCAGGTAGTGATGGCTAAATGGAGCTTCATGAGGCTTTGTGAACCATTGTCTTTATTTTCTGAGCCCACTAAATGGCGCTCTCTTTTCAAGAAAGGATTGAAAGCACACTGAATTCCTTGAGCCCTTTTCTTAAAACTAAGACTCTGCATTCTAAATAAAACTAAGTGTGTTGAACACTGAACTGACGCCGTTTTTTCTTCTTCTATTTTTTATCAAATGTGGCAAGATCTGTACAGCCAAAAGTACCCAGAGGCAGCAGCACTGTCCATTGTTAACACTTCAATGAAGATATGAACCTTAAAGTAATAGTCTTGAACATATTCATTTAAATAAATCTGTGTCTGTTGAGTCACTATCTATCACTGAATGACACAATGGTAATGAGCCTATGGCTCGCTAATAAAAGCCCTTTGCATTTGCTGTATTACCAATTACATCTGTGGCAATATTCCTGGGAAAAATCACAAAGCGGCAATGTCTGGGAAGTGAGATCCAAAAACACACCAATTACTGCTTATCACCATAAGAGAACGAAAATGGAGATCATTGAAATTGTAACTTTAAATTGACCCTGGGCCCAATTTTATCAGCAACAAATAGTAGATTTTAACAATGAGACTGAAGTTCAGGAAGGAAAATGTTGGAGAAGCTGGGTTTCCTTTGACAAATCAACCACATATTCAAAATGTATATGGTTTAATTTCCCTTGTTGGTCTCAAAATTGTTCAATGGTCTGACACAGTAACCGATGTAGGACAAAAGTATTTCAAAATGTATAAGTCTGGCTCATATTCTCGGCCATGGCCACTCAGCTACAAAGTTTCCAAAACATCCTCAATAAATAAGGTGAAGGAAGAACACTTAAAAGGATTTGGATCACTGTTGGCTGAATGCAGACTTTGAATTGGGATAATACTCTGGCTTTTGACTGACATTAATTCCAGAAAAGAATGCAGCATGACAGTCACACAGAGTTTTAGTCACATTGTCTGTTTTGGTAAAAAAAAAAATGTCCCCAATGTAATTCTTAGAAATGCAGTTATCCCACCAAGTTATCACACCAGGAAAATGCCACCCCTAAATAATGAAAGCTAACTTTCTGCATTAGCAAGGGAAACCTGTTAACTGAGCGAACTGTGAGTCAACAATTTAAAACAAACACGACAAAGTAAAATGAAGTTGTTCTAATAAATAATAATAATAATCATAATAATAACATGTACCAGAGTCGCAAAAGCTGACTTAAAGCAGGAGAGTTGGTCCAACATTCAAAGTGCTCAAGTTGAATAGCAGCTTTGTGGGGATTATCGGCAGGACAAACACATGTATTTGATATTTAATAGGATATAGAAGCTGACAGACTTCAAAGGCTGCTGCGCTCCATCTCATACAATGAATGTGACACCATTAGGGGAAAAAAAACGCTAAAACGAGACATTAATGCAACTTACGGCTGTCACATACTTTGAAGGATACTCACTGAATTATGTATTTCTCTTTATAAATATAAATATTTCTACACATATATGGATTAAGATTTGCTTAGAACCCCTGACTAATCCCCATGTTTCAAACATCTCGACATGCAAATTACGCAGCTCAACTATAGTTGTTGGTGATGTTGACTAGGTGCGATGGTTGTAACTGGTAATTCCTACTGCCAGCCCAGGCAGTGAAAGCAAAGTCAAGCTGTTCCAAATCGACTTAGATTCAAGCAGCTGGCGATAAATACTCAGCCACACACTAAACACGTGTAATCTGGGAAAAGATTCTCATCTGCATAGGTAGAGCTACGCCCAAATCCTGCTTCCCCTACTCTCTTGCAGTAACTGAGAAAATGATACCAAGCCCTGCAAAGAAAACTGATGGAGTTCTTTGGAAAATATATATCAGAGGTTTTAAGTTTGTTTTTACTCCCGGTTCAGTGTGATTCAATAATGTCACGATTCAACCACACTGGCAAATCTCCCTACATAGTCAAAGCACCAGCGAGACTATCCTGGTACCTGAGTGAGTCGGACTCCGTTTCAGATCGAGAATATATTTTCCAGTTGTTTCAATTGCACCTCCTGGGGCTCTCTTCAATCAGTCTTTTAATTATCTTATTATCATGCTTATTCTAAGCACACAATAAAACACATTTCAGGGAGTCATGAAATCAACAGCATCTGGCTCTCTCAATGGAAATAACGTCCCCCTGTTTATGATGATGATATTGTTTTGTGCAGCCTTCTGCCCATGGCATGTTTATGTATGTGCAGCGTTTAACAGGATGGGTTATGGACAGCGGCACCCACAGAGATTTTGGCCGGATGCACGCACAAGTGATTGTGTTTACTGTACATGCACATGCAATTCTGTTTTGATCTGGCTGTGTTAATGGGACAAATCGTTGATTAGATGACATGCTACAACACGGGCCTGTAGTTTACTTTCCCACATGAACCATTCTGCTGCTGGAAACACTTGTTAGCGCACCAAATGTCTATTTATCTACTGTAAAAAGAATAGTTTCCGACAAATGCACTTTTTACTGCTGCTTGAGCAGCGTATGCTAAAAACTACAGTGCCAAGCTGTTGTAAAAACTGAAATTACATGTCTGTGACCCATTTTCAAAGATGTACATCTTCAATAAGTACTTGGCATTGAAGAGTCACAGACGCAGTAGGGAAATTAGAAAATATTGAGAGACGGACTAACTTTACTCTGTTTTATCGTAACTATATGTAAGATGTGCGAATTTCAATTTTCAAAATACGTTCACTGAATGATTCCTCAAATCCTCAATCCTTTCATCAGTGATGAAAATGTTATTTAGAGGCAACCCTGTACTCAAGACTTCCATTGTATAGTTGCTGGATCATTTGTTTCCCAGAAAGATATCCATTAAACCTTGCAAATTTTTTTCTTTGTACTGAATAATTTAATATCTTTGAGAAAGGTTACATCACATATTTATCACATCTGTATATGTGCACTTGCACAAAAACACCTATGACCAGTCTTTGTTAATTTTTCCAGAGAACCATTCCCAGCATTGTACCTTTTCCTGCCCTCTTTAGTAACCCCCAGTAGTACATTGAACCTTTTCATACTTTAATTTCTTACTGGTGGACTGTACAACCTGTGGCTAGGACACTATAGGCAGATAAAAAAACAGTGTCTTTGTCTCTTCACTTATTCATGGGAACAGGAAAACTCAATAACATGGCATCAAGTGGTCACGTAAATAACTAAAATTGAATAAGACCTCAGCCGGAGTACATCCAACAGCTCTTGTATGTTACCCCAGCCACTGATGACACCGCAGGTGACAAAATGCTTAAAAAGGCAGAAAGATAAAGTAAAATGAAAGACAGCCAGAGAGGGAGAGATGTTGAGAGAGCAACAGGGAGACACCTAAATTTAGTCCGGCAAAGAGGGAGTACAGGCTCCTGTCACCTGCCGCTAATAGCTAATGTTTCAGGGCTCCTGCTGGGAGCTCACCCACTGCATTTGATTTCACAGCATCAGCTTTCTGCCAGTGTCAAACACCAGATAGCAGAAGACTGGGGCCGGTCAAAACACATATCACTGAACCACTGTTCTATCCTCAGTCTGAAAGAGACCACACTGAAAGAGCCTCTTGACGTTTCACCTCACCTGGAAAAAGGAAGAAATACAAACATTTTCCACCCATTTAAAGGACCTGTGTGTTGCCTCTATACTCTCCGGCTATGTTACACTGAGCTGAGGTAAACAAACAAGAGTGTTAAATTAAGTACAGGAAGACACAAACAGCACAGGAGAAAATTATTGACACAGCAAAATGTACTCGTATGAAATCAGACTGTAACACAGCTGCGAAGTGTTCCTGAGGCCTGAACGTGAATTTATTTTTCTTCTTTGTTGTTTCTGCTGAATCAGAAGGAGGTCTCTATGAACCTGCTGTAATGGATGGCAAGCTTAAGAATATCATATGCACCAGTAGATGCAATGTGTGCTCTAGCATCTGATCTGAAATTTTTTTTTACCTTATAGCACGTAGCTTTATAAAGACTGTACTGTAACAGGGAAAGGCAACTGAATTTGGCTGCGTTGGAACAAATGCAGCTGTGTCATTGGGGTGATACAACAATAAATAGTAAATAGAGGTCGACCGATACTGTTTTTTCAGGGCCAATACTGATACGATTATTAGTAGTTAATGAAACCGATAACAGATATTTGGAACCAATCTTTTTTAGTTTGTTTAAATGCCTAAAGTATTTCAAGTTTGCAAGTGTTGCAGACCGAAGCGGAGTTAAAGTAGAGCACTTTTTTATTAATTAACGTTATCGGTTATCTGTGAAATAAAACACCAATACACATAATATGCAAATTGTCAAATATCGGCCCCAATAATCGCCCAGGCCGATAATTGGTCGATCCCTAATAGTTAGACAATATACATTTGTCTAAATCAAATAGTGGTGGCTAATGTTGGAGGTTCCCCAGTTGACGAATTATTCAAGGAGGCAGAGATGGTGCAATATAGAGATCTTCATTTTAGGAACAAATCATTTTTTTAATCTTTTTTCAAAACTATTACAACTTTTTTATTGTTTGTTTAAGCTCTATTTTATTTTCTCCTTTTTCATTCGTTGTGTAAGGAAGACTGGAAAAGCAATATTTTCATTGCATGGTGTAATGGTGTCTTTACTGTGCATGACAATAAACCTCTTGAATCTTGAAAACAGAGTCTGCAGAGCAACTGTCCCAAAAGTGCAAGATACAAGTTATTATAAACTGTGAAGAGTATTAAATCATCAAATCCCACCTGCCTGATGCTATCCCCTCTCAAAAGTCACATACGGCCCTTGTTATTGCAACACAATTCTTTAAAAAGAAATTATGGGAAATGATTTTTAAAGGTCCTATGACATGCTGCTTTTTGGATGTTTTTATATAGGCCTTAGTGGTCCCTTAATACTGTATCTGAAGTCTCTTTCCTGAAATTCAGCCTTGGTGCAGAATTGCAGCCATTAGAGCCAGTCCCACAATGAGCTTGTGCCATTTCTGTGTCTGTAGCTTTAAATGCTATTGAGGAGGAGAGAGGGGGGGGAGACCAACTGCCACTTTGCTTGTTTACAACATTACAACATTCTCTGGGCGGGCAAAGCAGAGAAAGGGGAGGTAATCTTTCTCCTTATGAACTCATAAGGAGAAGATTCCAGATCGGCCCATCTGAGCTTTCATTTTCTCAAAGGCAGAGCAGGATACCCAGGGCTCGGTTTACACCTATCGCCATTTCTAGCCACTGGGGGATCATAGGTAGGCTGGGGGAACGCATATTAATGTTAAAAAACCTCATGAAGTGACATTTTCATGCCATGGGACCTTTAAGGACTGGCTTGTCCAGCTCAACCTGACCTCTTAGTAAACATGTTCCCATCTGATATCCTGTTATTCCATTCTTATATGATATAAGGAAAGTACTAGAATGTTCCTTGCATCAGACTTACCAGGACTATACTTGTCAATTCACACAGAGGTTGGGTGATTAAACAACACTCATACTGAAGAATAGGCCTATACTATGGTTTTCTTTCTACTGCAATCATCTTTTATCATTTCTAGATGTTTTTTGTTATTGCAATGTTGCAAATCAATGAGCAGGATTGTTTTATGGGAACAATCAATTTTGATATGATTTCTGCATCAATGTGATGAAGTCACTTACATTTCCAGGTTTGGTTCAGGATTAGCCTAAAGAAAAAAATCTCAATATAAAATTGGACATGCTTTAAGCGGATTTCATCCATATAACCCACTCCTGGAAGGTATTGTTTTGAGTTAAGAGTTATGCAAGTTTATCTGCAGAGGCAAGTGCTCTTGGGTTCAATTGGAAATCTCAATAGATAGAGCTATGTTTTATAAGACCCAGTAGAGTCTGAGGCTGAGTCATAAAATGAGTCCGAAGGGAGTCACTTCATAAGCACACGTTTGTCTATAAAGTTTTTCCTTTCTTCTGTTGTTTAAAATCTCTTTTTGTTTCTGTGTAAAAGCTTTTCAGCATTCTGCATTGACCTAAACAATGACTTTGAATTCATTTTGACAAATGTATTTTGGTCCCTTGCCAGCAAAACAAAAACAGTTTCCTGTTTCTAAGCGATGTCTTGTTGGCTTTATTAAAGCATCCATTGTTAGCCCAGACTTACTGTCTGTATTTACCTGAAGATATTTCACTTCATCCCACTCCAACCCTGATAGCACTGCATTTCTACTAACATTTTATATGTAGTTTTACATTATAAGTAGTTTTCCTAAAACTTTTAGTTTTTTCTAGGATTTTTATTTCATATTAGGACCATATAAATAAAAATTCCCATCTCGGTTTGGCTCTCTGTAGCATCAAAAAGTGATATACTATTATACAGTTATTACATATAAAAGCAGCTTTACCTATCATATACCTCAAGTGCTGAAGTGTGAATATAATCCCTCATGGACTGCATGCATCACAGAACGTTTGAGCTAAATGCTGTGTAAAATTATGTTCAGAGTCAATGCAAGGATTGGGCATTGAGTACCGATTCCTACTTGGAATTCTTCCAAAAGTTACGATTCCATTGGAATTGTTTCTTTATTGGATTCGTTTGGAGGATTTCGTTTCAAATCCGATCATATGTTCCAAATTTAACATGCGCAAGTTTTGGTTTCCGTAGCGGCCAGGCACTTGTGTTGCAGCCATGGAGCACAGTAAGCGGCGCTCTAGTGTGGCTTTGTTTTACGTTGAAAAACCCGGTAAAACTGCAAACTACCATTTAGTCAAAATAAAACATTCCTGTTATTTCTGAAATAAGCATGTGACCCGTTTCAACTCCACCCCTCAAAGAACTGGAATTGAAAGGAAGAATCGGAATCAGAATTGTTATAATCCAAATGATGCCCAACCCTAGTGATAATGCCACGTTTGTCAAAACTACAATAATGCATTTGATTGATTTCGACCTGTTCTAAAAATAAAAGGCTTTTTGCCCTGAGTCTATTGGATGACTTGACCCAGCTCATTGTTTGTGAAAGGAAGCAGATTAGTACGATCAGCTTCACAGGCGGGGCAATCCTCTGAATGTGCAGCACACCCTTGAGGTTCCACGAAATTGGAGGAGACAAATAGGTTGGAGAGATTGTGCCAGCGATTCAATGGTTTAGCCAAGCAGACTGTAGGATTTCCACAATGTCATCATACTGGAAAACACACAGGACATCCTGGCTGAATGAATTGTTCTAGTGGTTTGTTTTTCTACAAAAACTGTTTAGCAAGCGAGCACTTTTCAGCTATTGGTCTAGTTTAGGGTTTGTGAAACACATGTTTTAGTAATATCAGGAGTCTTTTTTGGCAAATTAGCATCACCCACTATTGATGTGATGACAGTTTTGTCCACACAGCCACATAACAGATGTAAGCTGTCTGGAATATCACACTTTCTCTTCCCACCTTAAGAGTATTTGGTGATCCAGAAATATGTCTTGAGATTCAGACAAGCAACCCACATGACATGGCCACAGTTTTCCCAACCTTCCTGCTTCCCAAGCCCAACAATTATTGCTTGCATCTTCACTAGAATACTAAAATTCTGCCAGTTTGACTTTTCCACAAGCGACTGATTGATATTTTCTTCTGCAAGTTAATTTGAGCACATTTTCCAACACCTGCAAGAATAGAGCTTTGACCACATTGCATAAGCCAAGCATGGTCGTCAAAAGACAACGTTAAAATAATCTAGTAATAATCATGACCCAGCTCTATAACACTTCCCTTGACTTGTCTTCTTGTCAAAGTGATAATGATATTTGAAGATCTGAGAATCAACTCTCTTTCTTCTTGTCTAAAGTGATAATGCTGAGGGTAATCTAGTTTTCAGGCTGCAGACAGTACAACAGTTGAGTAACATTTTAAAGTAAAAACAAACCCAAACACAATTGTGCTGTATAGTACAAGGACAGTTAAAGCCCTCTGTGTAAACAGTCCAAAAATTCAGGACTACACTGACGCTACAATTAGCCATCTGAAGCTTGGAAATATAAAATATTCTAACAGTTCCTGTCTCTTCTCTCCCTCATGTGCATACAAATGTAGAAAACAAAACAAACAAATGCTCCAAACTTGCAGTTCAATCTTTTTCCAACACTTGTGGGTAATAAAAAGCAATAAGCAGCAGGTTTTTAAACACAGATTAGGCCTGAAGGTAATTAGGCCCATTGCAGTAATGACTCCCACTGAGTCATGTGGGCCGAATGGTGTTGTCAGTCACCTCCTCCCACCATGTCTCCCAAAGTCAACAGCGACTTGTCCTTCCAGTACACTACCCTCCAAACACCATCTGTCCTAACCCTCAGCTTTGATTACCTCGAATCCAAACACACCACTCCTCACACGGCTCGGCAAGGCAAAGGTTGTCGAGATGAGAGCGGGAAGGCTCTGATGGTTTCATCTCCTCATGTTTACATGCCAAGTTAAACAACCTTTATTATATCGGTAAAGGAGGAGTTCTATGTCGGGGTTTTTTGTTGGTGTCCAATTAAAAAACATGCCTGCACTCGTCAACCCCACTATATGATGTGTGGCTGCTTAATGATAGCTGGGTGGAAGATGGAAAATGTCCCATCTGTTGTGTGTTTAATGGCTGGATTCTTGAGATCTAATCATACAGCGGGAGTGCCAGGATGGAGCAGACAGCACCCATCTGCTGGCCACTGCAAGGGAAAACCCCCCCCGCAGTTTTTCAACTTGCCTCCTCATCATCATTTCGCTCTTCTCTCACTGCGGCACAATATCCAGACAAGGGTCCATCAGAATTATGCACATAAGATACAGGAACCTGGCAAATGTTTGGCTGTGGGGCTCCAACTCATGACTGTTCATTATTTATTGATTCATCTGTTCACGATTGATTTATCCTAACAAACCAATTAATTGTTAAGCATATCGGCTTGATAAATGACTTGAATGATTAATCAGTTATAATAGGTCTTGATAAATATTTCCTAAATTGACTAATCCATGAATTGGCTAATCATTTCAGCACTACTTGGTTGAGGGTCTAATGTGTTTGGGATTTAAGTCATCCTCTCCCAAATAGAAAGACACAAGAGTAGATTCGGAATGGAAATATATTCATTTCACCTCCAGCTCTTGGTTCTCTTCGTGTCTGAGAAGTCTAAATTCAGGCTGAGGCTACCGGAGTTTGGCAGGTTTCACCGTTTCACACATGCTAACACACACAGAGCAGGTGGGTTTTACAACAAGGAGAGAGTGCCGCGTGTTCTCATCCACAAAGTAGAGCTGAGGCTATTCACATTAGCATTTCATACACAGATAAGCTTGCTTTCTCGCTGCCAGGTAAATTCCCTCGTGAGAGGATGAAGTGCAAGAGATTTGGGGGTTTCACAGATGCTCGCCAGACTGCTTTTCAAGTGCCCACAGAGACTTGTGGGGGTTGTTAGGAGCCGCAACAGACAAATATTCCACCTCATCGTCCAAATAAAGAATAAGTTGGCGATGACTGCAGAGTTGGAGGGTCGTGTGAGGAGGGTGTACAGTGTAGTCACGCTTGAATTTTCTTTTTCTTTTCCATCATTACAAATGCTGTTAAAAGCTGAATCTATTGCACTATGAAAAAGAAAGAAAATGAGGAAAAAGAGCACATTTATAGGCCACATGGGAATTAAGAATTCCTTAGTAGAATTAAGATTATGATTCTCCCACAATGTATTACCTTTTTATCTAAATCACCAGTGGGGTGTCTGACTCATCTTGTTTTGGTTTTTGTTCTTTTTTTTTATTCACTGTGTTATTGACAGCTGGAAGATTTGAAAGATAAGTTTCATTTTTACTCAGTGTGCCTGTGCATATGCAAGTCATTGTCATTACTTGATCGAACTTCAAGCATAACACTAAATTCACTTTTTTTATTGGTGAATTACTATTAACATGCAGTCACTTATTCATAACGAAACTAATTTAAATAAATACTTGTTCTGATAATTGGGCTCCTGGCAGATTTATTTCAATACATGGAGAGCTGTCCGACACATGCTTTGACAGTTTGGCAACAGTGCAGTAGCTTAAATGCACATTCCTTGGGGCAAGGAAGCAGGCAGATGTTGCTACAAAGTGAATGGTTCAATCACTGTGCTGGAGACAGTTCGAAGAAAATCTGCTTACACACTACTGCAACTGCAATGGTAGCGGCCGAGTTACATCAGTGTTGACTGACAGTTTGATGAATTAGGCATTATTTTCCATTGCTTTAGAAATCGTGTGTAAATGTATCAAAAGAGAAGCAAAGACCTGCGTTCCTAGCTCGAAATAGAAAACTTTTTGACTATTCTTGCTCCTGTGTCCATTCTGATACACACCACCCACATAATATTTTAAAATTCATGAATATAGCAATATATATATATATATTGCGTGTTTATAAAACACAGCATTGAGCTCATTCTTTTGCAGAGGTATTCAAGCAGCATTTAAATTCCAGTTGTCGTCTTCGCTCTGGCGGACAGCCCCCTCCCCCGCAGCTCGCCTTTTATCAGTCTCAGATCTGTGAATCAGTGGGGACGCCCTGTCCATCTCTTCCCCCTCTGTCCATCTCACTCTCATAAAGCGTTGGTCCAATTAACATCTCTCTCACATTTAAACATCTCAACACTTCCTGTTAAGGGTGAGCAGGTCTGACAGGCGCGCAGCACACTAATGTTTTACCAGTGCCACACATCAGTGCCACACATCAGGGTTTCCCATCGCACTGTGACACCGACAACTAACTGACGTGACTGGCCTTTCCTCTCCGTCACGATACTACATGGTTTTTAACTTAGAGTCCATAATTCACCGAAAGCAATATTTTCAGGTGTTAAAAGGGAATATTCTGGGCGCCCGGATAGCTCAGTTGGTAGAGCGTGCCCATGTATGGTTTATTCCTCGATGCAGAGGCCCAGAGTTTGAATCCAACCTGTGGCAATTTCCTGCATGTCTTCCCCCTCTCTCTCACCTTTCATATCTAACCTTTCCTGATGATTAAAGGCATAATTGTTGAATATCGCAATAACGATATTACTTGCGATAAATAAACAGATATCCAAATGTACTTAGTTCTGCATTTCTGCTGCTTTTAATATTTTGCTAAAACACACCACATTGCTTGTTGAATTTAAAACAAATGAAAGTAAACCATATACAACATTCATTGAACAAACTGAACATTGAATTAAACATAAAAAGGCCCCACTAAAAAAAGAATGACAGTTACATTTAAAGTGCAGTTTTCTACTGATATTTTGTGAGTGGCTTTGCGATATGTGGCAGGCTTTCGCGATGTGTTTACTGCGGCAGTTAATATTGCGATGATGATAAAAATAAAAAAAAAAGATTTATTGTACAACTCCATTATTGAGATGCTAACACATCCGGCGCAGTGCTCGCTCCACATTAAACGCTCCAATACATCACTGCCAGCAAACTTGAAGGGAAACAACAAGGGCATATTCTCTGGTGTAGCGCAACTAAAACCACCGAATCTGTCATTGCTGTGGTGATAGGTCTGGCAATGCGACAATACCGGCAGGCTAACGTTACTGACGTTATCGTTATAGATGTAACCATTTATTGCAACAAATGGAAATACAGTTATACTTGGCGATGAAGGCTCTGTTCTAATGATGCTCCCTGGATCAACCAAGCAGCATGCTAAGCTGAAACAGGGAGCACGCTGATGAGACCCCCCTGCACACAAGAGTAGGCCAAATCCAAGACAAAACAATTTCAGACTTAAAGGTGCCGTAGGTAGGATTGCAAAGATCCAAGACTTAGCCAAAAAATTTGAACATCGACAACTTCTCAGTCCCTCCCCCCTTTCCGCTAAAGCCCAAAACAGTCTCCTAAGCCCCTCCCCCCACAAGGGAGAGCTGTGCACGATAGAGCACGTGTGAAGAGGGGGGAAGGGGAGGAATCTGCAGCTCATGCGCAGGGAAGGGGGAGGGGAGGACGCTATGATATGCGTGTGCCTCAGCAGTGATTGGCACGCAGTTAGACACCCCCCCTGGCCCTGATTGGTGCATCTGAACAGGGAGCGGTGGATTTTTGCAAATCGCACTACAGGCTGTAGGTGGTACCAGAGGAACCAGATTTTTTTTAAATGACCTGCTTCATGTAGTTCTACTGGAACACAGGGTCAGTTTCAGCAAATATGACAGAAAGTTAGTTTTATAAGGCTTACCTACTGCATCTTTAAGGCCAAAGCATACGTGCTTTCCCACAGCCCTATGTTCCCACATTTCTAAGATTTTTCTTAAAATTAGGCCCTACGTCATTTTAAAAATGAGGTATGGTGTTCCTACATTTCCCTTTAATTTAAGACCTATCCTCCCACAAAATATTTTAGGGTTAGGGGTTAGGGTTAGGGGGATACAATCTGGTACAAATTTATGAAAAAGTAAATGTGGTAACATAGGGCCTAATTTTGGGAAAAAATATTAGAAATGTGAGAACTGTGGGAACATAGGGCCTAATTTTGAAATTAGTGGTAATTATGTGGGAACATAGGGCTGTGGGAACATAGGCACGCTCCCGTTTAGATAACACACTTGACTGTCCTGCTGTTACAGACGTGAACTAACCACCGACAGTTGTCTCATTCAGTGACTCCCAGCAATCCATCGCTGCAGTTCATGGCACTGCGCAGCTGCAGAATGAATATAGGGGAAACACGGTGGATATTTGGTGTTGTTTTTGGCCTGGCGAGGCATGGTGGGCCATTACAATTATAGAGAAAACACTGAACCATTTTTTACTAGCACGGTTAGATTCTGCTAATCTCCCTGAGCAAGATGCCAAAAGTCTACCAGTTTATTTTGTGTACACTGTTGAGTATAAACGTGTTAGTGCAATGCCTAAAGCTTAGAATGTAAATCTAGAGGGGGATAAGTAAGATAAAGGATGTGCCCAGGTGAATAAAACACAGGCTTTCCCTTGAAGAAGCTGAAACCTACCGAATGTGACCGAAAGGCATACCCTCCACCCTGATGCTTTTGAACAGAGAACAAAATAAAATACTCTGAGGCAGCCCCGAGGATTCCAGGCAGAAACACGCAGCCATTACATAATGACAGTTCATTTTAAAGAGCTATTTAAAAAAGGGAAAGTCTCTGAGCAAACACTCACAAATGTGAGTTGGAAACCCGATCCCTGAATAGTACATTCACTTTTTATTCAGCATGTTGGCAATAAAATGACTTTCATGGTTTTCAAAAACATTCTTCCTATGAAACAGTGGACAAATATGCAGAATATTCTCATTTACATCTCTCTGCAGCTGCGTTTCCTTTCTCTTTTACGTCACACTTTGAAGCTTTTGCTGCTGTTTGTTGTCTACATTTGTATCAAAGATCCTGCAAAAACTGATTGTAGGTGTTAACTCACACTGCTAAATGGCACTCAACCCAAAGCCTTTCTGCTTACTTAAACAGTGTTGTCTTGCAGACTTTGTTCACATGTAAGACATTGTTTTTTTTAATGGTTGGATAAGTCTTAACTTCAGGAAGTTAAGAAGAGCACACATTTATATTTTCAGAATTTTTTAGCATGGAAAACATATTGATAAATATATCCTAAAGTCTTGAAAAACCACATAAATACTATATCATGTCATGAAAAGGCAAGCCGCAAAAATTAGTAAGCCCATTCACTATGTATTAGTTAATTTATATTAGACAATTAGGGACAGCTATCGTTTTTCCTAAATTCAAAATTCCAACACCCTAATGCCATGGTCTTATAAATATATTCTGCCACGATCAAACTCAGAGTTCCTCTCACAGTGCTGAGTGTTTTTTAAGGAAACGCTTTGCTGCCCATTCGTCACTGACAATGTGAGCAGGAGATGAATCATTCTAATGTTGCTTTCACCCATACCAAGAAACCCAGAGTGCAATAATGTCAGCATGATGCAGTCTGCTCTGTGTCCCACAATACTAAAGGAAAGTAAATCAAAAAAAAGGAAAAGATAGATGACGATGGGCCAGAAAAAGACAAGTTAGACATACAGGTCATGCTGTTTTTTTCCTTTCCTAATGGTATTGATGAGCCAGGTTTCAATGTTTGTTTTCCTCAAAGCATGAGAAGCCAAATGCCTCCAAGGTGTTCTCACTTTCTGCATGATTGCCATGTAGGCCTTTTGGCCACATCTACCTAGCTGATGAGTTTATGGAAAACACCTTCTACCTGATTGGCAATTGCTGTTTGTCTGAGGCCAATTTAAGCCTCTAGAAGCACATGCTCTGTAAGTTGTGCCGATGATGATCCTACGAACAAAGCTTTCACTTGTCATTTTTACACTGTGACTCTTAATGTGGAAAGTCAACCACTTTTCTATTTTATATTTTGATTGAATCTAAACGTCTTAAATGGCAAAGGCACAGCAGTTTTTATCCATTTATACTATTCCCTAAGAGTGAATAAGAATAAGAAAGAGATAAATAACTGTCTAATTCAATGTCTCGTTAACACTGATAGTCATATATTGTCTGAGAAGCTGTTTTACTGTAGATTGAATCAGCAACACAGGTAGATGAAAGTTGAAATCTGAGAGAATCACAGTGTGATAGATGGTGCAAAAACAATCATAGAAATTTCACAACGTGGCACTCTTTTTTTTTTTTTTTTCTTCTCAATCAGCCCTGCTCACGCTAGGCTTTGGTCTCTTAAATTTATTCCAAACAACCCGTGCAAGAGATCTAAAATACAATATTTCGTGCATGTTTAATGCTCAATGTGAGAACTCATTTTTGAGTATGTGTGTGTAAACATTCCCATCAGGGAAGCATGTCTGATAAGAAATTGAATGACAAAATGTATCCATCATTTATCTTTTTAGACCACACAATAACATCGCACTGCAGCATTAAAAGCAGGGGATTAGTTTACCTTGTCGCATCCTGGATTTAAAAGATGATGAAATGACTGACAAGACTGCTCAACACTTGCCTTTTCAAAGCTATAATTCTTACTTGCCAAAAACCCCTACATTGCCAGTCTTGGTTGGCAGACAGAGGCAGTGAACAACCACTCTTTGTTTGCTATCTATGAAGAGACCGTTAATGGACAAAAGCATGATTCATCTTTTGAATGGCCCTCCGACCGCACTGTTGGAACCATAATCCACTGTTCTTTTTCCTGTCTAGTCTGCTAGTGATATGATTGAAAACACTATGGCGGCCATCACACTGTAGTAACCTGGGGTGAATCATTTCTGCATGGACCGTGACTTCTTGATGCATCTTTCTTGCTTTTAAGATTGATTTGGCACGATCGAGAGAATGTGTTATTATCAGGGGTGCTCCAGCAACTTAGTATTGCACTTCTATGATGTTGGGGTACTTGTGAGAGGAATCCAAGCATCAGATGCAGAGATGCCCTGACATTTAAACCCTAGTATGTGTCCACACCTCCACTTTGCAATGGAGGACTTCTGTTAGGCACTAATGGAAGATAGAAGATATCCCTGATGATCAGGGTTACGACTCCTCCAGACCCACAGAAACAGATCTTTGTAAAATTGGTGGAGTACACTTTTAAATCCATGTTAATATGAACCTGTGTCCATATTAAGCATTGATAACCAAGCCCGCAAACTTCTGATCAAAAACCTTCCAACATTAGCCTTTCAGGATCCAAACCGTTTTTTTTATGAAAAATAATTCAACATTATCTGATTACCGCTTATTAAATGTGACTATGTTTTAGTTTCTTCACTCCTGACAGTTAACTGAATGTCCTTGAGTTATGGACAAAACAAGACATTTGAGGACGTCATCTTGGGGTTTGGAAAATACTGATCGACATTTTTCACAATTTTCTGACATATTATAGACCAAACATCTAATCTATTAAAAAGAGAAAATATTCGACAGATTAGTCGACAATGAAAATCATAGGTGCAGCCCTAGTTTTCACAATAATGGTTAACGTGTGATCTGAAATTGAGCAAAGTTTGATGAATAATTATTTTATGGTGTTGCAACTTGCCACCATGCAGTGCAATTCACACCATTTAAGATGGCTGCAAATAAGCGACTTGATAATTGCACAATTGTCCACACTTAAGTTGTCCCAAACTTCAGTGTAGGGTTTGTGTAACTGGCGTCAAATGAGGGATTCAAGTTACACGTACGCTTTGGCCTTAAAGATGCAGTAAGTAAGCCTTATAAAACTAACTTTCTGTCATATTTGCTGAAACTGACCATATGTTCGAGTAGAACTACATGAAGCAGGTAAATAAAAATAAAAATCGGTACCACCTATAGTCTGTAGTGCGATTTGCAAAAATCCACCGCTCCCTGTTCAGATGCACCAGGGGCCGGGGGGGATCTAACTGCGTGTCAATCACTGCTCAGACACACGCATATCGTAGCATCCTCCCTTCCTCCTTCCCTGCGCACAAGCTGCAGATAGGTTTCCTCCCCTTCCCCCCCTCTTCACACGCGCTCTATCGTGCACAGCTCTCCCTTGTGGGGGGAGGGGCTTAGGCAACTGTTTTGGGCTTTAGCGGAAAGGGGGGAGGGACTGAGAAGTTGTCAACATTCAAATTGTTTGGCTAAGTCCTGGATCTTCACAATCCTACCTACAGCACCTTTAATGCAGTTATCATGTTATTGACAACACATAGTTAAACACTTGAGTCTGTTTGTAGGTAAAACTGACATTTTCCTGAGTTGCTGTCTTCAGTTCGATTAATGATGGTGTAATTAGCTCAGTGCCCTTTACAAGAAAGAAAACATCCACAGGCTCGGAAAACACACATACGATTATATCAACAAAGAGTATCTAATAAAGGGTAGTGAGGCCACCTTTGTCCTTTTAGAATATTTGTAGTTTGCTCTGGATTGCTTTCAGGCAGGTGCTGACCTGTGTATAGTGGGATATTCTAGTGGGATAGCCTACAAATCACTAATGCAAGAATCAAAACATCCCATAGGTTAAATAATGGTTACCTCCCCTTTCTCTGCTTTGCCCACCCAGAGAATTTGGCCCACCCATGAGAGAGACACATCATGGCAACGAGCAAAGTGACAGTTGGTCAAGGCCACACCCCCACCCTTCACCTTTAACATTACAATTTGAAATATCCAAATCCAAGATACATTTGATACAGTTGCTATTCTGCTGGAAAATGAAAGCTCAGATGGGCCGATCTGGAATCTTGCTCCTTATGAGCTGACCGTAAGCCATAAATGAGGTCATAAGGAGCACCCCCTTGCTCTGCTTTGCCCGCCCTCGAGACTTCAGATACAGTATTAGGGGACCACTAAGGTCTATATAAAAGAGACTTCAGATACAGTATTAGGGGACCACTAAGGTCTATATAAAAGAGACTTCAGATACAGTATTAGGGGACCACTAAGGTCTATATAAAAGAGACTTCAGATACAGTATTAGTGGACCACTAAGGTCTATATAAAAGAGACTTCAGATACAGTATTAGGGGACCACTAAGGCCTATATGAAAGCATCCAAAGAGCACCATGTCATGGGACCTTTTAATCATTCGATTTACTGATTATCCAGAAAATCTCTCAAACACAATTTCTATAATTTAACATTCATCAAGTAAAAATTACCAGCTTTGTAAGGGTTTTCTTTGTTGATCTTGTTGAAGTTTTTATTTCTTGTTTGGTCAGACTGCCTATGTCATTTGAAGGCCTCTCTTTTGGCTGTACTAACTTGTTGGATTTTGTCATATTTATCAAAATCAGACCAATTAACAATGAAAGGGAGCATTACTCACAGCTGCTATTGAGTCTTACATAAATTCCTGTTCCTCTAAGCCTAAACATTGAGTATGTTTACATGTACACTAACATTCCACTTTTATTCCGAATAAGACAACGTTTCAAATTTGATACAGGTCATGTAAACGGCATATTCCGTTTGGATATCCCGAATAAAACCTTTTTTCCGCATTTAGCATTTTCCGTTTGAGATGTGGGATATGCTGGTATTATTCTGGTTTAAGAAGCATTCTTCGGACATCTATACAGTACAGCACATCCGGAATATGGGTCTCAATCGGGGTTTTTACCACAGTTTGCGGCCAGTTTACAGCTTATTGTCAGCTATTTCCGTTGCTATGGTTGTTGTACACAAACCAGCTAGCCAACAGTTTGGAAGCATGCCCAAAAGAAAAGGAGAAAAACAACTACTTTTCAACATTATGAAAGACTTGGATATCAACAGTTTTTTTTATAAAGGCACAAACATCGCAACGCCAACCTTTTCAAGAAGGTGGTTAATTAAAGGAATAAAAGTGTGAGGCTGTGTTTGAATGGTCAAACAAGTCCGCCACTGGTGGAAAACTTCCAAAATCCTGTTATGCACGGCTGCATGTAAACGGGAATATAAGTGGACTACTCTCTTTCATTAGCAATGTAAACCACTTAGTCAGAATATCGTCTTTTTCGGAACAAGGGCAAAAACCAGAATATTAATTGCATTTAAACATAGTCATCGTCTCTTTTGCCAGTTCAGCTGATGGGCTGTTTTTCATTAACCTGACTCCACCAGATGGATTGCTTCGCATTTGCTCGGCAAATCCATCTGGGAACTTTCCGTTGGAGAACTTTTGGGAAGGGGTGAAAATACTGGTTAGCTGATTGGATAAACCATCTGTCTATCACCTATGTTGGTGATAGACGGGCCAAATCAACCAATCAGATCAACGAAGCGTATGAAAATACAACCACAAGCCCCTGCTGCTGCAGGCAAAGCATAGCTCGTTAGCTCAGCAAGCAAGCAACATGTCGGTAAAGGATATTTGCCGTTTGTGTAACGAGAATTTACAAATAAAAGGCACCCTTTCAGGTTCCCGGTCCATATTCCAAAAGAAGGATCCAAGAGAAAAAAGCATTAGCGAGCAGCTAACAGAATTAGGGCTACAGCTGGCTGAAAATACTGGTTAGCTGATTGGATAAACCATCTGTCTATCACCACCTAAACCCGCCTCAAAACCAACGCTGATTGGCCCGTTCGTTTGGCGAACGGCTCCAAATTGGAAACTGTAGCTCACAAGATCAGGACGGTCTCACGAGGCTAGTTTTTCATATGTTGTCATGCAATTCCAAACTGCTCCACTCGCCAGATTACCTTTTTATGTAGCCTGGGTAAACCCTGATGAACTTCCGGCAAATTTGAGATTTGCTCTGCAGGTCAGTCTGGCGAAGAGCCCATTCAAACCCATTTCCAATGTTCTCAAAATTGAGGCACCAATCACAACCGCTGTGGCGGGGTTTACACCAATCACAACCGCTGAGGCGGGCTTAACGCGACGACGATAGTGCAGCAACGGCGAGCAGCTTTTTGTTTACATTCAACATGACGGCTACCGAAGCCGTGCTTCACGTGCTCGGCCATGACCGGCGAGCTGCAGGTCAGTCTGACATATGGCGATTTCATGGAGGTCAACGCTACAATTAACTGACAACAGAAGTTATACTAGTTACAGTTCTCAAGGACGCGCTGCACAACGGATAGAGACAGTCTCTTTTTCCTTTTCTTTTCTGCAACTTTTCTGCCGTGTGGCGTACCTGCTTCGTGAGTGTGAACGCGGGCGTGCCGCGCTATTCTGCGCATTACGTAGGGAACCTTATGAATTAACCTGCAACATGTCAGCTGTTTGGACGTTCTTCAGCATGTGTGCAGAAGATAACAAGTTTCCAATATGCAACACCTGCAAGGAAAAAGTAGGGCGTGGAGGGATGACACCAAAAACCAAAATCACATTTTTTTTGTTAGATATTGGATGTGAAAAGCGTCACCCGGATCGTTGGTCCTGATTGGTTGAAGGACTATCCAATGTGCCCAGAGGCATTTGAGTGGCGTCCGTTGGTGACGCCCCTTTAGAAATGAACTGTCAATGAACCTTCCCCAGACCCACTCTCAGTTACAACTGAGAAGGGTCTGGTGTCAACCAGGCTACTTTTTATGAGCAGTGAATCTCAAATTCAAGCACCAGCTATTAGGCTTCTTTGGAACTCATTGAGCTGCCCCGTTTGCTTTAACAACATCTATTGAAGTGATGATCGTCAGACTGCTTCCAAAGCTAACACGGCATTGTGGCTTTCAACTTCACATGACTCACCTCTGTAAATGTGTTAGCAGTTGTGATGGTTAATTTAAAGTTCATGTCAGTAATTATGTACTGCAGGTGTTACATCTTTGCACATTTCGAATGTGGGAAAAGTGGGTAGTAATGGCTTTTACATGGGAATAAATTACCAGTGAAAGGATGGATGTTCAACAGGGGGCCTGAGGCTGATTCCTTAAGCACATGCTACACAAGCATATGTGATATTACATATGGTATGTCATTCTGTTGCAAAATTACCAATTACTGACTGAATATTCTTTGAGAAATTTATTGAGCAAAAATGCAAGCATTTGAAGAATAAAGCTTCTCAAATCTGTGTATTTTTGCTATTTATATTATTGTCAATGGATTCTGCAACATTTGATTGATTTTTTTTTTTTTTTACTAATTTCAGACATGGTTTAGACTCAGCAATTAACCAATTATCTGAAAGATAATCAACAGATTAAGTGTTAATGAATATAACAATTAATTATAGCCCTATAGTCGCATGACTAAACTGGAACTGCTACCAATGCCCCTAGGCCCCAAGAAAATAAAATAATTTAAACTTCTACTTCTGCACAGTGTTTCTGATCATACATGTAAATAACATTTACACGTTGTCTGCATCGATGTCAGAGCCCATCGCAAACAAATGATTCCTATAGTAGAGCCATTCTGTAAACTATCCAGCTATTATGGGAAAAACAGATCCACAGCTTTTTTTTTCCCTCCACACAACAACATGCTACTGAATGACATGGCACTTGCCATCTTTTTCCTAAACATTTGCAAACACACCAGAGAGGTGATCACCTTGCAAAAAAAAAAGCAATTCCCTCTGTGCTCACCAGAAGCCAATCAATGCAACATTAAAAGGGACAGCTATAAGCGGCTGGCACTTGGCTCACGCATCTTTCTACACACACGACTGTCAATGCATTATGACTGAGGCTTTCAACTCAAAGACTATCCCTCTACAGAGAGATTGGATCTGGCGCGGAGAGAGAAAGCTCGACTTCTGGAGAGAGAGAGAGTGTCTGCAGTCAGAGTGGACTCCTGTTTCCTGCAGTGCGCGTAAATTTCAGTCTGGCTACACTGGTGCGGCACACACATCAGAGGTATCGGATAGTCTCCAACTCCCACTCTGTCATAGCAGCCTGTCTATCATTCATAACTCCACCGAGGCGCTGGGTGCAACAACACCCCAGGAGGAAAGACGGAGTCGCGCGCGTGAGCCAAATCCACTCATTATAGCCGACAGAATGAGTGAGAGAAAGTGCGCACTCCTGTGCTTCTTTTCGCCTGTGTGCTTCTATCTGTTAGTGCCCAATTTCACGGGGCACAAATGCGCGCACAGTTAAACTCACCGCTTACGAGCGCGCGCACATGCTCTCCCGCACAAGACTCCTATTCATTTGCCAGCTCTGTCAACCACAACACAGTATAGGCGGGGGCACACGCCCGTGCCTCTGTCACGCGCACAGGTGCAAACGCAAAACTTAACACTCTAATACGCATAACAGCCCAAAGCCATGCAAACTTATTTCTCTCTCTTACCTGTCCGCGTGAACTCCCCTGAACACACACGGCAGCTGATTAACGGCAAAAAAAAGGTGTTTGGGTTTGTCCCTCATTATTCTTTCCCTCCGCCTCTACCTTCAGTTGCAAAGTAACGCTGCCATCCTTCTCCAGGGCAGAGCTTGACTGCACGGCTTGCGGAGAGCCGAGACTCTCCCTCTCTCCGTGTGTGCGGGCGACGGGACGAGCGAGCCGAGCCGGTGAACGTGTGCGCATCTCTCCTCCAGAGCATCCTCCAATCCTGCCCGGGTACTGCGGCGACTCAGGCCGAGAAAGGCTCCCGATTGGTTGGTTTCCAGATCAATCAATGGCTATCAGGCTCGGACCGGCCTCCCCCTTACCTCTCTCTCTCTCTCCATTATCTCCCTCTCCTCCTCGGCTCCTCTCTTTCTCTGTTAACACGTGATTATATAAGATAGAGATCAGGAAGCGATACGTTATCCCTATCCCATTTTCTACCTTCCCTGACTGTCCCAATTGGAAAGAGACTGAAAAAAAAAACGCTGCATGTATGGTGGCTCAAAGTCTGGGCAGCAGCTCAGAACTGTGTGAGCTGCAGACTAAATGTTGCATAGATTTGTTCTCGTTTTAAAACTAGAAATGAAGTGTTTAAAGCCCTTTAACCATGCCAAAAAACTAAACGTTAGAATAACCTGGACTGCTTTTAAAATGAAGAAATAGTCTACGTCAACCTCTCTTTATACAGGTTAAAGGTCAAAATCTGGGATGTCAATAAAGCATTAAAACAATAGGCTACCATAGGCAACTCTTTAGTGAACTCATTACAGTGTTGAATGGATCTCCATAACAACACACAAGGAGGAGATTTAACCAAGTGTGATAGTTTATTTTGCTTATAAGGACTATGTTGTAAGAAGTATGCTGACTGACAGAGAGATGCACCAATTAGATCATGTGCAAGCCTTACTTAAGAAGATGGACTGAGGGTTAAATATATAGTGCAGTTGTGCAGACTGTGTGTGGCTTCGTCTCATAACCCTTATTTGATCTTCTCTGTCCTTGGCTGAACCGGAAGTTGTCCTGTACCTCCTCAGTGAAGGCCGTCCCCGAGGAGCAAGCATAGAGGAGGGATCATCAAGGAACTATAGCCGAGGAAGCACGAGAGCTGCCTTTCCTGAAGCCGTGCAGCTGAAGGAGTTGCTAACTCCGCCCATACATCTGACAAATTCTTGTGATGCTTCAGAGGAAAGCACGTCTCATCCCTCTAAAACACATTTGCTCGTTGCCTCTCTCTCCTCCCATGATTTCCTTGCGTCTCCCAATACATCCTCAGTGGGAGGGACTAAGACGCCAGGAAGCGAGGCAAGTGGAAGACTCGAGGAGGCAATTTAAGGGCTATGAGGTGTAGCCTGAGCGTGGCTATAGAGTGAAATAAGGAAGGAGCAAGGGGAAGACCTCCACTTTCGTAAGGTGATAGGATGTTATGGTCCAGTATTATGCTTTTAAAAGGTGTGGAGCAAAATAATTTTGTCAACACAATTCTTCCTACCAATGACAATTTTTTTTTTCTGTATCCCTACTAAGATGGAAATCTGGGATTCTTGAAAGCTCTATATATATATATATATATATATATATATATATATATACAGTGCCTTGCGAAAGTATTCGGCCCCCTTGAACGTTTCGACCTTTTGCCACATTTCAGGCCTCAAACATAAAGATATAAAACTGTAATTTTTTGTGAAGAATCAACAACAAGTGGGTCCCAATTATGAAGTGGAACGAAATTCATTGGCTATTTCAAACTTTTTTAACAAATAAAAAACTGAAAAAGTGGGCGTGCAAAATTATTCAGCCCCTTTACTTTCAGTGCAGCAAACTCTCTCCAGAAGTTCAGTGAGGATCTCTGAATGATCCAATGTTGACCTAAATGACTAATGATGATAAATAGAATCCAGCTGTGTGTAATCAAGTCTCCGTATAAATGCACCTGCTCTGTGATAGTCTCAGAGGTCCGTGTAAAGCGCAGAGAGCATCATGAAGAACAAGGAACACACCAGGCAGGTCCGAGATACTGTTGTGGAGAAGTCTAAAGCCGGATTTGGATACAAAAAGATTTCCCAAGCTTTAAACATCCCAAGGAGCACTGTGCAAGCGATAATATTGAAATGGAAGGAGTATCGGACCACTACAAATCTACGAAGACCCGGCTGTCCCTCTAAACTTTCAGCTCATACAATGAGAAGACTGATCAGAGATGCAGCCAAGAGGCCCATGATCACTCTGGATGAACTGCAGAGATCTACAGCTGAGGTGGTAGACTCTGTCCATAGGACAACAATCAGTCGTATACTGCACAAATCTGGCCTTTATGGAAGAGTGGCAAGAAGAAAGCCATTTCTTAAAGATATCCATAAAAAGTGTCGTTTAAAGTTTGCCAAAAGCCACCTGGGAGACACACCAAACATGTGGAAGAAGGTGCTGTGGTCAGATGAAACCAAAATCGAACTTTTTGGCAACAATGCAAAACGTTATGTTTGGCTTAAAAGCAACACAGCTCATCACCCTGAACACACCATCCCCACTGTCAAACATGGTGGTGGCAGCATCATGGTTTGGGCCTGCTTTTCTTCAGCAGGGACAGGGAAGATGGTTAAAATAATGGGAAGATGGATGGAGCCAAATACAGGACCATTCTGGAAGAAAACCTGATGGAGTCTGCAAAAGACCTGAGACTGGGACTGAGATTTGTCTTCCAACAAGACAATGATCCAAAACATAAAGCAAAATCTACAATGGAATGGTTCACAAATAAACATATCCAGGTGTTAGAATGGCCAAGTCAAAGTCCAGACCTGAATCCAATCGAGAATCTGTGGAAAGAACTGAAAACTGCTGTTCACAAACGCTCTCCATCCAACCTCACTGAGCTCGAGCTGTTTTGCAAGGAGGAATGGGCAAAAATGTCAGTCTCTCGATGTGCAAAACTGATAGAGACATACCCCAAGCGACTTACAGCTGTAATCGCAGCAAAAGGTGGCGCTACAAAGTATTAACTTAAGGGGGCTGAATAATTTTGCACGCCCAATATTTCAGTTTTTTATTTGTTTAAAAGGTTTGAAATATCCAATAAATTTCGTTCCACTTCATGATTGTGTCCCACTTGTTGTTGATTCTTCACAAAAATTACAGTTTTATATCTTTATGTTTGAGGCCGAAATGTGGCAAAAGGTCGAAAAGTTCAGAGGCGAATACTTTGCAAGGCACTGTATATATATCTATGCCATATATATATATATATATATATATATATATCCATGCCATATATATATATATATATCTATGCCATATATATATATATATATATATATATATATATATATATATCTATGCCATATATATATATATATATATATATATCCATGCCATATATATATATATATATATATCTAGCCATATATATATATATATATATATATATATATATATATATATATATATATATATATATGACTGTATTATTGCATGTTTCCACATACATTCCACATAAAGCCCTAAAAATTAAGCAAAAAAATGTTTCTTAGTCATCATAGAATTTAGCAAAACAATGCATTCTGATTACATTTTCAAAAGCAGGCTACCACACAGCCGACTCACAACAACCTGTTTTCACAGCCTGGATATGAAAACTCTCTGGTTCTGTGGGAATTTCTGAGTCTCAAAGTCGGCAAATCTGCTAAATTTGGCTTATTTATAATTGCGGTTTGCAAACATTTTCCCGTCTCTTCGGTTTTGCGCACAACTATGCGGGATAAAATATATTGTGAACCTAAATTGATCTGCGGGCCTGATCGACATTTGCGACAGGCCGGATTTGGCCCGCGGGCCTTGAGTTTGGCACACATGGCATAGATCATCAAATTGACCACAACTGTCCAGTTGTTGTGGAACTACAGTATCCTTACAATCACTAATCTCATTAAATGTTCCGCTCTGCCCACAATACCTAGCTTCTGTTCACAGACAACAGGGTGCATCAGTAGTCTGCCGTTGCGTTTAAAGTGATGGTTCAGAGTAATTCACCCTAGGGTCCTTTGCACCATGACCTCGAGCCAAACACCCCCCCAGAAGCTTTTCTCACCTGGGTCGAACATTGGGAGAGTTAGCGTAGAGTAGCGTTATCAGCTGAATAGCTTAGCGCAGGGGCTAATGGACCCACGTTTGTATCTCGTAAGTTACCCCACTAATAATGCCCGAAATGATACCAAACGTCTACAAGTAGTACAAATAGGTTATGCTCTCATAAAACGATGGATTGGAATGTTTGTAAGTACACCAGAAGTTTATGAACACTTGCCTGCTCTCTTCAGCTCTCTGTTTCTGCTGCTGCTACCTGCAGTTAGACGAGTGCTTAGGGCCGTCTACAAATTACTACACCGAAAAGAGATACAACAAAAATATTTATTAATTTAATGATTAAATAAGGTAATGTCTCCAAACTTACCTCAATTATTACTTGTCTCCTGCTAGTTATACTACAGCACTTACTTTAAAAAAAAAAGTTAAATTAAAAAATATTTTTGTTGCATCTCTTTTCGGTGTTGTAATTTCTAGACGGCCCTAAGCACTCGTCTTACAGCAGCAACAACAGCAGACCCAGGTGAAAAAAGCTTCTGGGGGGGTGTTTGGCTCGAGGTCATGGTGCAAAGTACCCTAGGGTGAATTACTCCGAACCATCACTTTAATACGAATTACGTTTTGTTTTTCATGTTTTCGAAAATGCATTGAACTGCTCTCTGAAATTCAAAATTGTATCTGCAACCATGAATGGATCTTTAAAAACACTTTTCTTCTCAGGCGTCTACACGTCTGGTGTGACTGTCACAGGGTCTGTTCTCCTGGGGCATTACGATGATGTTCGATGTATGACCATAATCTGACCGGGGATTGAATGCACAGACACACAATGGTAGCAATAACAAAGAGTGTCCAAACCGTGATTTTAACAGCACACACATCTCATCCCCCTAAAAATAATATATATATATATTTTTTTAAATCTCAAAAAAAAAAAATCCATTTTAGTGCTTCAAGTTAGAGTTTACGAATCTGTCTGTTAGGACAAACAATTACAGGTTGAAAGGGCTTGAAACAGGTTTAAAATCCTGTGTCGCTGTAGCCGATGCTCTGCACCTGTAACCCCGTCAAGAACAGAAACGTAGTTTTGGCAAATCGGAGGTTGTGGTGCCAGACTTCCGCCTTTGTCTGAGTCTCGCTCTATCTGATCTGTCAGAGGGAGAGCAGGAGTGCGGTTGTGACGTTTAACGTTGGTAGTCCCCAGAGAAAGAGAAGAAGTTGGTAATTTCATGGCGCAGATTAGAACCCAAAATGAAATGTAAGCAAACTAAAATTGCAGAACGTTAAAACATTGTGTCAAATTGGTCGTTATTACTGTGACTTCTGTTCCATCATGGTTTACATAGTGTCAAAAAACGTTCGCTGACGTTGTTGTTCAGTAGCTAGCTCAGAGATTATCAGCTAATGAAATTACTGATTTAGCAGGGCGTGTTAACACTTTTGCAAGGCACTGTATCCGCGTCACATTCTCATTAGGGGCTGAGCCCCCCTAAAGGTCTGATCCTAGGATCGCCCCTGGCACTCATTGTTCTTCTGCAGACCAACACATAAAGCTGCATAAAGATGTGATCCACAATAACATGTTTCACTTCTTCATCTACCCTGTGTCAGGCATACCTGCTTTCGTCATCTTGGTTTTGCAGTATAGATCTTGAGCAATAATGGACATCTAATGTGTTCAGTATCACGTACTTAATGTCTAGCATGGATGACTTCATGACGTCAATTTAACCCTTCATTATCCACTTTTCAGAATAATTACAAAATCCAACATATCTTAGGAAACCTTGTTTCTATTCTACAGCAAATCTATCAAACTTATATATGGCACACTTATCCAGTCTTGCACAAAGCATTGCTTTTTAAACACATTCAAACTTTTAGGCTCAGACCCTTCTTACCTTCCGTCCTCCTGTTCATGTCAACGGCTTTTTTCCTTTCAAAATGCAATCACCTATTGCAACCAGCACTTCTCAGCTTGGCTGCACTGCGTTTCCTGATTTTTAAGCCCAATTACACAGTCCTTTTTAGTTCTTTTTTGACAGTACGCTCTTATTCTTTGACTTTCACTCTTCAGCATTCTCTTCGTTTCTGTCAATCGATTAGTCAATCTGTCTGTCAGTCAGTCATTCTCGTTCAACTTCTCTCTCCTCCTCCCACTCTTCCACTCGCATGGACACACGCACGCACACACACACACACACACACACACACACACACACTCTCTCATTTCACTCAGGTACCCTTGGGCCGGCTGTTGAGTCTGCCCATGAATTCAGCCATGCTGTTGCTCACTCTGGATCCAAAGGGAAACTTAATGAATAATGAACAGAGCAGTGGAAGTAGAGGGTGAGGGTGTAGGATGAGGAGATGGACAGCACAAGAGAGAGAGAGAGAGAGAGAGAGAGGCCCTTCAGGACTAGGACACGATGGAGGGATGGAGGAAGGGCAACTTGTTAGTGTTCACCCATCAATTAGGCCACAGAGGAGACATGAAGAGAATGGAGGGTAATGCGTCATGGACCAAGGGAGGGGAAGGGGGGGGGGAGGGCTAGGTCTATAAACTAAAGAGTGTGCCTGCTGAGGAGACAGATTAGGCATCGGAGACAAGGCGAGATGAGAGTTAGAAGGAAGTGGACATGGAGAGGCAGGGGTCTTGAAGACGTCAGAGGCTCCTAAGCACACTGCCTCCAGCTTCATCTATCATCCAGGCCTAGTTCTTCCTGCCAACACAACTGTGTCTCTGGTCCTCATCCACAGTTGGCACACAGCTTCAAACACGCTCTAAAGTGGATGTGCTCAGTGTATTAAAACAAAAAATGTAATGACTCTCCTTGAAACTGCAGACAGGTGTTTTCATTCTCAGCACCCAAAGAAAAAGAAGAATCACACTTTCTTATATTCCAATTTTACATTATTGGTGAATGTCAGGGTGTGACTGTGTGGTAGATGGGCATGTACCATGTTCTGTTCAAAGTCTGTGTCACATCCCAGACCAACAATCTAGGTTGGCTTTTTGAAAACATGACCATGATCTTTCTCAAACCTGTTACTGCCTAGCCTTAGCCCTTAGCCAAAATGCAGGTGCAATGTCAATAATGTAAGATTAATTAAACTTACCAAATCATAGTCCTTTAATGTTATGCAGGGCTGAAGAAACATTCTTTATCATTGTTCTGTCCAAAACAAAATGTGTACTGCTAGCTTCACATTGTATGAGCAAGATCCTTTTTCACTTTCACTTGATTTTGTTAGGTTTTTATCTTCTTATCATTGTTTAAGATTAGTTTTCTTACCAGTACAT
The DNA here is from genome assembly GCF_010015445.1 of Perca fluviatilis. NCBI lineage: Eukaryota > Metazoa > Chordata > Actinopteri > Perciformes > Percidae > Perca > Perca fluviatilis. The sequence goes on from NC_053133.1 coordinate 23,229,242, forward strand.
GCGTTCAGAAACATGTCATTGACTCATAAAATACTGTAAAATCATTGATTGGATAAGCAATGTTAGAGTGTGTTACTTAACTCTGACTGGTAAAGCAAACGGTATCTTCTCTGTCTGCCCCAATTAGTATCTAACCAGCCACTGTGCAAGAGTTTTGATTGGTTCTCGTATCTGAACACTTCTTCCTTGTTGTTACCAGCACATACTGTAAGTGAGGCACATACTGTTTATTTAAATTCAAAATAGAGATATCCAAGTGCCAAGAATCTCACATTAAGGTATCGGGCCACAGCCCCTTTCTTTATTCCTTTTAATACTGTCTGTAGATCAAAGAAGGTTTACCAGACTCTGCACATCATGCAGGCACAATGCATTAGTCAGACTATGCGATGTATGTGTCACAGCGGAACATCCCATATAGGTAGGAGACAAAACCTTGTACTAATAGCCGACACCCTTTGTGCATCACACTCAACTTCCTGTCAATTACCTGCCACTATCACCTTACAGCAGCATTTCATTTCATTCTGGGTTTGATGTTAGGTTAAAACATAGTGTATGGATGGACAAAAATGATTTGAGGAAAAGAAATAGTAGTAAGCAGGCTAAAAACCTGTGTGACACTGATGCAAAGTGCTTTCAATGATGGTTTATTAATGAAGGAGAGCTTCTTTTAACATGAGTGTGAAACTCTGTAAACACAAATGCATCTCCCTAACAATATGCTGCACAGTGCTCTAAGGGTTACTCAGGTATCGATCCAAAAGGCCATTTCTCTGCATGACGTGTTTTTAATGACAGGTCGTTAAATCATTTAGCCGTGGGGGCTAATTGCTGAAGAACCTTTCACGATACACTGAGATTACAATGTGTTCTCTGGACAAGTCTGCAAGCAGTTTACCTTGCGAGGACATACCAAATAGCCAGTGTATGTTGTTGTTTTAAAATGGTGCAAGCTGATTCTGTGGACGCTCCCATATATAAGAGATATTTGGTCAATTAATTTTCAGCTAAGCAGAATTGAGGGATTACGCACTTGAGTGAATCTCATTTCAAGCTGCTGGTTTGGGTGGGTGTGTGCACGGGAACTGCTGTGGACACAGACAAATGGCGGAGGCAGCGAGCTCCGCTGGAGCTGGGAGACACATATCAGCAGGGTATGACTGGGAATTTGTTTGCCTCCCGCAACGCATCTAATTTATATGTGGTTGACGAGCATCAAGGTTACCCCTTACCTCGCCATTAAAAATCCAAATACAACTCTTCCCTCAGTGGAGAATACTGTACTGTCATTACTGTTACCCATGAGCACTTACCCAGCCTTAAGAAATTACTGCTCAGGTATCAAACAAATAGTTGGTTTCAGCTACTGACTCGTTAGAATGCATCAAACGTCTTGCTGAAAAAAATGCAGCCTTTTAGAGGCAGGTAGTCATGCACAATGGTTTATGGGCTGGTTACAGTTAGATATGAACACTGAGTATTTGTACAGTTAACATTTCAGGAAATGTGCTGCCAGTAGGTAAAGGAAATACAGCATTTTAAAAGAACACAGACATTGGTGAAGCCATAACTTTTGAATATTTAACTTGTTTTTTCTAACCGAAAACATCAATTAAAACAGCAGATGAATATATTGTATTGTCTTTAAAACACAAGGGTTTCATATTCCCAACCCACATTTTATACTGCCATTAATTATGAATTCACACGATCTGATTTACAATACAAACACAGGCACTGCTGGGTGAGAAGGAGGGGAGAATGTCAAGAGTCAATCTGTTTTACACAGGGGGAAGTTTACATGCAGCTTATTTACATTCAGCTCATATGGATATAGTGCAACTGTTGGAGTAACTGACAGTAACTGCAAATCATATGACACAATAATAGCCGTATAATTGAAAATATAACAACTGGAACAAGAAATTTATGAAAAAAAACAAAAAAAATCAATCCTATGAGAGAATAGAGTCATTGACTTTCAAATTTGAGTTTCTTTGCACTTGTGTATCAAAAGGCAGCATTGGCTCAGCTCTGTTGCTCTGAGTGATGACTAAACACAGGAAATGGTGTGAGTAGGGAGACTCTGTCAAGAGTTATAATTCCTAATGGGCCGAGTGCACTCGTGACTGAACGATGTAGCTGCTGCTAATGAAATCAAGAGCTATCATTTATAGAAGTGGGTCAATACATTCAATTCCTTATCAAAGTATGGAGAACTCATTCAAATAAACTGCTTCAACTAATGATGCCTTTTCATTATTGATGAATCTGTTGATTTTTTTATTCATACAATTTCAAAACATAGCGAAAAAAACATATCGCCAATCTGTCACAAACTCCTTTACTAAAAGTATCTGCAAAACATTAACTGACAATGTATTTAATTAGTTTTTCCTCTGGCTCCTGGCAACTGAATCATATTCAGCATTCAGGCAAATCAAATCTCTTGAATAAGGTTCGGGGAAGATGGTGATCTTAGTTGAATACTGAAAAAGTCGACAATGACACAAGAAAGGACATGTTTTTAATAAATCACCAAAACCAAGATTTCGTCCTAACCTTAACCCTCTGAGCCTTACGGTATTTTTGACAAATGATGGTCATATCCAACTAGTTCTGCCCTTGGCTGATTCCTCTTCACTATATACGATCTTTGTGTCATCTGCAATGACGGACCAGAACCATTGGTTTACACGACGTAAACAAGCTTTTGATTGGTCAGAATGGTCTCCCAGAGCATTATGGGAAAATCCAAACGGCAGTTAGCATCAAAGCTAGTGGCGATAAACGACCAAAAATTGTGTAGATAAAGTGTATCAATCTTGGCTGTAACAGTTTGGATTTGTTGCACAAAGACCCCAAAAAACTATGCAGTTTTTTGTCGTATACGTCAAGCTCAAGCTCAGGCTCATAGGGTTAACCCATGTCAACCTGGTGTCAAAATCCTGTGCTTACATTCTACATGGCCACCATTCGTGACCACCACCAATCTTACGAAATATGTGATCATTATAATAATAATATAATCATGATAATAAAATAATTATTTTATGATAAAAAAAATAAAAAGTACCCAACACAATTTCCCAGAGTCTAAGGTGGCACCTTCAAATTGCTTGTTGTGTCTAACCACTAGTCCAATACCCAAAGATAATCTATTTACAAGGATATGAAACTAAGTAATCAGCAAATGCTCACATTTATGGAACTGCTTGAATGAATAATGTAAAATAGTGAACGGTCGGCAGTCCGAGAGCACAATGCCCAGAGATATCACTTTCACGATATAGAAGTGCACTTGGGGAATGCAGATTTCCGCCAAGGCATGCCCCTCTCACAATGTTAATACAGTGTGAATTTTCCGATTATTCTGACACCACATGAATGCAGTACAATTACTCTATGTGGCAATGTTGACAAAAGTGAAAAATAAGTAGTGTATCCACCTTGTGATTCCCATCCGCTCCAAAATAAAATGGATTCTTCCTTGGCCCATGCTACAACCTTCCACCAAGTTTCAATAAAATTAGGCCAGTAGTTTATCTGTAATCCTGCTAACAAGCAAACTAACACCCAAACAAACCGAAAACATAACCTTCCTGGTGGAGATTAGTCAATAAGTGATTCATTATGATTAATTTATGTATGTCAAAGATACATTGTTCATTTACTAAAGTGGTGATACTTCACAGTCGATTAGTGAAATATACATGAAGCAGAGAGGAAAAGGCAATGACCTTGAAAACCTCTATAATGCACAATAAGAAGTCGGGCCCCAGCGCTCTCATTCCCATCCTACTGTACCTGAAGGCTTAACTCTGCGGGATACCCTCATCCTAACCTCAGAAATACTATGGCAACCTGGCAACCTTGATGAGTGTCTTTGAGCTGTGAAATAACAGCAGATATTCCTGGAATGCTGTTTTTGTCCTCCAACCCATGTTCACCTCCTCCAGTTGGTGCTTTTTCACATCTTAGGAAGCTCCAATCAGTTGACACTTTGTACAAAAACTGACATGTGAAGACATCTACAGTACTACAATAAGTGGCTGCAGGAATATAATTAGGAAAGGATAACCTATGTTTACATTTACTTATATACAAATGTGAGGTATCCTACTTAATACTTTTTCTCAAATACATTAATTTGATAAACATGGCCAAACTTATGTGGATAGCCCTATCCACATGTTTTATGTGCTTTTGGTCTTAAGCCGGTTTTCATGGTTTGGGTTTGATTCCAATGAAGAAAAATCATATTCTCTATGGATCTGGCTTTGTACTTGGGCCTTCCCCAGACTGATGCCATTGTTTTCCTGTGATGTTAAAGAACTTTAATGGCTTACACAGAACTCTGACCTCAACTCCATCGAACATGAACTGGAAAGCTGACTGTGAGCCAGACCTTATCGCGCAACAGGAGTGGCAGACTTCACTTGTGGCTGGCTGAATGGGAGCACATCCCTGCTCCACCTTGAGCATGCAACCAGGGGCGTAAATATAGAGAGGGGCCCTTCGACAATGTGTTCGGCGGAGAATGGGACATTGCAAATAATCAAGATTGCCACCTCCATATATAAGCCTCTGTTCAAAGAAGAAATCACGTTAACTTAAAAACAAGTACAATTTACTATATTGGCCCTTGAGGAGGCAAACAAATGGCTTTAATTTATTTCAGTAAAATAATCAATTAGATCAATAATTTCTTATTTTCATTGGTCGTTTGGTCATACAGATATGCAGTGATGATTGCTGGGTAATGTTGTCCAATGTCAAGTCTCTATTTGATCATGTGACGAAATTATATAAAATAAGTAGCTAGTTAGGCACATATCGCAAGACTGGATGAGCACATCTGTCGAGCAAGCAGCCATGCCTTTGAAACAGAACAGGGCCCCTCATAGTAGTGTGCACTGGGGCCCCTCATAACTACCTTACGCCACTGCGTGCAGCACTAAAGTGCTTCTTACTAATACCAAAGTAATAATTAAACAAAAATAAAACATAACTAAACATAAAATAACACTCTTTCACCTAATTAAATTTAAAATGTTTACTTAAGCATATATCCATTGTGGTACTACAAATACTTTTACCAAAGTAAAGGATGTAAATGCTACTTCTACCACTGTTTTTAGATTAGTTTGATTTTGTCTCATAAAAACATGTAAATGCAATTGTGGTATTATTTTGTGTCTTACTCCAATTGAAAGGTCACATTGTTATTTCTGTAACATGGCATCCTAAACCCTTACCCATTGATTTGTTAGAAAAACATACCCGTTCCAATTATAGTGTCTGATAAGACTGAAATGTAGCTGTGATTGAATTATTTAACATTTCACATGGTGAGGTATACAGCATTAGATATGCTATGTTGTGTGAAGCATGACATTGTAGGCAGACAATTTTTTTTTTCTTGCAGTCGTTCTTACATTAGAGTGAATAATGGTACATTTGCAGCCAGATGATGAAATGATAACAGTATGTCACAAAGTATACATGTTTCGCAGGTTAATGTTGTAAACTCTCCACTACTGTGTGCTCCTGCCTCTGGCAGCGCCCCGAGGATCTCTGTCCTCCCATGCACAGAGAGCTCATTTAGAGACCCAAAGTATCAGGTCTGACTCAAAGAGTTATGTTTCCTGCTGAGACAAAAAGTGAGAATTATTTGTAAAAAAAGAAAAATTAATCAAATTCTGAAAAGTTTTAGATGACATGTCAATTTATGTGATTATTTCACTAAATGACCTGAATACTTAGTTTTCGTACTTATACATTTAATAACTTATGGTGACAGTGGATTTAAAGGATTTTTACGTCAATGTGACGAAGTACCTTCGTTTGGCAGGTATTTCATTCACTGGATTAGCCTAAAAGAAAAAGCATCTGGGGTTTTTTAAGCTGTAAATGATTTTTCAATTGAATATCCAGGTGATGTTTGCTATATGAAACATATTTGATCTGTTCTCCATCTAACTGCTTTCACTGAGCTTGTTGTTTGTCTGTTTTCTGTATAATTAACCACTGTCGGTTATTATTGTGCTCCTGTTATTGTATTAAAGAGTTACAGGGCATTGTAAAAGAGCATGTACTCAGCCAACCCACTTCATAAGAATAACGATTAAATAATGAATACCAACTGTTGATATTGCAATGCAAAACATCTAATCACAGCCTTGTATCAGGGTATATGTCGCTCACCTCTAAATGGCATTATGTTAATTGTACATACAAAATTGTATTTCTTTGCAAAAAGACAGTGGTCAAAAGACATCAATAATCCATAAAATGGTTGATGTTCATAAAACAATGGGCTTATAAACAGCCAAAAATTTTATCAACAGTCGGTGACACACCTTGAACACAAGTAACACGATCTCAACTACATCCTATGAACTGCAACGACAGGGCTGTCATCAGCAGATAGTTTGTCATCAAGACAAATACGCAGTTAATAGAAAACTTGACTTCTGAACAATTGGGGATAAAAAGGTTTGATAAGTAACCCCTTTTTCCTATAAATTATCTTTACAAGACATAAGCTATGAAACACAAATCCACTTAATCTCTGCTGTTAACATGTTGATGAACACAGCTGTTTGTATTGGTGTGGCCCATATTATATATTATCATTATATTTAAAGTAATGAGTTGGTGCCCAACCACAGTATCACAGCGTGGCAACCACAGAATATGAGACCATTTTTACACAACATAAGTACCCCACTGCGCGAACAGTGCCGCCTCACAGCGTCCCCATGTGTTATAAATATGTTAACCTACAGTAAATACCTGACAGTCTGTTAATGTCTCAGTTAACAAGCTCAAAAATACTCAAAGTCCCAGTGGTGAGCTTAAAAATATATACTTTGAAACATTTTGAAATCTCAGGATATACAGTATATTGTTAATAAAAATGCATGGGCTTACTTATACTCTAAACTTTATAAATATGAATGCTTAAACATATGTTTTACAGTATATCCAGTAAAACCTATAAACATATAGCCTCTATATCATATTTGAAATATTAAATAATGAATGACAGATAAATATTTTCTAATCCAAATAAACATGGGTTTTTTTGTTATATAAATTGCTGTGCAGTACAACTGCCTGCTTTGTGCTCATTACAGTGAAGGAGACAGAGCTCATTTAGCAGGATTAAAGGGCTTACACCTCCGTCATCTCAAATATTGTGGGTAGTGGTTTTAAGGTCAGTCGCCTTCCAAAAACACACAGAACTTGCTTGATAAACTGGAGGACTCTTGACACGGTGCCTTAGTTATTTGAGGAATGATGGATTTAGACAAACTTGCTGTTTGTACAAAGACAAACACTTTCCTGAGAAGTCACAGCCCCAGCAAACAGCACAAAACCACATTTGGCCTTTGAAATGATCCACTTCACTCCACTTAATTAATCCTTTTGTGGAGTAAGTAAGAATGTTTATAGGTATTTTGTCCTTGCTGACAGCTCCAAATAGAAATAAAATGGCTCCCTAAATTTAAATTCTATTAATAATAGTATGTGTGTTTGTTATTGTCATTTCATTTCTGTTGGTGACTCACTCTGCCCTTTGAATCATTGATGTGATCAATACTGAGTCCGAGTACAGCAGCTGCGGATGAAATCCAAGTCGGATTTTTAATATCAGGGAAGGCACAGTGACCACAAGGCATTGAATCCTCCATAATAATAGCTGCATGACAGACTGCATGGCGGATGATGGTCAACATCTAATGTATTAGAATTAATTAATTGTATCTTTAGGGTCAAAAACCTTGTGGTGCAGCCAATAATAGTGGATATCTTTGACTAAGTGACTCCACATTGTTGAAATGCACATGAACGAGAAGTGACTCCAAACATGCATTACTGTTCGTGTAGAGAAAAGCTCTGTCATAGCTCACTTATTGACGCTGCACTTCTATTACAAATCGGAGCACTAGGTTAGTGCTAGCCAATGAGCAGGGTAAAAAAAAGCATTTCTGACCAAACAAACCATAACAACACGCTTGCTCAAGGGATTGATATTAGACATCAGAATCATAAACTTGGAGAGATTAACTATGCAACATGTACTATACCATGCTCAAACGAGACTGTCCTCCCCCCAAAAATGACCCCATATGTCTTTTGTTGAAGCAGCAGTCACGACCCATCCTTGCGTTTGAAGTGGCAGCGCCCTCTAGTGGCCACAGAAAGTAAGAAAAAGATGCAAGCAAAGCAGGAAGTCAAACAACGGGAGACCACTGTTCGTGTTTCGCTCTTGTCCTGCATGTAATTAAACCATACATTTTGTAACCCCACCCATGATCTTTTCCTAAACCTGAACTGTCCCGTTCTTGTGCCGCATCGACGTCAGTTAAATGTACGTCCCGACCCAAAGCGTCCAAAAGTGTTGCCAAAAGTCCCAACTAAGCACATCTAAAAATTACGCCAAAGGGCTAGATGCTAAAGGAGACTTTTTGCGTAAGTAACAAATGCCAAAATGCACATGACCAAGCGTTGCTTTTTGACGTGCTAGGAGTGAGAATGTGTGACAACTATTTAGTCATATTTTTATGAAATTTTGTGTTTGGGACATATTTGGGAACATAGCTAATAAGTGGACAAGTGGATTATTAGCTGATTGGTTGACAAGTTTCTGTGAAATTTTAGAATTGTTTTCTCTTCTATAATGGGTTATTAATTAGATTTGATTTGGTTGAAGTATCACATATAGTACAACTTGTAATACATTTTATTTAAGAAATATCTTTTTATAAAACACTTTCTGTAATCAGGGACTGCAAAAAATGCTGCTGCCACACAATAGTAAATAAGGATATCATGTTTAAGTCTTTAAAGGTAGCCAGTTATGATTTAACTATGCTTACAATTTGGCTACATGGCAAGTAAATTTGGAGAATCAGCTAAAGGCCACATGTGTAGAAACAGATCAGTCTACTGTATTTTAAGAGCGTCACAATGACCTAAGACACATCCTATTTCTCTGCAACATCGGTTCCAAACCTAGCCGAGGACTATTGTTGCATGTCACCTTCTTTTTTCTCTTTCCTTTAATTTTCTCAACCTTGTACTGTTAAAAATAAAGGAAAAAAAGGGTTACAAAATTAAAATAAAATTGAGTTAACTGTATTTTGTACTGTATGTGTGAATTGAAAGTACCTTAAATTCTATTCAAGATTTCAGACATTCAGGATTGCAGACCATAAATGTTGTTCTAGATTTTTTAGACATTTATCAGGGAAGAAGAAAGATCTTAAGGGACCTATGTGAGAAAGAGGTCCAGTAATATTTATGGTTGGATTTATGGATGGCGGATGGTCATGGGTCAAAAGGTTTCACTCTCTGGCAGACAGGGTTCGCCACAGTCTCTGTCTGCAGATCAGCTTTACTAGGCTATACTATGTTTTAACCCTTAACCATAATTGATAGATATATAAGCTTGGTGAAATAGATCTTATACTGCAACTAACATTTTATACTGTTTGTGAAACATGGTTTAACTCTATAAAATAGTATAGCAATGGAGTTTTCAGGAAAGGATGACACATATCAAACCCTTACTGTACAAATCTTTACAATAAAACATAGTGTGCTACCTTTTAGATGGGAGAACATGCAGAAAATAGTACTTCCTCATATTTGTCAGAATATAGGGTACTTTTGATAAGCACTCTGAAGCTTTTAGTGGATGTTGTGTACCATGAAATAAATGAGAGTAATATTTAGTGACAGTTGAAATTGCAATATGTTCTTAGAATTGCAGGAATACATGGGGAACATTCAAGGGACCAACCTTTTAGTGTTGAAGTCTCAGTCAGCCTGTGTCTCAGCTTGTGTCCCACAAACAGAAACTAACGCTGATAGGCCTGAGGATGACTTTCAGTATCTTTTACAGCCTCTTATATGGTTGAACACAGTTACTGTAGTTCGAAGGCATCACTGGCATGGATACAGGTTACATATTGGTAGTGGCTTTAAGAGCTTCTCTCATTATGCTGAGTCAAGAGCATTTGATAAAACATGAAGTGACAAGCGTGTTTTCTACAGCAACACCACCTAAACGTCTGAAAGGGAATTGCTGTAGACGAGAGGAGCAGGAAGGTGCCTGAAGACTGAACCAAATTTTTCAGTGGAAATTGACACTGTCAGATGTCATTCACGTAAAGAGGAGGCAATGTAGAGACACCTGTGTCACTCAAATTGTCTTAGACCCCAGGACTAGAGTCCGCAGACAGGAAATGGTGACAGAAAGTGATAATACAGAAGTCACGTAACAACGGGAAAGCACTGCATTCCTTTCAACAGAGTTTGAGAGTTTAAGGTATATAAACACTATACAAAGTTACATTTTGAAGACCCACACTTTTCTTAGGGCTAAAGTCAAAAGATAAAAACAAAACAGGAAAGAAGAAAGTAACTATAAAATGCTATTTAAAGAAGGAATACTTCACCCTTAAAATGGCCATTTGTACATCAATTACTCACCAAGCGTTGCCTTGAATTCATGAAGAAATCTTTGTTATTGACGTATGACTCAACGGAGAATCAAAGAAACGGAGAAACGTCTTGATGCATTGACAAATTAGGGGTCCAGGGGTTGATATAGTTTTTCTGTTATTAAACATGGACCCCTATTTCTTCAATGCAGCAAAACCTCTCCAGTTTTTGATTCTCCATTCCCCATGGAGCGGTGAATGAAGAATCAAAACTCGTCAATTATTTCAAGGCAACCCTAGATGAGTAATTGTAATACAAATGGTCATTTTGAGGGTAAAGTATTCCTTTAAGTTTGCTGGGGAGTTCTCTGTTTGACCCATAGCTGCTGTAGGTCATGAATGAAAGAAAAGTCATACCCATTTCTACTCTAATGAATATCCATCCATCTTCGTCCGCTTATCCGGTATCGGGTCACGGGGGTAGCAGCTCCAGCAGGGGACCCCAAACTTCCCTTTCCCGAGCCACATTAACCAGCTCCGACTGGGGGATCGCGAGGCGTTCCCAGGCCAGGTTGGAGATATAATCCCTCCACCTAGTCCTGGGTCTTCCCCGAGGCCTCCTCCCAGCTGGACGTGCCTGAAACACCTCCCTAGGGAGGCGCCCAGGGGGAATCCTTACCAGATGCCCGAACCACCTCAACTGGCTCCTTTCGACGCGAAGGAGCAGCGGCTCTACTCCGAGCTCCTCACGGATGACTGAGCTTCTCACCCTATCTCTAAGGGAGACGCCAGCCACCCTCCTGAGGAAACCCATTTTGGCCGCTTGTACCCTGGATCTTGTTCTTTCGGTCATGACCCAGCCTTCATGACCATAGGTGAGGGTAGGAACGAAAACTGAACGGTAGATTGAGAGCTTTGCCTTCTGGCTCAGCTCCTTTTCGCTCACAACGGTGCGATAAATTGAATGTAATACCGCACTCGCCGCGCGATTCTCCGACCAATCTCCCGCTCCATTGTCCCCTCACTTGCGCAACAAGACACCAAGGTACTTGAACTCCTTCACTTGGGGTAAGGAACTCATTCCCTCCCGGAGTAGGCACTCCATCGGTTTGTCTGCCTGTGAACCATGGCCTCCGATTTAGAGGTGCTGATCCTCATCCCGACCGCTTCACACTTTCGGCTCGCGAACCGATCCAGTGAGTGCTGAAGGTCACAGGCCGATGATGCCATCAGGACCACATCATCTGCAAAAAGCAGCGATGAGATCCCCAGCCCAACCGGGCAACCCCTCTCCACCCCGACTACGCCTCGATATCCTGTCCATAAATACTACAAACAGAATTGGTGACAAAGCGCAGCCCTGGCGGAGGCCAACCCTCACCTGAAACGGGTCCGACTTACTGCCGAGAACCCGGACACAGCTCTCGCTTTGGTCGTACAGAGATTGGATGGCCCTGAGAAGGGACCCCCTCACCCCATACTCCCGCAGCACCTCCCACAGTATCTCCCGGGGGACCTGGTCATACGCCTTCTCCAGATCCACAAAACACATGTAGACCGGTTGGGCATACTCCCAGGCCCCCTCCAGGATCCTTGCAAGAGTGAAGATCTGGTCCGACCAGGATGGAATCCGCATTGTTCCTCCTCAACCTGAGGTTCGACTATCGACCGAACCCTCCTTTCCAGCACCTTGGAGTAGACTTTACCGGGGAGGCTGAGAAGTGTGATACCCCTGTAATTGGCACACACCCTCTGGTCCCCCTTTTTGAAAAGGGGAACCACCACCCCGGTCTGCCACTCCTTAGGCACCGTCCCCCACTTCCACGCAATGTTGAAAAGGCGTGTCAACCAAGACAACCCCTTCTCGCCTGCACACCCAGAGCTTAAGCATTTCTGACGCATATTATTAATCCCTGGGGCTTTGCCACTGTGGAGTTGTTTAACTACCTCAGCAACTTCCACCAGGGAAATTGACGACAATCCCCCATCATCCTCCAGCTCTGCCTCTACCATAGAGGGCTTTTAGGATTTAGGAGTTCCTCAAAGTGCTCCTTCCACCGCCCTATTACCTCCTCAGTTGAGGTCAACAGCGTCCCATCCATACTGTACACAGCTTGGATGATTTCCCGCTTCCCCCTCCTGAGGTGGCGAACGGTTTTCCAGAAGCACCTTGGTGCCGACCGAAAGTCCTTCTCCATTTCTTCTCCGAACTTCTCCCACACCCGCTGCTTTGCCTCTTTCACGGCAGAGGCTGCAGTCCTTCGGGCCCCTCGGTACCTTGCAACTGCCTCCGGAGTCCTCTGGGATAACATATCCCGAAAAGACTCCTTCTTCAGTCGGACAGCTTCCCTGACCACCGGTGTCCACCACGGTGTTCGTGGGTTACCGCCCCTTGAGGCACCTAAGACCCTAAGACCACAGCTCCTAACCGCGGCTTCAGCAATGGAAACTTTGAACATTGTCCACTCGGGTTCAATGCCCCCAGCTTCCACAGGGATGCACGAAAAGCTCCGCCGGAGGTGTGAGTTGAAAGTCTGTCGGACAGGGGCCTCCTCCAGACGTTCCCAATTTACCCGCACTACCCGTTTGGGCTTACCAGGTCTGTCCAGAGTCTTCCCCCACCGCCTGACCCAACTCACCACCAGATGGTGATCAGTTGACAGCTCCGCCCCTCTCTTCACCCGAGTGTCCAAAACACACGGCCTCAGATCAGATGAAACGATTATAAAATCGATCATTGATCTTTGGCCTAGGGTGCTCTGGTACCAAGTACACTTATGAGCATCCCTATGTTCGAACATGGTGTTCGTTATAGACAATCCATGACTAGCACAGAAGTCCAACAACAAACAACCACTCTGGTTTTAGATCAGGGAGGCCGTTCCTCCCAATCACGCCTCTCCATGTGTCTCCATCATTGCCCACGTGTGCGTTGAAGTCCCCCAGCAGAACTATGGAGTCCCCCACTGGAGCCCCATACAGGACTCCACTCAAGGTCTCCAAGAAGGCCAAATATTCCGAACTCTTGTTTGGTGCATATGCACAAACAACAGTCAGAGTTTTCCCCCCCACAACCCGCATGCGTAGGGAGGCGACCCTCTCGTCCACCGGGGTAAACTCCAACATAGCGGCGCTCAGCCGGGGGCTTGTGAGTATCCCCACTGGGCAATTCCGGAGAAGAAAAGAGTCCAACCCCTATCCAGGAGTATGGTTCCAGAACCGAGACTGTGCGTAGAGGTAAGCCCCACCAGATCTAACCGGTAGCGCTCCACCTCCCGCACAAGCTCCGGCTCCTTCCCCCACAGAGAGGTGACATTCCACGTCCCCAGAGCCAGCGTCTGCTGCCCGGGTCTGGTCCGTCGAGGCCCCTGACCTTCACTGCCACCCCTGTGGCAGCGCACCCGACCCCAGCGGTTCCTCCCACAGGTGGTGGGCCCATGGGATGGAGAGGGAGTTGCCACGTTGCTTCTTTGGACTGTGCCCGACCGGGCTCCGTGGCAAACCCGGCCACCAGGCGCTCGCTGACGAGCCCGCCATCTGGGCCTGGCTCCAGACGGGGGCCCCAGGCTTCCTCCGGGCAGGGTAACTTCACCTCTTCCTCGTTGGCTCATAGGGTTTTTGAACCATTCTTTGTCTGGCCCCTCACCTGAGACCACTTTGCCTTGGGAGACCCTACCAGGAGCACACAGCTCCAGACAACACAGCCCTCAGGTTCATAGGGACACACAAACCTCTCCACCACGATAAGGTGATGGTTCCCGGAGAGGCTCTAATGAATATGTTTCTGAGAATTCCTGCTTTCAATTTTGTTCAATAACAAACTCAACTAATTAGATTACTTGCGCCAACAGAGCAGCTCTGCTTCTATTAAATGTTCATATTAATCCAGTCGGCCTCATTTGGATTACACATTGTATAACCTCGAGTTATTTAAAAAGAACTGCATTGTTGTTGTTGTTGTTGTTGTTAACAGAAAATGGGGGAGTTTCTTTACCTTTTGTCTGCTGGGATAGAATCAAGCCCACCATTGACCATGAACAGAAATAAACAGTAAGGAAATGGGACAGGTTTTTGTCTTTACAGAACAAAAAAGGTTTGGTGCACACAATGAAGGCTCATTATTATTAGTTTTTAACTTGTTTTCACACAAGAAAAAGCCCAGATTTAATAAAACTTTGACAGCGATAAATGTACACCCCAATTATATGTCCCCACGGATTAAACAATTCTAACTTTCCACAGACGTTCACAGTAATCAGGCTCCGCTTGTAATGGCAACAGTTTGGAAAAATCTTCTGGTAACATAAAGCAAAGGCAAAAATAGGAAGTATAAATGACCTGTAAGCCCAGACTCATTAGCAAAGTGAATAATAAAACCACAAATGATAGAGATAGTGTTTCTGCAAATTACATTTTAGAAATCAGATTCACACAATAATAAACAAAACACAAAAAGCTTGATAATGCCCTCTAAAATATAAAGCTGAAAACAAAAAAAATAATGAGCTGTGGAATGAGTATAGTGAAGCTATAGAATAGGTGTAAGAAGTTCAGATGTCAGGAATAATGATGTCCCACCAGTGACAATAACTGTATGGACTGGTATAGAACACATCGTCACTTCTCCATACATTTATCACACCTTCTGCCAACCAACAACCCCGCCCCCCACACACTGCCAAAGGCTTTTTGTGTGAGAATTGGCTTGTCTTTGGTGTTATGGCACAAGTGTGAAACAAACCCAGAAGCCCACAACACCTGCAGCATCAGGATCAGCTGTGTTTTCTGACCTTGTGCCTTCTATATGATTATCCCTATAGTGCCCAACAACACAAACCTAAATGAGAGTTACAACAAAAATCTACTTTAGGTGGAATATCTGGCTCTGCTGACCTATATTACCAATATTATCAACAGTTGTTTAAATAAGACTGAGTGCTCTGCAGATTAGAGACTGAATTTGGTCAGCACGCAATTACACCAAATGCAGAGAAAAGAGCATTTTTACATACTGATCACATTTTATGTATATATATATAAAAACGCCTGTTTTATACAAAAATCATTTTCATACTCATTCAGTAAAGAAAAATAAGCATTTTGAGCAAAAATCTGGATCCAAAAAGACATCATGCACAAAAGTTATCTTAAGAAAAAGTTTACTTCCCTCTGCAACATTTACTGTGCAGATCAGGTGTGGTTTAAATCTGCAATATAACTGCAACTATACACTCTTTCAGTATTGGCTGCTTTGGCACAGTACACACTCTTTTCCTTTGACAATAAGGCTCCATAATCTTGGAGCAAAAAGATGCTCTCCCACTGAGAAGTGAGACTGTTCACAAATGTTTCAAGCTTCCTGATCTGTGCGGGTCCTGCTTTAGTTCTCGTCTCCCACACAGCATGTTCCTCTGGAGGCAGCACTCATTATGTTCTATAACACCAAAGTACTCTAAATGTTCTATAACACCAAAGTACTCTAAATGCATTGAACATGTCTCACATTTACAAGCACATACTGAACATTACTGTGACTGTGTGCTATCTAGGAAAACATCAAAAGACATTGTAACTATACATTTTCAACAATGTTAATAATAGTGTATAGTAAGTACATAGTGTATTTATATTTAAAGTTGTAACGTAATATCTAAACCTAACAGTCGCAGTTTGGTTAGGTTTAGCCAATAGAACTACTTAGTTAAGTTTAGAAAAAGACCCTGATTTGTTACGATACTTCACATCTGAATTATACCCCTTGACGCAGAACATGGCAGAGTTCCATTTGTTCCGGAAAGTTTCATAAAGGTAGCCTGGCTCCTCCTTCCAACGTACTTCCGCTCAATTTTCATTTACCTTCAGTACATCGTCTGGGTTGGCGGAATATTTGCGTTTTTTCTCTGGCCAATCTTTACTGGTCCAATCAGTGAACAGAGGGAGTGGCTGAGAACGATGACATTGATGTTGTGTGCTAGTTTGAGTTGTAGTTCCATAATGGCGGTGGAGAAAGATGCGAGCGAAGCCATTCGGTCCGTTGTGGCAACGCTGCTGAATATCCAGAAGTTAAAGCCCGAGCAAGAACAATCTTAGATCTGCTGATCCAATAGTTTTAAACTTCAATAGAGTAACCGCCTTCAACACTTGTCAATGGAGAGGGGCCAGACTCTCTGTACAAATGAAATGTACGAGAGTCTGGTAGGACCAGGCTAACAAAAAGGTACATTGCATTTTGATTTTTAAACGGAACACTGACACCAGCCTCCTGGGTACTAGTCCTGTGTTTGTTTAACCCATCCACCATCCCAACGTACCTCCTTATGCGGAGGTTTGTCGCTCTTATACTTCCTGCTTTGCTTCTGTCTCAATTACTATGGCCACTAGAGGGAGCTGCCGCCCAAAAATAAAACGTAACTGCTGATTGTACAAACGACGATCAGTTTTTTTGGGGAAGGACAGTCTCCGGGGTCCAACGTGTAGTCTGGTATGTCTCTCTGCCAAGTAATGGCAAGAATATATGCCAAATGAAATATATATATTTTTAACTCACTTGCTTTAAAGTAAAATACACTGTCCAGGCATAGATCAAAGTGTTCCACCAGCTGCTAAAAAGATGTAAAAATGACATCTCCTTGATGTTTTTGTTTTGATGAAACCCAACAAAAACAACTTCCCTCCTTCTCCTGCTTGTGGGGAAAAATCATCATCATCTAATGAGAGCAATGTTTGGGAAAGATGGAAATAGCTCAATGAATATTTGAAAGCCACTCACTCCAGCAGCTATTTACTATGAGCTAGTTTCAGTGTGGTTTAAGAAGAAAAAAAATATTAGACCAACAAACAGAGGGGTCGGGGGTGTTGGGCACTTAAGGCTTGCCACTTCCTAGCCTTGCATGTGGTTGATTTCCCCTGTGCTAATCTTTGAGCCACAGATCTGGGATTAGAGAATCAGGAGGGAATCACCAGGTAATCCAGCTTCTGTGTCTTGCCAGCATAGGTCAAGCATGTGAGCGTCTGCTGCTAAATATGGCCTCCAGCCGGCGTGCTGCAGAATGACAGGAAGAATCCGGTGGGATAAGCTTCTCACCCACCCTAACAAGCAGGGTTTTTAAGTCAGGTCACTGAATCTGGCCTTGTTGGGCGGTCCACCAGTAGATTTACGAATATCCTCAAAGTGTTTATAGTGCATTCTCCTGTCCAAACCTTTACATTTCCAGTCAACCCTTCAGGAATTCCATAAATCTAAACATAAGTGCTTCACTCACGAGGGCTGTAACATTTAACAACATGTAATCAATGCGAGGGTTTATGAGGTCAACCGCCGCCCCTGCTGATCTTTCTACACAAAAGAGAGCAGCTCTTCCAAACTCAGATTCCAAAAGGTCACTCTGTTCAAACTGCCAGAAAGATCAAGAGTCAACATCTCACCCGAGGAAGTGTCACGCTACCCCCCCACCCCCACTACTCCAAGAAACTCAGACCTCCAGACATCACATTTGAACACTGGAGGCTCTCTACAGAGCGCATCCAGATAAAAATTGGCGAATTACAGTATATTGGTTGTGAACTCCATGCCAGTTGCCTTCACACCCAGCCCGATCAATACTTCCTACCCATAACATCCCTGCAGCCTTAATGTAATGTAACACAGGCACTGGATTGCATCCTGACCCAAGGAGGAGCAGACCTTTACCTCCCAGGTTAATACAGCAGCAGAAAACAATCCTCCTTTCCTTCAGTCTGCAGCCACAGCTCTGGGGAAGCTTTCTGCTCAAAACACCTCTAAGCTTTCAACTGGGCCAAGAAAAGACAATGAAAAGACAATATGTGGTACAATTATCATCTCTTGCTCTCTCCAAGATACAAGGTCTGTTTTTTTCATGAAATTATGATGAAATATTTGAAAGTCCCAAATGTCATTGTCACTGTTGTCATACAAGGTCCTTTAATGTTGTATTCCTTAAGATTTCAGTCCTAGTTGAGTTCGCGACACCCATGGTTACCTTAGCAAGTGTGGTTTAAACTACACCCAACACTCCTTAAGCATTTAAATTATCAGAAATACAACAGAAGTAACTGAAGTATATGCTAACAATGCAAATAAAATGTTGTGGGTATGCAGGGCAGGTATGGCGGACTCCGCCATTGTTGATGAAAACGTTGTAGAATGGTAATTACAGAATTTAAGTACATTGAATGGATATTGCAGAAAGAAACATACAATCATGAATAGTATCAAAACTGTTTTATTTAGTGGAATTGTAACATGAATTGTGTGATATATATATATAGTTTTAGTTCAAGAAAAAAAGATGTATATGAATACATAAATACACTTATATTTTTTAAGAAGAAAACTCCCTAGCACTATATAAAGGTTAAAAACAGATTATTTTTAAAGTACTAACACATCATCATAGTATAATTACATCATGCAATAACCTCTGACTTAAATCAAATGAACGCTGTCTGGCCGACCTATGAGGCCAACAGAAATTCCTGTCCACTAACTCCAAATTCCACAGCTAGAAATTACATCCAAATTAGAAATTTGTGGAGTAATCACCAACTACTCCATCACTCTCACCCCAAACAATGCCGCGGGAGGTAGCCGCAGAGCAGAGTCATTTTCAATCCAGTGTGCTAATACAGCCTTTGCAATGTGAGGGCAACATCTTAATCTCTTACCTCATTAAGCTGTATAATGTGCAATAAAATTCCCATTCCAGGCACAGAAGCGGAAAGCGTTGACTTCGGAGTCTGTAGCAGTGATGGTAAAATCCCACATGGGCAGCAGCAGCAGGCGGCTTGTTATGTCTTTACAACCATGCACTTTTACCAGGGCTTCCTATTAATACCTGAATAACCCCTGTTATCGATTTAGGGATATAAACACATGCCTTTTCATAATTCCTAACACATCTTTTTTTGTATGAACAACCTTAAATTCAATATTAAAGTGCTCATATTATGCTAATTTTCAGGTTTGTAATTGTATTTAGAGTTTGTACCAGAATAGGTTTATGTTGTTTAATTTTCAAAAAACACCATATATTTGTTGTACTGGACATTGCTGCAGCTCCTCTTTTCACCCTGTGTGTTGAGCTCTCTGTTTTAGCTACAGAGTGAGGCATCTCACTTCTGTTCCATCTTTGTTGGGAGTCACACATGCGCAGTAAGTACTGCTAGTACTGCTAGTACTTCTAGTCAGTTGCAGAGTATGAGGGAGTGCCATGCTAGCAGCTGGGTGAGCATTATAACGTGTGTTACAAATTGACGCACGTTCGTCACGGAAGTAAAGGATGGACTACAATAGAGCTGTTTGGAGCAGTTTGTGAACAGTGTTTTCTGTTGGAGATGGTAAGTCCCTTTGGGGTGGACTTTTGGCTTTTTCACTTTGTAAACCTATAACATGCACAAAAAGATATATTACACAATAAAGGAAAGGGGAAAAGCCAAAAAGCACAATATGAGCACTTTAAGACATTTTAACTCTAATCTGCTGATTACTGGGCAGTCTCCCAGGTAACTTTGTTGTGCTATCAGCTTGAACAATTAAAAAATAATTAAATAAATAAAACGTACATAGATGATGTTAAGTCATTGTCATTCACTGCCAAGACAATGGGGGTTTCTCCATCAACATAATCACATAAAACTGTGGCTAAATGTTTGATGTTGAACCCTCTATTCATTCATTTAATTGTTAAATAATCTATTTTAGAAATAATAAAAAATAAATAAAATTTGTCTTTAAAGATAATTAGCATCAAATGCTTCTGTCAAAACCTATTTAACAGATATAATGAATGTACAAATATTTTTTTTTATTGCTGATTTATTCAATTTTAAGCTTCAAGGTTTCAAAATAGTTTCCATTTGCAATTGGTTACTAATAACTTGTGTAACTTAGTTTTTGTGTCTGCCTTGCTGCAAAAAAAAGAATTCCCCCTTAGTGGGACAATAAAGATCTGACCTGATCTAAATCAGAGCAACTCTGTCGGCATACATTGAAAATATGTTTCAAATGTGTTGGTAATACTGCCAAAAAGGGGACTCAACACAACACATACAACTATTTTTTTTTTTTTTTACCAAATGTCATTGCACAGGTCATTCACAATCAAAAATGTTAAAGTTTTGACGTTATGCACCTATATGTATTACATACATACGGGATGATCCTTTCTTGTAAGCATAGTTCAGTTTGCTCTACTCAAGGCATGCATCATTAGGAGGTTTCAAAGGTAGCCACAGTGAGTGACATGTTCATATATCTTTTGGATGGTTGTCTTGTGCTAAATCTTACACTGAGGCATCAACATACCAAATTAAATAATAAAATGCATTGTGGAGAGTGCCACAATGTCAGAACTAATCTAAGACAATTGTTTTTTTTCCTGTAATGGAATGATTTTACCGTCGCATCAAACTACAGTCCTGCGTAGGTTATGCAATTGCAATCCATCCTGAGATATGGAATCACATGTCAAATATAATGCATCAGGACATAAGGGGAGGGCCGTCTCATCGATCCAGTCCCAAGGGTGCTTTAAATTCTTCAACTATCACTATAGATTATAGCAGGAACAGCGAGAGAGAATGCGTCCAGCTGAGAGCCTCCATTCACTGTCCTTATCAGTAAAACATCCCTAATACTGTATATCCCATTTATGGTAATTAACAAACTAGATTTTGAATCTCATAAAGACTGTTTAGTCCAGATGCCTTAGATTTTCCCCGCTTGCATCGCCAACACTCTCCCCAGGGCTTTGCCTGCTCCAAAAAAATCTGTAGGAATGCAGGAACGCTTCTGCTCTGTCAATCCCAGTGATCTTCAGGAGGAATGGCCCTGAAGAGATAAGGCAGCCGGACAATGAGTATGTCCACCTGGCAAGGCAAGATGCTCCATCACAGGGCCCAGGGTTACTAAGGTGTCAGTAGCTCTCCCTGTCCGCTACATTGAAGAAGTGCCATATCCTCAATGGTCCCTGGCAGATACTGAAGACCTTCTGGCATAGTTAACGCTGCTGACTGCACTGACTGTAATGTGTGATTTTATTCTAAACTCAGTGACCAAAATCAAAGCTGCTCTAAGCAAGAACATTATGTAACAAGGACACACAGTGTCATGCTGTGAAGCACCTGAAACCAGGCCCAGGAGAGCTGCAGTGCTAGCACTTTGAAAATATACATTCTGACCCTGGGTTTATGTGTCTATGTAGGTGTGTTCAGGTTTTAACTTGGTTGATAGGATTTCATTTTCCGTGGTATGACAAGGTCTGTGGATATTGGCAGAAAGAAAGAAAATGATCCCAACCAGATTATCTCTGTGACAAGAAGCACTGCTTTGGGGGTACACATCTAAATATTAAAGATGACATATCACGCTCACTTTCAGGTTCATACTTTTATTTTCTTAATGGACTGTATTTATATAGCACTTTTCTAGACTTAACAACCACTAAAAGCGCTTTTACTTTGTATAGGAACCATTCACGATTGACACACATTCATACACTGGTGGCCCAAGAACACTTCAACATAGCACTAAAGGGCCAGGGATTGAACCACAACCTTCCGGTTGGTAGACGACTGCTTTACCACCTGAGCCACAGCCACCCTTGGTTTCTACTACAACATGTTTACATGCTTTAATCTTCAAAACGCACAATATTTTTTTCTCAAAATGCATGTTTGATTATACTTGTAGTTACCCTCTGTCGGAAACACTCCGTTTTGACACCTGCCTCGATAAGCTTCCCAACCAAAAAGCCCAGTCCGCTCTGATTGCATGCACCTTTGCAAAAGCAGTCTTCAATCCATGAATGGAGTTACACAGATGGGAGACAGTGTATTTTACTGAGCCTGCATGTAACATAGTAAGTAGACTTTGTATTTTGTAAAAGAGTTCATTCAGATTCACCAATAAATATAACTATAACAAAGTAACCGATCGAGGCTACGGAAGACCAGTAACTCTGTGTTCTGCGAAGTAAAATTGCTGTTTTTGTGAAAGGAGACCGATGGCTTTAAAGCAACACTAAAGACCTTTTCCTGCTTCGGTCCCCCTACAGGTTGGAAGTGGAATTGTCCATTACATTACATTAAGTTCTTTAGTGTTGCTTTAAGGAGAACATGGATGGATATAACGACTTTAGTCCCCTGTTGGGAAACACTTTCTTACACCAAGGCATGCCGTTAAAATTATTCTAAATAAACTGTACACTTAAACGGTTACTACTGTTTTTCGGTGGCTAAAATGTGTTTTGCTGCTGCCTCCCGTCCACAGCAGTACATTTCATAGCTTCCATGTCTGCACTCCTGCTTGCTTCTCTAAACTCGGGGCGTGCCGACCGACATCTACTGTAGGTAACACACTGACTGTGGATAAGAACCTCACACAACCCCGCTTCAAAAAATCATAACTATCCCTTTAAGCGTGAAATACAAAGTCTCCCAAATTTCCTGAAGTGCAGCGAGCATATGTTCCATCTAGAGAGAGATGGACCCACCAAACTAGATTTAGGGTACAACCAGGACGATTGAAAAGGGGAACGAATGAAAATTTCCAGTTTTCTCCGAGTGCAACGACCATAGACAGACATCATTTGGACAAAACATAGAAGATATTAACCTCCGTTGCTCAGCCAAAATACCTTCCTGTTACGTCGTTTTATCACGGAGTTACAGGCGATAAACGATTTTTGATAGTCAAATGTAAACTTCATTAGCGGTTTATTTATTTTTTTGATTATTAAAGAGTGTTTTTCATCTAAAGGTTCGACTTCATGCTTATTCAGTAGATCATTTAGTGCTCTCTCAAATCCCAGACTTTCACATTGCATGTTTGTTTGCAATAGATGCAAAACAGACTATAATGCTAAATGTCTATGGCGGGATGAATGAAACAGCGGTTTCATTCGTCCCGACCAGGCAGTAAACCCCATGTATTATAAGTAATTGCACACATATCTATGTTTTATACTATATTTTATGCAGGTGAGACATGGAAAAGTGCTTTTAGAAAGATGTTAATATATTTGGGGCTATCAGGTAGGGGGTCGAGTTTGCCATGTTAACCTATGGCTGTGGGTCATGAAGGGCACTTATTTGGATGTGCCGTGGCCTTACCCACATTAGAACAGAGTGAAATAAATGTTTTTACTATAGAAACATTATATAATAGAAAACATGTATTATTCTAGCGATATAAATGTGCATGGTATTTCCATAACCGCGAGATATGCGCCTCACGATGACGGCAATGATTTGTTAACAGACATTCACCAAGACGTATAGCCCTGCAGCAATCTATCTGAAATAACACCTATCGGAATTACCATTCATGATATGTTGCCAAATATTGAAGTTGTGGGAAGTGTACATAGCTTGAACTGTATGTTTCTTTCGTCCCCCATGCTTGTTTCATTCGTCCAAGCCAGGAGGGATGAATGAAACAAAACGCACGTCCGACTTCTGCTTAAATAACTCCCGAACAGTTTCGTTCAGAGCTGAAAATACAACTGTATTTGACAGAGGACAGATGTAGGTTGCTAGTGACAAAATATTAGCTTTGAGTGTTTTACAATGTCTTTGTAAATGACGTTTAATTAAAAACTGTTTCATTCGTCCCGGTTCTCCCCTATTTGGTGTACTGACATTAGCTGGCATTTAAAACTTTTTGATTCTCACTCACAATGTGGCAGGTTTGTCTC
This sequence comes from Perca fluviatilis, assembly GCF_010015445.1. Lineage (NCBI taxonomy): Eukaryota > Metazoa > Chordata > Actinopteri > Perciformes > Percidae > Perca > Perca fluviatilis. The sequence continues at coordinate 23,253,417 of NC_053133.1, forward strand.
TCATCTTCTAGTGACTTAACATCTGGAAATAAAGTTTCTGCTAACACAAGGCTAGTTATCTGTCCAGACAGGGAGAGACAGAAGATTAGATTCCATTTTGGGTTGAGCCAGCATTACAGACGCTTTGATACAGTGCCATTGTTTTTCTATTTGATTTCATTGGCTCATCATGAGACAGAGTAGCCAGGGGGTACATTTCAATACAGGAACTCCAGCAACTGTATATAGGCCGTCCAAATATATCCTTCAAAAATGTTACTGGTTAAAAACTACACCTGAAGACATTTCAATCAAGTTTCAAATCTCTGTTGATAGATTTTCTCAAAGTGCATCCTCTATGATATCATGAAATTAATGGAAAATTCAATAGGAGCACACACATCCCAGTCAAATGTCCTTGTCTTAACTTTACTACTAATACTACTACTGTCTAAAGCTGTCTTTTAACTATATACAGTATGCCTATATATGTATATAATAACAACGATTGTTCTTAATACTCTTCCTGTGGCAAAATGTCACTCTTTTCAATATAAAATAAAAAATAAAAATCTGCAATATAATATAATCAAAAGAATATTCTTAAAATGTCCTTGGTGCAATATTAACATTTTCAATTCACAACACATGCTGCACAAATAAATAAAAAGAAAAATCTAGGGAGCATATTAAATCACTATTGGTGTTTTGCTCTTTTTTAATTGACTGAAGTTGTGGCCAAGTCATTTCTGAGCCGTTGCCATCCTTTTCTTTGGTCGGGGAGGAGCTGGTGTTGAAAACAGTGTAGCGCACTGCTTAAATCACACCAGATGGCCCAAGAAGCGACACAAGAAGTAGGTAATCTGGATTTATGACCTTGCACATATGCTGAGTGCAGGGGCATCTGCTGTGATGAAAATGGCAGCTATTTTAATGAAAGCAGGAACTTTGCACTAAGATCTCATAGAGAGGGGGCTGAAAAATCACAGCACATTACACCAAGGTTACTCCTGAAACGGCCCTGTTGTTTGGCCTTGCAATCATTGAGCAGCTTTGAATCAAAAATGATCTCAACATGCTGTTTTCTCTCAAAGCCATCAAAACATTTGTGCGGTGAAATATGCAAGTCATAATAAGGAAATCATTACCATCTTTAGCATTTGTATTCATATAGCAGCTCTTAAATGCTCTTTGTGGCTGGTGTTGCATGCCTTACATCAGCAAGTCTTACTAATGCATGAATAAACAACTGTCAGGTACTGCTTAAGGAGAGGGAAAGGGGTCATAGAGAGACAAATGAGATGTGTGTTGTTGAGTCTACAAAAACTGTTCTTTACTGTGACAAAAGAAATCAACTTAAAAAGTCATTTTCAAAAAAAGCATTTTCTTGCAGCCAATTCATTCAACAATTACCTTGAAAGCAAAACACCCAACTTAACTCTTCTTCAATCATTGTTATTTCCTCGCTTTAGGGTTTGTCTCTGCTGAGTGTCAGGTCACGACAGATACATCCAGCTGTTTCAGCAACATTTACGTGAGTTACACGGAGAATGTCTCTGCCACAGAAGCGAGTTGAACTGATTTATTTCTCTCCGTCACCTAAGCGTTGCTCATGCTCCTTTTCTCTCTACAAAGTTGCAATTTGGTATGACAGCCATAACACATAATCCTCACAGGCAGATGACAAGGGAGTATAAGTCATGTCACATTGACTCTGAAATAGAAACTGAATCATAGGCTCCCTGATGAGGGTCTTGCATTCAGAATAACAACCTGTTCCTTAGAGAACTGACAAGCATGCTGCTTATAATGTGTTAACCATTGATAATGACCACTTTGCTCCTATGGGAGGAGTTGAGTCTTTTTATACCTGATGCTAATGATATTTTGGCGTGAAAATAAGAGCCTCAGAAGTAAGACAGCTCTTTTATTGGAGCCTGGCGGGGAGGACTGTGAGCTTTCATTTTGTCCATTTGAATTGTGCTTAAAGCCTAAGCTTTATGACTAATTTGTTGTTAAATGACTCGAACACAAACAGATTTTGTTTTCCTGCCCCCTCATCAGGGGAAGCGACAAACGCAAACAACATCATCCATTTGATCTGCGATTGTTTGACTCAGAATGGGGGTGCCTCAATCAGAACAAAGCCAAATCCTCATTAGTGATCAGAGCTGTCAGCCTCGACAAAGTCATTTCACACATTAACTTGTGAAACAGTCTATTATGTCCGGGCTTCTAGGTAAATGGAAATAAAGATTTCTTCTTTTTTCCATCCATATTCGCACAATCCAATATGATGCCTTTGCAATAGATTACCTGCAAAATGAATTCCACCCTATGTGAACTGCTGCACATTATCAAATGTAGGTACCAGGTAAACTAATCCTCCTTTGAACTGGTATTCCATGTGTGAGAACAGCTTACACAGGAAATGATGAATGAATGAAAAGGACGTTGATAAGACAGCTGAAATAAGTTTCTGAGCAAAGATAAGGGTCACACTTTGGGCAAAATCTTTCCAATTTTCTTCAATGACCATTTGTCTTTAAATTCACACTGCTCCGCATAACAAAAGTCTGCCTGATACATTTGCATTCCTAGGCGGCTGCATATATGAAAAAAAAACACCTAACCCTAAAAAAATTCTAACAAAAGGTTTCTCAGCTGTTTTTTGTAGTATTAGGTGTCCTTAATAACATACTAAAAGTTTACCAAAGTTTGAGCACTATAAAAGTGTAATTTTCAAGATGGCGTCCAAGATGGGCAGGAAGCCCTCAAAATATCCTAACTCCTTCATTATTTGACCTAGCCAAGTAATCTTGGTGTCTAACCCCATGTTTTCTGGGTCTATGAATCCATTGGACTTGTCTAAATTGCACTGACATGATGACATACTTATGCAATACATTTTGTGAGATAACTGTAAGGTTTTATCTTTTTGGGGGTGAATCAGAGATGTAAACGATTTAACCTATGTCATGTAACTCCTATTCAGTATGCGTTTTTGGACACATACCCTTTTTTTGCTAAAACACAGACTTGACATTCAATGTAAAGGTTATTCCACCCAAAAGTAACTTAAATGACTTTTACCCCCCACCACCACACCCCTCCTCCGTGTGGTGGGTAAAAAAAAAAAGTACACTACGGTCAAAAGTTTTAGAACACCCCAGTTTTTCCAGGTTTTAATTGAAATTCATGCAGTTCAATGTCTCATTGTACTCTCAAATGAAAGAATAGAACAAATTTAAGTTAAAAAAGAAATCATGGAATCAATTTATAAACCAAAATGTAGTCTAAATTTTTGACTCATCAAAGTAGCCCCCTTTGGCAGATATAACAGCTGAACACACTCGTGGCATTCTTTCTACAATGGAAATCAAATATTCTTCAGAAAGTTCTTCCCAACTCTGTTGCAGAAGTTCCCATAAATGTGTGGCACTTGTAGGTTGCTTTGCTTTCACTTTTCTGTCCAGTTCATCCCAAACCAGCTCCATGGGGTTTAAGTCTGGTGACTGTGCGGGCCACTCCATGTTTTTAAGCTTACCATCTTGTTCTTTTTTGCTAAGGTAGTTCTGGCATAGCTTGGACGTTTTGGGTCATTATCTTGCTGTAGGATGAACCCCTGACCAACTAGGCGCATACCAGAGGGTACTGCATGGCGCTTCAAAATGCTGTGGTAGCCGTTTTGGTTCAGGGTGTCTTTCACTCTGTACAAATCACCGACCCTGGATCCAGCAAAACAGCCCCAGACCATCACGCTTCCTCCTCCATGTTTGACAGTTGATGTCACACACTGAGGAACCATCCTTTCACCTACTTGATGGCGTACAAAAATCCTGCGTGATGAACCGAAGATTTCAAATTTGGATTCATCAGTCCATAGCACCTTCTTCCAGTCTTCAGTAGTCCATTGACGATGTTTCTTGGCCCAGTCAAGCCTCTTTTCTTATTCTGAGGGCGTCTTGCCAATGGCTTTCTTGCTGCAACTCGACCCATCAAACCTGCAGCTCGAAGTCTTCTCTTTACAGGTGAAACTGAGACTTGCTTATTACGACCACTATTAAGCTGAGCTTGAAGCTGTTGTCCTGTGAGCCGCCTATCACGCAAGCTGTTGACTCTCAGAAACTTGTCTTCTGATTCTGTAGACCTCTTCCTGTCAGAGTTTCCCCAGTTTCTAAGTGCCTTTTGATGGTGAAGAATACTGTACTCACTGACACCTTGACTTTCTTCGTAATATCTCTGTAGGAAAGACCAACATTCTTAAGTGTTATGATGGTCTTCCATTGTTAATTTTCTTTTTCCCACCATTTTTATAGCAACATACTACTTTCTGCAGTACAATACTGTTCATACAATGCTCACGAGGGTATGGTACCACAGTGTGTTCCAACAATACTTTTATACAAACAGAGGGGGTTGTAAGTAATCCAGACAAGTTGGAACACCTGTGGGAATTGGTAGCACCAACATTCAAAGCTTGATCAACCTCCAGAACAGCTTTACGTTGTTAACCCATTTCTTGTTCCATGAAAAAGGCCTTTTTGTAAAATTCTGAAATGTACATTATTTTTCAGTTTTGAGTAACCTTACTTATTTTTTTAACCTCAAGCAGTTAACTACTTACCGTTGGACCATTTCAAGCTATTCATTGGACTTGAACTGCTCAAATTTCAATTAAAAAACTAAAAAGATTGGGTGTTCTAAACCTTTGACCGGTAGTGTATATTACAGCACAAATGTCTTATTCTCAGACACATGCTCAGTGTCATTTTATGGGGGTGTCAAAAGAACATTAGAAAGATTTCTAACACATGACAATGGCCAACAATGTGAGTGTATTAAGAGAGGATGACATTGTTGGATTAGCTTGAGGAAAAAGTACACTCCAACTTTGAACATGAGTCATATTGTTGTAAACCAAGAAACTTGCCACATTTGCTGTAAAAACTTAAGAGATGGCTCTGATGTGGTAGAGGTTCATCAGAAGGGAGAAACCACCAACACTAGGCAAAATGATATGAGAAATATGCAATTACTTAAGGGAAATTTTATAATTACAATTACAATTTTATATATATATAATATATATATAATAAATATATATATATATATATATATATATATATATATATATATATAAAAGTGTGCTTATTTATCATACAAATATGCTAATTAGAATATTAAATGGCCAAAACATGTATAAGGTACCAGTGTTAAGGTAAGGTAAGTGATAAGGTACCATGGTGTAGTAGGAATACAAAGGAGTAATGGTCTTTTTAAGGACCTGGCGGCCGCCATTTTGAAAATGGGGCCTTTCTTGAAGTCAAACTTTGGTAAACTTTTAGTATGTTTTTAGGTACATCTGATACTACTGTAAACCACTGAAAAATCTTTTGTTAGAATTTTTTTGGGGTCAAGCCATATTTGCAGCTGACTATTCATACTTACTACAAAACAGTAATGCACATTAACTTTAACACCTAAGATTGATACTCAGATAGATAGGTAGGTAGATAAGATAGATTGACACAACAAAAACACATACACACATATATCTCACATACGTAAAAATAACTCACAGAAATTTAAAGAGTTAACAATTTAAGGTCTGGTATGGACTGACCATGTGATGCAATGACTATTATATGGTGCTATGGTAGAGTGTGTGCAATGGTGGTAGTGCAAAAGTGAACCGTGCAGGGATTGAACAGTGCAATAGCTTATTATTAAATATGACTATGAAAAGACAAGAATGTATACATAATAGAATTGCTTGCCAAACAAGAAAATAAATAATATACCTTAAGAACAATATATAACAGGGAATAAGTTATAAGATATAGATGTTATGACCACAGTCCAGATTGTGTAGGAGGGCTAATATAGCCTATAACATGCAGGTTTCATAGATTAGGTCCACTTGTTTACTTCCTTAGTCACACAAGTTAAGTTTTGAATGCTGTTGTGGCCCTGGAGAACTGCGACCACATCCTTAAGAACCTTTAGGATTTACAACACATCAGGAATATTGGTAACATTTTTCTACTGCAACACAGTGTCCTGATGCAGTGTAAATTAAGGGAGCTCAGTCGAGTCTAACTGACAATACTTTCACCCTGAAAAGTGATCCACAGATGGCAGGTGATGAATCTTGACCGATACATACCCTCGGCTCTATCAAATCAACTCAGCCTTCTCCAGTCAGACGTAGTTTATGCGAAGCCACTATGGGGACAACAAACTTGGATAGGAAATAGTGTGTTTTCCTGACACAGAAAGGACCCTGTTATCCCTTGAAACTGCAAAACTAAGTCATAAAGCTTTTGGATACATCCATCTTCTTTTTTGCAGAGCTCGAGAATGTAATTGAGATGCTTCTAATTCACTATGTCCAAAATGGTAGTCAAGTGTTTTAACATTTTGTAATTTTTTTTTCCGAAAGCTGGCTTGTTCAGATTGCTTTAACCACTTAGAGCCTGTCAGATACGCCTCTTTCTCTCTCTGATGATGAACGCGAGCAAGTGTGAAACCCGATTTTTAGCCTCATCTTGCAGCCATGCTTTTTATCTTTTTTTCCATTTTTGCTCCCCACTACTACTGTTTTGCATACATGCCTATTACCCGTGTCCTGAGCTGTCACGGCGGATCCTTCACTCTTTTAACCTCTTTGCAGTGCAATTACTGTTGATGAAGATCCAATGCAAGCTGTGTAACTGACAATCAAACCGGAGCAAAGTCAATTTGATTTAATTGGTTAGAAATCAACTGTGGAACCATCATGGCACGGCGCTCCTGCTTTCATTGTGGCATTTCTTTCTCTATGTAAAAGCCACACACTTTAATTGATGGTGGGACAGTCATGCTCACAAGCATCCAGGGTAACTGCCGTTCATTGTCTGCATGGGTTTGCATGCTGACTACAGAGGTAATGACACCTCTCTTCCAATATTTGGGTGACAAGAGCACCACTGTATGGCATATGCTTGAAATTTGCTGTGAAAGGGTGAACAAGCTGGCAAATGCACATGACCCAGTGCCCCCGCTGCTACATGCTGCATTGGTTATCAGACAGCTAAATTAGAGCTTGATGCAACTCGATCCAGTCTCCCTAAAGAGCCTGACTTTGTATTGACAATTTGCTAATCAAATTAGACGATGGATTACGAACTGAACATCTGGTCTTTGTAATAACACTCATTATTAAGCTCCACTGTGTAGGCGATGAGCGGACTGTCCAAGCACCTGCATCCTTGTGTTTCTATCCCAGTATACTATGTGCTTATTGCATTTGACGCACAACATAATAAATTCCTGTACTCGCCTGTCACTTTGCCTTTTCTTTACCCTCTTATTTAATTTGCTTTTACATATGCATCTGCAGAAAAGGAATAGCATATTTAATTTCATTCCTCATATTGTGGGAGATGGGATACTTCAATCCTGTGGCTGGTGAGATGGCTGGCCCCTCAGAGAGCTTATCATCACTGATATATTAACTTCAGTGTAACTTAATGAAAGTCGTTTTTTTTCTCGCTACTGTGCAGCATATAGCTGCCGTTCATTATGTTCAACTCAACCTCAGAGTTACAATTTCCTACATGCAAGCCAAGCCTGATCGTCCCTTCCAGGGGAGAGGTTGTAACTCTTAATAAGATACAGTATGTTCCCTTCTTCATAATCATTAATCTGCTAGCATCCATGTTCTATGAGAACAGAGGATCTGTATTTTTTTGTGTTTGAGTTTGGATATTTTCATTTTTTAAATGAAAAACAAACACATCTAAGGGCAAAAGACAAGAAAAAAAAACATTTTTCAAAAGTTATACGGTAATTAGATTGCTCAGTAGCATTAACAGTGGCATTTATAACGCAAGCACAAAACTGCTAATCACGCGTAATTGGTTATGGTTAGCAGGCACTGCCAGGACCGTAAATGTACAGTAAATAGCACTTAATTTCGAAATGGTGGCATAAAAACAAACCTTCCCAAGGTTGTAATGTCACATTGCTAATTACCTAAAACTAAATAAAGATTTAGAGTAATTGCATATTTACCACTCTGTTCTCTTATTTATCATTAGGAGTGCACACTGGCAGTCATAAGGGGACTTACAGCTGGGATTACCAAAGTAAATCAGAAAGCTTCTTAGCCCCATGACCTACAACATAGCTCACACAAAATGTGTCTGTGCGTGCATGAGTGTGTGTGTGTGTGTGTGTGTGTGTGTGTGTGTGTGTGTGTGTGTGTGTGTGTGTGTGTGTGTGTGTGTGTGTGTGCGCGTGTGTGTCCGTGCGTGCTGCGGGGGATGCATGTAGTGAACTCAGTAGGATGTCTCTAAATGAGTTCAGATTCTCTGTGGAATTGTTCTATTAATTCATCTCCTACTGATAGATGCCATCTCATGCCACAACACAGAAGCCACAAGCTGCTGTGTTTACAGTTTGTTAAATCAAGAGGTCTCCTCTTGCTTTGCTCTACATACATTTTGGCTCTCGTCTCCAATCTTGCTAATGGCTGTATTTTTGCTCGGCCTCTTTAATACTGGCTTGCTTCTCTATTGGCTTCCGCTTTTAAGGATAGAAAAAGTACGTCCTGTGAGAGTTTTTGTTCTCACAGTAAAGAGAGGCTCCAAACATGCGACTTTATGAAATACTGAAAAATACAGTTTTGACTTTATACACTTCTTTTTGCCCGGTTTATGGTATTGTTACATTGTCTTGGCTAACCCTATATTGTCATTCCAGGATGAGTTAGGCTACACAGAAAATTTATAGTCTGGTTTATGAGAGGCACGATTTGTTTGTATTGGAAAAAAGCTGTGCAATTTGAGATTGTTATTTTTCATGTAGGTCTCTACATGACTTTTTACCACATCAGTAAAATAATAAGGAATGGTGAAAACGTCAGTTATTTAGGAATTTAACAACCATGATGATGAGACGGTCTAGTATCAGTGCTGTCAAAAAATGTTTTGACAGTGTGTTTTTCTTGTTTCTTATTTTTGATAGCTTCTGAGTTTTTGGCACCACAGTCATGCTTTGGGTAAAGCAAACAGGAGGTCTAGTAGATTTGGCTGTGGTCGTCATTCATGCAATTCCTAAGAAACCACAAAGCAAACAAAATCACGCAAAGTAAAACAATTGCAGACACTTGTGTGATACAACCAAGCAAACAAATGAGTAATAAGAGGCAGCAAATATCCCGACAAGATATGCCAAGAACTGTAGACTATGTGAAAGATCAAAATAAAACAGGGGAAAGAATAGTAACAACAAAGAATTTAAACTATTATAATGAAGCGAACAAAGAGTGACAATTACTTAAAAGCAGTGCTGAATAAATATATTTTTTTCAATTGTCGCTTGCATCTCTTATAGCCTTGGGTAGGGAGTTCCATAGTTTTGGTGTTAAAAAAAGGCTGAGCTGCTGATTTTTTTATTTGTGTGATAGTTTGCATTTAAATCTAATATCTCTTAAAAGAAAGAAAGCTGCTTTGGTGACCTTTTTTTATGTGGGATTTAAAATGTAGGTTAGAGTCTAGAATAATGCCCATAGTTGTGACTTCTGATTTAACCTGTGGGGTTATGCGAGAACTAGGTCTCTTTTTGTTAGTGGACCAACTAATTAAATGTTTTCTCACCATTTAATAATTTAAAAAAATGGTTCGGCATCCTTTGTTTCGCTTCTCCACACGCATCAAATGATCATGTCCAATAAACAAACACAGACCAACAAGAAACCAACTTAATTGCTTAGTTACTCAGCTTTTGTAACAGTTTGGAGTATATGAGACCCTGAGTGAAAAATGAGAAAATAAGTGAACAATGTGGCCTTCAGGCGCAACTCACTGGGGTTTGTATGGCTCAGGAGATGATCCTCCATCATCATTCTCCTGTTAGGGTAATAGGAGTCGGTGAGTAGCTCTGCATCGATTTGTCTTTTTGTGAGCTGTGTCTGCACCATAAACAGGTCTGGAAGGCATACAGACCCTCTGTCTCTCTGATTGTTGTCTAAAAATCAGCCCTTACATCATATGACAGACCACTGTTTGTCGTCATTTTGTCAGCATGTAATGATATGATTTTGTGGGAACACCCTGGTGCAATGAGCATCCTCATAATGGGTCTGTTTTTGCACACAAACCACATAACTGCAGAGGAAATCGAAACCAGAGCACATTTGCATGAACTGCTGAGGTTTTCTCTGGTCCCAATGTAGTCTGATGAGACTTGCGCTTTGACTGCCTGGGGGCCTCGAAGCTGAGCTTAGGTCTTATTGACATGGAGCTCGCAGCTTTGCTGTGACCGCCACCGCGGCGGCTGAGCTGATCCACCGACCCTGCCACAGAGACACAGATGCCAATGTTTAAGAACCCAGCAGGGAGCAGCGAAGGGGGGGGGGAGATAAACCAGTGCCAGAGAGTGAAGGAGTGATAGAGAACATTTTAATACCCTTCTTTAAAGAATTTGAATTTAGATGAGACAGAAACCACTTCAGATAGATAGAAACACTATATTTTGCTAATACATGAGTAGCTAAAACAACAGAGAGGTTGTTTGGAATCCAATCTTTCCAGACCACAACCAAACCACATTTGTGGTTCTGAACATGGTATGGATTTTTGACCCCCCCCCCCCCACACACACACACACACACACACACACACACACACACACACACACATTTGATGTCGCACATTGAAACTGAAGGAGCGAAGAAGGTGGAGGCGAGCCAGCAAAAAAAAAAGAAAACACCGGGGCCTGCGTAAAGGACAACATTTCAGTTCACGTAAGAGCGTGGTGGATGTTCTTCAGTCCTGATGTTCGCCTCACGTGGCAAATGCATTTTGCAACGTGACTAGTAAATGCCATCATGAAAGACAGTTGGAAACGTAACATGGTATTAGTGCTGTTACTATGCCAACTGGTGATGTAATGTCTGCCAACGAATGTACAAGCTTAATACAAAGAGCATGATTGAAATACTGTTCTATAAACACATTGAAACTATTCAATATTTTGTGTCCATGCATGGGGGTCTAGTACTCTCTGTCTCTTGTTTAATCGACCGGTAGCTGGAAAGGGGATGCGAAGGGTATGACCCAATGAGAAAGGGATGATAAAGACTAAGACAGGGTTGTGAGGGCCAAAGCAGCATGAATCTCAGAAAGTCGTTTATTTATACTAATTTTTAACTATATTTTTAAGACATACAGCCACCTTAAATAACTTATTCTATTGATTTTTGCTGTGCTGGGTTCTACAGAAGTATCATCCCACTTCCCTGTTGAATTTAATTGTATTATTCTGCCCACGAATAATACACTTACTGGATTAATTGCTTGATTGATTTGATTCCGGCTAAACAATTATGGTCACTGTTGCCGGCTGCCTTTCTGTCAGGAAAAAACATCATTAGTATTGACTGTGTTTCATAGAAGCAAGTGAGAAATATTGCCATAAAAGGCATCATTATTGTTTCATATCTCACATTTTGTATTCAGCTCTTGTAACTGATGGACCTAGCTGAAAGTCTTTACATGTCAGGAGAGCTCCTACACACTGTCTGAATGAATACAAATCTATCTTCACTTTGGTCAATTTAAGTCTTTTGTTGTCGTGTGAAGGAAAACCTTCCCATAGGACACTTGAAAAACAGCAATGGGCAATGTTGGTGACAAAGAGTAAGCACTTCTTTGTACTGACAACTCATCATATTGCACTGAGCAAGTCAGACACAAAGAGAAAAATAGATTAAAAGAGACCACCAGAAGCCTCAACAGACCAGAATGCATCGAAAAGACATGGTGTTGCATTTTACACTCCTCTCTAGAACATATAGGCCACAGTTAAATACTGGTAGCAGCAGGAAATCATGTAGTATCTTAACATTCTATAAACTTGTACTTAAGATAAAGAGATTCAAATTAACTTTACCCCACTTCCACAGGAAACATCTGGAAAGCGTTATCAGTGGGGCCTCCTCCTCAACATAGAGATGTCTTTGTTGGCTTGTAGCCATTGGTCAAATTATTGCTCCCACCCCCCATCTTATGATACACAAATTATAGATATATACTGTGTCCCCAAAAAGAGAGGCAGAGAACGACTATTCAGAGAATTGGGAAGCTGTCCCTTTTTTCCCCCCCCCCAAACCCCCATTTTTTTTTAAATTTTTTTTTTTTAAAAATAATATAAAAAAAAAAAAAAAAGGCCGGCGCGGCTCTTTTTTTTTTTCATACAGCATGACAGCATCGCTACTCAAGATACAATAATCACTAGCAGGTTGAGGGGAAGAGGGAACACACACAAACCTGTAAAGCCAAGAGTGAGGAGTTTAACCGATGTTAGGCAAGTAAGATGGTTTGTTATTCAAATAGTTAGATAACAATTGAGAAAGTGGTACAAATCCTGCTCATCTATAGAGGGTTAGGGTTAGGGTCGCTGCAAAGCAGTACAGCGACACCATCTAAAAGCACAAAGAATCAGAAGGATGCCGAGAACTCCAAACGCCTCTCTTCTAAAATGACTCCTGTGAAAACCATTTCATTATCAATTTCATCTGTTTTTATATTCAAATCAGTAATAACATTTGTCTGCATGTTTAGTCAATTCGGATTGAGTGATTGAATGTGTTTTGTGGTCATACAGAAGACTCTCTGATGTTCTAAAATGATGACAACGCCTTTCTGCCTGTCGGGATGCACAACATTTCCCATTAAGTTGTGCTGGCTCTGTTTCACTTGATTTGATTCAATATGCAAAGGCCCTTTGAGAAATCAGACAGCCTGTAGGGTGTGTGCCATAGTAATGTGGCCCTGAATGAAAAGCATGATTATGAAGAGGGTAATACAGAGCACACAGCAAATGATTAACACTCTCTGTCTGTCTATCTATCTCCCTCCCTGCATCATCCTTCTCTCCTTTCCTTTACCCTTCACCCTTCCATATAATTTATAGAACACTTATTAATTGCAGTGCTAAATGTGGCCTTGACCTAAAACAACCACTCTTAGAACAGCTGTGTGCACAGGGTGCCACTTTTTAGCCAATAGTGCTAATAGGTTGTATGTGGGAAGTGATGGTTTTGGCTTTTGTTGTTGCTTAGCGAATATATAAAATCAATTTGAAGCGTCTTTTGCTAAAAAAGGGTACTTGACACTGTAATCATTACAAACATGCTAAGCTCTTACTGTGATAACGGACACCAGGTGGATCAGATGTAAGTTTACAACTACAAAGAAAACATGTTTTATTCATTGTTTGTATTACAATGATGGCCATGGACCTATGTGTGCAATTTGCTACTAATATTAGACAAACCAATAATGACAACATGTGAACCACTTTTTTATCACTGTATGCTGTAGCATTGGAATTAACCTTAATTGAATATAAGTGGTTTAGCCCAAAATATGAAAAACAACCATGAGTAACCTAAAGTATGTGGACTTGGTTGTCCACATACTTTTGACCAGATGGACAGAGATCACATCAGTAATATGTTGAAGACATTTCACCAGGTGGCTGAGATGTGATGTTTTGACATATTATATATATATATATATATAATATATATATATATCTTTATTTCCTTTCTTTAGTCTTTCCTTTATTGATCTAAGTGAAGTGGACACAATAGTCTACATAATAAACTGACACCTGAGTGGATATTTGATATCACATGTCATGGAGATCAAAACACACGAAGAAGAGCCAGAGTGAGACTTGGAAAGTGATGCGATTTTCGTGACTTTTTCCTCACTTTTGAAAGAGAAAATTGTGTCATGAAAACAGAATAAACAGCTTTATCATTGTGGCAATGACAGCAGACATATAGTGCTGCAACTCACAAACCCAATCTGGTCACTTGTAAAACACAATGTGGACAGTCATCCATAAATATCTCGATTCGACAAAACAAATTGCATTTGCTTTGCTGTCTGAGCACCTCTCTCTGGAAACTAACAACAGTCCTCCTGCTCCATTCAAAATAGGTAGGAAATGAAGCCAGCGCTGTAAAGCAAGGCTCCCAGCGGGCCCTTAAACTGTAAATGTTTTCACACTACGCCAACTGAACCAGCGATGTGCAGCCAAAGTGTGACATGCATTCTCACACAGTCGCGCGGCGTTAAACCGCAATCAATGATACGTGGTGGTCAGGTGAGCAGGTCCTCAACCTTGACACTGGCGGAAGATGAATGGTGTCGTCAGGAGGAAATGCTACGACTCAGCAAGCCAAGCCAGGTGCAAGTTGAACATGGCGCAAAAAAAACAACCTCAATTTGCCATCCTGCATGGCAGAAAAGATTAATATGGTTGTTTTGGCTGCTTAAGTAGAAAGATGTAATTCACAATAACTTGAAGCACAGACATAAAACTAATTGCAGATGTCCACATGCATCCTTTTGAAATTCAAAGTGGTTTCATTTAACTGCCAGAGTGACTTTCCTTTGTCTTTGCTGGTAAATAAATAAAGTGGAATAAATGAGTAATGCTGCCATCTGTCAATGTCAATTCAATGAGCCATATAGATGAGTCCTCAGGTGTAGAACTTCTGCGTACATGTGGCATTACGTGTGGGGAAATCAGATGCACTATTTCATATAATGTGCATTCGGTTTATTGCATCTTAGCTCTTGATTGCTACCTTGTTCTTTGTCATCCCTCCGTTTGCTTGTATTTAACACCAGAGTATTCCCACCTGTATAAAAACATTAAGTCTTTTGAACCCTTGAACATCTCTGACAGCTCTGCAGGAAATAACTACAAGCATGTGAAATGTGTGATACCTGCTAACTGTAATACGTTTTTATTGATTTATTTATCCTTGATTTATCCAGTAAACCACTTCAGTTACAGCTTTTCTTTTACAAGAAAGACTGGGGCAAAATGGCAGACTAAAATATAAAAAATGTAAATTGTTTAGGATATGATACTGTAGATCGATCGAAATTTAGTTTAGAAGTTAAGCATGCATAGCTTAACGAAGTACATCCTTATACAAGTACAATGTATATTGAAATGCTACATGGCCATGGTCCAAGATGTGCAATGTGGTACTAGTATGACACAGACGTGGCACCGGCAATGACAACATGTGAACCACTGGCTTAAAATATCACTTTATGCTGTTGCATTGGAATTAGCCTTAATTGGGGCTAAGGCCCGTTGCGTGAGCGTGTCAGCTGCGTGGCGTGTCCGTTTTTATTTCGGCTCCCATGTTAATAGGTTAGAGCTTTCACATTGCCTGTGTGACATGCACGTCCCAGGCACGGCTCGAGCTGCGGCGAAAACGCGTGCATGCTAGGAATAGGACCAACGCCTATTTTTCACGCGATAGGCGTGTTGGAAGCGTTTCCAGGCAAAATAGAATACGAAAAGATGTTTATATGCCAATTTGACACGAACACATTTAATAAATGACGTTTTTATGTTTGAAAGTCTCTAGGTCTTGACATAAATGCAGATATAAATTGAATTTAAAAAATAATAATAAATAATTATCGATTTTCAAATATTCAATACAGAATGAAATATTCTGTAGCCTATGTTGCCGTCAATACTGCCGACATTGTCTTTGCTGTAATCAAATCAGTATATATTTATGTTTAACATGAAGTATACTACTTGAGTGCAGTTTATCAATGGGAAACATACATGTGTACAGACAAGGCTAGCAGCAGCAGCGCCTCGTCAGACACGTTTCTGGTGTGAAAAGACATAGAAAACGCCACGCAGCCGCCACGCAACTGACACGCAAAAGAAACGCCATGCTCACGCAACGCAGGCTGTGTGAAACGGGCCTGAGCAGTCTGTTGTAGCCACTCCTTTTCTCATCTTATTTTCCTTAGTCGCCTTTGTGAGGAGGATTGTGACTCGTATGGTAAATAAGCACTCGCGGAGATCAATCGAAAGAACTCCCCAAGCTGTCACCAAGCACCTCCTTATACCTGCCAAGGTGACCTAATTAGGAGGAGGAGCGGAGGTTGCCGTATTCTAGTAATTATTTTAAGTTATTTCTCCAGATTCAAAGTCCAAAATTTAATTTAACAATTTAGAAATGAAATAGAAAAATAAAGTAAATACAAATCATCTTGTTTGTTTTTACAATGAAATGAATAAATACCAATAGACTTATTATCACTCCAACACAGTCCAGCCCAGAACATGAAACATCAACCATAAGTAACCCAAAATATGTGGACATGGGTATCCACATACTTCAGGGCTGCTAGACAGATATCACATCAGCAATATGTTGAAGCTATTTAAAGATGCAAACAAGCTGACAAGCCTTTCTCGTAGACACAAAATTATAATTACACAATTACAAAAACTGTTAGTTACTTTCCTATTACACTGATGAATCCCACACTCGGGTCTCTCTTCTTTAATTTTGTATAATTGCAATAGCTTCACTTTCAAAAACAACGGCTGTGGTACTTTATTGTAATTTCATACATTTCATGTGAAGCAACCACTGGCCAAATGTCCTTTATTTCCATTAATAAAGTCTACTATGGAACTAAAGGCAATTCACACAACATGCAAAATTAAATTAAAGTAAACTGGGACTACTGCAAGCTTATTTTCTCTCTCTCTCTCTCTCTCTCCACCAACTAAAATGGCATTTACCATCTGGTCCCTCAGGCTACTTTGAAACATCACTTCAGAAATATTCATATGTGTGAAATTTGGATTACTAAACTCTCTTTAATCACTCATTTAATTCCTAAGACCGTCATAGTATGCTTGCTAATGTCTTGTAAATCTACAAGAGCTAAAATGCCATGGCTTAAGTCTATGCTGACACATTGGGTATTTACGAGCCTGTTTAAATATGCTGCCATCAAGTTTGCAACATGTTTTTTGGGGTCTAGTTGTAGGAGAGGCACTTTTTTGCTTTCTGTATGCAATGTATTACACATCAGGGAATATTAAAGAATTTCCAACCATTACAGGCATATAAAGAGCCAGACTGAATGTGTGGGCAGGGTTACTTTGGTTCTCATACAGACACATGGCTCCAAAAGCACAATTTTGCTCCTGGATCTTAAATTGATCGGATAGAAAACACAAAATCTGTCACAATCTTGTACTATCTCAAGTACCAATGCTTGCATTGATTTCCCTAAAATAATGTAATACCAATTTTAATAATGTAACATTTGTGATGCATTTATTTACCTTAAATTCCTTCAAAACTCAACTGGTACATAATACCAGGCAGGTCTAGTGTTATTAGTATTTAAGACCTTGATAAGCAGTGATGTACAGTTACTCCCCTCAACAAACGTACAACACTACAATCCTGTTTCTTTAAAAGCCTTGCCTTTGTTTGCTAATTCATGAAATCAATGCTCCCTCTTAAATAATTAAGAACATTGCTACTTGCAGGGGAAATGTTTGTGGATTTGTTTGCGTGAATGGCCACATCACATGCAACATAATACTCCTAAGCGCCCCGAATGTGTGCAAATCAACATTCAGTCGACACACTTTACAGTACAAATGCTTCTACGTGTTCACAGACAAATGCACACACACCCACGCATGCAGCACATTCATTATCACATGCGAGAACATGACATACCATATACATATCAGTTTAGTTATGAATATTTATTATGAAACAACTGAAAGCAGCACAGAGGTACTACACACACACGCACACACACACACACACACACACACACAGTGGGCTAGGCTATATGTTTGTAGATTCTTAGATTCTAGTCTAAAAGCAGCACAGATCTCTCCAAGGATCAGCAGACAAACAATGTGCACATTTAAGACTTTTGTTTGACATCACAGCCATTCACTTCTATGGACAAATAAAGCTTAGTTCACCTCGGTCTGCAGCGAACTTTCACAAGGATCCATAAAACTGTCCATTGGTCAGTTTCCATTGGTCTGTAATGTGCACCCCCAGCAGTGAAAGTCTTTCCCTCTGCAGTACAATATCATCATGCACCTTGGAAGCAACCAAAACAAGCAGCAGGACAAGGAGACGCCTTCAAAGTTCCGCCCCCCAAGTTAAAAGCTTCTGAAACATATGGACGCAAGAGCAACTTTCTTACATACTCCTTTGATGTCTCTTGCTGCAGTTGATTATTTGAGACATAAATTTGCATCTCATCATGTTTATAAAACACACCTGGCAGAAAAAAGTTAATAGGATTTTTTTACACAATTTCTTTCTCATATGCAAGGTAGTCTTCTGTGCGTCTCTTAGGATTAATAATATACCAATTACATTGGTCACGAAGCCCTCCAAGTCAGAGCATTTGCATCATCAATGCACACATATGGACAAATAGGAATGGGAAATCTAATAATATCTTTAGGTCTCCAAGGGCCACACTTTCCTGGAATGCCTTGCCTGGAGCTTATTGATTTCATTTGAATACATGTTTGATTCTAATATAACAAATACCATACGTCAGTGCAGTATATACATATATCTTAGACTTTGAATCACACTTTGCGTTATTAAGACTTGTCTTTATATATGATAGTGGTGACTTGAATTTCCCCCTTCACTGGCAGGCCTACAGTGTTTTAATTGACTTTTTATTGTTGGAACAGAGAAGCATCACAACGAAAATTATTTGAAACCTAGCAGAAATGTTGACATTGGCCTAGGCAACCAAAACATTGCTTGTTGTACAATGATAAAATCAACCTTCATAGACGTCTCTCCCTCTCTCTCATTTCTCCCTTACATTTGGGTAAAAATCAAGGCTAGATTTTGGTCCTGGATATAAGTCAACATGATGACAGATGGCAAACTCAAGATTTATTTCCATGGTTGAGCTGGTGCTGCTGCTTTGTGACTGAGATTTCATAGGAGTGACATTAATCTTCCCCATGTCTTGCAGTGGGCCAAGGAACCAGTTCAAGGTGGAACCAATATGTGACAAAAAGTCTCAGAAATTGATGAACCAGCAGAGGGCACATTAACATTGTTCAAAGGTACGCCTCAGACAAGCTCTGTGAGAGGACAACTACAGTGAAATACAGGGTTGGATGAGATAATGCTGTGTATTCATTTTGGGGGATTCAAAAAAGAAATGTAAAAAACCATACCACTCTACCTTAAAACTAAGGTTTGTTTTTCCTAATGGTGTAAATGCACTCATGCTCAAATTCCTGAAAAGAGAGAGTCTGAATGCACTAATGCTGGCTTATATTCCCTGAGGTGATGAAGGGATTTATAATAATCATGGGGAGTTGATAAATAAAATCCCATGAGGAGTTTGCATGCCTGTAATTTGTAAATCTACGAAATATTTTGGGGAAGACAGATGTCCCCTGATATTTCTAATCCCATGCAGATCAAATGCTTGATCATTTTATCCATCTATTGTTTGTGAGGAATTTATTGTTTTCTGGTTTTCTGGATGCAAGAATCTGCCCCATCCTAATGTGAAAACGGAGGCCCGAGAATAATTTGTCAAGAAATGTTCAGAATCTAGTTTTGATCAGTTTTATTTCAACAAATTACAATGTGGCGGGTGCCCGGATAGCTCACGTGGTAGAGCGCGCCCACGGAGGCTCAGTCCTTGACGCAGCGGACGCTGGTTGGGTTCCGACCTGCAGCCCTTTGCTGTATTTCATCCCCCCTCTCTCCCCTTTCATGTCTAAGCTGTCCTATCAAAGATAAAGGCCTAAAATGCCACACACACACAAAAAAAATAATAATAATAATTTGAATGTGGCAATAATCCTGACATGCCCTGATGAAATGATTGCCATGGAAACAAAGATAATGTGGAACAATGACACCTTGGATGTTTGATTCATATTAATAAGCCAATAATAATGTCACAAATTCAAATGTATAATAAAAAACACATACACTGATCTATTAAATGGCTTCAGGTGTAACAGCAACAGTGTGGTGACTTCAACAACTTTAACAAGCTCTAATTGACTGGTTTGTGAAATTGCCAACGTCCACATGATGAAAGGCAGATAAAAGTCTTTGATGTTCTTTTTTTTAGCTAGATTTTTTTTTTTTGAAGATGGAGGTGGGGGGGAGAAGTCACAGACATCACTCAGCAGCCTGGAATCTCCTCTGAAATAACCGATCCAGGCCTTCATCTAATCCTAATGAGCCGCACTAATGAAATATGATAAAATAGCCTCCCACTGAATAACAGGACACTTAGCCATTACCTAGCTTAAATGTCAACAGTAAACAAAACACAGATCTTTTTTTTCTATGAGCCTGTTCCCTGAGTGGATGATAAGGGTATAATATTCAATCTTACCTTGACACCTACAGTATATTAAATCCAAACTTGAAAGTTTCCCATGGTGCATACTGTACAACCAAACTTTTCTATGTGTGGGTATTTCATAGCTCAAGTGTAGATGTTCCTTGTTCAAAATAAAAGCACGGCTTGGTGTTCCCTGCCACTTTCACTTAGACTTGTCTCTTCCTCCCCACAATGATTTCAGACACCTGAGTGAGACATTCACAATTCAAGCATCCTTTGGCGAAACCTTGGGGCCTGCACTGATGTAGCCTTTGTTGACAATGATGGATGCAGCCGTCAAGGCATCTGACATGGTAGGCTAAATTACATTACATTCAAACTATTTTCTGAGTGCTTTTCAAGGCTAATGTCGCAATGAGATGAGGCACATGTCGTGGGTATAGTCCCATTTCTGAGACAGAAGGTGCCTCAGCAGCAGCAAACAGTTTCACAATTGCCACTGGGAATTGATTTATTTAATAATTGACTCTTAATATTGCTGTTTCAGCTCATGATTGAATTTAGGTCAGAAGCTGTTGATAGCTGATACTTTGTGTTCAATCAATCTTTTAGCTTTGTCAGTTTTCAAAGGGATCCTCAGAAGAAAAAAAAAACATAATGTAAGACCTCTCTATTTAAACCATGATCCATAATTAATACAACTAGTTTAGCTCTATCACCAGCTCCCTACTGTGAAGTAAAATGGGTTTTACTGCATGTTTAAGTAACTACATCCTCTACCCTTCCATAATGCCAGCGGGCAACATTGAAGGATGGATTACTGGCCGGGCCAAAGGGACCAAAGCACAGGAAACTCTAACCATGGAGCGTCAACCTTGCCTGACCTAAAGGTGAGGCCGCTGGTGGTCAGAAGTCCCTGGATACAGGAGCAGATATCTCAAAAATGTCAATTTAGCCCTTTAATCTCAACAAATAAATGGCAGTGCAATTTAATATAAGTCATGAATGATATCAGTATTATTGTCAAAAGGTTGCGGAGAACAAGGTTAGTCATTTGCAATACATCTATTAAAATGTACACCGGTCCGAAGCCTTGACTGACTCAAAATCAGACAACATTAAGCTAGAAGTTGACTGATTCGGTTTGATTTGTTTGTTTGCTTTTGGATTATTTGCATTCATGAAATTTCATTAGACAAAAACTGATTTTCAACTTTCATGGTAAGATGGCAATATCAAATAGTTTTAAGACACAAAAGCCATCTTAAAGGAAAAGTTAAAAATGTACTTCATGCAGAATCAGCATCCGTCTGCTGAGTCACATTTTGACCCAATTAGGAGCGAAACAATTGTCAGTGTGGATTCCATTATTTGATGAAATTCTTCCTCAAGTGTCAAACTGCATCGAGTTATCACACGTGACTGAGTTATGATTCCTTCCGAGTGCTCATTCTCTACAGAGTCAAAAGACGCTCATGTTCAGCAGCAGTAAAGTCTGCCACGATATCTGTGGAAAGGTGTAAGGAGTATAGATGCAATGTGAGAGTGAGTAAGAGGACAAGGGGAAGGGAGAGTGTGTTATTATCTTATTATCACTCCTGCATCAGTATTATTATGCAAGTGCAACCAGCAATGTTTTGGTGGCCTTTAACACTGTTAGCATATCCGATTACACTGGTTACCGCAGCAGAAGAATGGAAATCTGAAAAGTGTTCATGACGCCCCCTTCCCTCCCAGCAGCATCACTCACATTTAGGTAATATTTCACTATCAAGGACTATTATCGATGCCACATTTCAAATCTTTCAAATCAGTCAGTCCTGGACATTATTCATGCAAGCTCATTGGTGTGGCCCGTTCTGTGATATGCTTTAGAATCCCAGTCCGGGGTTGTTCAAATGCAGGCGAGTCCACAGGCTATTTAACAGGCTACAAAGTTACGCATGGTCACTACATTTCATTAAACAAGACAAGGTCAGCAGCCTGGGCAGAGGGATCTGTTTTACTGGCAATGGAGGAACACTGCGCCGCTAAACGGCAGTTGACCTTGTTGTTGTATCCTGACAGACATCGGCTCCCATTCCCACCCCACTGCTCCACTAAGGGAGGAGCTGACATGCTGCTTAGCCATGATAGGGGATGGACTCCCACTGTGCATGCATAATGTCATGGTTTTGACGCCTGATTACAATATTATTAATTCCTCCACTCTAGCTCTGTTTTGGTCAGAGTCTCCCCCGCCATTTAAGACATCCACATGGCCATGTCAAGGGTCTGGGCGGCTAATACAGGCAATTATGGGAGGTCTTGTGTTAGGTCATTCGTTAATAATGTCACAGTGGCGCTGAAGAGTGTATCAAGTCTGTAGTGGGAGAATTTGGGAGGTGCAGAGTAGCATCACCTGAGTTGATAGAGCCCTTGAAGTATAAAAAACACTTGAAATCCTACCACTGCCAAGGAGGTTATACAAGGATTAAAAGTCCTAAAATTGCTAATGTAAAGTTTTAAATGGGGCATAGCATTAAAAAAAACAACTCACTTTTCCAGTGCTTGTGCACATACAATTAAGTATCTGTAGTGCCTAACAATCCACAAACTGTCAAATAAAACAACCCAGTCAGTTTTTATGTGGGCTGTCTAGATCAGAAACCCTAACCCTGTCTAGATCAGAAACCCTAACCCTGTCTAGATCTGGAAATGCTAACCCTAAACCCAACCCCTAACCCAACTAAGTTGTTTTTGCAGTTCCATGACAACCTAACAAATTCCATATGCTGATAAAGACAAGTGGAGATTGTTTTGTCATTAGCATGAAAGTTTATCCCTATTAGTGTTTTGATGCAGCGATACGTTTTTTTTAACATTATCTATTTTACAGATAACAAATTAAGTCACATCCTCTCTGACCACTTTCCATTTGTCTTTCGTTTAATTTTTGTCTTTTGCCATCCTCTTATCTACCCTCTTGTTTTTTTTTTCCACTGCTCCTCTCTGCCAGCAGCAGAAGACTCACAGTTCATAGCCCGACTCCTCTTCTCATCTCAAAGCAGAGCAAGTGAACATTCATTACTTCTGGGTCACGTGAGAGGATTAATAACCTTATTACTCATATTGGACATGCATAAAATAGAGGGCTGACCTTCTTTTAAACTGTCTTCAGCAATAGATGGAGGGTGTCCATTAATTGAATATAAAGGAGCTTCAAATGCACTGCAGCCCTGTGTGTTTACTTTGGCCTTGCTGTAAATGTTACGAGATCCCCAGTTAGTAATAGAAATGTTTTTGCTTTTTTTGTGGGCACCAATTCATTTATGTTCCCTAAGTACAAGCTGCAATGATGATGAAAGGCACCGGATCCTCTCAGTCTGTCTACTATTAAACCTGCACATCTTCCGCACAGCTTCCATCCAAAGAGATGAACCCCATCTAAATAAATATGTGAATCTCAATTTGACAAAATATTTGCTCATATAAAAAAAAGTAACCTCAGGAAGCCTGATATCCATTCATGTTGACTCATTCAAATGATCAGATATGTTGAAATGTTTGCACAAAGTAGGGGCACTTTAGGTAACATTATGATCTACGTATCCTGATGTGTTGACAGGAAATGCTTTTAGAGGGACACTCTTTATACACATACTGGCTTGTATCCCATGAGTAAAATAAAATGTTGATTTAGGGGTATTCTTTCAGCATTCTATGTTTTCTTTCTCTCCACCCTGCCTCTAAAATGTTATGGTCACTTCCACTTTCCCCTCTTTCAGCAGAGGTTATATTTTATCCTCTAGAGATCCATTATTTAGCATCTCCATCTCTGCTGTCCTCCTCCCCACAGCTTCCCTGACTCAGTGCCATTCTCCTTTGTCATTCTAATCTGTTCCTCTGGCGTTACTACTTTGTTTTGACCTCTAGCCTGCGTGTGTGTGTGTGTCTGTGTGAGTGCATGCATGTTTGGTTTGTGGAATTTGCTTTCATTGTCATCGGCTAAAGCCATTGAATGAGGCAGCAGAGTCAAAGGAAGCAGAATTTGTATTCTTATTCATAGCTCCCACCCTTCCTCAGCTCTATAAAGGATGTGGATTTTACAAAACATGTCTTTCCAGTGCTGGGCAACATGCAACCAAATGATCAATCAGGACACAATGAGAGATCAGAGCTTGTTGTACTAATTTGTAGGGATTTTTCATTATCAATTCATCACTGTCAGTAATTCGATCGATACCTCATTTTGTTTGAGCCAGTATGGGGATTTCTATTGTATCTGGGCATTTGCAGCCCCTTGGTCCGTCGCTATTACGTAATGTTATGCATGTGCACTGTGCATAAAACACACACACAAAACACAAATGCATGATAAAGCTATCAAATAAGTCTACAGCAATGCAAGTGAAGTGGCACGGCACCCGAGATGTAAAATGATCTGCTTCATGTTAGTGTCACAAGAAGAAAACAAAAGAAAAAAAACGTAATTTATTTGCCGTTGGTTGCCAATTAGGCGCCAAATATTGGCTCTGTAAAGTGTCAGAGAATGCTGAAAACTGTGAAAACAATTTGACACAGCCCAAGGTGACATCTTCAAATTTGTATTTTACTCTGTAGTGTAATTTAAGGCCTGAAGGTTATGTCGTTAACACAGTTGGGCGCCAGACATACAATTAAGTTTGTCATTAATAACTCAGGGGTGCTGTTTAGGCCTACCGTCTGTGAAACCCAAGCTACAAAATAAATGTGAAGAAACTAATTAGGAATAATCTAAAAGAAAAGATAACAACCAGATCAAATGTAGTTTTTAGCAGATCTTATTTAATGTCTTCCGAACATGTTTAAACCAAAATGGACACAGGTCACACAAACACACTTTATGGTGGACATATTTGTGCTTGAGAGAAAAGACAAACAATACCACAGACTGTCAGCCAAAGAAGTTACAGTACATGTTAATAATAAAGTGAATGTAAGTGAGTAACCAGTGTACATGCTTCTTTATTTAATTTTTAAGCAATAATGTCCAAACATGTCCATACTAAATCTAGTGCTACCTCTGTTTTTTGAGTGACTGAACTTTAATACAGTTCATGAAAGCTTCATCAGAAAATATTTCTGATCTAAACACCCACTGAACTTTGGGGTATAAAAAGAAGGCGGAACTGTATAATTAGCTTGAGAAGGAATAGCTAAGTCTAAAAAAACAAAGAAATCAGTGCCACCACCCACAAAAACTCAAAATTTATCGAAAATAGGAAAGAAAATACAAAACAGTACCACCCACACTGTTTTTAATTGACAAGTGACTGGAAAGTACAGTGCAAAAGCACCACAGCAAAGACAGCACAGCAAGAAAGCCACCACAAGTTCCTGTCGATTATCGCTCTATTATGGCCTACAGTATGTGATGCAACAAGTTGTCGCCCAAATCACAGACGCCCCTGTGTGACGCCCCGGTGTGGCCCCCAGCAACAGAAGATAATTGCCATCAATATTTCACATAGACTGTGACAGTAGGGCATGACCTGATGCAGCTCAGGAAAAATCAAAAATTCTCGGCTTTGACGGATCATAACTCAGCTGCTACAATCCATCACAGTAAAAGGTGAGACCCAGAAGGAAAGTTCCTGACAGGGATTTGACTTATCACTGTTTGTACGGCAGCTTGTTGAGTTTGAGCTATTAGAAAGAGGACGCTTTTTATTCAGGTCAAATGTATTCTGTATTTTGGTGACATATTTGGTCCAAAATTGCTGAAGCCTTTCTCAATTGGCATTCCGTAGGATCAGATTCAGTCACATGACCCTGACAGGAATGATAAATCTTATGATGTACTTTGAGTCTTTGTAGCCATTTTCTTCCATGGCTATCACTGCTCATGCTAACAATCCAGTTCTTAATTCTGTTAATTCCAAAAAAAAAGGCTGCTGCGGATGCCCCACAGATAATGATTTTTGACTCAACTTGGTATGTAACTTATCAATATTGATATCGACATTTGCGATATGGCTGTTAATTGCAATGTGTATGCCAAAAGTATGTCGTAAACCAAATACAATATATGGACTATAAGAAGTACACCCAAGTACACGTCATTTCTAAACCGTGGGCATTAATATACTGTTATTACAACCTCCACACAAGACTTTGGAACTTGGCTACAGGGTTTGCTTCAATGCCACAGGAGCATTAGTAAAGTCGGGCACTGATGTTTGGCGATAAGGCCTGACTCACAGTCTGCGTTCCAGTTCATCCCAAAGTTGTTTCTTTGTGGACCTGGCTTTTTGCACAGGAATCTTGTCATATTGAAACAGGAAACTGTTGCCAAAGAGTTAGAAGTACACTGTCTAAAATATCAATGTATGCTATAGAATTATGATTACACTTCATTGGAACGAATCTAACCAATACCATGAATAGCCCATGATCAAAAGTAGTAAAATATGCAAAATTCCATGTATGATAATCAAATCCAAAGCAGTTCACTGTGGTTGATATTCGTCTTACATCCTTAATTTTGCCTTTAACATTTTACACACAATGATATGATCACATCACTGTGGTACAATATAGTAACATTAATTTCTCACCAAGCAGTAACTGATAATTAAAACGTATTTATGTGATGCAAAAAAATAATCTAAACTCAGTTTTGTTTGCTGCCATTTACTTTAGTTTAGCAAACCACTGACTGGTTGAGAAATAATCTCAGGATTCCATGCTTTGACCAGCGGCCGTGCATTATCTATTATTATACACACATCTTTTTATGAATGGACAATAAAATGCATGATATTGCACTGCAAACATCCAATAATATCACAGCTGCAGCTATGCAAGATTATTTTTGTCAGTATTGTATCAAATGTGCTATTAATACATGTAATAAATGCCACTATGCCTTTCCTTCACAGAGATTTCTCTGTTTTTACTCACACTGTTTATTATGCAGCCACGCTGGGGATGATGTGTAAATTAATGCAGAATGCCCCTACATTTTATACATATAGATCAAACTGACTTATTAATACTCTGGTCAAACTATGCTGTATATCTTTTTTCTTCTCATGTTAAGCCTATGGGAAATACAGCAGCTGGCAGACTGAGTGATTGTCACTCATCACATACTGAACTCCAACAGTCAAGAGGCTCCCGAGTGGAATGAATCAACAAACAGAACGATTCTTCATGCAGATGAATATGCTTTTGTCCCTGCTTATGATTTTTTACTTTTTCCTCCCACCAGTCTGTGTGATTTCTGGTTCCTCAATCACCCTGCACTATGTTCATGATGTATATTATTGATTGCTCCCTGTCTACAGGTTTAATGTTTAAAGCTGCACTTGGCTGATTCAGATGTTGGTATGGCTGCAGAAGCAACTCAAATCACTAATGTAATCATCACGAGACTACAATACATACTGCTATAATTTCTGACGCATTTTAATGGAACACTTGCTATTTTTTAACCATCTTTCCTGTATCTACTGATTACATTTTAGTAATTAAAAACAAAGCCTCATTGGTAATGGGTTTGGACTTTGACGTCAGAGATGGTATTTCAGTGGTGTTCAACCATAAAGCTGGTTCCTTCATTCCTAACCATTAATGTGGATGGTTTGATATGTACAACATCCTAAACTAATACTGAGTGTAAAGAGAGCAATGTGTGAAAAGCAGTTGAAAGTACATTAATCATTCTGTTAATATGTTGCTCTTGTCCTTTTGGCAACTGAAATTGCCTATTAGAAACAGAGCTTTGCACACAGGTAAAAATCAATGGCATGGAAACTCACTGTAGGTGTTCACTAATGTGTGTGCTGCCACGCCGTGAAGCATAATCAGACTCTATAGTTCCCACAACAACAGGTAAAAAAGCAAGGTTGCACAATTCAGAGTCTGAGCAAGGTACTTAGTCAATGTAAGGTGGCCATGGAGTTCAGTATCGGGATGTTTTTCACACTACAGACCCTGCAACTCAATAGCATCTTTCATTAGACCTTCCATGCCTGGTAAATGGCCACATCTTTCATCTCCACATGCCCAGTTTGTAATGCAGGTCTGTTTTAAAAATATGTTGTTTTGTTGCTCAAACCAAGATACCCAGGTGATATCGCTTGAGTAACATTTTCAGATTTAAAGACCTCCACTAGAGCCACAGAAGACTTTATACTACTGTTTCCTTGGGCTGTGTTGTAGTCCTCATGGCTAATACATTGACTTTGACATATAAAGTGCCCCTGTATAATTACACTTGTAGTCTCCCAATGCTTATTATTCAATGATGCATATTTGAGTTGTATTTAAACTGCCAATTTGGTGTGGGTTAGCTGTACCAATATGGTTTATTTTTGTTTGTTATCAACAGTAGGCGATTTGACGGTCGGTAAAGTGGGATGTAATTCCCCTTGTAAGCAAAATGACCAATGCGCAGGGCCCTTGTTAACCTGCCACCCCCCTTTCCATCCCCTAGTAGCAGAGAGTGCAGGGACAGAGGGGTTGGGTAGTTGAATATGTTGGTGTAGTCTGATGGACTACACCTTTATCTGAATGAGGTTTGTGCAGAAGTCAGAATCTCTGGCCCCGACCACGGCTCTGAAATATCAGTAGCCTAACTGTGTATTGATAAATCCATGGCGCTGTCCATGGAGCTGAAATAAAGTCGTTCATGGGGCAGTTTGCTAGTTGTTGGCAAACGCAATGAACCAGGTTCTTTACCCTCAGTTAAAAATGAACAAATTGCCTACTGGTTATCACCACTGTTTTCAATTTTATTATTATTCACTCAATGTATTATATATGAGTAGTTAATACGGAATATTAATACATATTCTATTTAATTATTTTGAGGCTGACTAAAGGTTAAATACATAGGAGATATACTTGTTCATGCACTGTGAAATTGGTTCGGTATGTGCTTTTCTTCCTCGTAGTGTAAAAGTAAAAGCTCATTGTAATTTGAAAAGGCCTTTGCCTAGAAATCTAGACTTACCCTAGTAAGGGTCGTCTAGCAACTCTACGTTGGCTTGCGAGCTGGAAAAACCAAACTCTAGTCAGGCCAATCACATTGTGTATAGAGTCGGTGGGCGGGCTTAACATAATGATGGCAGAGTTGCGGCGGTTACGCGTGAATTCGCTGCTACTTGAAAACAAACACCATGGCTGCAGCTGCTGCTGCCGAACAGAGGTCTTTCGAATGGGCTTTGGCCGTGACTCTGGAAGACTTGGAGTTAAGCTTTTCTTTGAGAAAAGAGCAAAGAACGGCACTGAAGTCATTCTTAAAAAAGGAAGATGTGTTCGGAGTTCGCTCTGATTACATTACCTTCTTCGTTGCTCTGGTTGGTTGTAGCGCTATCCTATTGCGTGCAGAGAGAATTTGAAAGACAACCGTTTGAACCCTGCCAATGGTGAGTTCCCAGACCCAACATCTTGATGTCTTGTCAGGCTAAAAAGGCCCATTATTGTGAAATAATCAGTCCAACAGTCAACACCAGGCAAGGTGAAAAAGAAAGAGAAAACATTATTTTCTGAATTGCTGTTGAAAGGAACCTAAGACGGATTGAATGTTTACTTCGTCCGCAGTTTCATCAGCTGCAAGGTCTGCTGTATTTTCCACAAAATAACAACACAAAATAAATGTACCTCTTCAGATTTGTGAAATAGCGTATATTTTTCATAATACAATGCAATGTTTTTCTCTATAATTTTTGTTTTCATTTCCTGTGGAAGCCAGCCATGAGATGGCGATCTGCAAACGGTTCTCCACTGCACTCCTGTGAGGCCACTAAATGTGAATCCAAATCAAATACTGTATAGTTGAACATATTGAAATAATGAAGTACTGTTTCTGCCTCAGAGTGCAGGAAATTATATACCATGGTGTTTTTTCCGTGTCTCTAAAGTTTAAGGGATGCATGAATCATAGGAACAGAAATACAAAACATACTGCATTTTATGTATGATGATTGTATTTCAGGAATGAACATACATTTCCATCTAATGCAGTATACTGTAACATCAACAGAATGCAATTATACAAAAACGATTCCCAGAGAAACTATTTAAATATGAATCTAATCATGTTTCTATACAATACTAATTTGTTGGTAGCACAGAGTCTGGTTAATCAATAAGTATACTGTATGTCTTGCCTGTTATTAAGTGACCCAACTTATAATTATCCAGTGCTGATGTTTCTGACTAATAATTTTTTACATTAATTCAAAGTTTTCCTTCATACTAAGGTAATTAATGATCACTTGTTGTGTGACCAGTTTAACCAAGTGGAATTATCAGATTTGCTGATTTCTTTCACCAAAGAAATAAACAATTAGAATGGTTTGGTACTGCATACATACAGTATATTAAATAAAACACAATCAGGACATAGGGATAATACATAATACAACAACAAGCATCAAAAGTGAAAGAGAGTGCCAAGGGCAAAACTTAAGATACCTTTTATGTTTACATTACACTACAACATATTAAATTTATCTATAAGATGTGAACTGATGACCTAAAACATAGTCAGGCATTTTTCCAGTTTTCCAAAGAATACAGTAGGTCAAGCCCAGGGGGAATACACACAAAATGCATTTAGATGTAGTTGTTTGAGTTGCTTAAGTGTTCCTGAGGACTGTCCCTTTATTCCAGTCCAATGTTGAGTCACGGTGAATCATAGGGTGTTTAAAAAACAGTTAATGTAGTAGCATTATTTTAATACCCGCATCATGGCCATAGATAATACTGAAATTAATACTAAATACTTTGTTAGCTGTAATGAGAGAAATTGGATTTATTATATATTCATCAAGACACAGCAGAAAAGTGTCTATAGTGCTGAGAGAGAACTGCTTTTGAAACATGTGTGTATTGAGACTATTCAATATTTCCTGAAAACAAGAGGAATCCCTTTTATTTTAGTGATGACACAGTTAATACAGGCCTGTGGGTGTGTGTTTTGCTTTTAAATGTGTTATTGAGTGAATCGGAAAACGTGTATTCATTGTCATTCGCTGAACTTGCTTCATTAGTAAATTGAAACATTGCCACCGGGGCTTCATTTAAATTTGACCACAGCTAGCTTCATGGTCAAAGTCTTAACTTTAAGCTTTTATCAAGGAACAATACACTTAATCCTCTTTAAAAAAAAATCTCGCAAAAAAGTATTTTATAGCATAGAAAACCATAAAAGGATGTCATTGGCTTTTCAGGTAAAGTGCTGCTGATGGGGTTTCTACACATGGTTGCAGACAGGCTATTTGAGGAAACTGTAACATCAGGAATGAACACACAGCGGAAGTAAATGAAAGCTTTACTGTTCTAACCACCCACTGTCTACTGGGTCGTTCAGGGAAAGAAATCCTCTGGCGCACAGGAAATGAACAGTTTTATGTTTCCAGCAGCGACAATGATTTTTTTTGGAGTAACTAAAAGAAGAACTGGATTGTCACTGAACTGCCACATCTAAGCAAACTAAAGATCACTATTTACAAAGACTGGAATATCATCATAAAATCAAAGGAAAATGTGCTGCAGTTCTGACCTAACATGATTAACAAATGTTCTTTGGAAAATGCAGTGATTGCTGCAACAGCTACTGTCAATGAGATAAACAAGGTCATGGGACCTAACCAACCTCACTCCGAACTCGTAAAATAAAGACATTTGGCAGCTACACGGGGTTTAGCGAGTAGTATGTAAGGGCGAAATTCCGCGTAAGGAGGTTGGTCGGGGTGGCAGATGGGTCAAACACAGGACTTTCACCCAGGAGACCGCAGTTTGTGTCCCGCTTGTTTCCTAAAGTCGCTTTGTTCTTCATCCGTCTCGTTATTCCCGCGTGTAACGGAAACGTAAGCCCACCCATGACCTTTTCCTAAACTCAACCATCCCGTTCCCCGTTCCCGTTCCTTAACATAACAGCGTCAAAAGGGATGCCAATAGTACCGACCAAGGACGTTTAGTTAAAGTGCGTTATATGACGCTAAAGGAGACTTTTAGTGTCAATAACAGCGACAAAGGCACCTGACCAAGCGTCTGTATTTTACTAGATGGGCGTGAGAATCTGTTTCCCTAACCTGTGTTCAAGAAACCAATGGGCTGGTAGACGCTGAACTTTTAGACCAAGCATTGTGCAGTACACACTTTCAATAACTCCAAAGTCCCATGGATTACAGATTATCACACAGATATTCCAACTTTGTGTAACATAAGCCTTCAAAGAAAACTAATGATTTAGACATTACAGACCAACAAAATGAAATCCTTTAACTAAAACATTTGTAACAATTCTTTAAATACAAAAGACATGAAATAATGTTTGTTTGGTTGGCCGCACGAACTTCACTGGAGATTTGACTGATGTCAGACTGAGAAGATGATGGCAGAATTTCAATTTTGAGAACAGTTCTTTAAAACAACTCTGCAACATTTGCAAGGCTGGATGAATAAGAATGCATCGATTTGTTTGAGGAAAATCAATCAGCCAGTCGTTCTGGTTTAAGGTGACGCAAGGTGATATCTTTGGACAGCTGGAACATACAGCTTTAGTTTCCTTTCAGCTCCTCACAAAAGGTAGCACAGAGGAAACGACAACGTAAGATATTAGTGACCGACCGAATCAAACTACAGACAGAAAGTTTAAGTTAAGTTCAGTTAAGCTCTTAGAATTACAGGGAAATTATTTTTGCTGCCATTGAGCCAAAACAAAGGCTGCTGGGATTGAATGAATCAAATAAATTGCTTATTTGTTCAATCAGTCAGTGACATAAATGATTATCTCTTGAAGAACCAATGCCATATGTCATTATACCCTCAGTAAAATATAACACCAGTGTTATGTGAGTGTTGTATCACACACACTTGGGGTCTTTAAACATGTAAAACAAACTTCATACCTCTCAAAACATTTTGTTGTCTTGATTTCTGGAAATGGTTGTTGACTTTTACCCAACAGCAGGAGTAATTTCCATCCAACTGCTGTGTATAAGTAGAACATGTTAAGTCTTCACATATGATTATCCTGGCGACTAAAAGGTCTTCTTTTCAGCATCTCATCACAGTTTTTCATGTTACTGAGGACATCTTCTGGCATACAGTACTGGTCGTGCTTCTTTCCCTTCCCAGCCCAGGCAGGATTTCCTTAACCCAGCCAGGGCTGTACAGTTATATGAGCGCAGGATGGTGTTAGAGCAAATTAGGCTTACCGGCATTTTTTGAAATGCCAAATATCTGTCTGGCAGTAAAGACAAGTTTATATCCTGAGGGACATCTTGCATGGCAGGCTTCCAGCCATCTGTGAATAGGCGATGAGCTTATTTATTTATTTATTTTTTAATTAGAGCCCGCTCCCTGTTCTCAGCCAGCACTTTTTCAACTGCCCAAACTATACAAACTGCCGATGCCTTCTATTATAGCTTCCATGCAACCACTACACACTGCCTGACATTATTTGAAGACGCACTATGCACACTCTGATTAAAATACTTGAAAAGGGAGCACTTTGTCAAAGGTGTTTGATAATTCTGTGAAATTCTGGATGTCGAGGGGTTTCAATCTGAAACAACCATCATGATGTTTGCAGTGCCCCCAGACTGAATGACCCAGAACACTTATGCTGCAGATATAATATGAGTGGATACATTCAATCCACAAAAATCCTTTGTATAAAATTTTTTATTTTTTTTAATCCAGGGAAGGTTTGCCAAGCGTGCAGACCTTATTTTCAGCAATGACCCGTTTTACACTTAAGCCTTGCTCAACAGCATAGCTGTTGCATTGTTATGGAAGTAAAGATTTATACGTAATGTGACATTGTTCCGCTAGAACAACTGTATTAGTTCTTCTTCTTTTTCAAATGATTTTTTTATGAATTGTATGCCTTTATTTGATGACCGGCAATAGACATATGACAGGAAATTAGGAATGAGAGAGATGGGGACCGACATTCAAGAAAGGTTCCTGGAGAGATGCAAACCAGGAATGTTACGGTTCATGGTCGCCCCCCTAAACCCCATCTCTCCCCCCCCCCCCCTCCCCACTGCAGAGGGAAAGGGAAGTTTGCTAATGTTATCTCCAAAGCCTGCTAAAGAAGGCAAGATGGCAAGATTACGTAATTAGTATTGATTCTGATTAATCCAGTATTACGTACATATTTTGTGAGTGACTATTGTTATTGTTGTTGGAGTCTGAAAATCAGAATATTTAAATCATGTAGGTCCCTATCTATTAAAATGGTGTTCCAGACATCCCAAACAAAAGTTTAATTTACAAGCATGTAGCAGGTTATTTAAAATACAGGATTCACAGCTAACGGAAGACATTTCAGACTGCCACCTTCACACTTAATCATAACCTTTTAAATTCAGTGGCTGCTGGTCAGTTATTTTGCTTGATGTGTGATTACACAAGATCCTGTAGAGAATAGTTCATTACACACGACAAATGACTTTCAGGTAAGCCATTTGTCTGCACAACTAGGAATGTAGATCTCCACTTTAAAAAGGAGAGTCAAAAAGGCATTACTATGGTAATGCAATGCAAAGGCCAGAGGCAAGGAAGCAACAATTGATCTTGAAATTGACATGCTGTCACCATGACTGGTCCCTACTCCATTGAGATAAACAAATGCACCGTCTAAAAAAAAAAAAATCAATTCTGCATTCTCAGGCTCGAAAGTTGGTAAAATTATTATTTTCCATGAAGTTATCAGATTGAAAAGTAAGTACCCTGGAAAAAAATGCTGGGACTATTCAGACTACAGTGAGGTTTCATATTAGCAAGAGTGGGTAGAGTATAGGAATGACAGTACATCATAATGACGAGGTATAACATATTACAGTAACTATCATTTATTAATTTTCTCTTAGGTCACTTTTAGGGCGGGGCATTTCACAGCAGACTCTGGACGGTAGACAGGCGGAAGTAACAATCTGAAGTTAATAAATTGCATCTTTATTTTACTGCTAATCTGAGATGTTTTTCTCTGTGTCTGGTTTCAAGCTGTTTCAAGGTCAAGATGATGGAGCTGCAATCTCCAGAGACTGTAAATTAATTCAAAATTCAGAATTAATATAGATAAAGTCATTCTTGCATATCAATTCAAAACGCCTCTTGATGTTTTTCCCTTGCTTTTAAAAATCAAACACTAACCCTAAACCTAACCCTAACAAACATGCATCATAACAAACATACATACTTTTTTAGTCATGTGAACACTGTATTGAACATATACTGTACATGAAAATGTCTGTTACCATGGTTCTTTGGCTTTGACAGTGTTAATACAGAAAAGCATATCGGTTCTACTTTTGATGAGAGCTTTAACAAAAATAAAAACCATGGCAGTCTGGGACATGAGCCATCTGACAGTAAAATAATTTAGGAACCATGGAATGTACCAATGGGATTTGATATTGCAATCCTTTATGCAATGTGAGCATTCAAACTGAAGTCCAATTCATGTGTCAAAATAATGGTGTTCTAACCCACAAATGTTGACTATACAGGAGACTATATCAAGATACATACTATAACTACATCATTTGGAGATTTAAGTCTGTAACTTTAGCAGCAAACATTTGTCGAAGCTTGTCCAATTAGGACATGACCTCAGTGTGCAGTGTGGAGGTCAGCGAAGAAGTGACTATTGATGGTTTACGCACTGCTGATTTAATCCCTGCATCAGACATGCTGGATTTTAACTCTTGTTGCAACCAAGTTGCATCATGTTGAAGAATAATGTCAGGTCACCGCTGTCTATTTGATTAGATTTCAGTTCCGGTACTCCTACGATTGCATTTTCCATTTAAAGTTTGAGTCAATTGCTGTTAACCAAAACAACTGACCCTAACAAGCTTGAATTTTCTTATCACCAACAAGCAACTAACAAAATAAGGAGCGATAGGTTCAGAACCGCCATGTCTTAGGAAAACATTTAACAAACATCTGTCAATTCCAAGCATGTATTACAGAAATGTGCTTGATAATGAATGATGGCTAGTTGGGACCTTGGAAATTTCCTCTAGCAATCACCGGCTTTGTACCAGACATAAATATTATATGATAAAAATATGTGGTGGAAAGCAAGTGCTCATTTGTTAGAGGACAGCATGACATGAGCACAGTCTGAAAAGAGGAATACATTTCCCAACAATGAAAGGATTATGTTGTGGTTACACAAGTAGGAATGTACTGAGGGGTGGAATAAGTGGCCCTTTAAGTCTGACAACTCAAGTTAATGCGAAAAATGTTTCCTGCTGTGAGTGAGGCTTTTATTTTAAAGAGAAATGCTTTTTAGACATGGCCAGAACCTTCCAAAGACTTCAAGCAATTATGACTGAGATTTCTGCTTCTTCAAAGTAGCCCAAATTATACACACGTCATAACACATGCAGATGTCAGTCCCTCTCCAAAACAAGCTGCATGAAGAAAACCAACCAAAACAACACAGAAACTAAGAACATAACATTGAATTTCCATGTATAGTAGCAGTGAAATATGGCCTTTTTATATGTAGTTGGATAAATACTGGTAATACAGCCTCTGTCTATTGCACACATTGCTCTTTGTTGCTAGAGAGTTTCATTGTTGCACTTGCTAAATAAATTGAATCGGAAGCTATACATCTTGGCTTTATTAAATGGATCCACCAATGGGTTAGGGTTAACCTAACCCTAGGGCTAACCCTAAACCTAACCCAAAACCAATTGAACTCACTTGTAAGTCTTCAGCAATGCACTACGTCCCTTCTTGAAATATTTAAATTTCTTTTGGCAAATGGCAATTTGTTTGATTAAGGACTTTGTCTTGATGGAAATTAATCAGAAATGACTGACTCGGGTCAAAACCTGCCACCTTAAGTCATTTGAAATGTCTGGGCTTTTGACTCATTTCTTACCCATGGCATGTCAAATTAAGGCACTTCACATCAATGATTTTTGGTTAAAAAAATGGAGATTCATTAAAGTTCATTCTATGGCATCGAGGGAAATCAACAATGATAGAGTCAAAGGGCTTTACCAGAATCCAATCTGCCCAGATATGAGTAATAAAATCCGTAGTGCTTTATGAGTAATAAGGTGGGAAATATTTAGGCTGCTCAAAGACTTGAGGGGGCAATCATTGAACTGGGAAATGATTCAAATTGACAAAGACCCTCTGTCTTGGAGTTGTCACGTACATCGCAAGTCCCTGAAATCAAGCCCCAGTGTGCCTCAGGTAGGAAATGGTTGACTTGGATTTTGTCAGAAAGGGACTATCATTGTATTGCTTATATGTATCTGTTGTGCATATAATAGCTTTGTTTTGTTAGACATACTTATTAAATGTAAAATTCATAAAACTTTGAGCATTAAGAGACACTTCTCCTCAAAGGCAACAGAGCATTGTGCCTGAGAACGGCTGTTAATCACAACTAATGTAACCTTGACATTCACATCCGTATGCCTGTAACAGACATTTATCTGAGACACAGACCACTAATAATGATGCCACTTTATGTCCGAATGATTAAAGCGTGGGTAATCAGATTAATTTTTCACCCCAGGTCCCCAAACCTCAGAAGGATAGTTTCAGAGTGGGGAGATGCATTATCAGTCTTTTAAGGGCAATGCCCCTGCTTTAGAATGTTTTGTCAAGATTTCAGTTGAAATTAAGCCAAAAAGCTTTCAGTTGCTCGGCACAGTTTTCATTTCTTATTAAAGATTTTTGCATGAGGGACCTCTTGTATTATTTTATCAGTGGCAATAATATATTCAGTTTCCATATATCAGTTATTATAACAGTTTAAATATGGCTTGTATAAAATATTAATTTAAGAGAATGACGTTCTTTGTATTATGTAATATTATGCCTTTTGAAGAGGTTTATTGCTTCATAAAGGCAAAGCTACCACTACCACTTAAAGGCCTTTCAAGTGGACGCTGCTGTCTTTTGATTTTTTTTATTAATTTTTCTACATACAGTCATATGTGGGCCACATAATGCACAATAAAATTCTACTAGAAGCAGAACATGTTTTATAGAATATCTTTCATCTGTCATAAAATACAGACTTTTCCCTCAAAGTTCAAATCCATCATTGTTAAATGTTGACAAAGCCCACCATACCCTGACAACAAGGTTTGCTGTCATACATGAGTAGTTTGAGTGACTCTTTGAACGATAAATAGCCAGTGTTGGTAGGCTTTTTCACAAAGAAATGCACGGGCTGCCAAGAACATTTTTTTTTTTGTTTCTACCACTGGTTTCCTGGAGGCATGTGAAACTTAAAAATTAGTTTTCAATCCCATAGGCTCCAGATGCCCTCTGTACCAGAGCAGTTTTTCAGAGCTCAAGAATAATGACTTGTGTACTACACTCTGAAAAACCTACACATTTGTTATTGTTGTTGTTTGTTTAATGTCCGAAATGCCTAAGCCTAGAAATATATTTCATTTGAAGGATTAAATATATTCTCTTGTTTGTAATATCTGTATTACTTTTATGAAACTGTGTTAGAAGTAAAGATAATCTAATATATACTTATGTATAACAGAGAAAAAGAGAGAGAGCGAGAAAGCCAGGACCTGAATGTTTCAGTTCCATGGATAGAGACACACAGGGCCCTATTTTAACGATCTGAAACGCAAGTATGAAATGCAAAACGCAAGTAGCTTTGTGGGCGGATCTCAGGTGCTGTTGCTATTATACCGGCGGGATAAATGACTCTTGCGCCCGACGCAAATCTAAAATGGGTTGGTCTGAAGTAGCTAGGTGTGGTTTGGGCGTAACGTGAAATAAACCAATCAGAGCGTCATCTCACATTCCCTTTAAGAGCAGGCGCACTTGTTCCATGGCGGATTGCTATTATGACGGCGGATTTGCCTGCCGCACGCCAGCGGGAGCTGTCCGGGATGCGGCAAGTAATAAATGCCCGTCTTGGCCAGGTGGCGATGTTGCTGCGGCCCCTCGGGCGCATCTCCTCAAGTCTGGAGAGGATTGCTGCAGCCATGGAGCGTGGGCCTCCAAACGCACCACCTGCACCTGTTGTGCCCCTTCCTCTTCCCCCCACTCCATCTCCGTCCACCCGCTCCAAGTCCTCTAATATTTCCTCAGTTATGTCATCAACACATCCATGATTCGTGGAAATGTTGTGTAAATCACAACAAGCCACAAAGAATGCTGCAAATTTTTGAGGAATGTACTGTAAAGTGCCTCCTGACCTATCCAAACACCTGAAGCGCATTTTCAGTAATATTTTCCTTTGTAATTATGTATGGTTTGCAAAAATGGGAACTGCTGCATCCATTAAGATGAGAGAAGTGTATGCGCGTTGTGCACACGCTACATTATGGCCAAGCATAAGGCCCTACAATAGCATCTGAATAACACGCTACTGACTTTAGACTAGCGCCACTGACTTTAGACCAGGTTTTTCCTGGTCAGTGGCGGAATTGTTTTCTGAAACTGCAGAATAGGACTTTTGCGCCGGAACACACCTCCTCTTTTCGCTGAACCGCCCCCAGGAGCGCAAATATATTCCCTAATTTACCGACGTGTGTCTGTGGAGGGAAAAGTCCGCTGTGCGTCGGGTGCAAAATAGGAATGATACATGCGTCGGTGTACAAAGGCAATTGCGCTGAGTGCAAGATAGGGCCCACAGAGAGACTGTAGCTGGGTGTTTCAGCACCATGGATAGAGACACAGAGAGACTGTACCTGGGTGTTTCAGCACCATAGATAGAGACACACAGAGAGACTGTAGCTTGGTGTTTCAGCACCATGGATAGAGACACACAGACTGTAGCTTGGTGTTTCAGCACCATGGATAGAGACACACAGAGAGACTGTAGCTGGGTGTTTTAGCACCATGGACAGATACACAGACTGCGCCTGGGTATTTCAGCACCATGGATAGAGACACACAGCGAGATTGTACCTGGGTGTCAGCATTTTATGAAATATCATAAAGTCGTAATTACACGACTCTGCAGCAAGCAGTCTTCTGCTCTCTCTTCTCTTCAAGGGTGAGCAACTGGAACAGTAACAGGACGTCATCACTCGTGAAGTCATGGGAACCAAATCAACAACACCGTGAGGACAGTATTTGTTTACTCAGGAAGAGTGACAAGCAGCGAAGAAAGCCTTGACAGCTGTTTTACCGTGAAAACCGCACTCACAGCGACAGTAGCTTGGAAAATAGTGGTGGTTTAGGCACTGAATTTGAAGGATTTACTGTTTATCAGACCCCAAGGTGAGACAAGAAGCTAACTTTAGCAAACCCTGTGGTCTCTCTGGATTTAACATACTATGTACTGGGACCTACTAAATCTTTTTCTGGCATACTTAATAGTATAGTAGTATGGGTATTGGAACGCAGGATGTGTTTGAAAGTTCCAGGACCATGGACAGATACACATGGAGAGACTGGACTTAAGGTTTCAGCACCATGGACCACCTGAGACTGGGTTTGAATGTTTCACTAAAACAAGTGGGGGATGCTTCAATTCCTGACATGTTGACATTTGTTAGATACACAATCTCAAATGGCTTAACTACGGCATTTAATTGTTCTGATATCGGATCATAACATAAATTGATGGGTGTCCTAAAAAATAGTTATGTTGCAGTAAAATATGTATATGTTTATAGATAGTATAATCAACATGGTGCCCCAGATGAACTTGCTGCATCCGATGTGATCACGCTCTATGATGGGATTAGAGTCACACCAGGGAAGCCATAACAACAGGCTATAACTTCATGGTCCATGTAGTGCAGTTAAAAGAGGCACATTGTGGGAGAGATAAACCAGGGGTTCCTCTACATTAGAGCAACATGAACACATTTATCCATATTAGCATGCTCACCATCACATATGCTCACCTCCACACAACCTGTTGAAATGTACTTATACATAGTAGTCAATGATGTGCAGGCTACACTTGAACACATTTGAGAG
Source organism: Perca fluviatilis (assembly GCF_010015445.1). Classification (NCBI taxonomy): domain Eukaryota; kingdom Metazoa; phylum Chordata; class Actinopteri; order Perciformes; family Percidae; genus Perca; species Perca fluviatilis. Next base: position 23,294,558 of record NC_053133.1, read on the forward strand.
TGGGTCATAAATGAGATTATGATTATGGTATAATCCCATGAATCATTACACATCAGCACTAAATACAAAGTGCAATTCATACAAATGTGGCCTGCTGAATGGATGTTATGTAAACGAGCAGTTATATCTGTCAAATACTTGATGTTTTGTTTTTCTTGTTCTTCTTTCACTGATGATTCAAAACCAGCATAGCCTGGGTTATAGAAAGAAATAAGGTGTTAAAAAATAGCTGCTGTGTTTTATATACAGTGTATATATATATATATATATATATATATATATATATATATATATATATATATATAATATTAAATATTAAAATTAAAATGAAATATATATATATATATATATATATATATATATATATATATATATATATATATATATATATATTTCATTTTTAATTTTCAGTGATTATTTCACAGTACTCAATACAAATTTCAGCCCGGATTCAGTTCAAAATGAGCAAAATTAACTCTGATTATGATGGAGATAAATTGTTGCATGGCTTTGATTTTACCTACACTATTTTGCTGTGTGGTTTTAATTTGCCTCATGAAAAACACCACCATCAACTTAAACACCAATGTGGCTCAGAGGAACGGCGACTGCATCGAGCAGCATGGGATCAAGAATTAAACACCCCAACAATAATATTTATTAATCGAGGGAAGGTTTGTTGAGTATACATTCCTTTTTTTCCAGCACTGCCCTCACAATCACACATACACTGTACTTCGAAGATTATAAAATGGTCTCACACACTACAGTCTACAGTGCTTGAAGCCACTGAGTAGCTCCACCACAGCACTTTGGGGACACATGCGATGCACAACAGCACATGATTCACTCTTTAAGACAGAAACCCATTGTCTCCAGTCTTAAGTATAAACATCCCACTCTCTGAGCCATTGTGCTGAGTGGCACTATTGGAAAAGTTTTGCTTCGCTCGAGGTACTGAGAAATAGAAAGAAAAACAGCAGGCCACAATACAATCTCAGGCACGGGAAGGGATGAGACCACAAATGTCTGGTGAAGCTACACACCACATGCATGGCAGCAGCAAACTCCATTGCCCCAGTGGCGCTGCAGCACGTAAAGCCAAAGCTGAGCTGCCACAGTCAGCCTCCTGGCAGCAACACAGGAGCTGCCAGTCAGTAGAGAAATGGTAGAGCCTGAAAATGACTGGCTCATTCATTCCAAAAGGAGAGACTGATGTCCCTTGATGTCTGCCTGTCCCTGAGTGTGTGCTGATCTCACCAGCGATGGTCACTGTCTCCAGACAAACTGTGTATGTGCCAGTGATTGATTTATCCTTGTCAGAACCTGTTAAAGATGGAAGGGAACAAGTGTTGGTTTTGACTGACATTTTTGTCAAAGCTTACCCAGGTCATGCCTACCTGCGTTCGGCAGGCTGGTACAGTCACAGATATATTTAGTAAGGAGTGGTTCTACAAGTACTAGCGACTAGTACTAGTGACTAGTTACCCAGCTCGACTGCACTCTTACCATGGCTGTAGTTTTGAAAGCACAATCATACAGAAACGTGCAATTTTTATGGCATCAAGAAGTCCAGAACAACCCTCCACCATCCTCAAGGAAATGGCCAGTGTGAGCACTCCAATAGAACCCTCCATGACATTCTACACACATTGAGAAGTCATGGCCTGACTATCTTCCACTGGTTTTGTTTAACTAAAACACTACCCACATCAAACCACAGGGCAGTCCTTCTTCTCTCTGATGTTTTGCCATGAAGCCTAGCTTCCTGAAATTTTCGAGTGTGCCTTCCCACGAAAAAGGCTCCCATACATAATTTGTTCAGGCAGCAATTAAGACTCATGTTTACGCTTCTAGAGGTGGCGCCCTCTCGTGGCCAAAGTAATTATAACGTGAGCAAAGCAGAAAGTAACGTGACAAAGTACAAGAGCGCCAAGTTCAAATAAACACAGGACTTTCACTGAACAGGGTTCGTGTCTCGTTTGAAAATAAATGTAAACGGCAAGTTTTTTGTTTTTTTTTAACTTCACGGAACAAACGTCACATTCAGTGTCATGTGCGTGGGCGGAAGTGAAGCAACATCTGATTTCAACCCAAACCATGATCTTTTTGTAAACTTAACTAAGTAGTTTTGGTGCCTAAATATAACCAAACTGCAGCCATTTCAAAATGTTGACAACGTGTTTAAAACTGCAACCCTTACATTCAAAATTGCAACCAACGCTCCCTGGTTTAGATTTGTGAAAGGAAACTGTCGTATTAGAGGGTAAGAATAAACAACCTGTATCGTCGTATGGTTTGGAGGACTTGTTGAAGTTTGTCATCCTACAAATGGAGGTTCTGCGGTGATATGTTTCCCTCACCTGCATTTTACAGCCCAATAACTGTGTGCCACACACAGCACGATGTGGCAGTCCACTGCTCGTAATGCTTAGGATGGGTTAAATGCAGATGTTGAATTTCACTACATTGTACTATATGTTTCTATGTGACAAATAAAAAAGTTTCTTCTTTCTCATCATTATTGAATTTCTGCAGGTTTCTAGTTGGTTCTTTAAAAGTTAAAGGGGTTATTGTAACCCCAAAACTCATAGCTAAATTAGGCTTTACCACAGCCCAGTCACAATTTCAATCAACTCTGTATTTGAAGCTGGCATCCATGCAGACAAGTCATGTGCCTCTGCTTTTAGAGATAGGATTGCTGTTTAGTTGAATTTGCAGCCACACGTTATGTGCATAAGCATCAACTGACAGATGTTATGGGGGCTACTGACATATTTAAAGGTGTTTAAGGTGCAATAAGTAAGATTGTAAGGTCCTGTAGCAAAAAAATGGCCATGATATATCTGCAGGGTTTGATAAGGTTGTTGATCACTACCAGTGAGTCAGCTGCTACCGAGCCAGGAACAGAGATTTCTCACTTTCAAAACTCTCTGCCTGTACTATTGGAACAACCACAGCTGCTCTCATATTTTCAGTTGCTCAGTGATGGATGATGGTGTGAGTGCCACAAGACGTTTTGCTCCCTAGCCAAAAAAGCAAATGGAAGATTATTAGAGTACTTAGCATTTGATAGATTTCCTCTTCACTTGATGTTCCTGTTGTCCGCTCTAATACATGCAACTTTAATATTTATGTCAGGTGCAGTTCACCATAAACTGTGCTATAAGCTGTTGATGTTGGAAACATCCACTGCTGATGTTAAAATAGCTTCATGTTTGACAAGTCATAGATGGCTCTCTGCCCGTGTCAAGAACCATGCCTAATTAAATCTTCCATGAATCACAGGTCTCTTTTCCTTGGTTCTTTTTGATCCCAGACCAATTCTCGTATTATGGTTTAATAAGTATTTCCAAGTGGCAACAACAAGCTAGTTTATATTTATCAAAAACAAATGGCCAAATATGTCATCAAGGGAAATGTCACAGGGAGCTGTAACCTTTTTAGAGGGGCTAACCTTTGAGCCTCAGTGGCAAGATATAGAGTCGTTTGGTGGAGGTGGAGTAGTGCTGAGTCGTAATGAGGCTTGCTGTCGTGTTTGTGACAGAAATTAACTTTAGGTTAATGATCAGGGGGTGTCATCTGGGAGTTCCGTAGCGCACAAGTGCTACAAAATCAAGTACAAACAGACACACAAGCTCCCACAGAAGCACAGGCTGTTATGCTTGCATACACAAACGCATACAGACAGAGTGGAGCGTTTAGTAAATGCATAGTGTAAAATAGTATCTTGTGTTTTCATCAGTTGAACCCTTGAGGATCTCTAAGATTATTTGGTCAGCATCTTCTCCCTGATATGAAGCATCCCCTCTAAATTCAGATCAGATATTGGAGGAGACTTTAGAAGTGTTTTTACCTCCAAGCGCCTTCCTGCTTTTGATGATTTGCTCATTACAATCTGTAATACAATTAGACTGTTTTGTTATCATATATACCCACGGGCACAATGCAAGATTGAAATTTAGCATCAGTCTTGCACTGGCTACAAACTCCCGAGGCCAAAATTGATGTTAAACATCAACGTAGATGTCTACATAACAGTCCACATGAGGCTTTCCCTTTATATCCAAACAGCTGATGGTAAACACTTTATCAGTGATATGTTTGGTCTTCACCACACACTGACTGTGAGCTTTGCCTGCATGATGAAGCATCTTGCCCCAGGTTTAAGTCATAAAAGTGAAGCTGCTGGGCCAGAAAACCACATTTTCTGAGTAGGTAATCATGACCATTAATCATGCTGGCACACTTCTCTTTCCCATTGGCCAAAAAGAATAGGTCATGGCTAAAGACTGTACCTCCACACTGGAGGTGAATATGCATCCCCCTCCGCCTACTCAAGGCCATTTGGGCTGATTTGTAGCAGCTGTCCTGTGAAATTATCTGAGTTGTGGTTGTCAAAAAATAAAAATAAAAAAAATAATAATGAAGAAGTGGCCACGTAAGAATCAAGGCTTTCCTGGCTCTTCAACACTTATGACACGCGATAGTAGATCCTCTACTGCCCCTAATTTGAGGTACTCCCAGTGCATTAACTGGGAGGATAAAAGAAACAGATTTTACGGGTGTTACGTCAAGTCCAAGTTACTCAACTGTTTCCATTCATCACAATGTTATGCATTGTTCACAGAATACAGATTTAATTTACAATTCTTTTCTGTATATTAATACAAATTGCATTCATTTCATGAGATTCATCTGCCATTTTGGTGCTTTCAGTGTGCTAGAATTGCGTTTTTACGTGACACTTGGTTACATTAATGTTAGGAAGAGGTTATGTTAGGTTTGTGCATTGTTTCTCTTAAAAATACAAGAAACATTGACCTCATTGTGACAAAGGCAAAAACACAACTTGCCTCTTAACAAATAGAAAAAAATGCCCTTGTTTGAAAAATCTCAAATAAAGCATAAGAATCGTGAAACAAACGACATTAAAGCCAATCATTCTCCTCCAATTCTTCTTAAATGGAGCACAGGCATATTCATTTTTACAACGCCGTGATTTGTTTCATGTCAATATCTTGAAACAAGGCAGGCCACTCCACTCGTTTCAAGATGCCAATCGATCCACGAAATCTCTTTGCACAAGTGAAATTGCCTTGGACACAAGTGACACTCACCACTTGTGTTGAGGAGAGCAACGTTTCAAGATAAGAGAAAATGACTTGTTAAGATGAGCAGTTTTTGTATTGCACCTTCAGTTTGGCAGCTTTTTTAATTTCCATGTTCAAAAATGCAGTTATTCCATGGTGATGTTTGGGAACAGGCTCATGGCAGGGCAGATTATGATAAAATTAGGTCACACACATACTGCAACTGCTGCTGCTTGTTGTTTGCTGCACTCTGCCAAATTCTGGGGGCAGAACGAGTCCTGCAAATGCCCCTATGGGTTCTTTTAATCTTTAAAAGAGTAGACTGATAGCTGACAAGCCCAGATGCTGTCAAAAGTCTCTGACCTGATACAAAACTGCTGCATCGCTACAGCTGGCAATTTTGCTGACAAAATGTGCTGATACCGGATAATGACTTCTCTCGTGGAGAAAAGAAATCATGGAAATCATTTTTTTAGATTCAGAGCTAATTTAGAATTGGAGGCAATTTAAACAGAGACGTTATCTCTCCATTGCAGCATTTAAGATGTCAGTGGTGCACGTAAAATCACCTTATGCTTTCAAAGCCTATTGTGACAGCTGTTATGTCTGTTAGACAGGGTCAAGTACCACATGGTCACCCTGCTCTTCTTTTCCTGCATATAAAAATAAAATGCAATACATGCATGTGCTATTTGGTGATTAGTTTTACCTAGAGCGTTTTTATCTGAGCAATGTGTGCATACGTTGCTTTTGTAGGCTCACTTAGGAATCCTTGATGAGATGCCAAAGGTCTGTAAAAATACTGTATACCCACCATGAGGAATCACTGAATTGAGGACTAAGGGTCCTATTTTAACGATCTAAGCGCACAGCGTGAAGCGCCTGGCGCAGGTGTGTTTAGGGCGTGTCCAAATCCACTTTTGCTAGATTGACGGCAGAAAAATCAGTCTGTGCGCCGGGCGCATGGTTCAAAAGGGTTGTAATTAGTGTCTTCATTAATTCTGAGGTGTGTTTTGGGGCGTAACATGCAATAAACCAATCAGTGTCATCTCCCATTCCCTTTAAAAGCCAGGCGCGTTTGCAATTTGGCGCATTGCTATTATGATGGCGGATTTGCACCGTAATATTTTTATTTGTAATCGTTTGCATGTTTGCGTGCTTGCTGCGCTTCCCTGTGTGTGTAACAAGCATAGTGTGAGTGTGCGTGCATAAGCCTAGGCGCATTTTACTAATACGCTGTTAAAATAACAATGAAATGCTGCGCTATTGACTTTAGACCAGGTTTTTGTTGGTCAATGGCACGATCACTTCCTGCTGCCTCAAGATAGCAATACACCAAGAATTCACCTGAACACACCTCCCTGTCAGACCAGCACGCCCATGGGCGCAAAGATGGGCGCAGGTGCATTTGCTATTTAATTGACATGGGCGCTGGACGGTCTTAAAATACCAAAGACACTTGCGTCGTGCTTTGCGCCGCGCCGGGTGCAAGATAGGGCCCAAAGTGTTTAAAAAACCTTGATGTTTCTCATGCTAATTAACTTACTTCAAGCCTGTTTGCAGTCACGTTCTAGTGTTGGGGTGGTCGTTTCTGAAAATGTATTCAATGAGGACTGCAGCATTCACTTTCATATTGTAAAAAAAAACCATCACAACTTTGTGGCGCATGTGTTCATAGATGAGCCCAATCTGTCAATGTTTGAACGTTTTTTTTGTGAAATGTTAATGAAATAAACAGACTGAGATCAAAATATTTGCATTCTATTATGTCCACACACTAGAGACAACATTTATCCCCCACACCCTTGCTGTGTGTTACTCTCTCTTTTGCCTTGAATTCATCCCCAACAGCTCAGTGGAGATATGAAGAATCTCTCTAAGGATAAAAAATAGAAAACCAGTGCCACCACAGGGCTGTGAGGGAACAGCATTCCCTCCCCCTGGACACTAAGGCCATTACAGCCTATATTCCCACCTGAAGTGTTAATGCAGAATGAAAGAAGAGAAAGGAAAGACACAAAGAAAAGAGTACTTTCTAAAACAGAGAGAGTAGTATCTTAGCGACATCTTATCACCTTCTAGCCATACAAGGAGATTAGTATGAACTGGCTGAAGAAGGAGAAAGATAGCAGAAATGTATATTTACCCATTAGATCCATTAATCAAAGTAAACACACTCCGAGAGATGCCCAATGTGGAATGAATCAATCGGGATCAATGAAATCAGACTAAACAGGCTACAGCCTTTAAATATCAAAGGTCGATTTGCCTGGCCAGAAATGTATCCCAGCAGAATAATAAACAAGATGAATTTCTTAAAAAACTGAAAAAGATACCGCTCGAAATTCTAGTTCAAAATCTAACTAAAATAAGCTGGTGTGAATTACTAGGATCATAACCCACTAAAATAGAGGCAAACATATGAATAACTGAGGCTCAACCATGGAAGGTGTATACAAAATAAAGGCAGCGTCTCAGCGTTTGCCTGGAACCGTCACTTTGTTACACCTCCTCTTACACATCCTTTTTTGTCTTTTCACTTCCAGCTGACTAATGATGAAATGCCATCAAAGTAATCTTTAAAAGGGCACTTGCCCTGACACACTCGGAGGATTCAGTGCCATGATGCTCCCCAGGGACACATTTTTTTAAAACCTGCTCTCAAAGCAAGCAAAACCTCAAAGGCGGAACACAATGCAGGGCTGCACACTTTTCTAACTAGATTTTCTTTTCGTTCAAAAAGATTAAATACATTTCCTCACTTTCTGCAAATTCTACGTGGTTTCCCACTAATATTAATTTAGATATATACTATTTCAAGGTGCTGTACTTCAAATACTGAGTTTGAGTTTGACAGACATTCAAAGTCACTTCTGACATTACAAGCAAACATGGATGTGGCAGAGCCATAATGGTGGCAGCTAGCACTGCCAAACTAACAACGCTTATAGTGCTCACACTGCTTAGTTAATTGCTGCCATTCTGCAATGCACATGACCCAGGCCGGGCATCCGTGGGAGATTGGTGCTCATATGGATCTCAGTGCCGATCTGCGGATCAGGAAGGGAAGGCTAGGGAGGAAGATTTGTATTTATATTAATTTTGCATGATGCTTTGGCAATATATTTTGTTGTTACATTCATGCCAATAAAGCTAATTGAATTGAATTGGAAGAAAACTGGGAGTGCCAACGGCAACTTCGCTTACAGAGCTACCCATAGTAATGAGGGATAGTTAGCACCTTTAAGATATAGAAACAAATTTCTATTCAGTTTGTAACACTTTTAGGTGACTCGACACCAGGTTGCTGAAGGTAAAGAGGCATTTTGAGAAGTGTTTAATTGCTGGTTTGGTGTGTTATTCTAAAACTACGTCTGAAACAGTTTCTTTTGAATGCAGATGACATGTCAGAAGAAAGACATTTTGGCAGCTTTTACATCCGAAGAAAATCTATTGTACACAGACTAAGAGAGAGAAGGACAAAGGAAAATTCAATTCAAATGATTGTATGGAGAAAAGAAAAACATTAATTTGTGATGGAAAATAGTTTTATTCTTAGACTTTTGTAAAAATCTGCAAAAAAAGGTAACATATCTTGCATTGCTTTGCAAGGATTTTTGACATTTTTTAAAAGTGCTCATATTATGCTTTTTGGCTTTTTCCCTTTCCTTTATTGTGTTATATATCTTGTTGTGCACTTTATGTTTACAAAGTGAAAAAGCCCAAAGTCCACCCCAAAGATACTTACCATCTCCAACAGAAAACACTGTTCACAAACTGCTCCAAACAGCTCTATTGTTTACTTCCGTGACGAAAGTGCATCACTTTGTAGCTACTGCGCATGTGTGACTCCCAACAAAGATGGTACAGAAGTGCAATGCCTCACTCTGTAGCTAAAACAGAGAGCTCAACACACAGGGTGAAAAGAGGAGCTGCAGCAATGTGCAGTACAACAAAAACATGGTGTTTTTTGAAAATTGAACCATGTAAACCTATTCTGATATAACTTCTAAATACAATTACGAACCTGAAAATGAGCATAATATGAGCAATTTAAGCCTTTTGAGTTTTCAACGTGTTCAGTTTGTGACGTGAGCAACAGAAAAATGAAATGAATCAAAGTAATTTGACCACACAGCTTTGCCACCATTATTCTTATTGTATTCCACTATCAGGTAGCAGCTGGGTAATCACACATATCTGCTGGAGGCATTTTTAATCAACAGCTATATGGAAAGTGCAACAATGGAATCCTGTTAACTCTGGAACCCAGATGCAGACCATCCGTTGCTAATAGCTCTATTCAAACAAGAGCAGCATTATGTTTAATATTAATGAATTACGCCTCAGCCTCTGTGTTTCATGATTTCATACAAGTAATGAAATTTCCTGCACCTCTTGTGAGCTGGATACAATTGTGCAAGGTCAAGATTTAGTAATTTATCAATGCCTGATTAAGCAAATAATTGGATCTATGTGAAAAAATATGTTTTATCTTTTCCTTCCAAAAAAGACATCGACATGACATATGAGTGTGCTCTCTGATCTGCCACCTCTATAAGGTCTTAAGGTCTAATTAAGTTTAAACAATTAGAAGTACATAGTTATGGTTCTTGGTTCTAAAGCTTTGTATGCCTATGATAGCCTTAAAGGCACAATGAGTAGGATTTTCCAGGAAAACAAAACGATGTATAAACTAATATGAAAATAATCCTTCACAATCATCACTGATGAAGACCCTGCCATCCGTCTGTATTTTGTTATTTTGCTGTGCCTGAGACATTTCTGAGCGTCAACCTCGAAACGTAGCGAACCGGATGCTAGATCATAAGCATGCATCCAAGAGGTGGCTGTGGCTCAGTGGTAGAGCGGTCGCCTGCCAATCGGAAGGTTGGCCCTGCAGTCCCATGTCGAAAAGTCCTTGGGCAAGAGACTGAACCCCGAGTTGCCCCCGAAATGCGCATTAGAGTGTAAATGTGTGTGAGCGTTTATCTGATGAGCAGGTGGCACCTTGTACGGCAGCCTCGGCCACAGCGTATGAATGGTGTGTGGATGGTGAATGGTTACTGTACTATGTAAAAGCACTTTGATTAGTTGTTAAAGTAGAAAAGCGCTATATAAATACAGTCCATTTACATTTACCAAAATGGCAGCCACAGCAAAGAAATAACACAAATATAGCAAGGTGAAATGCCAGAAGGACAGAGCTTGTTCCAAAACGAGAGTGAATTGGCGTCTGCTTTCACCCGCTGCCGAGCACCGTAAGCCTCATTAAAAGGGACAGGATGGGCCAACTATAGATGTTGTGTTAGCAACCGACAATCCTACTCATTTTGCCTTGAAGCTGGAGTTATGCATGTGTAAATCTGTCTGCAGATCAACACAAAGACAGGTGTTATAAGTAACTGTGGGTCACAGAAGCTCGCAGATACACCTTACATATTTAAACAACACAGTGTGCCCTGCTTGTCAGTCAGGCTAATTGGTTTACCAACTTCCAAAAGACAAATGAGTGTTATACCAAAAGTATTAAAAAACACCAACATGAACCCCACGAGCACATCCACTTCTATGCACACAGCCCTGAGACCTTTTGCAGGAGGTTAACACCATGCCAACTCCACTGTAAGAATATACTGTAAGAGAGCAGTCATTTTTCACATTCTAGTGTGAGAGTTCACATAACAGAAACACGCTAACAAAGCTTGTTCTAAGCATTTGTACGCATGACCAATGTTTTTTATACAGTTGTTTTTGAAGATTGTCTCAGATTCAGTTACTAGATTCTTATTATTTTTACTGTTTCATTTGCTTATCTATATTACAGCAGTGCGGTGGTTTTATTCAAGGTCGAAACACTGAGATGAGAACTTGCAGCAGAACAGTTCGTAAACAAAGAGTGGAGATAAAACAGGTTGCTGTACTTTAACCAAAACTTTTAAGTACAACATTGTGTGGTTACTCTAATGTGTATTTACTGCCCCATTAAAAATGTATTTTCTCCATCGTAGGCTTGGGCTAATTTTATAAAAAGTACACATCAATCCGAAGCTCACTAACATGAGCGCTCACACTGCTAAAGCTACAAATGTTTATCAGGAAGTGTAATTAAATCCAGCTTTCATTAATGTACTGTGGCTAAAATAACACAGGAAATCATATTTCTGTGGTGGAAATTCAAATTAAGCCTCAGCATCTACAAGGTGCAACATTAGCTTTGCCCTTGTCCCGATTACAGGAAAACTTAAAATAGAAGCTAAAAAGACATCTACTTGCACTGATTGATTGACAGTTGATCTCTTGGAAGGGCAGTGCATAAACACCTATGTGAAGACCAATTATCTGTGACTTATCTGTGACAACTTAGCACTTAAAATATTGCCAAAAAAAAATACTACAACTTTTTATTTTTGTTGGCTAACTCATTAAAAACCTGTCCAATGCAATATTAAATGGTAAACATTCAAGAGCTGAATGCCTTTAATTTAATGACAACATTGGCATTTTCAAACCAAAGCAAAATAAGCTAAGCCAAGGCAACATTTTTCTCACTCTACAACTCATCATCATCATCTATCACTAGCATTAGATCCTCAGCCTTTAACAATGCAGTTCACCAGCAGTGAAAATGTATTACAATGTAAGGCACAGTGAAATCATGTAAAATTAATATGACAAAGAGCCCATATCCATTACAGTGTAAGAGTGGTTAAATATGCTTTCTCTTTGGCTGTTTTACGCAGTAAACATCACTGTTTTGGTTACTTTTTCTTGTCTCACTCAATTGCAACATTTCAACAGCATCCCACACTGAACCTGCCTTTTTGAAATCCAGCTGTGTTGACAATCCTGCGTGAGATTTTGGCTTCAGTGAGCCTCAACACTCTCTCATGTAGCAGCACATCGACCGCCAGCCTCACTAAGATGTTACATATTCTTTGCCTCTCTTCCTTCTTCTTTTTGCTATCTCCACCATCCTGTTCAACACTTGCTGCATTATAAAACACCAAAAAAAAACATAAAGGTGTGCCCCAGTACATTAAATCAGTTAACTTCCCTCAGACAGGGATCACTTATCAATCTCTGGCCACATACATTTTGTTCTTGCTGACATAAGGTGTTATGATTTTGAGACACATTTAAGACAATATTACACTTCATTTTGATAGTCCATCTGTTGACACTGCAAGTTATCAGTAGCTATTCAGTAGCATGTCAACAGTGTATCACTTGACAACACTGTTTTAACATTCAGGTAACATGCATTCAACTAACTGCCAGTAGACTATAATGTGTATTTCTATAGAGTTCACAAAAAGTGTATGTTACCTTTCAAAATGTTTTTGCGAACAGGTTATTAACCATTATTGAAGTAACAATCTGTAGATTGTAGTATGTTCTAAGACTATCAACTACTCAAAATTGGAAATCAACAGGGTCATATGATCAATGAGCTTTGCCAAATCTTTTATTTATTCAACATATTTTGTTTTTAATTAAAGAAATCTGCAGGAGAAAAAAAGGCAATAAAAAGAAAGTGACTATGTAGCCCATTTATAGACATACTTTGAATCAAAAGTCGAACCCAAGATGCATTTTTCAAATACAAAACACACATATCTGGTCAAAAGTATATAGACAATGCAGACACAGCATATTTTCAATAATCAAACCACACCGTGAAGCCTCAGTCCGCAACAGGATGTGTCCGTGCGCCATTAAACATAGATCAGTGTGCTACTGTCTGGCAAAACAGCACAGTACAGTTTCCTTTGAGCTCCACCAAGAGTCCAGTTATTGAACTCACATGATAAGCTTCGCTGTTTCTCTTTTATGAGTGGATAAAGGTAGAGCAGCCTGCAGAATGGGGGAATGTGTGGTTGTGCATGTGTGTGTACTTACTGTATGTGTTAGGTCGGGATGATGGGATTAGTGTCTCGCATGGGGACATTAAACTTTATTGCATGCCAACAACCAACGCTCCAACACTTCCTAATGTACCCCCTGATGTGGTACCGCACTCTTTTTTAAAACATTTTGGCTGCTTCACTAAGCTACCATAGCAACAGTATCACCATGTATTTCCTCCAAAAATCATCTAGTTGCAAAAAACAAAAAGGTAAATTATGCAATAAATTAGCAAGCGAATCAGCCACAAGACTTTAAAGATGAATGCAGCTGTCATATATTTCACACACCACAAACTCTGAATCCCATAAAGGAAAAGTAGCACTTTGTTTCGCTCTCACCTTACCTGTGCAGCTTGACGTAGAGTTCCAGATGGGTGCTTTACAGAAGACTGATACTTCAGGTTGTGGATGCTGTGCTGAAGTGCACACGGCAGTGAGTAGCAGCAGCAAAAGCTGTGTGAGGAAGGAGACAGGAGGGAAGGAAAAAAGGGAGGGAGGAGGACGAAGGCGCAAATGCTGAATTATGGATGTGGAGAGGGAGAGAGAGGGATTCCTCTGCCGCTCTTACTCCCCAGGTCGCAGAGTGTGAATCATCTTCTGCACGGATCAAATGGCACAGTCCACTGAAGGGCTGGGTCGGCGCAGTGAACAGAGCAGAGGGTATCTGCCGAGGCTGGGATGGGATGCAATAGGGGGAGGGGGGGGGTACAGCACAGGAGTGTTACAGATAGTATGGGAAACCGTTCTTCAGCTCAAACACTCAGCATCATGCTAAACAGTTTTTCTGTCTCTATCTCTTCCCCTTTTACTGCACACATAGATATTCAATCTCAGTCTGTCTAATCAGTTTATTGTCTGACTGTAGCTAACAGTCCTCTCTTTAACCAGGTAATCAATACCTGGGGTTCTTTATGGCAACTGCCTTTCAATATCCCACTCCTCCTTCTTGAACGATTTATTCTCTCCTCACCCCAACTCCCTAAATCAGTTTGTTCCAACAGTTTCAACATATGAATTAGTTTCACACATGAGACGTTTATTCTGTGCTTTTGATATCATTCTTTTATTCTCTTATTTTTCTAATATTATTGCTAAATTCTTAGCTGTCCAAATTTGTTGGAAATGTTTAATTGCTCTCTGAAATCTGGTTGTGTTTTTGATTTATTTAAATTGACAGGTAGTCGTGTCATGGCTCAGACCTCATGCATCGCATTACAGTCCCTCAATCTTTCATGGATTACCTTCGCCACAGCTGCCCTGCATCTTTTATGATTATTCCTCAGCTGCTTTAATTACCTTGACTATTTAAGGCAGGGTTTAAATCCTTCCCTTTTTTCAGTCTGTCAGTATTTCTTGCTGTTCAGAACTATTGTCTCTTTTCACATGTGGCCCAACACCAAAGTGCTAGATGCTAAAAGAGACGTTTTGCATCTGAGGCACCTGGCCAAGCGTCACTTTTTGGCGTGCTGGGAGTAAGAATGTCTTAAGCCCTATTCGCACGGGATAAGTATTACCTGGTGACCTCCAGTCATTTGTAATAATCGCGGAGGTTGTCTGTGATCTTAATCCCGTGCGAATCGGTCATGTCTGTAATTTGTAAAGTAATAATTCCCCCGCAAATGACCTACCATATTTCGCCGAAAACGGAGGTCCTGTGATAATATTAGTCCCGTGCGAATCGGCATCTCTGTGATTTGGGGTCTAACTGGCTGCGTTGTCAATTATAAATGAAAGGTTTTGACATCATATCCGGGGGATAATGTCTGTAAATTTGAGTAAAATACAGACTTCAGTTATCCCGTGTGAATGCGCCAGACGAAATACAGACGTGTGGGGGTAATTTATAAACTACAAGAGGTCCCCAGGTAATACTTATGCCGTGCGAATAGGGCTTTAGACATACACTTCCTCTCTTATGAAATACCCCTGTGGTGTGGTGTGTGGTCATAATGCAAGAGTGAGTAGATGATGGGACTTGTTTTTAAATGTGTTTTAAAAATGTATTCATATAGCCCAGTTGACCCTTTGGGGTCAGCAAAACAAGCTATAAACACAATTGACATCACATTATTAAGTTGACATGCACACTGTGCCTTTTCTTACAAATGCAGCAGTCAAGGAGCAACACTGGCAATGTGTGGAATGAAAATAAAATGTAAAGACAAGCAATGTTATAAATTGTAAATGTTTTCAGCATTCTGCATCAAGTGGCTTGGTTGGGGTGGTGGGACTGCTCGAGGTGGGCGCCGGAAAATTTCCCTTATTTTCAAATCCAAAACTTGACAGGTATGCGGGAGAGCTGGGTGATGATTCTCTGTTGTTCATCATTATGAGTGACCTCGTTCACTCATTAGTCAGTTCACCCATTGTTAATATAAACATATTGATTAGTGCAGCTTTAAGTTGGCAAGCTAATTCACTAACCAGTGTCTGATTCAGCCTATATTTGCAAACAACAAATGAATTTAGCAGTTCCACTTCCTGCGTGGTCTTTATTCTGCAGTCCATCGTCCTCTGCTGCTTGCGAGTCCAGATCTAATAAATATTGGTCCCTAAATAACCATGTGTACATTTCCCTTTAAACCGCCTCAAACATCTTCTGTCTGGGTCTACAGTCTTGAAAAGTTTCTGAGGTCCTCGGGACAGATTTATCTTTCTTAAATCTATTTCACTTCTGTTTAGCAGCATTTATGGCAACTCCATCATCACAAAATCCAAGATAAAATTCATCTCCACTACTGCCCAACCCAGACAAGAGCTCATGTAGTTTGCAACTTAAAGCCACTCTCTTCTTTCATTCCAGTGTTCGTTACATTACGTTGCATTATCAAGCAGCTTCCCGGCCTCCACTGTGCTCAGTGTGAAAGCTATAATATACAGTAGAATAAGCTGGTTCAAGCGATCATTTCCTGCATCGATTGAATGTCTCGACAAACCCAACACTGCATTATAGCGGTGCACTGTGAGGGTTACAGCTCTCTGTCTTCCATCTCGGAGTAATATTCAGCTCTGAGAGCACAATATTTCATGGGGGCTAGAGAAGGACGCCACAGCGAGGGATGCTTAGGAGCAAAGATGGAGACAAATGAAAAACTGATCATTTGACCACTTGAATTCAGTTTATAGTGCTTCCATTTTACTCATTATGTTTTAGTGTCTATCATCAATAATGTTAAAATCCCACATTTTACTGCTCCGTTATGTGCTAAGAAACCCTTTACACTTATCCTATACCTTCCACATATCTGTAGTCCTTGCCATAGCGATTGGGAAAAGGACATAAAGCTCTTCGGTGCTATTTGTGACTCAAAGTCACAAATCCAGGTCACATGTTCTAAGCTTCATATCAATTTCTCTTATCTACCATGAAATGAAGGGGATTAAGCTGATTGCAGTCTAAGAGATAATTGTACACATGTGCCTATTGAATACCAATAGGTGGAAACAATCACTCTGTTTGCACCTCCATTCCAGCAGAAGCCATTGACACAAACTGGTTCTATCTTTATCTCAATCTATATGATCAACAGTGATGCCTCTTCAAGTGTACATCATTATATTGACGGCACTAAGGAACATTTGTCTCCCTCTGTGCATGCCGTCGGCTCTGAGATTGAGCTTTACACCTGTGTTTTCATCCCTGTTTCTGCATTGTTGAACCTATCCTCTTGCTTCTCCTGTGCTACCCGCGGCAGCTCCTTCCCCTATCAATGTCAGGCTGTCAGAGGACGAGGGAGTCTGCGATGGCTTCTCTGCTGCTAGGCCCAGCCATGCGTCTGTAATCACTCTGGCTGTTGCAGTGCTGATTGGTGCTCCAGTGTCAGGCCCTGCTGTAGGTGAGTGATCAGCCGTTCTCTGGGATACACAAGTCTGCCGTTGATCAATTGCCTCATTAATCCAGCAACAGAATGGATAATGCACAGCTTGCAGGGATACACACTCCAGCACAGTGACACGGGCACATGTTCTCACTTTGCAGCCCTTGTAAAACAACCCCTAAGGTTGTTTTAGGAAAGAAGTCTTATACAGATGATGTCTTCTGAGATCATTCTGACCATTTGCATAATGTGGTATGTTTGTGGTATGTTTAAGCTGAATATTACCTTACAAAACTCTCCCTCTGATGATGCACAGGCTTGTTAAATTTGAAGGTAACAAACGTTCAATCCTTCTGCGAAATTATCAATTTAGTACCAAATTAATTTTCACAAAGGTTATGGATTTGTCAAAACAAAGCAACAAAAACATGCAATTACCAACCAGTTCCATTGGTTTGTCTGTGTAAACAATGGAGACATAAGAGGTATAGGATATTGTACAACTTCAATCTGAAAAAGGATTCTTACCTTTGTCTACAATGAGCAGGATGGTTGCTGATTTTCAGCCTAACTGAACTGTTTGTTTTTTTGTACTATGCCCTTTTCTAAAACCAGATTGGAAGTCAGACAACACATTATAACTGTTAAAAAAGTCATTTAACTGATCACTGACAAGGGATTCTAGAACCTTGACCAGGACAGACAGTTTAGAGATTGGTCTGTAGTTATTTAAGATGTTAGGGTCACCACCTTTAAGCAGGGGAACCACAAAGGCTGATTTCCAGATGGGAGGAATGACATTTGTATTCAAACACAGATTAAAAATATTAGTTAAGGGCACGGCAATAAAATTTCCTGCTAGTAGGGATCCAGTTTATCAGGGCCTGCAGATTTTGTTGTGTCCAAATGCTTGAGGGCTTTACATGTTACATGTTATCTGTTACATCGCCTTCTCTCATATGGATTTAAAAGTGGCAGACTGTGTCTTCTGAAGTCTGCACGTTTCAGGCATGTTCTGTGGTGAGTTCAGATACTCTGGTCCAAGTAGTTATTAAGCACTAAGCAGTTATTTAATGACATTGACTAAATAGTCAGTTTCCCAATCTGTTTCGATTGTTTTTCATTTTCAAATTTAAGTAGTTTATTTAAGTAACTCTGTGTGCTTCTGTTCATTACGGAAGCCCTGTGAGGCAAATGAGAAGAAAATCAATTTGCATGATCCATGTTCTAAGTCTGATCTAAATTCTACTGTGTTTATGACTTAAGAACCGTTGGGGGAAAAAAGGTGTGCCAAGTTACTTTTTAATTTTCTGTTGAAATGAGAAAGTTCTGGCAGTTGAATTGTTAATTTTTTGTTAGGATCATTTTTTTTTCAGTGTGTTGTTGTAATACTTATTTTGACCACAAGAGGCAGAAGTGCACCACCACCATCCCATGTTCTAGCACCAATTAAAATACATTTCTAGCCCAAAGAAAAACATGACAGAAATGTTACATAACTTGCTAACACATAATATATGTATCTTATGTTTCGAATGCACAGAGAAACTAAACTCACCTGGAATAAAACATCCATTCAGATCTTCAGCCATTTCCCTTCATCCCTTTACCACCATAGCAACATTTCTGTACTACTCATGGCATCTCTACCCCTTAGAATATGATGACGTTGTGATATTGTCTAAACACCAAAGACTCTTCACAACTTTAATGTGCACCATGTCAATATATTTATTTCACTCTTAGATTAACTCTCTCCTAATTGAAATAAAAGAGCCATGAATGTGTATTGATCCATACACCATTTTTGAATAATCAATTCTCTCCCCCTTCACTTTCAACATTGATCCTAAATAATGTAATCATTTGATATAATAATAATAATAATGATGACTTGTTTTTAAATGATTTCTCACTCTGTGTGTGCTCATAATGAAATAAAGACAACATATCTGACAGTGAAGCAGTGCCAAACATCAATAAGGGTTTGTGGGCTGACATTTGCTCTGCGAAAGTCTGGCTTCCAACTTTGCACAACTTTTGGAGTGGGTAATATTTCTATGGCAACACTAATGCACTGTAACTGCAATCAGCGGGATGTTGCTAGAGTTTGCGGGCAGTGAACTACTCCACTACATAAATCTGAAAGCTTTAGTTACTAGTTACTTTACAAAATAAGATTTTTTGCACACAAAACATGTAGTTTATAAAATACATATGTTTTATTATTAATTAAACTACCCAACAAGATACATGCCTACAAGTACAGCTGAAATGATCAGATGATTAAACACAGAATAATTGCATTTCCAGTTTCTAAAATGTGAAGATTTTTCTGCATTGAGTACTTTTACTTTTAATATTTTAAGTACATTTTCCTGATGATACTGACATACATTTACTTAACGTAACATTTTCAATGCAGGACTTTTTAATTGTAACGGAGTATTTTTTTACAGTGTGGTACTAGTACTTTTACTCAAGTAAAGCATCTGAGTTCTTATTCCACCACTGTTTATATTGTCCTCTCTCACACAATGTGACAGCAGATAGACAGCTTCCTGTACCAAACGTTGCACTGTCCCTATAGCGCTCTCTCTGTCACTCACTATTTTATGATTTATTCATAGAACAGCCACGTTTTAGATCCAGACATGTTTATTATGTACACATGGCAATACATCTGCAAGAAACATAATCATACATTTTAATATATTGTTGAAAGGGAAAACAACGACTGACATGCTCATAGGTTTAGAAAAAAATGTTATAAGAAGATATTTCAGTGAAGAGTACTCCCTCAGTTGATATTGACTCTCTCTTTTGGAGTTTCTCATTTGTTTTGAGGCCTCAGTGATCTACAATTAAGAACTGCAGTTCAGCATTATTATTTCCCTTGTAGAACCACTGTTTTGAATGTTGTGTTTGTATTTTTCTTTCTATGTATGATCCACTTCCTTGTTCTTAGAGGCTGTGTCATCCCATACAATAGAACAGAAACAGACAGAACAAACTGTATTTCCAAATGCAAATATAAACTATTTAGATTTGACTAAGTTTTTTAAGAGATATTTCTGATGCTTTCACACTTTATTTTGAATTACCTCAGCTGTGCGTGGCTCGTTATCACCATTGTGCATTACATTAAGGGACAAAAGTGTCCATCAAGATTACATTAAAAAACAACAGAACAGTCAAACAAAATTGAACAAGAACAACAACCCTTAGAGTCATCATTAAGTAACAAAACAATTCGACATCCTATCACATCAGATATTATTGATGTTGTTTTAATCCAAAACTCATGTACCTGTTCACACTCCCAGACCATGTGCAAGAAAGTTCCAGTTTGTTCAGGTTGGCAGAACGTGCAATAGGGAGTAGGAATGGCTTTAGAGACATATCTCTTCTGAGAAGTCCAATATGTCCTTTGACATATGTTGAAGTGGATCTGCTGGTGATTTGCGTTCTTCTAACAGTGGGAGATGTTGTCCCAAACTGTCAGCCAATTAATTACGTTCCCCTCCGGGCTCAGCTCTCGCTCCCATTTCTCTAGTATTGGGAGTTCTCCTACAGATACTTGCATCAGTTTAGCATAAATCCTGGACACTAATCCTCTCACTGGAGCCATTTAATGATTGGGTGTATCTCACTGTTCCCCCATGGTACTCCATAACATTTTAGGGCTGATCTTAAGATAAAGGAAGAAGGATGTCCTAGGGACCTCAAGGCTAGCTCTCAAGCTTTCAAAACTTAACATACCTTCATCATTGAACAGCTGGTCTACAGTATAAATAACTCTGTCACTCCACAGGTTGTAAACAAAAGGTTTGTTACCAGACATTAAGTGTATGTTCAAATGCCATTTATTGGTGTAGCGTAGTTGCTCCTCGACTTGTTTAAAGTTGGTAAATGTGTTGGTGATAATAGGGCCATAGGCTAGGCACTCTTTTGGATACACACCTGTAAAGGCAAGGTCTTGCAGCATTAGACTTCCAGTGAGGTTTTGCTCTATTTCTCTCCATGGGACTGTAGATCCACACTCTGAGGGCCCTTAGCTGAAAAGCTTTATGGTACACTTTAAGGTTGGGGAGGGCCAGGACTCCCATGTTTATTCCCATGCATTTTAACTTAGGTTGTTTATTATTCCAAATATACTGCCGAATTACAGTATCAAGTTTATTCCAGAAATTTATTGGTGGGGGTAAGGGGATCATTTTACTTAAGAAATTCACACGAGGAACTATGTTAATTTTAATGACAGCATTCCTGGACCGTAGCGATGCCGGCAGCGTAGACCAATTTGCCAGATCTCTTTGAACACAACTTAGTATAGTTTCATAGTTGTCCTGGACAACTCACTCTATCAATGCATGAGTGGTGATGTCCAAATATGTAATTTTGCTTTGGGTTGGTATTGTATCACTAATCGCTGATTTTGCCTGTCCGTTGTTCAACAGCAGAAGATTAGATTTATTCCAGTTGATTTTATAGCCGGAGATTGAGACAAATTTGTTAAAGATCTTAAGAATTTTTGGGACAGATTCCTCAAGGTCAGAGATGTACAGCAAAGCATCATCTGCAAATAACAATATTGAGTTGTTATTGGATTTAATCTAGACATTACATATTTTATTTTGCCTTATGGCTTGGGCTAATGGTTCAAGAAAGATCGGAAATAGCATGGGGGATAGCGGGCATCCCTGTCACGAGCCCCGTGCGACGGGGAATGGCTGTGAATGCAGGCCATTGGTTGAGACTATGGCCGTGGGACTCGCATATAAAGTACGTACCATGTCAATAAATTTGGCTCCCAAACCAAGCCTCTCCATTACTTGCCACAAGTAGTTCCACTCTAGGCATTCAAAAGCCTTTTCCACGTCCAGTGATAAAACTGCTGCCATTTTTTGGGGGGGGGGCGCTCGTGCACAGTGATGGAGTAGACGTGTTTTCGGAGTGCTCCGTGCCATCTCCTTAATTTTATTTTCATATCATTGCACTTTGACACTATTTTATGCTGGCTTATTCTTAAAACTGTGCTGTAGCCTGTCGGAAGTGGGTTTATGTCAACATGCCTAAGAAAGACGATAGTCAGAGGGATACATCCAAGACAAGCTCGTCAGCTGCTAGCAACGATGCTATATTAGCGGGTATTGCTAACCACGGGGCTGAGCTTCTGAAAATCACCGCCCTCGTAGATGGCTTAAAGAAATCTTTGGAGGGCCGCCTCGACGCAATTGAAGCATCGCTATCATCGCTTCAGAAGAAAAACCATGAAACTATTTTGATCCGCAATTGGATAGGTCCTCCTCGTCTGTGGCCCCATTACTGAAATCTGTCTCTGTACTCAATAACCTTGCCAAATCTCTGGATCTGGTTGATATTTGGAGGCACCAGCACCCCTTAGATAGGAAATTTTCTTTTTTCTCCCCCGTGCATGGCAGTTTTGCAAGAATTGATTATATGCTGGTTGATTCTAGACTTATTTCAAATGTTATAAGCTCCACTTACCATAGTATCTTAATTTCCGACCATGCATCCCTCTCATTGGTGATTGACTTCAATCTTTATGCCCCTCAATATAGTTGGAAATTGAACCCCTCGCTATATTTAGATGCCACGTTCAGTGGCTACATATCGACCAAGATTGCAGATTTTCTGCTCATTAATGACAATGACGCCGTCTCAGATTGTATTTTGTGGGAGTCTTTTAAAGCCGTGATTAGAGGGCACATCATCTCGTACCAGTCATCTCGCAAAAGGGCCAGGCTCAGGCGTCGCACAGATATTGAGGCTGAACTAGCTGTACTGGAAGAGGACTATCGAAACACAGGTTCTGAAGATACACTTAGCTCTATTCTGAAAGTGAAATATGAATACAACCATATTCTGGGCGAGCAGGTCGGGAACTATATTCGTAAACTAAAGCAGAAGCACTTTGAGCTTGGTGAGAAGGCTGATAAATTGCTCGCTAGGCAACTGAAGGGGGTCATATCTGATAGGGCAATACATAAAATTTCCTCATCCACCGGTCAGCTATTAACTGATCACAAGCAGATCAATGACAGATTTTTTAGTTTCTACAGGCAGCTATATACTTCCAGATCTACTGCAACGGATACAGACATTGCCAATTTTCTTCATACTTTAGATATTCCAGCCCTTTCTGAGTCTGCTAGACTGGAATTGGACTCTGAATTTACACTGGAGGAGATCAGAAATGCTATTCGTTCTTTTCCTGGTGGCAAAGCATGCGGTCCAGATGGGTTTGGGATAGAATTCTACAAGATGCACATTGACGTCATCGCCCCCCTCTTGCTTCGGATGGTCAATTGCTCAGTGAAAAATTGTACTTTTCCTCATACTCTCTATGACGCCCATATCTGTGTCCTCTTAAAAAAGGGCAGAGACGAAACAAATGTCTCTTCGTATCGTCCCCTGTCTCTGCTAAACTCTGACCAAACAATTATAGCAAAAGTCCTGACCAACCGGTTACACAAACATATTGGCACTTTAATTCATCCTGATCAGTCCGGTTTCATCCCCAATAGATTCTCCTTCTCAAACACTAGGTGTTTGCTTAATGTAATGTATTCTACAAAATTGCCCCACTCTGCTGTGATCTCACTAAATGCCCAGCAGGCTTTTGACCAGGTAGAGTGGGGATACATGTTCGCTGCTCTTGACAAATTTGGATTTGGGTCGAAATTTATGAATATATTAAAAATGCTGGTCCCCAATCTTCTGTTCTAACCAACCACGAAAGATCCCCCCCGTTCCCGTTGCACCGCGGCACCAGGCAGGGCTGCTGCCTCTCTCCAATGCTTTTTGCATTAGCTCTTGAGCCGCTGGCCATAGCCATTAGAGCCAACCCCCAAATCTCAGGTATAAGGTGCAGCACATCTGAGTGTACCATCGGTCTGTACGCAGATGATGTAATTCTGACCCTTTCAGACGTAAAAACATCCCTTTCACCCCTTCTTAATCTGATAGATGGCTTCGGGCGATTCTCTGGGTTTACTATTAACTGGGAGAAGTCTGTTTTTATGCCTTTGTCCAATGGTCTTGACTCCAGTTATCTTTGCAATCTGCCCTTCAGAGTCACCCTTGACCGCTTTTCTTATTTGAAATCCAAAATTTCTCTTTAAACTTAATTATATGGATCTGATTGACAGGCTCAAGTGTATGATCGATAAATGGAAACTTCTCCCCCTTTCTTTGATTGGCCGTGTCAACATTGTTAAAATGGTCGTGCTCCCTAAATTTACTTATTTGTTTCAGAACGTGCCCATCTTCCTCACTTCTTCTTTTTTTAAGACGTTAGACTCTATTATCATGTCCTTCGTTTGGGCCTCCAAGCCCCCCCGTATTTCAAAGGCCCACTTACAGAAGCCCACTGAGGAGGGTGTTATAGGCCTGCCTGTGTTTCGGCATTACTACTGGGCCTGTAACGCCAGAGCTTGGGTTTTCTGTAACCAGTCCACGGCTGGTGGTGCAGAGGAGGGCGAACCCGGCCCTAGATGGCCTGAGATTGAGCTTAGTAATGCGGTGTCACTTATTGGTGCCTCCTTGTCAGCTATTCTATTCTCAAAACCTGATATTAAGATTAAATCGCTACGCAATAATTTCTTACTCTGCAACTCGATTAAAATTCTGGACCTCCCAGAAAAGTCAATTCATGCCCCCATATGTCAGAACCCTTGTTTCAAACCTGGTTTGATGGATGCTGTCTTTAAGCACTGGTCAGATAAAGGTTTAATCACTATCAGGGATTTCTATATTGCTAATCATTTTGTTTCTTTTGCCCAGCTCAAGTTCAAACTCCCTACTAATCAATTTTTTCGTTATCTACAAATTAGGAATTTTGTCAAGCATTCTTTTTCTTGCCTAGATGCCCCTGTGCAACATAACTTTTTTGATATTATGACCAAACCTCCCACCTCCAAACATTTGATCTCTCGGTTTGTTAACCTCTTCGTTGTGGCAACCCCCTTCTCTCCATATTAAAGAGGCCTGGATCAAGGACACCGGCGAAGTAATAACCGACGAGCTATGGGCGAAAGGGTTAAACAGGATAAAAGCTTGCTCTATTAATGCGCGACTTCAGCTCATTCAGTTTAAAGTAGTTCATAGGTTGCACTATTCCAAGACTAGACTGAACTAAATTTTTCCTGATGTCTCCCCCACTTGTGATAGATGCAAATCAGCTGATGGAACTCTTGGGCATCTTTTCTGGTCCTGCTCTAAGCTTACAAGGTTTTGGGTTGACATTTTCACTTTGTACAGTGCTGTTTACAATAGACAACTGGTACCTGACTGTCTCTTAGTGATACTGGGTTGTTCCAACGGTTCTTTGGCTCTTCCATCCGCTTTACAACAAGCCCTCATGTTTGGTATGACCATTGCAAAACGGGCTATCCTAAAGGAGTGGAAGTCAGCTTCCCCTCCTTGCTTCAAGATGTGGCTAAATGATATGGTTTCCTGTTTATACCTTGAAGAGGTTCGGTTTTCCATGTCTAACTCTCAAGATAAGTGGAAGAAGATCTGGGGCCCTTTCATAGAATACATCAGGAGGGACAGATCACAATCTGGGACCTAAATGCACTGCTTATTTTTTTATTTATTTATTTATTATTTTTTAACTTTTGTTAGTTATCCATACCGAGACCTTGCCACTCCCCTCCGGCTCAGACCTCCTTGACTCAATCTGTGTGAATGGACTCTCTGGGACATTTGTTCAGTGAATTGTCATGTATACTTATACTCTCTCTTTTCTATGTAATGAGTAACTGCTGGCTGTATGTTTTGTTTTATTGTCTGGTTTACTGTCTTTCTTTGTTTTGTATTATGTGTGCCTGTGTGTATATATAAAAATCTGCATAAATAAAATTTACAAAAAAATAAATAAATAAAAAAAAACTGCTGCCATTTTTGGAAGGTTTTTGGCTTCTTCTATTACATGGAATAATCTACGTATATTGTCTGCAGCGTGACGCTTTGGTATAAACCCTGATTGGTCGGGGTGGACTAGCTTCTCAATAAAGCGTTCTGGTCGGGGTGGACTAGCTTCTCAATAAAGCGTTCTAGTCGTAGTGCCAAGACTTTGGAATAAAGCTTAATATCTGTCCCAATGAGGCTGATGGGCCTGTAGTTTGAGCACTCTGTATGATTTTTGCCCTTTTTTGTGTATGACTGAAAATAGTGCATTGCTGGTTTGTTGATGAAAGGTGCCCCTCTCTATAGCCGAGGTTAACGTTTGTAAGATGGTAGGTCCTAGTATGTCAAAGTATTGTAGCAGAAGTTCTGATGGAATTCCGTCCAACCCTGGTGTGATCCCTTTCTTAGCTGTTTTTAACGCTGATTTAAGTTCCTCTAGCATTATAGGTTGACCCAGTTGTTCTGCCTCCTCTGGGTCAAGAAGTGGCAGGTTTAGCTTTGTCAGGAACGTTTGGCACTGTGTCATATCCGGATTGCAGGAGAATTCATACAACTTTGAATAAAAGGATTGGAAAGTGGTGGTGATATCTTTAGAATTCGTTGAGATACCTCTGTCCGTGCGGATGCTGTTGATAGCAGCTGGATTCGCATTTTTTTATTTCAGAGCAAGCAATTTGCTTGGTTTACAACCATTAAAATAGTAATTTTCACTGTGTGCATGATGAACTCACCTCTCCTTCTTAGCAAATCATTTAGCTCTGCTCTATTTGTGACTAAAAGAGTATGTGTAGATTTAGAAAAACGTCTGTAGAGAATGTTCTAATGATTTACAATGTTCTTCCAACTCTGCAATCCTTGCCTCACTGTTTTTCTTCAAATTGACCGCAAAGGAAGATGTGAAATCTCTAAATCCTTTAGTGGCTTGCCAAATGTACGCCGGGTCCGAAACTGAGTCAGTATTGATTGATATAAACTCCACCAGATTGGCTTTAAACTCTGTATCAAAAGCTGTGTTTTGGAGAAGGGAATTGTTAAATTGCCATCTCCTAGATCTTTCTCCTAACATATCACAACGGAATGTGGTTATCAGTGCATTGTGATCAGACAGAATTGCTGGTTCTATTGCTATCGTGTGGAACATTGCCTTAAGCTCACTGGAGCACAAAATATAATCACTACGGGAATGGGTGAGGTGACGTTTGGAAAAGAAGGTGTAATCCTTGTCTGTAAAATGGTGGGATTCCACAACTGCTTTAAACATGTCCAATATGCGTTTTTGGGCTTTCGTGTGATTGACCCCTGATCTGTCCTGGTTTAAATCTAGTACTGCATTCATGTCTCCCCCTATAATCAGTGAATATTCATTGAGAGAGAGCAATTCATTGGTTAGGCGTAGGAAGAAACTTTCATCATATGTAGCCGGTGCATATACTTAAACAAAGGCTATTTTCCTACTCCTTATCATGGCACATATATAAGATATCCTGCCTGAAATGTCTTTACTGCTTTTGTCTACGGTAAGTGCGGATTTCCGCGACAGCAACACGATGGAGCCCTTGGTTTTGGTGTCGTCACCAGATGAGGCAGCAACCCTAAAGTATTTATTTTGTAGACGATTTACATCTCTTTTACGTAAGTGTGACTCTTGTGTAAGTGCCACGTCTATGTTTTTCCTTCTTAAATAATCCAGGAATTTAGCTAGTTTGTTCAGCCCGTTTAGCCCCCTAATGTTAACTGAAAGGATTGAAAGCTCAGCCATCTTCAAAATTGAAATGCATACGTGTCTCGAATACCCTACCGGATTTTTCTGTGTTAGCTCTGAGCAAGGTGTGACAAAACATAAAAAGTAAATAAATCCCCAAACCCTGAGACCGCAGACCCCCTCCCCTATTTGTAAGATGCGTGACCACATCAAAGCAGTTTGTGCAAAACTCCAGCTCAAAACTACACCTCCTGTCTTAAGTCACAGGTTAATTGAAACAGGTCTAGTGAATTCTTATGTTAAACATGAACAATATTATAAACACCTTCAAACAGTTTCTGGACTAAACTGTGTGAGAAACAGACCAATCTGTTTGGAACAATAAGCAGACTATGAGCTGAGCAGACCGTATCCCTCATGTTCTTTCAGTTTAGCGTAGTTGTTAACAAACGTAAACTGACCAGCCAGCATTTATCATGTATTTTCAGTATGGTTAAGTGTCCCTTTAAAGCTCGGCTCTGAAACTTACATACAGTATCCTTAGGATTACCAGCCAGTATTTGTCATGTATTTTCAGTCTGGTTAAGTGTCCCTTTAAAGCTTAGTTACGAAACTTGCATAGCGCATCTTCAGGATTCATCATGTTCCCTTTTTTTTCCAGCCCGATTAAGTGTCCTCAAAAATATAGATTGTAGAATGAGTAGCCAGCATTCATCATTCCAGTGGAGCTGCTCAGTGGCCAGCAGATCAGACTGTGGTTGTACCGGGCAGCTTCCAGGTATGAATGTGTAACTGTGTGAATGTGATCAGGGTGATCCTGCAAAAAGAGAGGTTGCCTCTCAGTGAACCTTCCCCTGAATAAATAAAGGTTAATAAAAAAAAAAAGTCTGGTTAGGTGTCCCTCCAATGGTTGGTTTCAAAACGTACACACAGCGTCCTCCAGTCAAACACGGTACAGTGGCCCAAATACCGTTAGTCCACAGGTTCTGAGTCCTCCAGTCGCGGCCCCCGGCATCGAATCAAAGTCCCACGGTCGCTCTCCAGTTCCTTGCAGCGCTGGACGGTGCGTCCTCCTCTTCTTCCAATTCCAGCCAGAAAATACCGGGCTTCACAGCTGCAGCGAAGGCGAACTCTCTACCCCCGCGGGTCGTTCCCAGGGCATGGCGGCAGATGAACGAGTCTGAGTTGCGTTCAGCGTGCAGTGCCAGCTCGTGTTGTATCCCTTCAGGCAGCCGAAGCCGCTGGATCTTGAGTGTGACGCAGTCAGATTGGTCCGGCTTACATACCATGCTTTCCTGCTTTTCAGGTTCTGGCCCGATGTGTTGCTGTGAAGCATTCATTTCGGCCAGCACTTCCTTCACTGCGCTGAATATCACTGATTTAAGCACGCTTAGCTGCTTCTCCAAGACCCGGTCGATTAATTCCTCCATATTAGAGAACGTTTTCACATTAGCCACCACTCCATTAGCCGCAGACATGCTAGCGGAATTCTCCAAACGAGTAGACAGCCCAGGCGACAACGAGACCTGCTCTTTCGTGCCTGCAGGCGTTTCACCGAGTCACGGTGACAACAGAAAAAACGATTTGGTGTCGAAGAAAAAGTAATAGACCTGGTTATTTAATGAAATACGGAGTGTAGGAGCTCAGTTTCTTGCAAGCATAGCGGGTGCAGGTGCTTCTAGTGATGTCTTTATTTTTGGTACACTGCAGTGTGAAAGACATCATACTCAGTATAAAATATGGAACCGAAAAATAGTAAGATAGTTTCTACTTAAAAAGTGAACAGTCAGAGCTGCTGACATTGAACTTATACTGTCGATTCCACTCAACCGAGTAAATGCTGAAGCAGACAGAAGTGTGGCAATAATGCTTGGCACAGTACTCTAAGTCTTGCTTGCACCCGCACCACTTTTGATGTGTTGCTTGTACAGCAACAAGTCACAAACTGGGAGAACACTGTCTTATAGCAAGTGAACAGATACAATAAGAAATGCCTGTACATCCTGTAGGGCCAGCAGTCTGAGATGTAGTGGATGTATCTGTAACTACGTTAGTTTTCTGTAACTCTCTACTCTCAATTATCTGGTAAGGCGAAAATGTCAAAAAATAATCTTAAACAGCTCAAATCTGGTTTACCTCCTATCAAGCACAACACTGCTGAGAAACCCTTTGAGGCAAAAGAAAGGTGCACTAGAACATCAAAAGGCAATGCTTAACTTTACGGTTTCTGCACATTTCACTTCATGACACCTCCAGAGGGCTCAGCCACATGTACAGTACTTGCATCACAAACCCCAACCTAACCAGAATGTACCTTTTTAAAAACACATATGGTTCATCTACAGAAGACATAGGGGGCATTGAAAATTTGTGTTTGAAGCAACTAATTTAAACTATGCAGCATTTACAACTTCATCTTGCTTTGTATAGGCATGTGCAGGTAACTCAAGAAGCCCAAATTAACAAAAAGAGGCCAGAACTAACATGTAGTTTGGGTACAAAGTGATGATAAAATCTAGGCCAGCTTGAAAAGCAAAGTCATTTATCATATTTATTCATATTGTTTTAGTGTGAACACCATTCCAGAAAGTGATTAATGGCAAGAATGTCTTCACGTGTCAACTGGAATGGGATTTGTTGTGACTGCTTAAACCAGATACTCCACTAGAAGTTGCTATTAAATAAGATCCTTTTGAGTCCATATGTTTCTTCACAAGCTTCCCTTGAAATGGGGATATGTGAACCCTTAATCAACTAGATACAAAGATGCAAATTGTGTAATAACACAAAAATGTAATCTGGTCCCAAAATGTACAATTCAATGGCAAAACACTTTTTACACTTCACAACCTTTCACCTGATAATTGCTTTTTGTTTCCAAAAGTAGACTCCCTCATGACTCACTGCTGTTACATCCCCGAGGAGCTGACGCGCATGTATCCAGGAGAAATTGACGAGTCACGTCTCAATCATTAATTAAGAAGATAAAGCTGAGTGATGCACTCACTCGTTAGCTGCAGAGTGACTGGGTGTGTTGTGTATTCTGCCCGCCAATGCTCTCTCTCTGGACAATATCAAGGTCACTGTCTGCACTCGCTCGCTCTGCTCTGTTAGTAACGTTTTGTGTCCTGCTTTTATTCCATCAGGCATGTGACTACCTTGTTCTAGAAAATAAGCCAATCATTACAGGTCAATTTAAACATAATGACTAAAATGTGGCACACACTTACTATTGAGGTCGCCATGCACAGTAAATTATCCCTCTCTTTTCATTTAAGCTTCATTGCTCCTTTCAGTATTGACAGAACACTGCATTGAAACTACTCTGCACTAATACTACAAAAAGTAACCTAAATACATTTTTCTCTGCCTGCATCTATACGTCCACTCACTCTACTCAGTACACTGAATGTCCCTGACAAAAATAAATGAATCTATAAGAGGAACGGTGAGTGAGGAAGGGGCAGGACACTCTCATGCAAGCCCTCCATCATCCTGTCTCCCAATCACCCATGATGATTGAAGCCAATCAGTGGTATCGGGGGCCTACCTCTTTGCTCCTCCATTTGTAACCCATTGTAAAAAGCATTAGCCCTCCACTCTGAATGCAATTGTCCCCACAGAATCATCCCCCACTACGCCTGCACCTAATTGAGCTACCTATGGCTCAATCATGACAAGATTTTATCATCCATAAACATTGTGGCTTTTGTTTGTGTGTGTGTCTGTGTGTGTGGGGGGGGGGTGGGGGAGGTCGCATCCTGTTGATGATGTGGTCCTTGCTAGTGAAACCCATCCTAAGCATTAGGAGCAGTGGACTGCCACATACAGCGCCCGGGGAGCAACTTTGGGGTCAGTGTCTTGCTCAAGGACACTTTGACATGTGGCAGGAGGAGCCTGGGAACAGACCACCAATCTTGTGGTTGAGGGCCCACGCACTCTGAGCCACAATCTGTTAGTAAGCCTTCATCATCTATTGATTCGCTGGACCACCCATCCACACCAATTTTCGGCACTCGTGGTGCTGTAAGATGACGTAGTATGAAGAGCGACAATAATGTCTATTTGAAAATATTTTAACCCAAACCCCGATCTTTTACTTAACCTACCTAAAGTGTTAGAATGTGATGCCAAGCGGTCCAGACCATGCTAGCCTCGCATTGCCTGACCTTCCTCCACTGTGCTGCGGAGGAGGGTCTGGCTATCCACACAGCATTCCGGGATGGGAGAAAAACGTGCTCTGGTTCATTGGCATTTCTTTAAACCAATCACAATCGCCTTGGATGGCACTAGGCGCCGGACGGAGCAACGGTGCCTCTGCAAAATAGCCTTGCGAAGGAACTTGTTTTGATGGAACATGTATATGTTCAAAGGTTGTTTTAGTCGTGCAACAGAAAACTCAGATTGGACAGATCAGTCTAGCTAGCTGTCTGGATTTACCCTGCAGAGATCTGAGGAGCAGTTAACCATAGTACTCATAAATCGACTAGAGTTTAAAATGGCAACACAAAAAAAGCGAGGTTCCGGACGAAATGAGGGACATCCGGCGGAATTTCCAGTGAAATGAAACGTCATTGATATAAACTAAGACCGTGCTAACAGTGACCATTATCATGTGATTAGATGATAACAGCCTTCTGAACTTACTAGTAGGTGTAGCAGGCCTCTTCTGATACATATCTAGGAGGCTGAAAACCACTGATAACGCCCATTCAATGGAGTGTTAACATTTGAAATGGGTGCATTAAGTAGACCTAAATCCATTCTGGAGAGCGTTTTAAGTTTCCTGTTCTTAACACTGTGTGCGTGTGCTTCGAAAGGTCAGTAAATCATTGCCTGCATGACCCAAAAATGTATGTTCATATAATGTTGCTTGTTGCCGATAGAAACATAATTAGTTTTTATAGGTTTTCGGTCATAAACCAACATATTGGGCTAATTGAATTTTTGACCTAATGATGCTGCTAGATGACACAAGTCATCGTGTGGAAAACATTCCATGGCAATCCAACCAATTGACAAAAGAGAAAATAAAAATCAAGGGTAACCAAAATGGTTAGGGCGCTAGCATGGATAAATGTAATATGTTATGTATATCTTACAAACGTAAGAAGAAAATGACGAATGTACTACAAGGAACCTTATCTGATTGACGTCCTCCGTCAGTTTGTATTTTGGTAGTGAATGGTCAACAATAAGCTCCATTGGACCTAACGGAGTATAATTTGCTGATTTATACTTAATTATTTGTTAATACCTGCAAATGTCTCCCCCCTGTGTGTCTTTGTTTGTTTATGATTGATTGTTTATATGTTTGTGTTTTATGTTAAATAAGAAGAGAATTAGTATTCAGTATTAATATATATATATATATATACTTTTTTTTTTACTTGTCACCTTGTCAATTTTGCTTTAAGTAGAAACAAACATTTAGATCGGCTGGTCAGCTTTACCCACACAATTGTCCCAAATGTTTTGCATTTTCTCTTCTGTCCTCCGCCTCCACATTTTACCTGCAGCCACATACTGTTTTCTTGCAGTAAAAAGGAGAATTTGGTATTCAACTTTTTAATTGTTAACCAGTACCCATCAAGTGCAATGCAGAAACAGCAATCATCAATAAGGATTTTGTTGATTTATAACTTACAAATGGACTAAAACTTAGAATAATAGTAATTTCATGTACATGGTAGCTTAAAAACAGAAGGAAAGGAATTACTGAATTTTATTACATACAGAACAATGTGGGGTGATATGTATGCCATGGGCTCCTCTAGCTTTCACAACCGAAGGTCTTTTAGATTGGGTGACACACTTCTGCCCATGAGACAATGGGTACATCCCATGTCCCTTATATGATAATTCCTCGCTCCTCGGCTGAACTGGAAGTTGTTCTGTCCCTCCTCGTGAAGGCCGTCTCAAAGCCCTTATTTCTACCCCGAGGACAGAGGAGCTATAGCTGAGGATAAACAAGAGCAGCGTTCCCGGAAGCTGTGCAGCTGAATTCATGTGACACTTCAGAGGAAAGGACATCTCATCCCTCTAAAACATATTTGCTCGTTTTCTCTCCCCTCCCATGATTTCCTCTAAGACTAAGACTAAGACGCGAGGAAGGGAGGCAAGTGGAGGAGTCAGGCATGCAATTTAAGCGACATGAGATGCACTGATAGTGAGTAACATCTAAACCATTAGTCACCACAGAGAAGGGTCAGAGCTGTAGCCTCTCTGCCTCAAATTGGCTTGCAGAGACTCATCTGGCTCAAATGATTGCAATGTGTGAGCTTCTGGACATTTCCTGCTTCAGCTGTGACCCTTGTGTACCTTTAAGAAAGGTCAACTGATGACTCGTGAACTGCACATGCTCCCTGCCCCTCATCAAGTAAAGTCCGCGTTTACTTTTGATAGTTTGTTTAAAATTGTGTACATACAGCTCATACATATGGCCCCACGTCTTTTTTTTTATTGTCTTAAAGACCTTCATTCTTTCTATCGTAGCAACATAAACGATTGAGCATTTTTCTTCAGGTTTAAATGTTTTCAGCTGCAGCAGACAAGTATTTGCCTTAGTTTTTAGCACTGAAATAACAATATGACGGCCCTTTTTCCTGCAGGTTATTGGTGGGCGGGGCTGTCAATTTAGAGCAACTGGGAGCACAATAAAAGCTGTACAGTTTAGTCAGGATGGCTGTCACCAGGCACTGTGTATATGGGTTCTTTATTATTTTTTTCTCACAATGAGCCATATATTTACAGCGTTCTTTTTTTTTGAGCAAACTGTAACAATATTAGTTACTGTAGATGAAAGAGCCAATTCAGATTTCCAAATCAAATATTGTGTAAAAGCCACAGAATTGCAGTTTTGGCTCATTTCTTTATTTCTTACTTGCACTAATGCTCATGTGTGTGTTGAGCAATTTTCATGACCCTTGAAACCTCAAAAGCTAATGAAGCGTGATTCTGAATGAACTTTGACTAATTGTGTCTCCTACAAGGCAAAAGTCCAACATTTGCTTCAGGTTCTGAGTCATCCAAAAAGCATTAATCATTCTTAGAAACATAGCATGTATGAAGAGATATCATACTGCAAACTACAGCCTTGAAGTGCTTAAGTATTTTCTATTGAAATGTTGTGCCCTCGTTTGAAGGTACAAAGCTGGGGGATTTTGGTTCTGAAAGACAGGAAATACAAGTTTGACAAAAGATTCTCGACTGTAAAGTTTGGTTTCGTTCAAACCCAGGAGTGCTTATTCCTTTAGTTCAATTAGTATTTTTGCTTGCTTGAAAACTGCAATTTAGTTGTAGTCGCTGTCTGGAAAATTGCCCGCAGTTCACAATGAGGGAAATGGCACAAAAACAGATGATCAATACGCAGCGAACAATGTGATGGGCTCAGCACATTTTGCCTTGTACATGTATGTGTTTTCGTTTGTTTCTTGGCTGGGTGGAGCTCAGTGCCTCTGTAACTGGGAGCATCTGGCCAGCATTGCAGAGCCCAGATGTCAATGTTTTCTCCTCAACTCGCATGAAGGCTTGTGGCTTTTGTGCTGTGTTTTTTAATTTGTTTACTCTAACAATATAAATCTCATGTGGGTAGCTGCACTCCTGCATTTGCATTTACCACTGCCAGTACTGACTTTTCCGCCTCATTGCATCCTTTATCCTTGCTTTCTTGATTCATTTTGGACAATCTAGCATGAGTCTCCCTTGTTTGTTATGGACAGGGAATCATGAGTCATGAGATCATATCATAACCTCATGCAGACTGTACTTAGTTA
Source organism: Perca fluviatilis (assembly GCF_010015445.1). Taxonomy (NCBI): domain Eukaryota; kingdom Metazoa; phylum Chordata; class Actinopteri; order Perciformes; family Percidae; genus Perca; species Perca fluviatilis. Next base: position 23,329,793 of record NC_053133.1, read on the forward strand.
CTTACAACATGATTAAGCTAGCAAAGCAGTTTAGTGTTTATATGTGTGGTATTTTTTTTCCGTTTGGGAAATCCCACAATCTCTACAAAGCTAACGTTAGCTTAATTGGCTGCTTGACTAACGTTAAACAGGCAATATTACACTTGAGGGTTTGATTTCACGTCTTATTATTGGCACAACAGTGATGCGGCTAGTACCAAGGAGCTTGCTAAAACATTTGGGACACTTGTGTGGGCAAAGCTGACCAGCTGATCCACATTTTTGTTTCTACCTAAGAAAAATGCGACAAGTTAAAAAAAAAAGTTAATATTGATACTGAATACTAACTCTCTTCTCATGTAATAGTGCCTTATGGGATACTTTGTATTTTTTTTTTTATTGTATAATTACAACCAAATCACAAATCTGATGGTTTTTATAAAAATAAATGTTTATGAATCATCCTTTGGTATTATCCAATAAAAGGCACAATACATGACATGATCACACCGTGAGCAGTGCTTTTAGCTAATTGTCTATCCTACCGGGACGCTGATTACAGACCATTGCATTCAACTTGCACCCCTGGAGTAAATCAGTCCCTGATCAGATGGCTGGAATGTAAACCAGCAGGCTGCTGGACCCATGTGGACCCAGAATTAGAATTACTCACTCTTGAATCATTAGCTTACCTGTTAAGTGTGTCTGAAAAATTAGCAGATTGCTTTTTCTTTACAGAATCACCATTAGGAAAGTGCATGTGTAGTGTTCTATTATGTGTAACCCCACTGAGTGTAAGGTGTTTTTGTGCTTCCCTTTGAAAACTTCAACCTACTAATTTACATTTAAATTCAGATTTGTGACAGAGTGCTACAATAAACTGTGCAGTTTTAGGTTCATAATGAGTGCTTTCTCATAGAGCCAGCATTGTTACCAAGTTGTCAATTCATGCCTTCCAGTCAGTATTTATTGGGAGAAACTAAAAATGGAGCTTTTGGAAACCGAAAAGGACACCTCAAAATCCTATTAATGAAATAAATTTTTTCCAGCGAACACTTCTTCTCCTTCTGAACGTTATCTACAGTAGGGAGTACTGAACATGTATTGGCTTTTGGACCACTTTGCCTCTTCTTTCTTTTTGATATAGACTACACTGCATTGCTTATGTTGGCAGGTTAAAGCAACAAATCAACTGAAGAGAAATTTAGTTTGCAATGTCATAACAGAAAACCGCATCACATACACCAGTGGACCAAATCCATTCACTTGTAAACATGGTAATTGAACTTTTCTTAACATCTTTGGCTTGTCATGTCTGCGAGACGAATGGCTCTTTTATTTACACTGGCAGGGTTCCATGTGCTGCCCACTGTATGGTATTTATTATATGTGACAGCAGAAATTACAAAACGGGAAAATTCAAAATGTAAGCCAAAAATAAAAATATTTATAGCAGCTAATAGAGTTTTGTTGATGCATTATGTCAGAACTAAAACTTTTAGCTTTTCGCTAACATGATGGTGTTAGAGGTGTTAGAATGTTTTAAATATTTTAGCATATTATCAACTAGCAAATGAGGGAGCTGTTTAATTTCAAGGAAACATTTATTTTGTGTAGTTAAAAATGAATTTTTTACTAATGTTTTACAAAATCCAACACTTTGATGTGATCCTAGGTCATGTTTGTTTGATTTTAAATATTTGTTTCCCCCTTTAGCTTGGAGTTTGTACGTGTGTAGGGGTAATGAGCAACATGTGGTGCCCTATGATTGCTGCTACTGGATTGGACAAGCTGGTGACATCATTCCATTTAAACCCCAGCCCAGAGCAACCTGCCCTTCTCCACCTCTACAACTTCTAACAGTTGAAGGCAGCATGTAGTCCTCTGTGTAATACACAGGGTAGCAGCTTTCTGACATGTGTCAGGAGTTTTGACGGGATTGTTATCTCCAAAGAAGCTGGAGGATACGTTAAAGACATGTAATTAGTTTTAAATGTAGTTTTTGTTAGGGGAGTTTAGTTTTGGGCAGTGCTCATCTCTGAGGTTTTATGATAAACTGTTACTTTGAACGGCGATTCACTGTGCAGCTTGCCAGTTTTGTGAGTGGAAAGCGAGGAGTAACAGAAAATGTTATGTCTTGGTTTCCCCTAGACAGAAGACATAAAAATCTGACTGATCAGTAATTGTTTTTCCACACTAAAGCAGCAATTTAAAGTCTTTCATTCCCTTTTTTATGTTCTTGTCACCTGTTACATGGAAAAAAGAAATACACATGTGGCGACAATTTCCCAAAAAAATGGCACAGCTTAGCAGGGTGGTCTGTTTTTTTTTATTGTTTGTTTTCTAACATGAGCGAGCGTCCAGGCACCATGATATTGAACTAGAAGAATTTGGCAGACCAGATTTGATGAGGATGACTTTAATTGAAAATGGCATGGAAGATGCCGCACTAAGCCTATTGTTCAACTGAGGGACTGTGAGGCTGTACGAAACTGACTGACAGTCGCTGTGGCTCCTTCCCAGACAACTACATCTTATTTAGAAGTCTGCTCACAAAACATGGTGTCCACTACAAGCAGGAAGTGACACCAACTAAAATAAAAAAATAAAAATCAATACTTACTGCAGGGATTGTGGAAGACACTTGTGGAGGACACTGGCACTTAGGAGACTCCTTTCTTTCAACAAAATGTATCTTCGTTTTGTAAAGGAACTCTCATACATGTGCACAACATACATACAGTAGCTACCATCAGAACAACACCATCTGAGGGAACCAGCTGCTTGAATTGCATTTCTATAATTACTTTTGTGATACATTTTATGTTTAACACATTTTCATGTTTCCCTTCTCTTCTATGCAGAGTGAGCTCAGAGTCACTTTCCCATATGCTCAGCAGTGTGGTTGATTCCACTGTGGGTCTTAATCCTCCCGCAGGTAATCACCATCATTTTACATAACTACCAGAATGTACTGTGCACGTGTACTGTGTGTAGATGAGGTGCCTGGATTTGGAAAACATATATACTGAAAACACTGTCCTTTCCAAATCTCTCTAATAAACACATGCAAACATTTCTTTCTATGTAGAATACAACGTTTCCTCCTATTATGAAAGGATTTTTTTATTGGTACTAATCACTTTATGAGAATAGGTGTACAGCTTGGGAAAATCACAATTCCCATACCAACAAATGTCAATTTAATGTTTAGTCAAATTAAATGAATTATAAACGTATAAATCTAACCATGAGTCCCATTGCATCCTAAAAAAATATCTGAGAGTACTTTTTATACTCATTCAATTCATTCATTCTTAGTTGTTTAGTAAGTTGTTCATCAAGGGAAATTAAAAGCTGATTTAGTGGTAGCCTTTTGACAGAGCCACAAGATAGGGTACTGAAGTTGTACAGAGTCTTACATTTGCACTTCACATTTCTCCCTCTACTCCGAAGTGACAAAATCAACAATAACATCTAATAATTCGAGGGGTCATGGCCTTAGAAATAAGAAAAAAATATGTATATGGATGAAGTACAATTAAAAGTAATTTAAAAGTATGATAAATCAGAACAATGGGAACCAAGGTTAACTGCAGCAGCCCACGTTTTTAACTCCAAACCAATGCGTCGAAACTTTGAAGTGTTCATTTTAGCACTTCCGTGGCCTTAAAACAAACCTGAACCAAATGTTTTTGTGGCTTATTTCTAATTAAGGCCAATTTGCTTTCAACGTCACTGACATGCACAGAAACATGTGTCCGTGAATGATGTTTAAGCGCCCTCCACAAAACATTCAACTATTTAAATGTTTATAGCGAAGCACGGTGTCCAACTGGGTCCACTGTTGTTTTTAAATGGTGAAATTTCACCCTAACCCTTAAAGCCATTCAAATTGCCTGAACTCTTCCATTAGCTAAACTTCCACAAATCCATTTAGTTCTAATGCCAAAATTCTACAATAGCCATGTCATTACAATAGCCAGGGGTTATTGGGAAAGAAAAACATTTAATGAACTTCCTTAAACTCCTAATGTATTTCTGAAAAAGCAGAATTCATCAGAGTTAGTGTATTATGTTTTCTAGAAAAATAGCAATTTCCTATTTTTGCCATCATAGCAGGGAATACAAACTGGTCAGAAGAGCACCTACACTGCTGTGCACAACACAGCTCTGTGTGAGAAATGGTTCAAACTTCTTTTCTCCTCCCGCACAAAACGTCTTTCGTTAGTACAGAGCTGTCTTCATTTAAGGTTCCAGCTGATATTAACTGTACACTTGACTTCGAAACAACAAAAATATCCCTGCTTTTTTGACTTTGCTGCAGTTTGTCATTGTGATATTACAGAGAACAAGCAGGCGTCCCTCTCTCCCCGAGGGATGTATGAGGTGAAACTTGCATCCTCTGTATAATCCTTCGGTGTTTACATTGTGATTTAAGTTTATTTTGATTTTATTTTGGGTTTATGACAGGCTTGTTTGAGCCCACGCATTAAAGTGTCAAGAGACTAATAAGCTTTCATTTTCGAGCAGGCTGACATTTTTAGAGCTACAGTGCATTTTTCTGCAGCAGGCTACATTTCAGAGTGTAAAATTCGATGGGACTTTGTGAGCCAGTGCTGATGACTCAAGATGAAATGAATTGGATGTATAATTGGACATATACAGTAATTGTTCACAGTTACACACGATGTGCCCACCTGACAAGAAAAAGTTGGTATCATGTATTGGATGTGTTCTTAATCCTCTGAGATCAAAGCACACTTCTTGTACTTCTGACTCTTATTAAACATTTTAAAAAAGTATTTTTAGCCATCATATGCTGATATAATCTTGTTCCGTTTAAATTCAAATAACCTTTATGAAGCCCCAACCACTTTCTTCACTACAAAAGTCCTAGTGAAAATATTAAAGGGGGTATATGCAGGTTTTTTTTAGCTTAATTTACCTTAACTGAACAGCTTCAGAGTCATCGGAATGGTTATGACTTTTTTTGAGTTGAATTGTGGTCATCTCACTTCCCCCTAGCGCCTGTTAATTGGAAAAACCACCCTTGTAACTTTCGCCCTCAGTGTCAGGAAGTATCGCGTGATATCAGGTCTCGCGATGTAGTGAATTGCTTCATGGCACTGCTCACATTCACAAATTCAGGAACCGGCTAACAAGGTAGCGATGCAGTTTTTCACACTATCATCATGGCTGAGCTGGCAAAAAAAGAGGCAGAAGCTAGGAAAAGCATTGTCGGAGGAACAGAGAAAGAGGAAACCACAGACTGACCGAGCAAGGACTCAGACACAAGTCAACATAGAAGCTGCCAAATATCTATTCCAAAGCTGTAGGGGGAGCTCTATAGAGAAACCTGTGAGCAAAAAGCGTAGAAATGGCCAAAACTGCATAGCGCCCCATTAAAACTGATATGCTCCTGTTTTGTTTCCTAAAGCAGGTAAAAGAATCCCATAAGTTTGTTCTAGCAGCAATTACAAACCATATTTACGTTTATAGTGGCAGCACCCTCTAGTGCAGTAGTTCTTGAAGTGAGGTCTGGGGACCCCCAGGGGTCCTTGAAGCGGTTCCAGGGGGTCTCCAACAAAAAGGGGAATCATTTATTTTCACTATAATGTCATCCATAAGTAACACGATGACAGATTGTATGACAATTTTGCTCATGGCAAAAATTCTATCAGGTAGGGGACCCTGGGAGTTTTATCAGATGGGGGTCCGTGGTCTAATTTGTGTCGGTTTAGGTGTCCTTGATGTGAAAAAAGTTTTGAGAACCACTGCTCTAGTGGCTGTAGTAATTATGACGGGAGAAAAGCAGGAAGTAAAGTATAAGAGCACCAAATTCTGCATCAGGTTGGTGTTGGTCAAACATATAACTTTACGAAACAAACTGAACTGCGTCACATGTGTTACCGGAAGTGAAGTAACATAACTAATGTACTGATTTTAACGCAAACCACAATCTTTTTCTAAACATAATCCAAGTAGTTTTGTTGCATAAACCTACAAACGTTAACGTGTTTATAACCATGAACGTTACGTTTAGGAATGAGGACAGAAAACGCTCCAGGGGGTCGAATTTACTACCACCGCTAGGGGAGCCAATTCATAAATATGATCCTGCTGTATTATAGGGTAGAAGTAAATAACCTACAGTATATGGTTGAATGTTTCAGAGGACTTGTTGTAACCATCCTCTGGGGGCCATTGATAGAATCTAGTGGTGTGCAATACTGCAATATTTGGTATCGATCGGATACCAAGTAAATGCAGGGCCAGTATTACCGATACAATACCAATAATTTTTAATAATTAAAGAAGATGAATTTTCATGACCTTTAGCCTAAGTGTTTTTGTGATTTTTACATTTGGATTATTAATACATTTAAACCCAGGACAGAATTTTCATATGCTTCCAAATGTTACACAGAAGCATCACCTCAGTGACTTTTTAAGTCAGTGTGCCTGGATGGACTAATGAAGAGTCAAAGCATCACTATCCCCAGTTTCCAACACATCATGCTGTTTTCTCAGTACATGTGTAGATTCACCACTAAACCTCTTAGCTACAAAGTCCAGCCTTTATATAAAAAAAAATGTATTAACGATTTGATAAAATGCATCTTCTTCAATTTGACAACTTGAACTTAAGGAGAAAGTAATTATTCTACAAGTGTGACAGATCGTTCACTGGACCCGATCCATCTTCTCAAATTTCACTTCTTCTCAGTATCATTCCTTTTTTAAAGCTGCTTACAGGTATCACAAGCCGCAGGTCATCCATGCACAACACACAGTATAAAATACAAACTGGCTCTGGAGTAACAGAATTAACTCAAAACTCTACTTGCAGTTTATTTCAGAAGGTGAAAACATTTTCAGAGTATAAATTAATAATAGAAAAAAAAAGTATCATTGCTGAACCTTTTTCATCAGAACGTGTTGACTGTCATTGTGTTGTCGAAGAGAACTGCACATTTCAGTGAATGATGAAATGTAATTTCACAACCAAGTTTATCCTAATGCACTATTATCCTTCAATGGAATGTTTCACTCTGATTTGCTGAGCTAAATGCAGCCTGAGGAGCTTCATATCCAGCAGTCAAATCAAATTAGGTCAAATCCATTCTCAAAGCACTTTAAAAAGCTTTGTCAAAAAGTGTTCTAAAGAAAACAAAAGACTGGAATGCTTTAACTAAGATAAAAAAAATGGATATTAAAACAAGGAATACAAAGAAGAACCTGAATAAATACATCACACACTCTTCAAGTGTGTGTGTGTGTGTGTGTGTGTGTGTGTGTGTGTGTGTGTGTGTGTGTGTGTGCTGGAGAGCACAGCAACAGTAACCGCCATGAACTCAGTGTGGTCTGTATTGTGCATGTAATTTTTGTCCCTAAAAAATAAAATCAGCAGATTAAGTTGACCTCCACTTTAATTATACATGTTAATATTTCAGGGCTGACCACAGGCTACCCACTATTGCACATTCAATGCATAATGAGAGGCAGCGTTTAATATATAAGCCATATGAATTAACTGTCACATCAGTTTCTCACAGTGCAAGCACTGCGCTCAGTCGTACACTTTCAACAGCTTGATGTTTCAATAAATTTAAAAGGGATTTTTATCCTGCAGCACTGTGGCTACTGCATCTCTCGCAGCTACTAAAGAAATGGACATTTGGGTGATGAATCATCTTTTTTTGTGCTGGTTTCAATTTTCTCTTTATTGCACAATCAAGAGAGGATAATTAGTTTAGCAGTATGCAAAATTGGCCAGCTTATACTGTACATAAATCACTCTGCGATTATTCTAAAGCAGTTTGATCAGCATATTTTGAGATGTACTTCATACTGTGATCAATCAAATTGACTATAACATCTTCATTAAAACAGCACATGGGCACATTTTTTATGTAAAATAATACTAAAGCAGCAAAGAAAATATACGGGTTCTGTGCATTCAGTACATTCTGTGCTTAATCCACTGTTTTGCTATCCATTATTTTCTTATGACCTACATTGTGTCTGAAATCATCCCATCCCCACTAAATGAGATTCTGTAAATTTTCCCAAATGAAATGTAGTCACTCCATTTGTTCGATCAATCTCTATACATTTTTTCTCTCTTGTCCCTATGGTTAAAAAAGTGATCACAGGAGTAAACATGAGTGTGCAGTTTGCTGACATGACATTACACTTCTGGGAATTAAGGTTTTAAGTTTTCAAACAATTACCTCTGGGTCCTGCTGCCAACACTGCAGTCACGAAGAAATTGCATTTTGGGAGAAACATGGGTAACACTTTATACAAAGCATCATTAATTAAATGGTAAATGAATAGTTAATTAAACTTCAGTTAATAGTTTCTTTATCACATTAAGCATGTATCCTCATTTTCCCCTGCAGCTGAATAAAATGAGACTTTGTAAAACACTGACCAAAGAATTAGCATGTACATATACTGTATGTAAATGGTTCAACCATGGAGCTTCAAAAGTGTGAAAATACCCCAGAGAAAATTATGCAAGGGTTGTATTTATGTCTCGAGGGCTCAGTGCCCTTAAGTGATGAAATATTCACAACACTGTATACGATTCCCAATACAATAACATAAAAACCTACAGTACTTCACAATATTTGCAATAAACTAGTGTCAAACCTGTTTCATCTTTAGATGCTGAAACAGGTATGGAAGAAAACCATTCAATTAAAACGTTTTCCAGATTTTAACACAAAATATAAAGAAACTGAGTCCATTGAAGATGTGGTAGTTAATGAGCAGCAGCTAAAGACCGCCAGTGTGAGTATTGTGGTGGCTCGGATGTCCCTGTTGGTTTCCTCTTGGTCTATATCAACAACGTTTCATTCGTGTGATTGTTTCCACTGGATGTCCCTCATTTTTTGGGTCGGATGTCCGTCACCTTCCACTTTCTTTGTGTTGGTATTTTAAAGTCCGGTCGATTCAGGAAACATCCTCTGAACCAAGCGACAATCAAATTGTATTTATCTCTTTTTTTTGAAAAGCCATTTTAATTGCAGAGCTCACCTCCCTCCGTGCACATGTTCCACCAAAACAAGTTCCTTCCCGAGGCTATTTAGCAGAGGCACCGTACCTGCACCCGGCGCTTAGCGGTGCCCAAGACAATTGTGATTGGTTTAAAGACATGCCAATAAACCAGAGCAGGTTTTTTCTCTCATCCTGGAACACTTGTGTGGACTAGCCAGAACGTCCTCTGCAACGCTGTGGAGATAGGTCTGGCAACGCGAGACTAGTTTCCTCTCGCTTCCTTAAGGTGCGGATTTGGCCGGGCCAAATTTAATCGTGTAGCTAAGAAACATTGGGAAAATAAATGGCATGCAGCAGCTACCATGGCTCTCGGGCAAATAAAAGATGTCCACAAACTTTACTGCTTCTGCAATCAATGCAGCCATACAGGCTAGTATCATTTTACCATGCAGTTGAATAACCAAGGAGATAAACAATCATTTCCTGAAAGAGAGTTCAGTCTAGCCTCCTCGCTTACCCTGGCTAGACATTGAGAGCATGCATTTTCATGTGTCAAAGTTAAATCAGATTGAATGTGACGTAAACAAGGCAGGGTCAGTTCAAGACTGGAGGCAATTACCTGTCGCTCCATTCCTTATAGAAAAGAATTGGGAGTGAAATCACGTGTCACTGCACCTTTACATATAAGTGGTAGCCAGGGCTTTTAACTCCGAGCACCTGGGAGCCCCCCCCCGATCCTCAACCACTAGTATAACTATCAAGTGAGTTCCCTCTGAAAAGGTTCTCGCCAGGCAGTGCATTTGGTTGTTTTATGATTTAGTACTTGCACCAATTTCCACGTCAAATCCCTTTTTGAATTAAAGTTTGTTTTGTAAATAAAAGTAATTTTGTACACCTTTGTGTCTCTCCCAACATTTGCCATGTCTTACAAGCTGATCATGACAGTAACATCCCATGTAGTGTCGCTTTGCCAGACCCTCCTCCAAAGCGCATTGATGGAGGGTCTGGCTATTCCACATAGCATTCGGGGATGGGACGAAAACGTGCTCTGGTTTAATGGCATTTCTTCAAATCATTCAGAATCGTCATGGGCGGTGCTAAACTCCGCACAGGCACAGAACCGCTGCAAAATAGTCATGCGAGAGAAAACTTAGATTGGACAGATAATCTAGCTAGCTGTCTCAATTTACCAAACAGAGATCTGAGGAGCAGTCAACAATAGTCCTCATAAATCCACCAAACTTAAAATTCCAACACAAAGAAAGCGGAAACGGAAAATACATGCATCCGACGGAATTTCCTGCAGCACCGCAGTAATCCCAAAAGTGGAACGCTAAGGATATAGACTACATCCCATGCTACAATCACAAAGTTGATTTATGAAGAATTTTGCAAAACCCCACATTCATTTTAACATTCAGGTGTTTTTGAAAGTTTACTTCCAACGTTTTTCATCCATGCAAGACCGAAGGTGCCATACTTGTTTCTCGAAAAATAACATTGTCATGGTTAAATACTGAAAACAGCCTAAGATGACTGGTGATTTCAGATGGGATTCCACAGGTCTTACAAACCCCTCATCCAACACCCTAACCTCTACACCCTTCATTTTTACTGCAATATGAACTTAACCCCGGTGCTGGATTTTGGCATTGGATGTTAATTGTTTATATCAGAATTGTCCAGTGTGAACATTGTTATTCGGCCAAGTCACTCTACAACATTTGACAATTTATTAATTAAAGTATTAAAATCGGATCAATGCAGCTGATAGTCCGGGGATGTTGAGTGTTATTGTTGGATGCTCTAATTAAAGTCTCTGTTGCCAGGACAGTTCAGATGCATTTTTGTGAGAGTGACCCACTTGCTTACTTGCTTGTGAGACTGTCCCAAATTTGAACTATTCTTCATCACCCACATTTCCTTTTTAAAAGGGACACTGACTGCTACTTGCTTAATAATTCCATATTTCTTCACAAGCAGTGAGCCAAAAGCCTGAAATAAATGCAAAGAGATAAAAGATATGTCTCGCTCCCAACCAGCCAACAACTGAAGGGATATCTCAGCACCGGCTACAGAGACACGGGTATAGCACGGAGAAGTAATTACACGTCTCTTTAATGGTTATACGTTTGTAAAAATGTTTACAGGTCTCTAAACTATAGCTGAATCTCAGTAATTCCACATTTGAAATTCAGTCTTGTTGTGGTGGATTTTTTTGTGTTTTTTTTTTTTACCTCTGCTCCTATTTGCACCTTGAACCATCATAAATCTGGCTATGGGGAGAGACATGCTCTGAATATGCTGCTTGCCAAGTAAATCAATCATTCCTGCAAGGGGTAGAAACCAAAACATTTTCAGTGCTGAAGCTGCATACTGAGCTGCAGTGCAGGTCTCTGCTACCAAGCTCTCATATGGATTTCTGTTGTGCAAGAAACCCTGTTAACCCTGTACACACATGCAAGTGTTGTTTATTAATGTGTTCAAATTAAATAATTATTTTGAGTGAATATAAACTATTGTGCATTTCCCACAGCTATTTCCTGTATTTATACTATCTGTACTTATAATGCAAGGACATAAGCACACCGTCCTCAGCCAGAAAACAACCGTATAGGTCGATTGCAAGCAACTCATAACGACCCATTTTTACGTTTGCTGTTAGGCATGGCCGTAGTAATTATCGCAGGAGCAAACAAGGAAGTGAGGTGACAAAGTATAAGAGCGCCAAATTATGCGTAAGGAGGCAGGTTAGGGTGGTGGATGGGTCCTACAAACTTTGTTGAATTTCACTGAGGAAACAGGGGTTCTTGTTCCATGTAAAACTAAAAGTCATTATTCACTTTTCAATGAACTGACATTGCACTGATTACGTGACAAATGTTAAGCCAATCTCTGATTATTTCCTAACTCTATTTTTGTTGTCTAAACTTAAAGGTGCAGTAGGTAAGGCTTATAAAACTAACTTTCTGTCATATTTGTTGAACCTGCCCCTATGTTTGAGTAGAGCTACATTAGACAAGTAATTAAAAAAAAATAAAAAATCCAGCTCCTCTGGCACCACCTACAGTCTGCAGTGCAATTTGCAAAAATCCACCGCTCCCTGTTCAGATCCTCCAATCAGGGTCGGGAGGGGGGGAGGCGGAGGGGGTCTAACTGTGTGTCAATTACTGCTCATGCACACACATTAATTCTCCCTTGTGGGGGGAGGGGCTTAGGAGACCATTTTGGGCTTCAGCACAAAGGGGGGGAGGGACTGGGAAGTTGTCGATGTTCAAATTCTTTGGTCCTGGATTCTTCATAATCCTACCTACAGCACCTTTAACTAGTTCCATTTCATAAAATTAAGTATGTGTTTAAATAGGCTGTCATTGCATGAAATAGAAGGGTCACATGATTAAAACAGAGTTACGTGTTACAGTCACATGTTTAAAGCGGGAATTGTGTGGGATTAAATTAGAACAGTCATATATGTTGTTTAGGGAGTCATTGAAAATCTAACTATTCTGTCGTAGGGATGAGGATGTGTTGGATATAAGGCTTGTAAATATGTGCTGAATAATGAATGTTATTATTTAACAATCATGTACTAACGTGATGTCCTGTAAAACTATCTGAAAAACTTGTGTTTAAAGATATACATTTGTTATACCAACATTGTATGTACAGTTGTTAACTACCTCTCCAAAAGTTCTCACTGAAAAGCTGCACCAGCAGTCCTTTTATTTTACCTTCACATTTTTTGTTTTTAGCGTTATCGTTTTGTGAAAGTTATATTCACTGAAATTTAAAAATGACGAGTTTTATGGTAAGATATTTTACAAGTTACACTGTGAAAGTTAAATTTGGTGGGATATTGGTAAACACAGGGACAGGCATGCATGCACAGGGGCTAGAGTGGCTCAAGCTGCTGCCAACTGCCCAATTATAATATTAACAATGTTGTTTTATGCTGCTGTCATTCTTATAAGTTAAAGAAAACCTCTGTTAATGCCAAACTCAGATAATAAGTGATGATGTCCTTGTCTTCAGCGTTGGAAGAAAGTTCTTTTACTGACTAAAATAAGAACAAACCTTAGCCCTCTTCACCTTTTTCTTTTGTGTGAATGAACCGGATGTAAGCTGTCAATCATTTGATTCAATAATAGAATGAACAGGATGTAAGCTATCAATCATACTTGATTTAATAAGCAATTACGGCTATTATATTTTTGCCTGAAACTAAATTGAGGAGACCATTTAGTTTTAATTGAATTTATTTAACAGTTAATAAGATTTATTTAACAGTTAATAAGAGCCTGTGTTTGGTGAGGTGACACATATTAAGTTACTCTAACAGACATTTAATGGTTATTGTTGCATAAGAAATGTATTTTTTTTCTGGCTTGTTAAATAAAAATACTTAAACTCTTGGATAATTTTGGACCTTGTTTCTTGGATAATCTTTTTAAAGTGTACCTTCAATTATACAGTATGTATGTACAGCCAGAATAAATAAGTAACAACATGTATCAGCACAGTGGGGGACAAAAAGGAGTAGCTGTGGACAATGTGGATGTTTAGAAGTTTCCTTTGGGGATTTTCTTTTAGCTACTGCTGTTGAAAACAGTGGATTATATTTGTTGGGAAAGTTAAGGGCATCCATGTTTGTCTCCTGTTTTCTTTCTCCAAGTTGTAACACTGTAACGCACAGAGGCTGTAAATACCACCTTCCATCTGTGAATGTCTGACTTCCAACTGTCAGTATAATGCAACATAAGCCTGTGTATCTCAGATCCCAGCCTGAAGCCAACGTGTAAGAGAAATGAAGGTTGTCAGGGAATATACTATAGTGCATCCCTTCCTTTAATAATAGTAGGAGCTCTGTTTTTCCTAGTGGACACAGACTCTAACAGCGAGTGACAGGGATGACAGCGGGTCATCCTTTCAGTTGCAACATGTTTTTCCAATTGAATGACAGAATGACAATGAAATAGTCAGGTAGTTTTCCCCACGTCGATACAACACATGAGCGATTTTCCCCGCTACAAGACAAAGCGACCGTTTGAAAAGATGTGGTGACGGAAGAAAAAAGATTGATGGATAGAAACTCTCTGCAGGTGGTGGATGTAATAACAGGAAAACATTGCACAATATTGTAGTCAAAGACAGTCCAGAGTTCTGTGAAGCTTGTGACCGATACAGTATAAACAACAAAGTTACATCTTTTTAGTTAAAAATGTGATTTTATGTATTTGATACTGTGATGTCCCAAGGGGGAAATTAATCCTTTAAAAAGGTCATTTTTTCGCAGGACCAAACTCATTGATCGCTCCTCGTAGGGATTTAGTGTCCTGCTCAAGGACACTCCAGCAGGGACTTAGCTGTCATGAGCACTTGAATCTGGGTCGTCTGGGTGAAGGATGGCCGCATTAATTTGTGTTGTTTTGTCCGTTAGTATCCTCACCAGTGTGCCTCTTTCTTTGTCACCAAAACATAGTTTGGGTTTTGGAGGAGCTAAAACAAAAAAAACATCTGCCTTAAGGGTTGAACAGAGGTGCATACAAAAGAAGTTTTTTCTGTAAAAGTCACTCACACCTCTTTGATATCCCCAAAGAGTCACAGAAGTGTATTCAGATACAACATAATAAAATGATTGTATGATTATTAAACTAGCCAAAAAAAAAAAAGAACTCATTCAACAACTGCAGTGTACGGAAACTACCAAGGGGGTACGCCAGCCTCCACAAAGCGCACCTCCTATGGAGCCATTTTGTTGATATCAAGCCATCACCCCCGGTTAGCATCCCATTGACTGCCATTCATTTTGGCGTCACTTTGACAGCGAATAACTTTACATCTGAAGCGTTTAAAGACTTTATTTATTTATACTTTATTTATTTTATACAATGTCCTGTTTCTAAAGAAACAGGACATTGTATAAAAGGTTCCATTACCTTGTATCTCACGTTATGGCTCCTTAAGGCCGGGACACATCAGGCCGATTATCGGCCGTGGGACAGTCTGGCGAGGTCAGTGACTCAAATCTGTTCGGTGTGTCCCGTGCCGTCGTCCGTCTGGGGGGCTGTCGGCGTTCATTTTGGCCGACCTGACATGTTCGGTCGGCGGCAGGGAAGTCGGGACTCACCCGGAAATGACGAGCGCAATGAGGTGACTACAGTCTCTGATGAAAATCTTTTAAACTGACCTTTGTTGAGCTGAAATGAAGACAGATTCAGCAACTGCATGGCCTATTTCTCACTTAAAATGTTTTCAGAAACACGTTTCAGTGAACTATTTTAGTACAATATGAGATCGTATTCTGAACGGCCGCCATGACAGTCTGGCTCTGAATTTCCGGAGAAAACAAACCCATGTGACGCGTTCGTCCAATCAGCTGCCGGTTTTCATTTCTTGGGCAACATTACAGATTAGCGCCGCCTGCTGTTATAGAGATGTATTAAGTCTCGTCTCCTCTCGTCTTTTTGGTCTGTTCTGTGGCAGTTTTTTGGACCTCGGGGACGCGACTGATCATATCGACGGGGTTTTCTGTCAACGGTCGCCCGTCGGCTATATGTGTCTACACCATTAGACGTTTTTGTAAAAATAGGCTAACGAATGTGTCATAACCACGTGACTTACTGTCGCATAGTAGAGGAATTACCGTATAGTGCAGGAGAAGCTCGCAGGCAGTTTCGACTTACATTAGCTGTTTAAGTTTAATTACTAATGTTAACTAGCATTTTAGTTAGCAATAATTACCCTGTGCCTATGTTCTCTCCTAACATATACCTACGCTCTCCGTCTCTGCAAAATTTGGAATGATGGCGATTTCTCTTGGCACAGCTACAACTTCACATATACATCGTCTCTCTCAGTTGGAGGCTGCGCAGTAACGCTCAGCCATCACCAGAAAAGTGCTTCTAATATCCTTCACTGGTCTCCGTCCAGAGTCTATGGGGTCACTGTGTCCATTCTTTTTACTGTCTAAAAAAAAACAACTACAAAGCTAAACGTATGCCTATTCAAAAATAATATACAATTAACAAGAAGTTCATGATAGGCAAATATTGTGCCCTCTCATGCAAAATCCACATTTATTAGTACAAAAATAAGCTGACATTAATAAGAGGGTACATACAGAAATAATACCTACAAATTTGTGAATAATAGGTTGGGAACTCCGAAGATCTTCAGGCCAAAACATAAGAATAGATTTAGAAATTAAACTGGTGCAAACTTGCCTGAAAGCTTTTTATAGATTTAGGGTTTCACTGCAGAAGAGGTTTACAAAGTTATAGTTTAAAAATGATTTAAAAAACCTAAAGATTGCTCACATTTGAAGATGTTTGTTTTTAATGTATGGTGCATAGTTGTATTGTATTTTATAATGAAATGGGCAAATAAAAAAATAAAAATAAAAAAAAAACCTTAGCAAGGCAGCATCCACATGGTTGTGACTAATAATGAATTGATGTCCACTTTTCCTAAATATTGTATGTAATCAAACCGTCTGCATCATCGCTGGCATTATTTCCTTGTGCTCAGCATGTACACACTTCAGCCTTCAGACGGTTAAAAGGTATAGTCAGTGATTTTAATCCAATGCACTTTTTGTCAAATTCAGCGAATATCTCCTCCTGGTCACCTAGCTCTCTATTTTCTGTGGACGCTGCAATAAAAAAAACTGGTGTTAATACACAGGAGAGCACAAGCCACAAAACACTATTCCAGCCAATCAGCAACAGGCGGTGGCAGCTGATGGTAGGGCAGGAGGGGGAAGGCAGCGTGTGAATGTGCCGGCCGGCCAGTAGTTATCTGTCCGTGAATCTGGGGGGCCGGAGCTTCTGAAGGGGAGGGGGGGTGTTGTATTTGTTTGGCAGTTGAGAATATCAAATATCATATATCACAGTAGACTGGGGGCCAGAGCCTTCAGCTATCAGGCTCCGCTCCTGTGGAACCAGCTCCCAGTCTGGGTTCGGGGGGCAGACACCGTCACCAGATTTAAGAGTAAACTGAAAACCCTCCTCTTTGATAAAGCTTATAGTTAGGGAGTGAGGAGTTGCGGTGTCCGCCTAACCCGGCCCACCTGCTTCTCTTCGTAGTCATCAGATTTATTTATCATATAATCAATAATATAGTGAGAGTAGAGGGAGGCAGGCCAGTACAGCCCGATCCGGCAGGGGAGAGTTCAAGCCCGATCCAGCACCTCTCTCTAAGCTAACCTGCCTCTTTTAGTTATGCTATTATAATTCTAGACTACCGGGGAAGTTCCTTCCTTCCTTCCTTCCTATGAGACACTGAGCTGCTCTCTCATCTCTGTTTTCACTTGTTTCCTTTTGTATGCATCCTGTCCCAGAACTGCTTGTTACTAACCTAGCTCCTTATGTGTCTTCTTTCTTGATTCCCTGCAATGCCCAGCCGCGTCCTGTTGCGTCCGCTGCATCCACCCGTGTTCTGCAGCGCCACGTTACATCCCGTGATGTTCATACACACAGAGTAGTCAGGATCCGGTATAGGAGACTGCACTACTCAGTATGACACAATGTGCCCTGCTATGACATGAACTACAACGACTACCTTCGAAGTCACTGTTCCATTATCTTTAATGTGACTATTATTGCCACTGTTCATCACACCCCCAACCGGCCCCGTCAGACACTGCCTACCAAGAGTCTGGGTCTGCCGAGGTTTCTTCCTAAAAGGGAGTTTTTCCTCGCCACTGTCGCAACAGCCACTGCTAATGCTTGCTCTTGAGGGAATTACTGTAATTGTTGGGGCTTTGGAAATTATAGAGTGTGGTCTAGACCTACTCTATCTGTAAAGTGTCTCGAGATAACTGTTTTTATGATTTGATACTATAAATAAATTGAATTGAAAAAATGTAATTGAATTGAATATATCAACAATCTTTGCGCTGCTTCGCTTACTTCACCTTTTATACTGGAAACAGGCAGCACACCATTTCTGGTATCAGTAAACTATCCTCATAAACATTTAAGGTGTCAGAAGCTCTATTAACCATTATGGAAGTGGATGCTGTATTAAGCCTCATATCCACCACATTTTATCATATGGTCATGGGGATCATAACTATCCAATTCTGGATGTCCAGCTCAGCTTCAGAGCTCCTTTTTTTCTGTTTCAGTTCAGATTCATCAAATAAACATAAACCTGTCAACGTGTCTCTGGAGAACAAAGGACCTCCGGTTTCTTTTGGTCCATCTCTTTTTTATTTCGCCTTCAAAACCAAAATTCAAACACCATTAATATTTTAAAACCCCCTTCTCATAATCGCATCAAGAAGAGAGAAAAATAGCAAAAGAGATTGTGCCAAAAGTAGAACCATTCAAGCATGACAAGGTTTCGGATAAGGTGCACATTAAATCACTCTGATGCAAATATAATGTATTGACACCTGAAATTCAGTTTCAGCATCTTTCCATACCAACGCAGAGAAGACTGTCACACGCTGTTCAGATGTTAGAATCAGGATTTTGGGCTGCATTGTAAAGACTGCTGCGACTGTGTGTTAATCTTTGTGCTCAAGCCAGAACTGTGTGTCTTCATGAAGCTGGTCTGTATCTTTATCTCCTTTATCACAGCAGAACAGACCACAAGCTGAGCTTCCACTGCCAGAACCAGACGCAACATCTGTATACTGTATGTCTGCATCCATCCTGCTCCCACGTTATTATGCTAGAAACATCATACAGCATTTGCAGCATTTGACAGTTCAGTTGCAGGGGCTAGCCACGTGATGATAAACAGCAGAGCACGCTGGACTGCTGAAACTGGAAAGCCTAAATAGTCGTCACACTCACTCAGATGTGACTGGATGATTAAAAATAAATAAATGGGCCTAAATAAACAACATGGGCATTCTGTAGATTCCTTGGTCCATTGTACCGTTTGGTTGTGAATATTTCTAATCTGAGATTGAAACACCCGACTTTCTGGTTTTAATGTCGCACTCAAAAATTGAGAAAAAAAACTTTTGAATCCATGATCTCAAAAAGGAGTAACCGCAGAACAAAAGTGACCCCCCCCCAACACTTACGCCAACCTCCAGGCCAATGCCAAAAATATATTAGCAGCCACTCATATGCACCAATCCTCTTTTCTTTTCTTTTTTACAAATAATGTATTACTGTATGATTGAAAGACAAAAACTTTATAGCATATTATTACTTACCTGGTGCAGAATAATTTGTGACAGCTTGAGAGAAAGTGGATCCAGCAAAATGGTAAATTACAGCACTTTAAATAACTCCTTTAATGCATTACACACCAGAACTGGTCAAATATGTCACAGCTGAAATGAAAATTCAATTTTAATATCTGGAGGTGTACTTCTCTGATTTTATATATATATATATATATATATATATATATATATATATATATATATATATATATATATATATATATATATATATTTATATATTAAAAACAAAGGTAATTAGTTGGCATATAGGACAACAGGGTACATATAAGGTCATAAATCATGAGGATGACCCAACTTTGAGATTAAATCTAACAGGACACATATTTTTATATGAAAGACTTGCCTAGCACACATTTAACAAGTCTTAAACCTCTTCCCTGTGCTGTGTACTGCAATGTATGTGTGTCATTTGGAACGGATCGTTGAAATGTTTTCATTCTTTTTTTTTTAATACGGTTTTCTTATTTCAAACTAGTGACACCAATTTAAGAAATACTTGAAGAAAATTGAGATTTTAGTGATTTGAGTGAAGGCTGTCTAAATAAAGCAAATGATGCTTGTTATAGTGCGTTACATTTGTACTCGGAACTCGGAAACACACCCCCTGACCTCGGATTTCCGAGCTCGGAACTCGGCAACCACCGAGTACCCCAAGCTAAATATCCAACATGGCTGCTCCGTGCATCAACAGTTGTGACAGCAGTACTAACATACCGTTATTAGCACTTCTGTGTTATTTGTGTCTCACTAAATCAGTCATACACCCAGCGCTGTCCATATTCTATCGGTGGACATGTTGTTATGCTGTTTCTATGCACAAAAAAACAGCGTAATGCGTTGTTATAAACTGGCATTGCTAACAATGGCTAATCTGGCTAGAGCTAATGAAAAAAATGAAAGTCCGACTTGTAAATGGAACATATTCAACTCGGGTGTGTCGTCATTCCCAGCTTCGGCTTCCGAGTTCTGAGGTAAATGGAACGCACTTTAGAATGCCTGGCATTGCATTGCTTTTTTCATTTTCATTCATTTTTTATGCATTGCAGCTTTTCTTAGTTGGCAGGTGGTCGCTCCAGGTGGGAATTTCCAACATGGAGGAGATCGTCAAGCAGGTGGTTCTGGAGCCCCCTGGAATGAAATGGTTGACAGGTCTACTAGCTATTCACCTTCGCTGTAGCCATGGCCATCTGCACCTCCAGCCATCGATGGCCTAAAACAGATCCAAGTTCCTGTCCCTTGATCCTCCCACACCTCACCGAACGTTTTAATTTTATTACTCCCAAATCCTGCACTACTCTGTACTAAATCTAGAGAGAACTGTTCCAGACCAGCGAGTGGCACTGGGTCATTTTGTGACAACTGCTTAATTATAAAAGTAGGGCAGGTTCTTGGTTAGCTCTCCTTATACAGAAGGGATGTACCTAAAACTGTGTGTGTGTGTGTGTGTGTGTGTGTGTGTGTGTGTGTGTGTGTGTGTGTGTGTGTGTGTGTGTGTGTGTACTGAGGACCTTCACAGTCTCACAAATAACATTTATTACCAAATTCAATGCCAAATCAAAGTATAAGAATGTGCTCAAATCCATCCATACAGTATGTGTGTGCTTTGGACAGGCAGGGGGGTGTTTTGTTGTGATGGTTTGTCGCCCAAGATTGATGAATAGGAACAGGTTAAGATGCAGGTGCACCTCTCCCGGGGGGGGAGGTTTAGCTCCCAGCGGGGCTCTGGCAGTAGTCTCAGGATGACATTGAGTGATAAAGGATTAAAGTTTTTTTTTTGTTTTTTTTTCTATGTATAAAAGCCGATTCGGGTTATTGAGTAAATAGTAACAGTAAAAATATTGAGGATAGTTTGGGCCCTTTTTACTGTCAAGAAATGCTTTCTATGGTTCTTCTACTATACCTTGTCCTGTAGAGATGTTGCTGGATTTCTGCCATCCACCAGGTCCTAATTCCAAAGGAGAGTCTAGTTGACCAGGATTTGCAAAGACTTTAAGAAATGTAATAAAATAGTATATTATAATAATAATAATAATAATAATAATAATAATAATAATAATAATATACCTTGTTGACATGGGCATGGAGCAAGGGTTCAAAAGACTTTTTCCCAATCAATCTCAACATATAAACTTGGTAAAATGTGTGAGAAAATGTAAGTGGCCTATTGTTGTCAACCCCAGACTAGTCTTGCTTTGCCAGACCTTCCTCCACAGCGTTGCGAAGGAGGGTCTGGCTATTCCACACAGCATTCCAGGATGGGAGAAAAATGTGCTCTGGTATATTGGCATTTCTTTAAACCAATCACAATCGTCATGGGCGTCGCTAAGCACCGGACAGAGCCACAGTGCCTCTGCAAAATAGCCTCGGGAAGGAACTTGTTTTGGTGGAACGTGTACGTTCAAAGGTTGTTTTAGTCGTGGAACAGAAAACTCAGATTGGACAGTCTAGCTAGCTGTCTGGATTTACCCTGCAGAAATCTGAGGAGCACTTAAAAATCGTCCTCATAAATCCACCAGAGTTTAAAATTCCAGCACAAAGAAAGCAGAAGGTGACGGACATCCGGCCGAAAAGAGGGACATCCAGCGGAATTTCTGACGGCACCGAATATTCGGCGATATAGACTAACCCCAGACTGACCTTATTTGAAAGGATGCTTCCTTAACCCTAATGTTTGCTTTTTACTTTGACCTCTAGACCAATGAATTAAACACAGGACTGTGGGTGGTTTTGTTCCAAAAGATCACTTTTCAAGTGATATGTTTTGTGCGTTGGGCAGACAAGGCAGTTGCTGACTAACTCTCCTGCTCAAAGAATAGAATGCGTTGACTCTGGTTAAAAATCAAGAGGTGCAACTGGTAGGACAGTCAAATGTTCGATAATCAAACATCTATCTTTCTATCTTATATGTACAGTACACGTAACTACCCAGTGTGGCTTGACTATACAACTGAAAGTCAGTTAAAGGCAAACCTTTCGTTTGAAAAACAGCCCAAGGGCTGTACATTGTTATTGCCTATGTTCTGAAGACTATTATTATTTCCAGGTAGTTCCAACCTTTTA
Source organism: Perca fluviatilis (assembly GCF_010015445.1). Classification (NCBI taxonomy): domain Eukaryota; kingdom Metazoa; phylum Chordata; class Actinopteri; order Perciformes; family Percidae; genus Perca; species Perca fluviatilis. The sequence goes on from NC_053133.1 coordinate 23,352,048, forward strand.
CTTGCAGAAATTACAGCACATCAGGATTTTTGAACAGTACAAACTAAACTAATTTATTATGCATCACCCATTATAAAAATGTGTTATGACAGAGAAAAATCTGTTCATAGTTTAACACTTGAAGAGTCTCACTATCACTGTGACTGTCGGGTGTCTCATTTCTGGTGTTTTTAAGTACAAAATTCACTCCAGAGCTGTTAAAACCCTGAAGTGAGATTATTTCCTCAACCAAAATGTGTTTTTTTATAAATATTTTGCAGATGTGTAAGCTTTGATAAAAGTAGACTCTTTCCATTATTTGATATAAGAAATTATAATTGATTGTGTGACGGGTTCAATTGCAAAATGAGATATATCCTTTTCTATTTATTTTCCAACAAAAAAAAAAATTTTGTGTATGCAATCCAGGGAATATGAAAATGGTGTTGGGTTGTTTCATTAGATATCGCAATTCTTTTTCGTTTTCCAATTTTTATTAATCATTTTTTGTGTACTCAAAGGAATGTCAATCAAACTGTTGATATTATTCTTTTTTAAAAACGGCTTTTATATATTTTTTCCAAAATAAATCTAAAAATGTTTCAGTAAATAACACTCAATAAAGTCTGTAAAGTATGCAAAAACTGTATATCTGTATATCTTTTCAAAAAGGTGCTACAAATTATAATTTTGCACTCCATTATTTATTATATATTTATTTATTATCCATTTCCATAAGTGAAATGAGATAACACACCATACAAGCATGACAACAATAATACTTTGCAATTCTCCCCTTTTTCTTGAGAATACAATATTCTGTGACACTCACAGTGTCATTCTTCATCCATGAAGACAGGAATTATTTTGAAGCTGCATGGTTGAGAAGTTTGTGTTCCAAAATATATAGTACTAGAAAGCTAGAAAACTATAAATCTTAGCACCTAATGAGGTAATTGTTAATTCATTTGTTATGATCTACAACATACTTGCAGATACTCAGGGCCGTAGCCATGATTTTAGAAATACTGAGGATGTGAGTCCCTTTCTCCCAATGTACTCCCAAAGCGTTTTGACCAGAAACCAAAATTTTTTTTCTTATTATTTTTATTTTATTTACAAAACTACTTTCTGAAAATTGTATTGCCCTTCATGAAGATCTTATTCTTATTTCCAACCTTCTCCACACTGCCAGGAACTCCTTGATGAAACATTATTATGCCTTATTTATTATTCATTTGGCCTAAAAGCAGTCTAAGTTGCTAAATGAGGAAGGTAACCTACCGCCAAAACAGACATGACCTTAGTATCCTGAATGGAAACTATGGCCCGACGGATATCATTATTTGGCCACTATAAGTAATGGGCCAGTAGGAATGTTCTGCTTTTCTTATTCGTACAACAAACCCCACTCATTTAAAAGAGCACTTTCTCCCAAGAACACTCTGTCCATATTTATTCAACAGGGGTAACGGATACAGCTGGATAGTCACAGATGCATCTCCTGGCTCCTTGCTTCAAATCCACATTCTGCTTGGATGATATTCCCTGGGATCCCTCTTCAGATTGCTGTGTGACTGGGATGTCCTCGGAAGCAGCCCAGTAACACTGCAAATCCATGCTCTGCACTAGCTGTCCACATTATAAGATAACACCTCAAAGTGAATAATGCACCTTTTCTAAGGAACACCTAGTCTATATTTATTCATCAGCGCTATCTGATATAGAGCAGGGCTTCATATAATATCTGAAGCTGGGGTTTCATGTTTGGTACTGATGAGAAATTCTAAACCTTTTTTTTCCTTTGGAATTGGAATAAGGGTATGTGGTATACAGCTAAATAATGATGAGGTAAGGGGGATGTGTTTCCACTGTAAGCCTCTCCCAGCAGTTGCCAAAGGCAAGATGTGAAGTCCATAGTAGGGGCTCTGCTTGCCATGGATGTTTCTACTCCACCTCCCTTTTACCTTCCTCCACACTGACCTTTCCCTGTCATTTAATAACTGATCTCACAGGAACCACAGAAGCATCTAACCATTGGCTGTTCACATATGAAACATATAAATTAGCCAATTATCTAGATAAAGCTTGGGAGAAGAGGAAAACCGCTCTTTATCGAGATGAATTGTAGATGAGAATTTGTTGTTTGTGTGTGGTATGTGTGTACGTGTATATACATATGTGTATGTGTATATGTGTGTGTATATGAATATATTTGTATTAATGTATTTCTCCGAATGATTTGTATATGCGACAGGAAGATGTTTGTTAAATAATTAAATTTGTGGTGTCTTGTAAAATGTTTGGCATGACACAGAAATAAAACTTAACTAACTGTATGCTGAGACCACATGGTGGCAGAAAAAACACGCAGATCACATCAGCATGTTCTCATGAACCATTCCTTCAAAAAGCTCCGAAAAGTTAAGCACTGTAATTCGTAAACATTCCACGTTTTTTTCTTCGTCCTGTATTCACTACATTGATGGTCGCTGTACACAAATGCGGCTGGCCGCAAAGGTAAGAAGGTCTGGGTGGATGAGTGGGTGTTAACATACAGGACTTTCAAGGCAGAGTGCGGAGTTTGCTTCCTGGGGGAAACTATACCCTTTCACCCAAGGAAATGCGTGTTTTAATCCAAACCACAATCTTTATCCTAATCTTAACTGGACGTTTTTGTGCTTAATCTTAATTTTCATTGTGGCAAAACGCTCACATTTTGTGGACTAAATTTAACCGCAATGTCCGCCAAAACGACCGGCAGCTTGCGGTGCTTTGTACCCACCTCAAAGTCATGTATTTTCGGGTAACTGAACCACCAACTACGGTTGACGCAACGGAGGTCTGTAGCTGGCGTCACGAAGCTCTGTAGAGGGTTGAACAACTAGCATCTGCCGCTCGGCCTCATGGAGCTAGTAGACAGCCGCCATCACATGACCACACGGCATCACGTGACCAGCCGCCGTCACTTTACCACCCGCCGTCACGTGACCAGCCGGCGGTCTCCTAATTTCGTAGGATATCATCTGTTTTGGTGTGCACACATTTTTGTACAATATCATACGGATACATACATATATATATATATATATATATATATATATTTTTTTTTTTTATATATATTTACTCTGTTTTTGGAATATTCATGGCCCGACAGCGGTGGTGAGGGAAGGCCCTATTGAAATTGATAGGATTATTATTCTCATCATTCTGCCGAATGAATCGCAGTTTTGAAGATCTAAAGGTGTGTTATCGTGCCATTAGACATGTGGGAAGATGTGAGGGCCCGCTCAATACTGCATACAGGTTAAATAAGGTATTGAAATTCATCCACTGTGTGCTTTTTCTTTGGCACTTGAACGTGCCTCACTTCAATTTAATTTGTCATGCATAAGTTAAACATATTAGAAGATTTACATCAGATGTAAAGCTTTTCAAACACAGAAGCATCTTTCCTTAAATTCAGAGGAAATTCAAACGGGTCAAATAGCAACTGCACTGTGGTTGTTTTTTTTTCTTCCTCTGGTTTTCCAAGAGCACAGAGATGTGGAAAGCCACCTGGATAAATGGCTTTTATTACTTTCCCCTACACCCGACACTTATTCTGTAAACTACACAGTGATTGGAAAACATTTTTTTTCTCAAAACCTGATAGTAGACGACATGAGGCTGGCTCTTTTCCAAAAAGAAATAATAATAATCTGCTCACTTTTTTGTGGAAACACTCCTCTTTACCATCCGCCACTCAAACCCACGCATCACATCTCTGCATGTTCGTTTACATCAATAAATAAGCAAAGAAAATGACAAAAATAGCCTGAGGATGTTCACCAAGGTTGCTGTGTGCTGAAACGGTGCCAGTGAGTGAGGGGGGAAATGTCCTGAAATAATTGGAGACAGGAAAGAAAAAACAAAGGCTGAGCCTCCAGAAGTGTTGACATGTGTCATTTGTAGTTTTCTGTGATGCTTTTGCTTTTTCCCTTCCAAAATAGCTGCAATGAATGGAATAATCAAGAATGTTCCCTGTATTAATTTAGTCAATTAATTTAGGTCACTCAGCACTGACTGTTTATTTCCAAACCCCCTCTCTCCACTCAAGCAGCTAAACTAACCTCCGTGAAACAAGTCCTTCATAATTCACCCCCTTATATTGAGAACAGGCTGTCACACTTCTGATTTACACTCAAAATATTTTTTTTTCTTCCTCTGAATTGAAAAATCTGCACTTTTGACTGTCTTGACAATACTAGCTGGTGCGGCGAGACAAGCACATGGTGTCAGCCTGACAGTCACTGTGAAATGAGATCAGGCTCGTGTGAAGGACGATTCCTCTGTGGCCACTTTCACTTTAGTAAAATAAAGTAGCGGATGGAATATACTGTACCATGAGAAGGGGTTCCGGTTTAACCCTCTGAAGGCATGCTATGGAACTCCTTGTTATTTTTTAATTTAATGATAAGTGATATGTTCATATTCTGACAGTACAGTTTGTACAACAACCACATAGACTTGCTAAGTATCTCTGGAGGTTTGTACCCCTTCCATATAGCAGATGTCCATGGGACATTTGAATGTGTGTTCAACCCAGTGTAGACTCATTCATCAACCATATCTCCTAGAAATGATGTTAATAGTACTAAATAGTTTACTCACATTTACCTTTTGGTGGCAAACAAAGTCACTGGCTGGATTATGTTCAGTTAAATCTTTTGTCACACAAAGGAATAAAAAGATATGTATATTTTGAATAATCATTTTCAGTTGTTTCAAAGCGGGAGACACGCTCCAAACTGTTTCAGGGGAGGCTCAGGAAATGAAAGTGAAAAAAAATATTAGTTATCAAAAGAAGATCACATAGAATAGCCTACATGTGTATGATTTGGTTACAGAGATACAGCAGTTTTGAGGAAATTTACAGTCAGAAACAAACAAATGCCTTAGGATAGACCTGCTTAATATATGTGGTGTAGTCTGAAGTTATTCCAAACAGCCATATTAGGCTATCTTGGCTCAATTTCTGAGTGTCTATGATATCGGATAACACAATCATGATCCCATAGGCATCCAGTAATTGAGCTATACGACTTAAGACACCTAGTGTCTGATTTCTTGGTAGAAAACATAATGAATGCACAGATGTGTCTTAGGCTATGTTCACACTTGGCGTCTTTTTTTAAGCTGCCAACGTCTGTTTTACATTAAAATCCTACCGAGTAAACTGTGTTTTCAAAAAGGTCGGGAGCGCTTTTATATTCGCCACCGCCAACTTCTTTTTTGCAGCTCGTAGCGTCTTTGTGAAGTTGTAAAAGTTAAACTTTTCTGAAAAAAAAAAGCCCAAGGTCAAGCGCTTTTTTGACAGCAGACCAATGACAAGCGGAGTGGCCAGACCTGTCGTTTTCATAACAACAAGAAAAAATGGAGTCGGAGCACAGTGAGTATGACTGGGTGCTCCCTGTACAGGGAACTTGCTTTGTTTTATGTAACGCTAGCAGCGCTTTCCCCATCTGTCCTTTTTCTAGCTTGCTCCACCGCTTTGTTTTATCTAACGTTAACACCTTAGCGCTCTAGCTAGGATACTGTAGCAGTAGCTGTTGTTATAGCAACAAAAGACGCCCTCTGCTGGTTTTTGTAATTAAAACGCTGCCAGCTTTTTTTTTCACTACGAAAGCGCCCTATTCAACTTTTTATTGTCAAAACAAGTGTGAAAATAGCCTCAATATTCATTGCATCTGGGTGAATGGTATCATATACAGACAAGAGATACTTTGAAATACTATTGATTAACCCATTCTACATGGAAAGAAGGATGAAGTGTATCTCTGATCAGTGCAATGAAACTTGTCCAAACCTTAAAGCCACTGTCCAATTAAACCTTTCTCATGAATGTACACAAGTCAAAGCGTGTTTATTATTTTCACCTTTTTAGTAGGAACAGGAAACCAGACTGGCTCCTGCTTTGATTTCACAAACTAAGGTGCACAAAAAAAGTCCCTATTTGAAGAAGAGTAATTTGTTTTGTTTAGCCACCACGCTGCTGCAGGAAAAATGAATCACATGAAAAATGTATGGACCTTAGGTCTCTTAGAATTACCTGCCAAAAATGTTTCATGACTCATAATATGCAAACAGCTGAAGGGTTGGTATATTCAGCATCAGGGTGCTTCTTTGCATATAGTAGCTCAAATAATGCAAGGAACCAAATATTTGTTTTCTGCACCAGTCAGTCAATCAATCCATCACTCACCTTAGTCAAGTTCTAGTGAGATATGTTCCCTTGCAAAAAGTTGCGTAACTTCCTATAGACTCTTATCCCACGTCCATGACTCATCAGCACACTTTTGTGCCCCTGCTGTCGTGCCATTTAGTTTTGGATCTTCAGCACGAGTTCATGTGCTGATGCATCTTCTTTTGACGACTGTCCATGAAGTGCTTAGCCCACGTGACTCACCATATTCTGTGGTTATTACTACTTTCTTTTCTTTTTTTCCAGAGTAATCCCTTCTCTACCAGGCTGGAGAAATGAGATTTAAAAAGCAGAGCGCTTCAGGGTCACGGCGCCGTGCTAAACTCCTCCATCAGATTCTGTCAAAGGGAAGTAGCTGCAGAACCAAAAAAGAAAAGAAAAAAAAAAAAAGAGGAAAAGGAAATCAGTTACATTCAATGAATGTACATACAGTGGCTAAAAGCGTATGGTGCATGAACACATCTAAGAATAAATAAATAAAAATGAGTTCTTGTTTTGTTTAGTTTGAATGCACATTTCCACGCCATAAGGTCTGCAATCATTTCAGATTCTTGAATCCATGCTGGACATGGGGGAAAAGGAAATAATGGTATGAAGTATAGAATACCTCATCATCTAGACAGAGATCGCTTTATAGTCATTTGGAAGACAAATCAATAACTAATCTCATGGAGAGTGATCAGATTTTATTTCACTCTGTGCATTCTGTTTCTTTTTGCAATAGTTGAGCAAGCTTTCGCCAACTTTCTTTCCATTCCAACAGGAGGAACATCATGTGGCCTTTCAGGTAAAAGGAGAAAAAAACATCTGAGGGGGAGATTCCACTTTGATGTCAAGTTGCCAGTGCTGACATTTTTTTTTCTTTAAGCTGATTCTTGGGGGTTATGCAGCTTGAGACCGATCTGATCTGCTCCCAGAGATTTCTACTCTTTCTCCCCACTACAGCACATCAACCTTGCTGAGTTGTCTGGTATCTCATTGCAACACCTTGATGTTGCTGAACTCCACCGCCTTCCCTGCAGTTGTCTGCGAAATTGTTTGCCGCATCTTTTGGCAGGTCAAAAAGAACGGGGCAGTGAATAGATGAGTAGCTACAAGTGCAGAAGAGATTGCGAACAAAACCTTGTTATGGTTCATTTTAGGGATGACAGTGATTAGGGACCCAGCTCCAGTGAATTCCAATTTCATGTGAGCATTTAGAATGGGATACTCTGTGATTCAGGTTCAAGCACAGGAAGTTTTGAAATACAACTCCAAAGTAGTGCTGTTTCTATACCGTTATGTAGATGATAACCTTTTACATTAATAAAGTGGCTGGATACATACAGGCCCATATGAACACCGTATAGTTAAGGGGAGATCTGGCATCTTTAGCTACAGGCAAGCTTGGGGAGATTTTCATTAGACCTGCGCCTCAGCGTTAAGGTGCTACTAAACTAGAATAATAATAGACACACAGAACAGATCGAAAAACAATTACCAAGCAAGCCACGCTATAAATGCAAAGCAAGCACGCTGACTGTACTTCTCTATTCACTATTTCCAGCTCATTAAGGATGGTGATTGTTTTATTGTTTATTTTCACTTTCATATAGCCACTAGTCATTTCTAACATTAAGTATGCAAGTCAGTTGGAAGATTTTCTGTGCTAGTTACAGGAATCAAGTAAAGTATGACTATCTGAGCAGCAATCTCACATTTAACCCACGGAGCACAAAAAAATAATATTCCCACTGTAACCTTTATTTCCTCACAGTGTGAATATCCCCCTTGGCGGTTCTGCGGGGGATTACAAAAGTAAACTGCAGCTTTACAGGGACAGGAGAGGTCACCCCACCACCCCACCCCCACCCCACCCCCACCCCTCCCTATTTCCCTGTCCCCTCCATCCTCTTTTATACCTTTTTCGATTCCCTCAGACTTCTTCTTCCCTCTTGCTTCATCACTCTATTGCGCACATGCATCGTGCCACTGATGCTCTCTCCTGGGACTCGTATGTGACCTCCCCCTCCTTGTCTCAGTGTGCAAGGACAGATCTGATACAGTGCACACAGCCCCCGGAAAGCCAGCAACATTACATCTGTCCTACATACAGTAGACACAGGAAATGTGTCCCCACATATAGTCAGACTGTAGTCTCGCACTGCCAGACCTTCCTCTGCGGTGCTGTGGAGGAAGGCGATTCCACACAGCATTCCGGGATGGGAGAAAAACGTGCCCTGGTTTATTGCCATTTCTTTAAACCAATCACAATCGTCTTGAGCGGCACTAAGCGCTGGATGGAGTAACGGTGCCTCTGCAAAATAGCCTCTGGAAAGGAGCTTGTTACGGTGGAACATGTGTAGTTCAAAGGTTGTTTTAGTCGTACAACAGAAAACTCAGATTGGAAATAGTCTAGCTAGCTGTCTGGATTTATCCTGTAGAGATCTGAGGAACAGTTAAATCCACCGGAGTTTAGAATGCCAACACAAGGAAAGTGGAAGGTGACATCCGGTAGAAATGAGGGACATTCAGCGGAGTATCCGGCAGCACCTGAACAATCCTAGAAATGAAACGTTGTCGATATAGACTAGTCAGACTGTAGTAGTGGTGGTAGTAGTAGTAGTATTTCAATCAGGAGAGACTTTGTTGCAGATATGCAAAGATTTATTGTATATATGCATTATATGAAATGTACAGTCTTTGGAGATTAGACTCCATCGTTATGAAATTATATTTTTTATAGGAGTCTAGACACTGATGGTGGTGTGAGGAACCCGAAGACCGAACCGAGGAGCGAATGTCAGTGGCCTGCCGGAGGAGGACCCAGGTGCATGAAGAAGACCGGAGGAGCAATGGGAGGAGGAGGGTTGTGCTCTTAGCCTGAAATGACAACTGAGCAGCAGAGAGAGACAGGTTTAAAACAAGGATGTCATGCTCTGATTGGTTCGTGAAATTCATGGCCGCTTCTGATTGGTTAAAATTAAAGTGAACAGCTGATCAGTTAGAAGAGAGAGAAAAGTGATTCACTTTAGAAGTCTTCCCGAAAGAATTTACCCTGTGCTCCATTTCCACAATTTATCAATAATCAGTTTTCATATTACACCAAATAAAGAACAGTTTCTTGTTTTATATGTTATATGGGCTATGACATTAAAATGCAGTATGTTATCCTACATACAGTAGTGACATTACTTATGTTTGGAGTGTATTAACTCCCTGTAAACTGGTTAGACCTGGTGATGACAAATAAACTCCAATAAAATAAATCCAAATAGACTTAGGACGCAGCATGCAACACTACCCTCATAGTATTGCTGCTTAAAAAGTCTTGTCAACCCTAATCCAGGATATTGCATACGAAAATCGAATGTTTTTTGTAATGTTTTACGGCTGATATCTCTAAAGTACAGTCATTTTCTAATTGTCATAGTGGACATCTGAAATATCAGTTTAAATCACGTTTAAAGGAAATATGTATGTTTTGAGCTGATAAAGAGGGCCTAGGGTCTCCAGGATCCTGAACAATATATTTATAATGTTCTGTTTGGGGTCTTAGTCCTTGACATATAAGTAATATGTCAGCATAAACTTCTCGATGCAAGCCTTTTTGTGTTATTGACGCCAATAACTGTCAGGCCCCTCTTTCATGATATTTCTGACGAGAACAAGTTGGTGCATCAAAATAAAATCCATAGGAGCCACCCAGCCATCCCTGTCACATATGTCACAACATATTAATAATAAGAGCACCATCCCCAACCTCTGTTCTTTGAATTCAATTGTTTATTCTGCCAAACTTATTTGCTCAAGTGGAAAGAAACAACCTTTTTAACTACAATATATTGGGATTTGTCACAGATGTGACATTTGCAAATTAATAATAAAGACACAGCGCTGAAATATTGCCGATGAACCTTGTTTCAAAAGAACTGCTCGGCTACATCTGAAATGGTTGTTGCTTGTTCTACTTCAGGTTAAGAAGATTTGGTACGCTGGGATATGAATGAAAAAATAAAAAATAAAAAAATAACAAGAACAGAACCTGTTTGGGGAAACACCCCCACAGGTACAAATTAAAATCAGCAGTGCTTCCTTGAAGCTCTCATGGATATAAACATAAGATATGAACATAGGATATGAACATCTTCAGGCAAATGGGGGTGCTCACAGACAATGTCACACCAAGGTAAAAGGTCAGCCTGAGGCCATTGTCTTTCCCTTTTCTGTTCTTTATTCTGTGGATGTAATTTTAATGACGATGGCTGAGCCTTGATTTAAAATGCCTCATGAATGTTTGTAGTACATTCTGCTGCTTCTGGGCATCAGATATCATTGATGCACATTTTCATAATCCTTTTATTTCAATGAAATTGGCTTAGAGTCATAAAAAGAAGCACCTGGTTCACCTGAGCAATTCACTAATCTATTATTGAACCTGTTTGCAAACGTTAACGCTGTTTAAATATGTAAAGGCGTTTGGATTTTCTCATTTTCATTTTGAGTAAAATATGCAGCATTTCAAAAACCCCAAAAAGTGTTTATACATGCTACACGTTACATGAATGCAGCAATAAAAGCTTATGGGATCTAGTTTTCACACTGAGGCTTCATTGACCTGCAGCATTTTCATAAAGATCCCTGGCTAATAATTCCATATATGCTCTGCATACTTATAAGCCTATTCATATTCTGCCTATACAGCATTTGCATTTGGAAATCTCTCCGAGCAACCCCCTTGACACTATGTGAGAGATTCAGCTGTAGTATATATATACTGTTATGCTTCAATTGTACATAGTATAAATGTTGGTTTGCAACATTGTAATCTTTCCATCTACTAACGAGATAAAATTATGTTTTTCTTATTATCAGATGTATCAGTTAAACTACAAACCAACAGCATTGGCTCATGTTCAAATGCAAAAAAAATGATACATACTGTACGTCAATAGTGTTGTATCTCTGAGGGAAAGTACAGTGGCATTTTTATACTCCTGCAAAACTACGAACCATTGACATTGCCTTCTTATAGCCCTAATTTACAATCTTTTCATAACAATAATAAAGTAGTTTTTGTATTACACAAAACTTCAAACATAGCATGGTAGATCACAAAATGGTTGTGTGACTCATAAATTTTTTGACATTCAGGAAATCCGTCCTAACCTGACAAAAGGGGTGCCAGTTGATAAAAGACAACACGCAAAAGCCTATTTTGTCATTTAGTTTGAAAATGACAATGCTTGGATCAGAAATTGTAGGAACGTGTCAAGGCAGTCTGCATATTCAATGTCACTTCTCCCCGTGGATGAGGTATTTCACTCTGGCTGTGTGTGTTATAACTCTCATAAAAACCCACATAATGTGCTCATATTATGCTCATTTTCAGATTCATAATTGTATTTAGAGGTTATATCAGAATAGGTTTACATGGTTTAATTTTCAAAAGACACCATATTTTTGTCATACTACACATTGCTGCAGCTCCTCTTTTCACCCTGTGTGTTGAGCTCTCTGTTTTAGCTACCAAGTGAGGCATCACACTTCTGTTCCATCTTTGTTGGGAGTCGCACATGCACAATAGCTAGATATGGACAACTAGCCATTAAGAAGCAGAGAATGAGGGCGTGCCACGCTAGCAGCTAGGCGAGCATTATAACGTGTGTTACAAAGTGACGCACGTTCGTCACGGAAGTAAAGGATGGACTACAACAGAGCTGTTTGGAGCAGTTGGTGAAGTGTTTTCTGTGGAGATGGTAACTCCCTTTGGGGTGGACTTTTTCACTTTGTAAACCTATAACATGCACGTTTATTGGTGTTTTAAGCCCCTAGTGTCTCCTTCCAGGCAGCGCTGCCTGGAAGGCACTAGGATCAGGCAATGGTTATGGTTAGGGTTAGGTGCCTTGAAGTCAACGGTCGCAGCGCTGCCTTGAAGTCGATTAGGCAATGGTTAGGGTTAGGGTTAGGGTTAGGTACCTTGAAGTTAACAGTCGCAGCGCTGCCTGGAAGGAGACGTTGGGGGGCGTAAAACACCATCGAGCAACACGCACATGCAAGGGAAAAAGCCAAAAAGCATAATATAAGCACTTTAAGCAAAACTTTGATCTCTAATCTTCTGCTGGTCCACCACAGTAATTATCCCTTTGGCGTTGAGTCAATCATTAAAAAATAAAAAAAAGGCTGCTTGTTAACACTGTCTTTGGAGGTTCTTAAACTAAAGCTTAATTGTGTTTCTTCTACACCACATCTGACATTGCTATCCAAAACAAACAAATTCTCTGCCAAGGTGTAATGATGAAAGCATGGGGGGGGGGGGGTATGAGGTTACATGCAGGCCTATGGCTGTGAGTTAAAGATCCATTAAAATAGAAGCATTTTCCTGCAACTTCCCAGGGAGCACGCAGTTCGTTAAGCAGACAGCTTGTACGGAGAGTGTCGGCTCGAGACTGACTTCACTAGATCAAAACTCCCCGTGTGCAGTGTATCAATCTGCTTGAAGATGAGAACAGTGTTTCAGCTCCATTCAGCATTCTCCATTTGCTAAATAGTTAAAAGTGCATTTAATTTCTCAGACTACCATTTATTTTCATGCACACAGGGATTCTTGATCAGCCTTAGCCTATACAGTATAAGTAGAGGTGATTGTTGTTGAAGGGATTTAAGTCAGATTGTGAACACATAAAGCGATGAATATACCAAAAATGTATTTTACGTTTATTCCATTAAACTTCTAAAAAGAAAGGGTTCACCAAAACAGTTTAAGTTACTCCTGTGGAGGAAGCACAAACATTTTTCCCCTTCAAAAACAAACTTTGAATCAGTTCAATCAGCGGCTTGGCCATCTATCACACCAGCAGTAAACTGACGTAGCCACAGCACCGGCTCATTCCAAGAAGTCTGGAGAAAATCAAGTTAGAGACCACTGAATAGGTGGGCTGTGTGGAGTGTAAGGTTGCAATTGGATTGGCCGCGAGTTTGAGAAAAAGTTCTTTACACACACCCACAGAGCAGGCTCCTTTAGTTTGTTTATTGGACTGGACAGGGCAAGTTCTCAATTATTACAATGCAATCTACAGCAGTGTAGAGAGCCTGCCAATGTGACTGAAAAAGGTGAAAACATTGGAACACTGGAAGTCTGGATTCTGTCATGGAGTTTGCTTTTTATAGCAGATACAGAGCAGTACATATCATCTTCACACATGAGATGCTGCAAACAGGCATGGGTTAGCAGGCATGGCTGACAGCATGGCATTAAATGGGAAAAAGAAATCCATAATATAATTATGTCCTCTCATATCAATAATGCTGGATCACTTTGTTTTTGTGAATCCAACATAAATTAGAGGACGACATGTGGAGAGAAAAAGACTTGTTTAGACTGCACTGAGTAATCTCTGTGTTGGTTTGGAGACAATATTATTAGCAAAAGGTCACATGAATGGTTTCAACTTTATAATTTTTTTATTCCTGAGGAAAATATGGAGGGATAGTAATGAGGCAAAAACTACAAGATGAGAAAACCTTGACATATTAATGCAGAACAAGTCTATATGAGCTATATATATTCCCTGTGAAATTATAATGACCTGCTCAAGGACTGAAAATGTAAGAATAAGAGTAATATATGTCATTTTTCCAGAGAGGAGTTCACCCTTCTCTTACAAATCTGCTCTAAGCTAGAAAATAACACCTAACATCATGTAGGCATCATATAGAAATATTGTTAAACTATCTTTATTGCAATCTTCAACATAATCATTTGAAGATATTTCTAAATTTGACAGACATATCAAATACTGGCCTTTGTACAGCTAATTAAAATTATAAGAACAAAAATAGGACAAACAAGCTTGATGGAAAAACCTGATTGGTCACGTACAGCACATGTGGGTTGCATAATGCACTTGGGTATTCTTGTTTAGACAAAGTGTGAAAACTGACAATCATGAGCGCAACAAGAATGGTGTCGCTTCCATCAAAGCGATTGCTTAATTATTTAATCAAATTAATGAACGTTCATAAAAAATGTAAGTCTTTGACACAGTGCCGCCTTTCTGACAGACGTAGCTCAGCGAAATTAACTGTGAAATGCTTCCTTGGTATGGTGAGAGGTCTTTCAATATTAAAGATCTCTAGGGTTTTTCTTTGAAATAAATAATTACCAAGTCTAAGCGAGGGACACACAAAGTCATGTTCTGGTATGGTCTAACAAAAATCTAATTTGGCGTAGGATATTTTGTAGTAACATTTGAAAACAAGATCCAAAAAGTCAGGGATAACACTTTTCTGTCTCTGTTATGCATTTGAATTATCATATTTGTCCTGGAATAATCTTTTTTTACATTTGTGAGTGAACTGCTAGTTTTGCGCATCCAAATCAAAACTTCCTCTTATCTCTCCTATCCTGGATTTCCTCTAAGAAGTTCAAAAACATTCAACCAAATATTTTCCCTTTTTTACTGCTGAACCTTTAATCATTCAAGTGTTTGAATGAAGTTCCTTTACTGAGATACAACCAGTCAAGTGATTCAGGTCAGATTAAAATACAGGGTGTACACATTTAAGTAGTAACCGGATGTTGAGGTGAGGATTATTTATAAATTTCTTAAAGCTCTCATACTTTTTGGCTATTTCCCTTTCCTTCATTGTGTTGTATATCTTTTTTGTGCATGTTATATGTTTACAAAGTGAAAAAGTCCAAAGTCCACCCCAAAGGGACTTACCATCTCCAACAGAAAACACTTTTCACAAACTGCTCCAAACAGCTCTGTTGTAGTCCAGCCTTTACTTCAGAGACAAACGGAATAATGCTCGCCTAGCTGCTAGCGTGGCACGCCCTCATACTCTGCTTCTGACTGGCTGGTAGTCCTTACCTAGCTACTGCACATGACAACAATAACAACAACAACAACAACAACAACAACAACAACCACAACAACATGCCAACAAAGATGGAATACAAGTGAGATTGCTCACTCGGTAGCTAAAACAGAGAGCTCAACACACAGGGTGAAAAGAGGAGCTGCAGCAATGCGCAGTACAACACATATATGGTGTTTTGTTGAAAATTAAACCATGTAAACCTATTCGGATATAACCTCTACATACAATACAATTATGAACCTGAATATATGCATAATGTGCACTCTTTAATATGTTTCTCTTTGTCAACTTGTTGCTGAAGTCCAAAAACCATTGATAAAAAAGGCCTCAACACAAACTGTTAACATGCCTCAGCCTTATTTTCCCAGATACCCTGTCCTTTTGAACACTTTGTCCAAAATCTAAAATTAATGCAATGTTTTTAAGGTCCAAAATTAACAATTGATTTAAAGGAAGAACGTCAATTAAGTAGCAAAATGAAAGCATATGTATCTGTACAGTTTTACTGCATGATTCCATTAGACAAAGACCTACTGTACCATGCTCTGTTACACGTATAAAAGGCAGAGCAGGTCTTCTTGATTCTGAAATCTAAGTAACTTAGAAATAAGGTTAATTTTTAGGTCACGGATGGCAGGAGCTTTAGTCAAAGACTGCTCAATTTGCTAATAGAAGAATTTGACTAGAGAGGCATCTGTATTTTATTTCATTGCAGGTTTTTTTGTTTTGGAGGGAAGTGTTAGGTGTTCACTGCCGTATTGCACAGCTGTATATTGAAGCGGAAAGACCAGTGCAGGTATCTGCAAAGTCTGTGCCAGACCTCCCTCCACAACGCGGCAGAAGAGGGTCTGGCTAGTCCACACAGCATTCCGGGATGGGAGAAAAACATGCTCTGGTTTATTGGCATTTCTTTAAACCAATCACAATCGTCTTGGGCACCGGAAGAAACGTCGTGGATATAGACTAGTGAGACATCCATATATTAAATAATAATTAAATAAAAATAAATTTGTTTTATTACATGAAGACAGTTTAAAAATATTTCTTTTTAAGAAATCTGAGTAAAAACACACAGTCCATCATCTTAAATTATATATAATTATATTAATATATCTGAGTTTGGGCCAAACGTGTCGCAGAGCACAGAGTTCCAGAGACGTGTAGAGACTATGCCAAGAAGCATCCATGTACAACTACAGAGTATGGACAAAATAACAGGAACAACTTGAAATTGAATGCAATCCAATGCAGCAACATGTACATGTTATTATGTCTACCCCCTGTTTGTTATTTTACTGTGGTTGAATGTACTGAAACAAGGCTTCAGATTAAGTTCAATAAATGTTAAGCCTGTTTTCCAGTTTACAGTAAGATTCCCGTTTGCATATATCTCACAAATCTTTTCGGGCACATACTTTATAAACACAGCACACTGTTTTCATTTGGGTATTTCATTTGAATCAACTTGAATTCATGTGCAGTGGCTGGCATTCAAAAAACCGAAACTATTCTAAAGGGACGTGTAGTCAAACAGCACCTGTTGCTACTGTATATTTTGTCACCATATTTATAAAGAGAGAGAGAGAGAGGTTGTTTTTTTTTTATCTGACTGGCTCTGCATGATGACCACAAGAGGTATTGAGAATCTTTTAGATTAATTTCCAGAGAAAAAAAGATTCATGGAGTTAATTTGAATTTGTGCCACTGCTGAACATGGATCCCTTCTGCAACATGCTGTAGCTCCAATTAAAAATTCTAATTATGATGACCAGCATATGGGTTCAAATGAATGCATATTCACCTGTGTGTCTGTTTGTACATGTATAATTCAGAGACTTGCAGAGAGTCTCGTAAAGCTGCAGACCCTAAGGCAATGCAGGTATGATCTCATTAGTGTTGTGCACACTACCCCAGACACCAGTTCCTATATGAGGATATCCACCGCAACTGCCAAATTACTCCCGAGCTATGTCCATTGCATACCAAAAATATTAGTTCATAGTTCCATTCATACATACATATATATATATATATATTGTATTCTCTTTTCCATGACTTTAACTGTAATTTTCCATTGCAAAGTTAAAATGAAAACATTTGGGTATTAACATTACTCAGCCAAAACTGTTTATCTGTGTTTTAAGCCCCCAACATCTCCTTCCAGGCAGCGCTGCCTGGAAGGCACTAGGATTAGGCAATGGTTAGGGTCTGGGTTAAAGTTAGGGTTATGTTTAGGGTTAGGTGCCTTGAAGTCAATGGTCGCAGTGCTGCCTGGAAGGAGACGTTGGGGGCTTAAAACACCGTCGAGCGCCAAAACTCCTCCGATTTCTGAACTTGCATAACTTTTTATATTAATGAACGTCTGTTACATTCAAGCTATTGCCAAATGAGTTGATCCAAAGCTAATTAAGACTATCAGCTCCACACAACTCTCTTCTCAGTATGGCTATGTTCAGAAAAAGGTTTCATGCGGCGACTTTCGTGCAATGAAAATCAAGCGAAGATAATTACCTCTTCTGAAGAGTCCATCCTGTTTTTTTAATCCTGTGTGTCCTCCTTGGCTAGAAGTAACTGCGTGGAGGAGGGAGGAGGGGGGGCGCGATTATGGAAGGCTTGTGTCATGTGGATTCCTTGATGTTTAGGTAGCAAAATGCACTTCACTGATGCTATTATTCAGACTTTCACAGCTTGAATTTTGGGGGATTATGTTGAGTCTGTTGCCAGAAACCTGAACTCTGAGCATTGAAACAAAGGTTTATTATTGTCTGTAAAGGGTGACACCTCGACACACACAACTACACACAAATCGGGATTTCTTTCAGATTACCCACATGTACACTTCTTTTGAACAGGGACTACTGGAGAAAAGCTGTGCAGGAAGGTGCAGCACACCATGAAACAGAACTCCGCCGTGCCGCAGAGGCAAAGCGGCAACACCGCAAGGACAAACAGAGACAGGCTCCACCACCACACACCACCTCAACCTTCCAATGCCCACATTGCCGCAGAATCTGTGGATCACGGATCGGCCTTTACAGCCACCTGAGGATCCACAAATAAGACAACCCGACAGAGAGGACAGTCATACTCGTTTCGAGTGACCGCCGAAGGAAGAAAGGATGGAGGCTATATGAAATGTAAGCTGAGTTTATGTTTGGTCAAGCAGATGCGCAATCTTCAGGCGCCTTCTCTAAATAAGTTTTAAAGCTGTCAGTTTTTTGGGCCATTCACATTTCACAAGTTCCTCTGAGATTTACTGTTTGTTAGGCTCATGAAGTGGCCATGTGTTGGCACCTTCTGCACACTGTTTTGCTGGCCCCATATGCTCCAGTCCAGGCTATTATGTCTGAATGACAATTAAGCTGTGTGACATGTAGATGAATAGGACTTTGGAACCCACACTCTGCAGTGACACACTCAAGTGGCTGTACTTTTTTATTCTCTGTATTATCTTAGTTTGTGTAATTTTTATCCAGATGGAAAACACAACAAATGATGTGATTTACAGTGTGTGTTTTTTATGTTTACAATGTTTGACAATTGGAACAGTTTCAAATGCTCACGTCAGGGGAATTTGCTAATCCAGTCCAGATATGTTTTTGTGGATCTTAACACTGCTTGCAATCGTGTTCCCAGAGGTGTTCTGTGGGACATATGCAGGATCAGCAGCCATGTCCACCTACAGAGCATGCACAAGATAACAGGAACAACTTGGAATGTAATGCAATCCAATGCAGCAACATGCACGTTATTATGTCTACCCCCTGTTTGTTATTTTACTGTGCTTGAATGTATTGAAACAAGGCTTCAGATTAAGTACACTCAATGTTAAGCCTGTTTTCCATTTTACAAGATTCCCAAATATTTCACAAATGTTTTTGGGAACATACTGTATAAATAAACACTGGCTGGCAAGTCCTTAGAGAGGCAAATTTTAATTTTGTTCGCTTTGTAAAACAGCACCATAGAGACTTTCACTGTTCACTTAGATATTTCATACATTCCAAAGAAAGAAGAAGGTTTTTGGAAACAATGGATCTAAATTGTAAAAGAAACATTTCAGAATGATTGTGAAATGTATACAGTATAGAGGATATAGGAGCAAGATTATCTCATTAATGAAAGAAAAGAAGATAGAATAGAATAGAATACAGATACAGAAAACCAAGGGGCAATTTATTTTTACAGTCTACCCCATCCATGTCATAAAAAAGTACAAGTGTGGGGCTCTTGAACACAGGTATCAACTCTTCCTTCTGATCTAATTCTACATCGATTGATGTATTGTTTCTATAATTGCATAATCGTGATGGGCTTGACAGTTAGCAGCTGTTATGTTTCCAATGTATATATGTGATTCAGGTCTGTGAATTGCTCCTGAATAGCCGAGGGAATACAACATGGAAGTGTAAATAAATCTAAAAACAGGTACGGTACACAGCTACTGCAGCTAAACCTTTAATTTGAAATGACAATTGGCTAATTAGGCAGAAATATGATTAAAAGGTGGCAAATTGGCTTTAAATAACTATGTAAAATGGTGTGAAATGCATTCTTTCATTTATAATATGTTCTAAAAGTATCTCAACATAAAATGACAGAAACACACAATCTGTGTGGCATCTGCATGCTGTGAGAGTTATATTTGACATATTTTCAAGTATAACAGCAGATGAAACACCACTGTTTGAATAAATCCAAAAATGTTTTTTGTGGTATTGACATTCAGACAGCAAAATGGCTATATCGGTCTGCGCGGCACACAAAACAAGTGACAAGTGCTGCTTCTTCGCGACGTGCAACCCTCATTCAGAGGACCGGAGATCATAAAGGTGCTGCATTTCCGTTGAAGATATCAAAGCTCATGGGGGTACGAAGCTTACGGCGAAGCAATTTCCTGGTTCCACCAAAACTGTTGAAGACACAGCTATTACAGCACCAGTGGGGGAATTTGAACCATTACCAAAATCTCATTAGCTACATCACTGCATGTTGGCCTAAAAATGAAACGATGCATGCTCTCAAAACTTTCATTTTAATGATTCATTGTTTGCAATAAATGTTTCTAGTATGTCCAGTGAGGTAGACGATCGTGCTTAAATGAGCAGTTCTTTTCTCTCATCTTCCCACAACGAGGATTAGAAGGAAAGTATGGTGCTATAGAGGCTTCTGTTGCAATTTCTTTTTTATGGAAATGCAACAAAGGTCTCCAGCTGGAACATTGTAGCTGTATGGTATCCGTCTTAACCAGCTGCCCATCATCTGCCGCCACCCTGCCTTTATACTTTATAGTGTAATGCTAATTCATATTCATATGCACCCTCGCTCTCATTAAAGTTATATATGAACACTCGGAAAAAGGTTTCCTAGGACAATAGTGTCTGCTAAACATAAATTTAGCCCTGAAATGAACAAACATTGCATGTTAGAAGTCTTTTTTTCACATGGATCCCTTTCTTCTTCACATTTGAAATTAAAATATGTGATGCTGGTGTAGAGGAAAATGCTAATTTAGCCTTGATTGGTTGACATTCTCTGTGCACTTATAGTGCCTGCATGCTGTCTCTTGTAATGGCATGTCTTTAATGCCTTGCAGTTTAAAGGATGTAATACACAGAGTATGAGCAGGAACATAGCAGCATCATGGTTAATGTGGGCTGTAATTCAAAATAAGGTGTTGGAACATAACCTCAGGATGCTTTGTGGTGCTTTAAAACACTCTTAAGATGGAACTCTGTGACACATTTCTATCTGTATTGGAAAATATGCAATTTAAAAACACTGACTGATCTGTGGTGCCGGTTGTGTTGGCATCTAATTGGCACATTTTCACAAGTAAGCAGTGGAAGACAGAAGTTTCAGCACTCGGAAAACTGTAAGGTAATTAAACCTCTCATTCCCAATTCTAGTTTACTAATTATCCTACAATCCCAACTTAAATCCCAACTTCTTCCCTGATTTGTCAAAACCAAGGAAAGTAAACTTTACTTAAACAAACTAAAATAGTAACAATCATTTGTAATGAATAAATTACGCATGTCAATTATTCCTTTCTGTGAATAAAAAAATAATGATCGCTCCACACTGACTTAATTAGCCATCTGTCTTTTTTGAATGCATCTTTTTCCAGAATCTTCTTTGAGATTCTAATATCCCAAGTGTCTGCAAAATAGTTCCCCACGTGAAAGGGTTAATCGTTGTCATTATACTTTGTATGGATTAAACAAAAAAAGATATGTGTTAATTTGCTAGCTTTGGAGGTGCTGGTACTTGGACAGAGCCAGGCTAGCTGTTCCCCTTTATTCCAGTATTTCTGCTAGCTAAGCTAATCAGGCAACGCATTCTCATTCAACGGGAACGAACATGTATGCACACCAAAACGTGAGATATTGTAATGGAACTAGGAAACGTGACACTACAGGCTACAGTGGCTGGCTACGATCTCCATGATGCCAAACGGCAGTTGCTAGTTGTTTTAAGCCACTACAGAGCTTTGTGACGTCGGCTACGGACCTCGATCACAGCTCGGCTGTATCAGCAGCAGTTAGCAGATTTGTTTAGCTGCTACAGAGCTCTGCGATGCCAGCTGCGGTGCGCCGCATGGTTCTCCGATGTAGCAGCAAGCTGCCGGTCGTTTCGGCGGACATTACGGTGAAGTTTAGGCCACAAAAAGTGAGTGATATGGGGGTTAGGGTTAGGGATTAGGGTTAGTTAGGTAAGTTTAGAAAAATGTCGCGTTTTGGATTAAAACACTCCCAAGGAACACACATTTTCCCGGGAAGTGTGGCATAAAAGTCCTGTGCTTTAATGCCCACCCATCCACCCCGACCTCCTCCGTACACAACCAGCTGCCGTTCTTTCACAGCAGCAGTCAATGTGGTGCATAGAGCGGGAAATATTTTTTTGAATACTTACGAATTATATAACATAACGCTTCCTAGCTTTTTGAGCGTACGGTTCATGAAAACAGGCTGAATCGGTTCTTGCCACATTTTTTATCAAAATATCATAAATTTTCTCATCTAACTCAGGGCAAGAGAGAAAACGAGTCAGTTCTTCCAGAAAATTGCGGAGTTTTTTTGTGATTGTTGCAGGCAAAAATCCTTGATTACGCGGCACATTTTCTTAAAAAATGCGATGGAATATGCAGGATATTTATGCCATTTTATGCAATGAAATTGCAGGAACTTGCAAAAATTGCGGGAACTTGCAAAAATTGCGGTTTGATGAAAAAGAGGAGAAAAAAAAAGTGATTCCCCTAACACCCTGCTTTTCCATGATGTTCACATTGCGTAATTACGACACTTCATGATGTTCCCATGGCAACAGGGGAAAATGGCTGCTCTTGTGTGAAGTAAACGCAAAATTTTTCAACTTTCTGCTAAGATATATATGACTTTTTTGCAACGAAAATGCGGGGATTATGAAATCATGCAAGCTCCGCATATATTGCGTGGAAACCGGCAATTTATGCGGCGAAAGTGCAGCGTATTTGAAAAAATGCGGCCTTTGGCTGATTATGCATTGAATTATGCGGTCACATAATCGCGTTTTTCTTGAGGGACTGACAAGTGTATTTCCCTAAATTAACTATTCCTTCAAAAACCAACTGCCACTTCAAAATAAAAAATACAGTCTTCAAAGGCTCTGGCTCCGTCACTAAATGATGAAGCTGAAACCACTGCAGCACATAGACTCCATTTCTTTCACAATATGTGTGTTGCATAAGAGGTCACAATGCTTTGTAGCCTGAGCAGACTTCACAGAGAGAGTCTGCTGCCCTTGGCATAAAAACCTCCATCGATAATTACTTGGCTTTAAAACTTCCTTTTGGAGCGCGGACAGAGTGGACTGTTGTTAATTTTAGCCTGCGTGAGGAGAGTGTGTCAGCGGGTGGCCTGTGGTGAATTTCACTGCCATAAGGTGGTTTTCAGACAAGACTAATATGGGGTTGAGCAGGGTGAAGGTTTAGAGAAGAGAAAGTGATGGCACATCAGAAAATGGCTTTACAGTAGGCTAAGTCAGCTTTGTTTGCTTTCAAAGCTTTTTTTTGTCTCTCCTTCACCATGTTTGAGTGTTTGGCAGTCTGACTGGATGATATCGCAGTTTAAGAAGCCACAAACGGAGAAGGATAAGAACGTCACTTTCAAAGATAGTCTTTTGAGTGAGGGGATTCCTTCTTCAAGTCAAAACTTTATTGAAGCTCAGCTTTGTAGCACTGTGAGTGAATCCGCTCTCCCACACTCACAACCCACAAAAAGACAGAATTGAGAGTATCTCCACAGCGGATCATTG
This sequence comes from Perca fluviatilis, assembly GCF_010015445.1. NCBI lineage: Eukaryota > Metazoa > Chordata > Actinopteri > Perciformes > Percidae > Perca > Perca fluviatilis. Next base: position 23,375,431 of record NC_053133.1, read on the forward strand.
TTTTTGAGTAGAATACTGCTCCCTTGCCTGTCTTGTCATTGAAATAGGGCAGCATCAGCCTGAGTTGCTTTCAACACTGACATGATTTCAGGAGGCATCTTAAGGGAACTGAAATAAAAGAAATGATCTCTCAAAGGTGCCGGAACAAAAGCAAAAAAGTTGAGGACTGTTGAAAGGGTATTGCTCTGGAGCCAATGCGTAACTATTTTCAGCTGCACAGCAGTTGACTGTTGTCAACAGTGAACTGAGATATACAGACCTGCCATGAAAGGATGGCCACTAACTGCATAAGGGAATTTTATCTAGCCAACATTGTCGCTGTTATTTTGGTGTACAGAAGGATTGGTGTGGACATTTCAACTAAAGAAGATGGTCCTCCCCCGAAAAACACACATACTGTAAAGCTTGGTTTATGGTTCTGTGGAGGCTCCACGCAGAGCTTTCGCCATAGCTTACGTAAGTGGCCTGATGTTTATACTTGTTCGCTGGTGTGTGCGTCGTGCCGGCATGTCTGTGTGTGTGTGTGTGGGCAGTGGGGGATAGAGCGAGGGAGAAGTGAGAGAGTGACGGCGATTAGCTTCGGAGCCAGTAGCGACTCTAGAGTCATAGTGAGAGAAACAAAGTGTCTCCCCTGAGCTTTCTGACCACGGTGGGGAATCTGGAGCAGGAGAAGTTAACCCTCTCTTTGATTTCATGATGTTTATGGAGAAGGAGAACCAGGAAATGAGTCAGGGGAAATGCAATGCTACCAAGCCATGCTACCAAAATATCCCTTTTAAAGTACATTTAGAACAGATTTTTAAAAAAAAAAGGTAACTAGGACATTCATGCGGCCAATCGCAATTACAAATTTGAATTGATTGACAGCCCTAATTTTAACCCATACCCAAGTAGCTTTTGTCCTTAAACCTGACCAAACTGCGCCTGTTTCACACCTCAACGATGTGTTTAAAACCGTGACTGTTACATTCTCTGGTTTAGATATAAGGTCGTGGGCGCCTGGTTAGCTCACCTGGTAGAGCGCATGCCCTTATACAGAGGCTCAGTCCTCGACGCCACGGGTTTGGACCCGACCTGCGGCCCTTTGCTGCATGTCATTCCCTCTCTTTCGCTCTCTCTCTCTCCCCTTTCAAGTCCAGGCTCTCCTATCCAAAGAAAAGGCCTAAAAATGCCACACACAAGAAATCTTTATAAAGATTTTTGTGTGTGGCATTTTTAGGGTATCTAATTAGATATAAGGTCGTATTTCCTGCCACCGCTAGGTACGCTAATTTATTAAACGCTCCTATGAGTCGTATTAGAGGGTAGGAATAAATGGCCAATATCATTGTATGGTTTGGAGGACTTGTGTATTATATTTTTGTTCTTAATGGCGTCTATACAATTCTCTCACATTTCAAGTTTAGAGTATTTTGTGTGCAGGGGCACAAGTGTACATTATATGATCAATTTGTCAAAGAATGCATACAAATATATATTTGTGCCAACAAATTTTGAAATGCACAAGGCAGTTGTCACTGGTGTACTGGCATATTGTTTTACACCCACAACATATCTGGCAAAGACTAAAATGGTAATACTGAATCGTGCAGGTTTTGTTGTGCCATATGCACTAGGATGAGCTTTTCCTTTTAAATATAGAGAACATTTTGGAAGCAAGGGGTCTGGTGTCTTGAAAATTGCTGGTGTTTCCAGACATTTGTGATTCACAAAACTCTAACATGACTATGGAAAAACTTAATTCTAGTGCAGACAGGTCTTAAATAAACTTAATTCCTCATGTGCCTCTTGGTGAAATCTCAGTGGGATTTAATCCATGATTATAATCCTAAATGAGTCTCTCTCATTATTAGGCAAATAATCATCTTGTGTGTGAATAAAATTCAACCTAGTAATGGTGGAGATAAAATTGGACATGTGTGAATGCTTTGTGGGGATGCTGAGCAGCCAATCTTGAATTTACATGTAGCGGTTAGACTGGAATTGGAAAAAGGCGGTGTGTAATGTAAGGAACTGGCGGTCATGGATGACCACACTGATCTCCATATCTTCCAAACACAGCCTTGTTCTCTGGGGTCACCTTGTCTGACTGATTTGCTGCAAGGGGCTTCCTGCATAATCCGCCATTTAGTCCCACGCTCTGAAAGTGCTGGTTTACAGACACAAAAAGCTCAAGTTACGCCAGCAAAAGCTTGTGTTCCTGTGCTGATCCACACCTAAAACGCCCAGGTGGCAAGGGGGATGCACACAGATAAAGCTGGAATTGCTTGTTGTCTTACAATGGGGTGGGGTGGGGATGGCGCAGTGGATATGACACATGCCTTTGGTGTGGGAGACTTAGGTTCAATTCCCCCTGAGATACATCAACCGATGCTTCCCTGAGCAGGACACTTAACCCCTAGTTGCTTCAGAGGCGTGCAACCTCTGACATATATATAGCAATTGTAAGTTGCTTTGGATAAAAGCGTCAGCTAAATGAAATGTAATGATTTGCATGAAGCCTTGGAGAAGAAAGAATCTAACAATAAGGGTTATAATTGAGTGTAATTTGTATTTATTGGTTTACAAAGTGGTTTAGCATAAAGTAACACAAATCCTACTGGAGTGAGCTTTGAGGATGCAACTTGTTTTACAGGTAAAGACATTGCAGAAGCTTAAAAGTCTAGTTAGTATGCTTGAGCACTGCTGCTGACATGTACTTAGGAGAAGATTAGGTAGCCTATGCAGTTCTAATGTACCTCCGGCACACAAGCAATTTCATTTCAATTAAAACAATTTACTGAGAATCATTTTACGGCGTATGAAGGGCTTTAATAACTGCAAACGCATAGAGCAATTTGCTTTGTTGTAGCAATGTTTATGTTAAACAAACAGATAAAACCATTTCAATCAGGAGAGACTTCGTTTGCAGATATGCAAAAATATTTATTGTACAACTGTATGATATTGAATGTACAAAGTCTTTTGGAGATTGGACTCCATCGAATTAATCTTCTTAACGGGGTAGGGAATAGGAACATAACCCCCCGATGGAGTCCAGACACTGGTGGCGGCGGAGAAGAGACCAGAGACCGGACCGAAGAGGCAACAGAGCGGTCAGCCGGTAGAAACACAACTACCGGAGGAGGCAGGGGAGGAGGAGGGTCGAGCGCTTTGCCTGAAACGACAGCTGACAGCACAAGGAGAGAACAGATTTAAAGCAGAGTTGTAAGGCTGTGATTGGCCCTTGAATCTCGTGGTCGAGTCTGATTGGTTTAACTGACACGTCACTTCTTGAACAGCTGATTTGATTTAAGAATGGAGTAGTGATTGGGGTAATGACGTCTTCCTGAAAGAATTTGCGCTGAGCTTCATTTGAATCTATGATGAAACAATATTTTTTGACTAAAAGACACACTCCAGGTGGCATTACTGTTACCAAGGGAGGACCCTGTGAAACGTGTTGCTATGAGGAACAAACAGGGATTTTATTTGGGTTCTCTGATACAAATTCAGCACTGAGTACAAAAACTGAAGTTTGAGTTTTGTCTGATATTTGACCAGGTTGTTTAAGTACTGTATACCCCCGGTCCTGAATGTGATTTGGCAAATATATTGACTCACGAACACTTGTTTTGACAGCATGTATTGTGTTTACTGTCCATTTTATCAAATCATTAATATGAGTGTTTTTGCTTTTTACCCGTGGTAGTGTCATTATGTGACCTTAGGCAGCTCTTTATTTTGACCCCAACATTGCATGTTTTGGTTAATTGTCCAGTTTGAGTTTTAGCAGTGCATAACTTGCATTTGGTTTATTGGTAGATGTGTTGCATGTTTTAAGTTATAGACCTTTTTCATGGCAGACATGTTGACATGTCATAGTAGGAAAAGCACAGGTGTATTCAAAACCATTAATGATGGCTGCATTCCACTTAGCAGAGGCCCTGGTGTTGTGCGTGCTGACTCACTGAAATAGCTTACTGGTGCACTGTTTACACATACATGGTTATTTTGAAAAACTGAGACATTTCCCTTCATTTGTTCCCTTCATTTACACGCAAACAGAGAATTTGCCTCTCAAAACGAGTCTTTCTAAAACCTCCGGCCAGAGTGGAGATTTTGGAAATCTTCGTTTGCACGTTTGCACGTAAACTGAGACAAACAGAGGTTTAGGCAGCCGAGAGATAGAAAGAGGAAGTGATTCGTTGCTGTTGTTGCTATTTTCGGGATTCTGATTGGCTAACGAGGGCTTCTCGTTACACTGCCACCTACAGGTTTGGCACGCTTTACGGCATTGACGGCATATATACACGGGTACATGTAAACAAATACTTTTTGGAAAACTGACAGCTGTGCACAATTTTTATTTTTTTTTTAAACGGAGAGGTTGAAATGTCCGTTTAGAAAATAGCCGGCCACGTGTAAACGTAGTCTGGGACACTTCATGGAATTGAGCCATCGTTAAGGTTATCAATTTGAGCTGTGCTTTTCCTACTATGACAAGTCAAAATGTCTGCTGTGAAAAAGGTCCATTATTGGCATAGTTTTGTGGATTTGCTGTGTTTTGTTCATTGTTTGTTGGACTGGGAATCAAGGTGATGAGAAGCAGCTGTGATTGACTGGACCACACCCCCTCCACAGCTCAGGATTGGCCACAGGATGGTAGGCTGTGCTTGTTAAAGGCTGATGTGAGACAAGGTGTAGAGGAAAAGCAGAACAAAAGGAAAAGAGTCATGGGTGTGAATGGTTCCAGGAGAGTTTTGTTTTCATGACTTTTTTATGCTGTGCAGAAGCAACATGTTTTATTTTAAATACATTATTCAAGAATTATCCTGTGGAATTAAAAAAATTTTTAACAGTGGAAATACTTTTTATTTATTTTTTGCTGGTTAAACAGGACCTTACGCTACCGTGTGACAGTAGCGGCTGAGATTTGAAGACGCCAATGTCAGTCGTTCCAGAGATTTTGTGCAAACATTCGTGGGCCCTAGATGATGAATCCTAACGAGTCTGGTGATCACTTGACTTTTTATGTAGTGCTGCGAGTGGGTCCAATTCTTCACTCATGCAATAAAATGTCATGACATCTACTACATGAACTGGTTAAAAAATAGTTTCAAACATTTATGGTTCCCAGACGATGCATCCCAATAAATCTTAACCCTCCTGTTTTCCGCAGGTCAATTTTGACCCATTTTCAAGAAGTTTCTATATCAGAAATTTGGGTTTCTTTCAAACAAATTGTCAAAAGAAATAACGCAGATGGTTTTGTACTACGTTCTTCACGAGTAAAATAAATGATCAGTTCACTACATTTATTTAATTTGGGTGTTTTATTCAATGTTATGGCATTGACGAAAAAAATGTATAAAAGAATGTTGGAAAAAGTGACAAATGTTGGAAAAAACAACAACAAAAACGTCCCAAAAAGCAAAGAAAATCATTTTTGGGGGGGCATTTTAGGCCTTTATTACACAGGACAGCTGAATATGTGAAAGGGGAGAGAAAGGGGGAATGACATGCAGCAAAGGGCCACAAGTCGGAATTGAACCTGCGGCGGCTGCAGCAAGGACTGAGCCATTATACATGGGGAACATGCTTAACCAGCTGAGCTAACCATGCATCCCCTAACTTGACATTTTTTAATCGTAGTGACATGTCTCAACAGCTATTGGATGGATTCCCATAAAAAGTAGTACAGACATTCATGTTCCCCACTGGATAATGCAATAACTTTGGTCAGTTTATGTTTGTGAAGGTTTTCAGTCATCCATGCTATTGTTGCCCAAGAAAGGGTTAAATCAGGGGCAACTGGACTTGGTTAAAGATACTTGAAGACGTTTCGCCTCTCATCCAAGGGGATTTTCTAGTTTTATCTCCCCGCCAGACAGCTAGAACTAAAGTCCAGTTGCCCTCGATTTTACCCTTTCTTGGATTTGGTCAGTTGATCCCCTGCTTTGGTCCAGAATTCAATATCTAAGCACATTTTGGATAGATTAAACCTTTTTTAAAGGAGCATTATATAAAAAAAAATCTGGGATTTCATAACAAACCCTGTGGAAACTTGGCGATCACAGGAGTGTCCACATACCTATTTGTTGGACTCGAGCATTGAGGAAGTGAATCAGTCTGTCAGTGTTAGCTTGGTTTATGAAAGGTATGATTTAAAGCTGGCAGAAGGAGGAACGGTGAACTCATGAGATAAAGCATTTATAGCCCACACACACCTTTTATTGAGCAGACAGCCAGTCTAATGCAGGATCAAATATCAGACATTTTTATCTTTTCCTGTCAGTGTTGGTAGACTCAAAATTGGCCCACAGCTCACCCAGCCAAGGAAACCTCCAGGAAAACACCAATTATATCACATTGTTTTCCTAAATGCTGCTTTGTGTATTGAGCATATTGACTCAGGCTGCCATCTATCAATCTATGCTATTTATTTCATTCTGCAGTTACAATCTGCAAATATTTTCCAACTAAGATCTTTGTTGTGGTTCTAAATCATCATCTAAATCTTTTTCAATTCTTACATTCAGCTCTTTGTTCATGTCCCGTCTCATACCGACAGTAATTTGTTTCAACCATTAGAGCAATCTTTCAGAAAAAACTGCTGCTACCTCTAAAACAATCCTTTTTAAAAAAGAAAAAACGAATTCATCAAAATTATTGCAGCAGAACCAGAACTATCATCATATTTTTCATTTCACGTATTATTTTTCTGCCAAAGCCTTGTGCAAAATGAGCCATGATGCAACTCGGCCGTCAACAGTTCAGTCAGAGATTTGTTCATGTTATGCTAGTACTGGCTAATGAAGCCTTGAGCTGTTAGCCTCAAGCAGAGCTCACTTCTTTCTAACTCAACAGCCCCAGATTTTTTTTCCTCAAACTGTAGTCTTCAGGTAGCCCAGAAATCTAGATGCACACTAGCGGCAGCACATATAATTTGCAGCCAGGGTCGTCTAGCAACTCTCCGTTGGCTTCCGAGCTAGATAAACCAAACTCTAGTCAGGCCAATCACACATGTATAGAGTCGGTGGGCTGGGTTAACATAATGACGGCAGAGTTGCGACAGTTCCTTTGGCCGCGACTCTGGAAGACTTGGAGTTAAGCTTTTCTTTGAGAAAAGAACAAAGAACGGCACTGAAGTCATTCTTAACAAAGAAACGTGTGTTCAGAGTTTTGCCGACCGGATACGGCAAAAGTTTAATCTATCAACTAGCGTTGCTCTGCCTGGTTGTAGCGCTATCCTATTGCGTGCAGAGGGAATTTGAAAGACAACCGTTTATCCCGCCCCTCGGATTGAGCCCTGCCAATGGGGAGTTCCCAGACCCAACATCTTGATGTGGGTCTGGCTTGTCAGGCTAGTCTTTAGGTAAATCCGAGACTGACTCAAGTGACATCACATGAGGCATTTTCTTAGACTTCACACAGCTCCCTGGACACACAAAAGGCCTAATACAAACGTACTCCCCAAGACCTGTAAACGCACTATGATGAATAAAATCTGTGAATTCACCCTTTCACAAAAGTGGTTTTATAGCTGGCTCAGGAAACCTTGGCAATTTGAGGAAAAGCGGTGATACACAATGCTCATATGAATTGTTTTTGGAACAGTCATATGAGTAATTTCAAAAACGGTAACCTATTTAGTATTTTCCGTGTGAGGATACTTTTTAAGACACAATTCCCAGTTGTTTTGCCCCAACCATAGTTGTCAGAATTCCTTAGAGAATAGTGCCTTGGGATCTTCAGCAAAGAGACAGCACAACCTACCTCATCTCAAGGATAGAGGCAGGTTGCATAACTTCAACCTTTATTCGTCTTTTTCAGTTATTTCACTAGAGCTCACCCAGCATCCAAAGACAGAGATTGATATTTTGTCTTTTCTAAAAATGGTGTGTGTGTGTGTGTGTGTGTGTGTGTGTGTGTGTGTGTGTGTGTGTGTGTGTGTGTGTGTGTGTGTGTGTGTGTGTGTGTGTTATTTTTAAAATCAGTATGTCACTCTGATGACATCTGTTGTTTCCCTGGCACTGATCAAAACAAACTTTTTTCTAATCTTAACTAGTCATTGTTTTGATTCCTAAACTTTCCTAAATCATCTCTTTTTTTTTTGGCTGAACTTAACTGTCACAACCCTTAGCTCCTGGTGACATTACCCAGCTCACAGTCGCCTTTTATCGCTCGATGGTGTTTTAAGCCCCCAACGTCGACTTCAAGGCACCTAACCCTAACCTTAACCCTTAACCATTGCCTAATCCAAGTGCCTTCCAGGCAGCGTTGCCTGGAAGACATCGTTGAGGGCTTAAAACAACCCCTTTTGTCTGCTAAATTTAACTGTAACGGTCGCCAAAAACGTAAATTGTCACGTGACCGGTCGGTGCTCGCTGTAATTTCGCACGATATCACATGAACCTGTTCATCAATATGCGTTTGGTTTGAGGGAGGCACAAATCGTTCATCTCAGCTCCTGCCACAACCAGGCTTTTTACAAAACTGCTTTGTACAGTCATGCAGAATTTATGAGGTCAAATCGTACCAAATAAACGGCATGATACAATGTTAAATAGAGCTTTAAACCCATCATTTTCAATTTGAATACAACTGCATGACTCTACCACAGTAACATCACATGATTTATCACAGGTTCACATGTTTTGACCTCGCTCGTTACCGCTTTCCCTACAGATTATGCATCACTGATCCACAGAATCCTTTTTTTTTATGTTGCCTAGAAACAGGGATTGGCTGATCTAACCCACAAACTAAACTCACCCTGCTCTCCCCAACCTTTCTTGGTCAGATAAAAGAGAAGATCCTATTTGGAAGTAGACGTTCAGGGGAATCCAATGAACCACTACCCGCAACAAATTGATTCGTTCGTATCCAGTTTAGCTTTCGAGGCTCCCAGTTGTTCATCTTCTCATTAGAAAGGTGTTCAGTGCTTATTGCCTCCAGAGTCCCTTCATTAAAAGGGTAAGAGAAGCAGCAGATCTGTTGCGCTTGTTTACTGATATTATACTGTGGAAGCAGAAATGCGTTTTCTATCTTTATATTCTAACTTCAATAAAGCTCCTGTGCTAATTACAGGCTAGATTGCGCTTCCATCTTCACAATCTAACTTCGATAAAACTCCTGCAATCATTAACATGATTGTTCTCAACAGAATCATGTCAGAATAATGACTACGGAGAAAAGAAAATCCTGGCAGTGTTAAGACATTTATTTTTGGTCCTTTACTTGCTAGAAATTTGTTTTTAAACTGCATACTACATGTATTGTGTATTGTTACTATTTAGAAGTAAATTGTAATTTTGTATGGCAAGATCTATAAAGGAGTTAAACTCTTGCCTGAAATATTAAAGTCATGGACTTCATACAATTAAATTAAAGCTTGACATACACCCAGTGCAAGTTTGCATGATATATGTGCAATATTTACCCATGCTGCTTTAATATTAAGTGTTTTGTTTTTAATGCTGCATTGCAAACCCAAGTTATTTCAATTACTGACGGTTACTGTTCATAACATTATAACTTTAAGCCACTTTATTGACTATTACCATTTGCACTATTTTAACAGAACATTGGCAGATATCGTTTACACTACCAGATACTGTTTATGTAATAACCATTGTAACTACTGTAACTGAACTGAGACACAAAGAATTTAACACTTTTAGAATAGACAATGGTGTCCTTACTCTTGGCATGAACCGGAACAGTGTTGACACAGGTAATTAGAGGAACTGTGGCAACAAAAGTATTATTAATAATAATGGGCGTTGTTAATTTCCATTAGTTGTTTAAAGAAGCAATTATTTAGAAGTCAACAGAAAGTGTGTGTTTGGAGTTTGGGTGGAATATCGCTTAAGAAATTGCTTGGACTGATCTAAAAAAACAGCTGTACTCAGAAAAACAGTACTCAGGTACTTTGCAGATGAAACCCTGTTTGCTGGGTTTGATTACCATCTAGGTTACGCATCAAGAATTAGTTTCATCCTGGAGTGATAATGGGAGTTTCATCATGCAGATTCAGAATTACACTGTAAATGCCTGCACTTACACCTAAATGCAGTGGCCAATTTCCTTGTTAGTATATTCTTTTCTTCTATTCCACCCCCGGCAGTTGTTGAGTTAGAACAGTGTACTTTTCATCAGTGAATACAACTGACATGGGTAATGACTTTCCTCATTTTCTCTTGCCGAGTTTCTATTTCAGCACTGTAGGAGCTTTCGGCAAAGTCATTAGAGTTGAACTTGTGCCACTGTCTGCTGGTACTTTCTGCACCAGATTTAGTAAAGTCTCCAGCAAGTCAAGCACTTCACCCCAACTCATTTTCTATCATCCCAAATTAAATACGAATACAAAATGGTTATTAAACTAAAGACATATAAAATCTGATAACGGTATTTGTTTCTGTACCTATCATCATGGTCAATTACAGTTACAAGTATCCAAGCTGTTTATGCTGCGTTGCTTTTGACATGCAGTATATGGCTTCTTTCTGCGGAAAAATTTTGCCATTTTTGTAAACGTGTTTACCCTCTAATCAGCCTGATTTGTTAAGAAAAGAAAAAAACACTGAAAACACTGAAGGTTTCTGCAAGAAGCCAATTATGAGAGGAGCAGTGCTGCCAGTAACACAGAAGAGCAGTTACCTCTCCTGGCAGAGGTTGTGAACTGCCTTTCCATTAACAGTTTGCCACTAGGATTTCCACTGGAGGAGTTTTTAATCTTGAGTGTTGCAAAGGTGTCAAAAGTGCGATGAGACCACAGACTGTATTAAATAGGATGACCACTAAGTGTGTATTTATGGAAGATAAAGATGATAAATAAGAGAGAAGAAGTAAATTCGTTCATTATCTTACTTTAATCTCAATTTTTTAACAAAAGACCTAAATTGTGATAACAAAAAATGTATGAAACGTAATGGTGAGAGAACAAAACATGAAAGAAACAACAACAAATGGCTCAAACTGCACGAGAGATTAAATGAATTAATAGGCTGCAGTAGCCTCCCTGGAAGATATTCCCTTTCAGTGCACAGGATTAAGAGAACTGTGTGGTTGAATCTTTGAACACAGACTGAGGCAACAAGAATCTAAAAGCCCAAATCTTAAGACTTAGTGGTGGTGTCCATCTTCGACTATGAAGCCCAAATAGATATTACATCCACACTGTATTAAGATAGAATCACGCAGATCAAAACCGGCAGCACTCTCCCCTCGAGACTAGCTCATCCCTGGAGTATGGCAGACGGATCTGAATAAATGTTTGAGTTACCTTTCAGATCTCAGATTCTGGCATTTCACATGAATACTACATATCTCCTTCCAAACATGGCGAAAGGACTCAAGGTGATGAAATCTGGACTCTGTGATGATTAAGGAGACTGAACTCGAGCAGAATTACAAATCCTGTTGCTACCTTCTCAGAAGTAAAAAATGGGAATACATGTGATGGCATGCATCAGCCAATATCACTATATTTTGTGGGTACATTTAAATATTTAAATTCTTACTTGTCCCCTCATATTAAAAACAGTAAACCAAATGATAATATTTGCTAAAAGGTAAAACATTAAATTATCTAAGTGTGGGGAAAAAATAAATCTATTCATCGCATACCAGTTTGAATGATGAAGACATAATTACTATGATCAAATTGTCTGAACAGCATGGACATCATATGTCAATTCTCTACTGACAAGTACAGCAGCCTGTCTTTGTATGGATACTGCAAAAGGCAGCCATTAGAGACATAATGCAACCGGTTGAATTGGCATCACTTAGTTTTTATTTCATTATGTATCTAAATATTGCTTGTAAAAGAATATAGATGTGGTCTGTCCTGATGATATAAACCAATATGTATTATAGCAAAGGACAGAGAGATAAAGATGTGTTACAGTATGTCTTATTGTAGCACTATACACAGTATATGTATGTATAATTAAATGAATACATACAATATATGTTAGTTATGCTGTATACTGTTTATTTTACCCAGCTGCAGCAATTTTACCGAATGGTATAGAAGTTTTTGAGATCTAAAACTGCTTCAGTAACATTTTGATCCTTTGAAACCACAGCAGTTCTAAAAAATAAATAAAATCCATCTTGCTGACCAGCAGTGCTGGAGGAAGTTTTGAGATCATTTTACTTCAGAAAAAAGTCGAAATACCTCAATGTAGAAGTACTCAGTTAACTTACAAGTAAAAGTTCTGCATTGAAATTGTAACTTTCTCAAGAACAAAAATATTATTGGAAATATGTAGTTACATATAAAAAGTAAAAATATGTAGTATGGCCCCCTTTTCAGAGTGTATTGTTATACACTGTATATTTCTGGATTTTTAATTATTGATGCTGTTTGATTATTGATTTGTAGGAAGCATCTAAATGTAGCTGGTTGAGGTTAAGATAAGTTGATCTATATACTGTTGGTAGTTAACCAGACCTTTTCTTAATGGAACTGCTTGGCAACTGCCTGGCCCCTTGTTAACTTCCTGTCAGTTGATGTCATTCACATACACTGCAACAGGAAATCAGCTTGGGGCCATTTAGAATAACAGCGTCCGAAGTTCCATACTAACATGCTGTTTAGTAGCTAAAACAGTGTGAGATTTTTTAGTATGTCCAATATCTAATTGCGATTATTTTTGACTGATATTGCAATATGAAAAACGTTATTGGAGGGAATAATCATTTTTGTATCATTATTTTTTTTTTTGCAAGGATATGTACCAAACAAAGATTTTTTTTTCTTTAGTATGTAGGATACTAAAGAAGGCCGGGATTGTCTTTGCAGCACCACAAGACTTTATTTTAATTTTTTATTAACTTATTTATTCAGGGGAAGGTTCACTGAGAGACAACCTCTCTTTTGCAGAAACGCCCTGATCACATTCACACAGTTACACATTCATGCCTGGAAGCTGCCCAGTACAACCACAGTCTGATCTGCTGGCCACTGAGCAGCTCCACTGGAGCGGTTGGGGTTAAGGGCTTTGCTCACCGGCGACCTCCCGGTCACAAGCTTGCTTCTTTAACCTTGAGGCCACCACTTCCCATTTTTTAGAACTGTTTGACACATATTTTGCCTTCAACAAATATTGTGCCCCCTGCTATTTTTTTTTTTATTATAGAGCGATATTTTTTATATATAGAGTATGTTACATTCAGATTTAGAATTACATTCAGTGCATTAATGGTTGCCCCACCGTGACCATTCACCCTGTTTTAGTGAGACCCTGGATCCATATAAGGGCAGGGGGGATTTAAAGCAACACGTACGATAAAACGCGACAAGATGACAAACAGAACAACAGAATTAAGTGAGACGGGACAATAACAGAACTGACAAGACTGGACAGGACAGTTGACAAACACAAGGATGTATTATTAATAATTGGATAGAATGATCTACGATTCATATTTGGGTGATCACGGTTTTCGTGTTTGAAGGGAGTTGGAAAAACATGTTATGCATGTGTGGATGGTGTTGCTAGTGTGTGTATGTGTGTATGAGTAAAATGACAACTGTAAGGGAGAAATAATAAGAAAAAAAGGGGAAATTAGAATAATTAAATGATATAAATAATGTAAAAGTACTAGGGAAGGCGGGGTATTACATAATGGAGGAGGGAGGAATATGTCTGGTAATATACACAGCTTGTAGTTATATTTTTGTTGAATTTAGAAATGGGGACCAGGTATCTTCAAAGGCTGACATTTGCTTTTTTCTGTGTGCATTGTGTTTTTCCATTGAGATGTATTCTGAGATTAAATTTGTCCAGTGATTGATGTGGCAAGAATTCTTTGATTTCCAGTTTTGGAGGACTACTTTCTTAGTGACAGATAGAGAAATGAACAATGGATTCCTGAATTTTTGCGGGATGTGGATTTCGGAGATATCACCAAGGAGATGGAGTGTTGGAGATGATGGGATTCTGAAGCTCAGGGTGGTGGACAGTGTCTTGGTGACCGTGATCCAGAATGAATGAACTGGTTGACAGAGCCACATGGCGTGCAGATAATCGCCTGTGCTACCTAAGGTGCATTGTGAACAGATACCTGTGTTTGCTAGGCCCATTTTGAACATTTTACTTTGGGTGATGTGAGTCCTATGAATGACTTTATATTGTATAAGCTGCAGGTTTGTGTTAGCGGTCATGGAGAAGGTATTCTTACAGATTTGTTCCCAGTAATCAGGGGTGGAAGAGAAGGCCAGATCAGCTTCCCACTTGGTTGTTGGGAGTGTTATTGTTGTGTTTAGGTTGGAAATCATTGTATATAGCCGGGAGGTTAGTTTTTTGAAGTTATTAATGTTCATAAGTTCTTCTGTGAGCTGAGAGGGTTGTAACGTGTTATTGGTGATTCCGATTTTATCTTTTATTTTAAGTCTAAGTTGTTGATATTGAAGGAACTGTTCTCTCCCAACCCCATATTTCTCTATGAGTGTGTTAAATGACATGAAATGGTTGTTCTCAAATAGGTGGTGAAGGTGTGTGATTCCTTTTTGTGCCCATATGGAGAAGTAAAAAGGTTTGTTCTGTAACATGAACACTGGATTGTGCCATAGTGGGGTGAACTTGTTTAATTCTAGGGACGATTTTGTGATTTGGTTTGTTTTCCACCAGGCTGTCAGAGTTGAATAGATGGTAATGCGTTGGCAGAAGTTGGATTTCTTGATTGATTGTGAGAGGATGGGGAGATCTGCAATTGGGATGTTTGTACATTGGTTTTGTTCCAGTTCCAGCCACGGCTATTTGGATATTGCAAGAGTTCATATATTAAGCATAAAATTGCGAATAATAAAAACCATCAGTCCACAAATTGCATACTATCTCCGGTAAAATATTTCAGTATGCAATTCTGGACACTACGGCAGCATAGGTACCCCACAATGCAATGCAGTAGTAACGACAACGTTCATAACAAACGGACAGAAACCAATGAGCACTGTAACGTCAAGAACGCTCTAATTTACATTTCTACATATTTAAACAACTGCTGGTCTAGTTAGTCACTTCTTTCAGTAATTTAAGCATTGTCTGGCAATGCCACTAAAGCTGAGGTCTGCAGGGGTTACCAAGGTTACGATCTTCAACGGCAAGGAGGCTCTCAGGAAGTGCCATTGAAAATTGCAGCGCAATGCGTCCAAAGATATACTGTTTATTTACACAAAAGTATGCTGAACGATAGCATACATATTGAGAACGTAGTGCAGAGTATGTGATTTCGGACGCCACTAATATTTGTGTTTACTTATATCTGTGAAAACGCGGAAGCGAGCTGGGAATGATGTCACACATGAGTTGAATGCGTTCCATTTACAAGTCGGGATTTTTCATTGTGCGGTTAGCTCTAGCCAGGTTAGCCATTGTTAGCAATGCCAGTTGATAACACCACATTACGCATGCATTTTTTGTGCATACAAACAGCGTAACAACATGTCCAGAGATAGAAGTTGGACAGGACTGTGTGTACGGCTGATTTAGTGAGACACAAATAAGACAGAATTGCCAATAAACTGTATGATACTACAGCTTTCACTACTGTTGATGCATGGGGCAGCCATGTTGGATTTTTAGCTCAGGGTACTGCGAGGTTTTCCGACTTCCCAACTCGGAAATTCGAGTTTAGGGAGCATGTTTCGGACTGTGACCTCGGAAATTCCGACCTCCGAGTACAAATGGAACCCCAAAATAGACCCATGAGGGCTTATGTCGCCTGTATCCACCCCAGCTTGTTTATATTCCCACACTGGGTTGTGAGAATACATTAGCTCGGAGCTTCAGACTAAACGCCTGTGTTTCATTCCAGAGTTGAATAGAGGAGGCCAAGGTGCCATTCTGTAGCACAGGGATAATCACAGACGTCGTTACACTGTATTATATGGTTGAGATATTTTTTTTTTTTTTTTTTTTTCAATAGAACGTAGGCTAGTGCTTTTGAAATGTGTTCAGTGGCCCCAGTGGATGTAGCATGAAATCAGCAAATTAGTGTTATCATACAGTAGGCAACATCTTCAGCAAGTGTGAACTTTTTTTAAAAGGGTTATCACTATGCTAATTATCAGTTATTTTATTTTGCTACAACAAATGCATCCTGCCCTTAAATAGACTCAGTCTGTTTCTCTCTTGTTTAATTCAGCAGTCACACATACATGCCAGCTGCATGTTAAACATGCCGGTTGGAGTAGAGCATACAAGCATACATGAATGTGTATGTATGTTTAGGTGTATAAATGCATGTCACTGTGGGGTTATGCATATGATATGGATGTATACTTTCTTTTCCTTTTCTGTGCTTTTTGCTGGAAGGCAACACAAATACATTTAATATCATCCAAGTGTATACTTTCCCCCTTATGTATGTTATTATGTTTTGTGTGTCACTGTGTATTATGTTGTTGGTTGTTACAAAAAAAGATGTAAAGTAATAAAATTACTTTAAAAAGTAAGAAAGTTTAGGGCAAAATGTTTGACCAATAAAGAACTGTAGGACCATCTCTACACATTCTGATGATGTTATTAGGAGAGAGAGAGAGAGAGAGAGAGAGAGGCCCGTTGTGAACGAGAAGTACAAAATTTATAAGTAATGGATAATATTTTTAGACAATCAAAAATATACAGTATTACACCCTGAATGAAGTCATATAACTTGCTTCTGAAAAAAAAAAAAAAAGATTATAAAATGTCTTTGCCACTTTTTTGACATCTTATAAATATTATCATTTTCCAAAATCTTATATTTGTAGCCTGTTTGCCATTAATTGTCCATTATCATGACAACAAAACATATTACTTGCCCGCCAGATCGGGACATACAAGTGTTTCTTCTATTGGCAGGATGACATAATTTATCCATAGGCGTCGATTTCGGTGGGGATGGTAGGTACACGTACCTATCAGATTTCGTCATGAGTCATTTTGTACCCACCACTTTTTTTGAAAACCTTGAGCTCAATTTAGTTAAAAAAAAAAAAATAAAGTTCATAACACATATACAGTAATTCTTGAGCAACAGATGCCAACAAATCCACAAAAATCTCTATCCCCACAGGGCAATCACAGACACAGCCATTCTGCTGCTGCACTGGCTACACGCTTCTCTGTTCACAACACTGCAACAACTGTAACATTGGGATATGTTCTAGGTTGGTGGACGGGAGGTTGGCACGTGTTTGCCAAATGATACTTGTTACTTTGATTGGAATCCCCCATGTGGGAATCGCACATGATTGGGTGATGTCATCATGTCACTGATGCCTGCCTGCCTGCCTGTTCACTTAACTATTCCTGCCCACCTGACTGGAAAATTTTGTTCGTAGTGCTGCTGGCCGCCTACATGAACATGTCATGACATAACCTTGTCTGTCAAAAAGAATGACAGGTTGGGTTATTCATTTAGCCAATAATAAAATACCAGCACTTACTGTACATGTCTTCTTGGCTTTAAAAAAAAGCTCTGATGTCCTGTCCACTTATTTTTGACATGATGCAGAGGTATAATTCTCTCTTTCTCGATCTGTCTTTCACGCTTCTTCTTTTTTTTAAAGATTGTCATGAGTGTAGATGTCCACTCTGCGGCACCATAGTGTATTTTTTTTAATTTTTCAAATGAGCTGACAGCTTGGCATGGACAGGGAACGAGGCATCGTATGATCATATCTTTGTCTGGGATGAGCCGAGGTATCATAGACGAGCAAATAATTTTAGCCTGCATACAGTATAAAGCACAATACCAGTTGCTAGTGCCATGGACTATAACATATCAAAGTGATAACCAGTAGAACAGATGGATGTTGTTGTACACAGCATGGATCTGCAGACCCCTGACACAAAAGGTAAGACACGATATGTTTATTACTTAAGGTTTGCTGGTATTGTGGCTAGGTCTTGTGCATTTGCACACAAGTGATTGGCTGTGTTAACTCTTCTCTTGCAATGAATGTTAGCCTTAGCCACCAACTTACTTAGTTGCGGTTTGCGTTCATACAGCAAGCATTGGTATAGTGGAGATGATCGTGGAGTAGTCAGTATCTTGTTTAATTATTGTTTGAATCTATTGCTGAATTTGGGAATATTTGTGATGATGATGATGGGGATTGCATGCTTTCAAGTTTTGGTCAGAATGCCTGATATACAGTAGATTGGATGGATGCATATTGTTGTGATTTGAGAGCAGTCAGCTCATGGTGTGATATAGTGTTCATCTGTGCAACACATTTTTGCTTTATTAATCTTGGCGAAATTTGTAGTGCAGAACTTGCAGAAGTTGTGTTGTGTGTAGATATGGTCAATTGTACTGGGAATTAAATCAAAATATTAGCAAAAGCCATAGCCACACCTTTGCCCACTGAACTTCAACACGTAGCCTATGGTAGGCCAGGCCTATTTTCCTTTCGTAGCTCCTCTCTCTGAGTCTGATGTCACGTCCTGTCACATTGTCAACATGGTACATGGATACATGAAGCAGAACATAGTGGGTCATATGTCTAATGCTTTTTGAAAACTTGAGGCTTTTTTCTTCATAAAATGGGTCGGACATCATCAAATTTTTGTATACATTTTGATTCATTTAAATTAGTAAGCTACAGGACAACGTCTTTCAAAACGAAAGCGAAAAAAAGAAATGAATGCGTCATTGTACCCATCACTTCTGAAAATGAGGTTCCAAATGCACTCACTGTTGCAAAACAGAAGAAAAAAAAAAAAGTCTGCTCTGACATTGCTGTGGTTACGGTTGTGCTATAGGTTTAGGCATAACAAATTACTAACTAAGGGAAATATCCTAGCTTGTTAAGTCATGTTAAAATAGCTACTTGTTTAAGGTTAGAGAATAGTAATTTCCATGGTCAAAATAATCCGTCGGTCAGTAGGAAACAGAAAGCGAACAGTGGTTCTAGACAGTCTAAAAATAACAGATTTAGGGGACTGTGCAGCCTTAGGAGAGGTAGTCACACCCTGAGAGATGTCTAGTGTTAATCAGTAATTTGTTCAATTTCACACATCTGCGGTCAGATCTTTTCAAGGAATCGGGCTCTTCCACGCTAACTCATTTACTGTACCAGTCGAGCATAGAAGAAAGCTTCAGGCAGGGATGCTCTGCTAAATCCAATACTCTTAAAGCTCTCACTGTCAGCAGATCCAGATCCAAATCGGGTGCTACGTTAACAAGGTGAATTCACACACAAAACCCTGACAGATAATAAAACTACTGGACGTTCACGACAGTTAGAGCTGTGGTTTGCCTTCAGTTTATTATCCCAAGTATGAGTAAGTGCTGCTTACTGGATACTAACATCCACCTTTTTTTATTGCCATAAAACATTGCATTTGGGGTTTGCTTGGATGATTTGCACTCAAATACCAATAGCACCACCGTAGTTGGAGGAGACCTGAGAACTGCGTTTTAAATCATCTTGGTGTGGTTCTTTGGAGTTAAAATAGAATAGAACAGACTAGTCAAAAAGTTGAAATAAACTGCTTCAAGCATGATGAGTGTGTACATCCTGAACTTAATCCTATATTCCAGGGTATTACAGAGGCAACCAGCTGTGTGATGCTCCCTCTGGCAAAAGAAAAAATACAAATGTATTCATAAATTCATAAATATACTGAAAGAAGCCTAAGAGGAAGATGACTGCAAACAGAGCAACTCTTCCTTTAGAACCCCCCCACCTTCCCCTCCCCCCCATCACTCTGCTATTCCTTGGTAGTAGTTGGCTTTGTAATAGCACCAGCATGCATGTTTCTCTCTCACCAGGCAGCTCAACCTGTTATGTACTGGCTTTAAAGATAGAGAGCACACACACACACACACACACACACACACACACACACACACGTTCTCTAGGACAGTAACTTTGTAGGAAATGGTCTGTGTCTATTAGTGTTAGTAAAGCACACAAGCAGCCGATTGGATGGATAAGAGGAATGAGTTCAAGCCATGTGTACTCTACATGTTTAGACTGAACAGAGCAGCGAGCATACAGCCCTTAACTCAGTCAGCGTTGAACAGAGAAGCGGTTTTCTCTTAAGTTAATGAACTGGTAAAGACAATGGAGTCTAAAAGATTTCTGGTGTCACAATTACATTTCCTGCTTCAGAACATAAAGAACATAATAAAGCATCAAAGTATCTTCTTCGGCGCTGTTTGTCGACCATAAAAAAACAAACCTTGTGAGAATGTCTTTTTTCTGTATAAAACGGAGAAAAGAACAACTGCAACACTAGTGTGATGTACTGTTTTTAGCAATATGACAAGAACTTCTTGATTCCTGTATAAATAAAAAGAATAACCTGCAAATTGGCATCCATTTCCCTATGCTATTATTCCTTTGTAAGATTTAGTGGCCTCCTATCAAACACTTCACAATTACTGGCCGTGTCATTATGACTTTTGAAGAGGGCTTAAGAAAATCTTTTCTGCTCTTTAAGTGTGAGGTAATGATGCTGATGTCATACTTGTATTTTTACTCAGCCAAGCATGAGTGGAAAGGTGAAAGAACAGTTTGTAAGGTGAGGCAAGAGGCACATTAACCTGCCGTAGAAAAAAATGCAATCATCTTTTTTCAGTTTTATATTGTGTGTCATTCAGTGGTGTAGTCTACGTGATACGCAGGTATATGCAGTATACCCACTAAGAAAGCTCCAGGATTTCCATATACCCTCTTTAAAACAACCTACTTTCCATTATATTTTTGATTTATTTTGAATTGTCATCTGTGTTTTTCTTCTTCGCATAGGCTAAATAAAGGTATTTCCACCGTAAATCGGTGAATAAAAGTTATCTGAATGCAGGAAATGAAATCTTGGTCGCTCAAAATAACAGATTCTGGCCCATATATATAGGCCAATATATTTATATACAGTACAGTATACCCACTTCAATACATTGACTACTCCATGGTGTCATTGCCATATTAAAGCCAGAGAAGATGAGTGTGGGCCGGAGTACAAAATGCATGCTGGGATATTGTGGCCTTTAATGTTTAATGCATCTCTTTCCTCTCTTGCTATTGATCACCCGGAGCAGTAATATCCAGTGAAGTCAGTGAGGATGGAGGTGAAGATCAAAAATCGACGTAGAACTTACTGTACTGTATATGTTGCTTGCTGAACTACGAAATGTCACTAAAAAAAGCACTTTTTTCATGTGTTACTTTTTTTTTGGGACGGAGGATGTGAGAGTTCTATTTTATTGAATACTGTTTTGTTTCATTTTTATCGTCACCATGTTTTCATCTGCATTTCTTTCATCCTGATATAAAGTACTAAGTCTTGCCTCTGTATTTGAAAGGTTCAATACAAATAAACTTGCCTTGCTTTTTTTTCTGTACTCCATGGCTCCTCTTTGTCTCAGTAAATGTTCCTTTTACCTTTTAGCAGTTTTAGACTATCATACATGATATGATGTGCTTTTCATTTTAACTAAGCAACTGGCCGTACTAAATTTAAGAACTGTTGTGCTATACTACTAACTTAAGAAGAAGAAGAAGAAGAAGAAGAGATACTTTATTGATCCCCTGGGGGGAAATAAAATTTTTATACTCTGTTCATATATATTACACATTACACACAGGCCCAAAATGTACACACATGCACAAAAAGGCACTAATGGAGATATGTCAGGATGAGGGGGGGTTGCCCATTAAAGGCGCCTCGAGCTGTTGTGGGTTTGGAACCTTGCTCAAGAGCACCTCAGCAGTTCCCAGGAACTAAAACCCCCCACAAAATAGCATAAAACTATGCAATCTAGCAAGTGGATTATTTGACAATTCCAAAATTAAACTATCACTGTTCTCCCATGAGAAGAGCTACAGTAAGTGTTGAGTTGCTCGGTGTTCTGAAGTGTATTTGTTCCCCACCAGCTCTGCCAATTCTGCGGAGTAGAAAAAATTGATTGCAATACTGTAATATTTTTAATTTCTTAGGAATCCTAGAGCTACTGGAGAACAGCGATAAATTAGAAAATAAAGACCCTACACGAGATTAGGATTAGAATTTAGAAATTTTCACACATGCTTCCGAAACCTTGTGGACGGATTTAAAACATTACTTTGCAGCTTCATTTTTCTGTAATACCTTTTTTTAAAGGGAAAATGCAACGCTTTCACCCTGTTCTTTTCAACTCATGTCTCCAGTGTAACACCAGAGATAGGGCTGTGTGTGGGAGATGAGACTTTAAGTGATTTCCAAGTGAATGAGCTGTACATGTAGCTTGACATTGCAGTGGTATTGGCGGTCCCACCCCTCCTCACTTAAATGGGGTTTGACACCAGTACAATCCAATACTCAGCATTTAGGCTTAATAAAGGTCTAACCCTTTGCAGGATTTTTCCTCCCATTGAATTGCATTGGATTTACACCACCTAGGTGCAACTCATAAAGTGTCAATTTATGTAAATTGCCCATGCGATCAATTGTTGTTTCTCCGTCAGTTAATGTCTTAATTATAGTTGAACACTCAGTAAACATGTTCTTAAGGTGTAATAATGATTGCTGTGTTTACTTACATGCCGGTCTCTCGAGGTTAGTCGCCGCCGCTCCTGCTGCATAATTATAAGGGTTAGCAAAGGTTAGTGGCCGCAAATGTATGCACAACAAGATCAGCGCATTCCCGTAAAGCAAACCTGTCAGCTTAGAGAGCACCCGGCAGCGGTAGTGATTGCTTTATTTCCATATGCATAAACACTCAATGAAAATACCCTTAGATGCAGAATAATTCAGTCACAAAGTGACTGGTTTTAATTGAAGAACCCATATGTATCAGATCTACAGTCCCTAACCGCATACGTCTGCAATACAGGGGTTCATTTCATAATCTGAAGCAAACTGAGATGCAATAACAGAGAGTGGTCTTTGTGGTGCTGTGTATTCATTTATTTCAGTCTAAGCAAATTGTTCAGTGCCCACAACAATAGAAGAGTTTATTCAATAGGTGCTGTGACAAGTCTTCTTTGTTGAATCATGACAGCTTTACTTGCACATACTTGCATGACTAAGACATTGAAATGCTGTAAACACTTTGGTTCACAACGAAAACAATGCTCCCATAATTTGAACGATCTGTAAGTTGGGATGTTTCCCTACGTTAAGTCAGATGTTGCCACATCTTTCCTGTTGCAAATCAACTGTGCTGTTGTGTACGGTTATAGAAAATGAATGGCATGTAGGGAAGAGGACATTTTGATTGAATGGAGTCACTCAAACTCTTGGTGTACTGGCAGTAAAAGGCTAGGGAGGAAATTGGACAATGAGACTGGACAGTGCTGTTCACTGGGGCCCAGAGGGTTGAACCCGATCCAACATAAACAGAATCAATGCCATCACTTCTTTTTGCTTTGGCTTGTGGTAATAGTAGCTCTCCCCTGAGCTATTGCATAGATCGTTCCAGTTGTCTCATGTTTATGCATAGGATGGCAGCCCACTCACTCCCACACCCACCTCTTCTCCCTCCTTCCGCTGATGTCTGTGTTTGGTCTGTCTACGCTGACTAGTGCTACATGGTGAGTCATAAGCGCAGAAATGCTGTGTTTGGGAAACACCATGCCAGGGAAACAGCAGGGGAAATACGGTGTTTAGTGATCACAAATAGGGGTAACCCCGAATTGTCGAATATTCAATGCTTTGATCGAAAGAGCCTGATTGGACTGCCAATGTCAGCGCTAAATCTTCGCAGAGGCGTTACAAAAATGAGGATCACGCCATTTTGGGTGCTCAATGCCGGATTTTACATATAACTACCTGTTTTCTCCCAAAAAGCTGACCTACAGCATATTATGATACAAATAGGCCTATCAACATATATTGCTGTAAATAAAAATGTGCAAAGAAAGAAGCGTATTCAAATATGTCTTTTTAAAGTGAGTGAATAAATTGCTCTTTAAAAAGACCGCCCCATTGCAGATTTAAGTTTCACTTTCCATGAACTGTGACCGATGGAGGAGCATCTTGGCAGCAGGGATTTAAACCTTTAACTGAAAATGTCTGGTGTCTAAAGTGTGGGTGTAATTTGAAATAGTAAAAGATGATCCAAAGTAAGATGCAAGTTGTGTGCCACCGCCCGATACAGGAGCACAGCCGTGATCCAGTGGGCAGCCCACGGCATGATCCGTCCGCCCCGGTGATCACCAAATCCTGCACACCAGACCAGCAAGCAGCGGCAATATATGCAATGAGGCAACGTTTGCGTTTGTGGCAGAAAAACATTATGACAAGAGGATTGTAAAAGAAGAATAGAGCACGCGCGGCAGGACAGACTTTGGCTCTGTGCGCTCCGCTTTTTGTCACCGGGGGCACGTGAAGCTGCTGTCTGCTTGACAGGCGGCGCGCTCCAAACCTCT
Source organism: Perca fluviatilis (assembly GCF_010015445.1). NCBI lineage: Eukaryota > Metazoa > Chordata > Actinopteri > Perciformes > Percidae > Perca > Perca fluviatilis. Next base: position 23,399,774 of record NC_053133.1, read on the forward strand.
TTCAATTAATCTTCTACACCCCTGCAACACTTATACAAAAATATGCTACTCATTTTATGTCTGTGTCCTAATTGGTTGCATGTTATTGCTCATTATTTTTGTATATATATATATAATATTTTTATTTTGGTGAGGACAGTTTCCATTATTTCTCAAGTTTGTTTCATGCTGATATATGTCTTCTCTTATGAGCTAACTCACTCATCTTTCTTTTGAAAATGTGACTACATTGTTGGTGGCAGTAACAGACCACCGTAACCAATACAATAAGGGATTGTACGGCTGTAGGAAGTTCCGTTAGGTCACTCTTGTTGCAATTCCTTCTGCCTGCAAGGGTCATAGATTACTTAATGTCCATTCAAACACTTCAGCACACATTTACTGAAGAAAGCGGAATCGCTTCACATCCATCGGTAGAGCTTCAGCATTGTATGTCACTGACTGCTTTGGCTTTCATCCCGACTTCCATTATGTCGTCACCAGACCTTGGCAAAAAAAGGTCTGAGCTACTCCATTCAATGACTGGGAAATAGGGTAATTTTGATACCTTACTGAAGCCTATGTGTTACTTGTAATTCTTGCACCTTGATTGCCTTTTTTATCAGCATGGGTATGTTTAGCCGAATCCGGAAACACTTCATTTAAAAGCCTTTATTTTTTGATTGGTCCGAAGAAAAACAATCAACTGTAAAGTAGCCCAAATTCATTTATCTCTTCCATAAAGGTTGTGCTGTCTTGTTAGCGAGATTTAGGACAAAAGTTCACATGCAATGCATGCAGTGCAATTCACATTATTTGATTATATGTCATTTGATGGAGAATATGAAAGATAGGGACTGAAGATTTGGGAAGATTTTGGGGTCCCCTGCTGGAGCTGCTCCCCCCGCGACCCGACACCGGATAAGCGGACGAAGATGGATGGATGGATGGATGGATGGATGGGACTGAAGATTACTTTTCTTTTACAGTAAAATGACATGCAGGTAATGTTTACCATGGTCACCATTGTAGTTTAGCATGCTAACACGGTAAAGGCTAATGGGATATAAAAACCTTTGGACATTGGAAATTGAAGGTTTGACCTGATTATGGGGCTGGATTAAATGTGAGGGCATCACAGACATTCAGCAATTCATTCAGTGGATAACATGAGTATCTGTACCAAAGTTTCTCACAACCCATTCAAAAGTTGTCATAGTTGGACAGAATTGTCCAATGGTGGCTCTAAAGGAAATGTCAGTGACCACTAAATTCATTTAGGTACATTTTCTAGGAGCCATGAATGTCTGGACCAAATGTTTTGCCAATTCATCTGGTAGATGTTAAGAAATGTAACTTCATAATTAATACATTTGACCAGCTGCTGGTGCTACATCAAGAGTCATGAGATCACCAAAGTAATTAGGATTCATCCTCTAGGGCCGTTTGGTTATTTGTGTGGCAGTCTATATTTGTTGAGATAATTTACTGTTGACCAAGGTGGTAGGCCAACAGACCAACATTTCTGATCTGTATTGAGATTACATGTTGTCCCGAACCCAAATGTTGTGTTTCCTGCTTTAAGCAGACACATCAATGCAACAGCTCTCTCCAGAAATATTGTTTTACGTTTCTACAATTCCACTTTATGTACCGATCAGCTCTAGAGTGCTTTGCCCTATTCATACTACTTGCAGACAGCCTCAGTACAGTATTTTTTTAATGCAGTGGTGGATTAACTTTAAATATTAGATCATACGTAATGTGAGCCAAATAAGTGAACACAGAAGGGAACTTCTCCAAGTGTGGTTTATTTAAGAAAAAGGTGTTTATTACATGACTGAACTGCAGTATTTAGCCCTAATAAATTTTTTTACAACTCTAGTACAAGTCTATTCACAGGACCCACCTAACAGAAACATACATTTTCATGTGGGCCTTTTAATTACAAAAATCCCTTGTGTGTCTCCAAAATAAAAAATACAGATTGATGACTGAGAGATAAATAGATAAATACACAATAATCAAATCAAACTCAATCAGCCAATAAATAAATAGAAGAATAAATAACATTCACAACATCTTTGGCCAAACTCGGGCCACTTCATTGTCCCCACAGACTTGACATTGGTCTTGGTAGATGCCTCAGCCAGTCAGAGCACAGTATGCTGACTGAATAAGCTTAACCTGTGGGGTTGTAAGGATCAACACTGGATATGTGGCATGAAATAGCAAGTGAAAGAACAATTATATTGAGGCACTTTTAAGGATGTTCTAGGAAATGACAACATTTCCATATATATGCGTATTCCCCAAGAGGAAACAAAACGTAAGACAAGAACATTCAATTGAAAGGTAATTGAATGGCTGCTTGGCTCATCTAATCATGTTTCCTTATGTTCCATTTTCTTCTTTTTTTTTTTACAATTTTGGGACTGAGCATGGTAAAGCACTAGCCTGAAAATCCAGACCCAAATCCGAAAGATTAAGGGTCTGGCATTGAGTAATGAAAATGGCCCAACTCGAGGGGCCGCACCAAGCATGCATTTGAAAATCTCACTGCACGCTATTGGATAACACTACGACCAATCACAAAAAAAACACGGGGTGACGAATCCAGAGCCCCGTACGCTTAGCTACCAGCGGAGCTAACTGGTAGATTAAACTGTGGCCCGCCTATATCAGATACGCCGATGTGATTGGTGCAGCTCGGCTACAAGGGCATAGTTAATGAGCATCATTACTCAATGCCAGAGTGACTCGCTGAGCAAATTCAAATTGTGCTCTCGCAAGAACTCTGGATTTCCAGGGTAGTAAAGTACCACATAAAATAGAAAACGGTGAGCTGGAAAAAAGATGAAAACAGATAACATGGGAGGAAAACAATGGTAAAACGTGTGTGTGTGTGTGTGTGTGTGTGTGTGTGTGTGTGTGTGTGTGTGTCGCCAACCAAAAGAACATTGTTACGTATTTGCTTTTCGAGTCTGTGAAAAACATCAATGTGTGTTCTCCGTGGTGGTTGAGTCCGACTGAGTTTCTGACTGTTCCCCAAATATCCCTGCTAGTGTCTTAAAGCGGGGGCCCCAGTCATTGAGGTAATCATAGTCCTCCTCGAGGTCTACGGCGAGGGACTCGATGGAGCTTAGCGACTCGGCCACAGAGCCGTCGCCCTCGTAAGCGTACGTGGCCAGGGAGTCATAGGGCGGTGCCGAGTTGTCCACGTCGTGCTCTTTCAGACGCTGGTTGATGAAATCTCGGATGTCGGCGCTGTCCTGAGAGACGGGCGGCCTGGGACCTCTCTTCATCTCAGGTTTGATGTCCCTGCGGAACAGGTTCTCTTTGACAACCTTAGGATTGCGAAGCGTCCCCATGTCAAATGCGTGCGTGTCCTCCTCTCCCCCTCCTTCGTCGTCATAGTGGATCACATTATCCCGGATGTCCTCCTTGGACGACATGAGAGTTTCCTTTTTCTTTTGCCGTCTCAAGCCCACATAGAGGACCACGATTACTGGGGGAACAAATTGAATGCAGAATTACATGTTAGACTACTGTCCACACACCCACATTACTCAGCCTTAAACATTTTCTGTCAGGAAAAGAGAGAATTTCGAGATGCCAAGACGTGATTTTTTTTGTTGTTGTTGTTGCTATGTTAGCATCATGGCTATAGGTATGGCAATGACGGTCGATCGGTTGGTCGGTCCACCCCTTAGGTCCAGCGTTTTTGGTCTGTAGTCAGCCAATTTTAGGATGGAATGCCATGGAATTTGATACAGATATTCATGTCCCCCCTCAGGATGAGTTTTAATGACTTTGGTACTGGCATTTCAACTAGCACCACCAGCCGGTCTTAAAGATGCAGCCTCAGTCGTACGTTGTGTCAATGTAAGTTAGAATACTGATGTTGACACAGCCTCAAAAATACTCCATCGTAGCTGGTTTACATGTAACCAACAGTATGTATTAGCAGAATTGCAATGATGTAGTGAAATCCTGCTTGACACTGAGATAAAGAAAGTTAAATCCATTGAAACTATCATAAGTTACCTTGACATCTAAAACACAGTTTTCATCCACATTTGGCCCAGTTTAACCTGCGAATCAATGCCTTCAGGGAACTGAATTGCTTTTGTTGGCTCGGAGCAAATAATGTGGGCTGGCAGCATTACATACTTAGAATAGATAGCACATGAACTATAAGCACTGTTTGAAAAAAATACCACTGAGAATAGACCCAAAGCACACCGTTTACTGTTTTATCATGCAACCCTTCAGACGTTGCTTGCGGTTCTGCACGTTACACACTGTAGTGCCACAGTGTGATTTTCAAAACATAATATATAATAATAATATATATATAATGAATATAATAAGTAATTTACTTCTCTTTCTTTCCTCTTGCAGTGCAATCTGTCTCCCTCTCTCTCTGTCTCCTCTGTGAAATATGCAGTAAAATGTGTTTTTCCTCTGGGTTTTTAATATACAGTTGCATCTAGGCAGAAGAGCAATGGCTAGTACAAAACTGGAGTCATTCAGGTGAAAGAGTCCAATAAATACATGAAAGTATACTTAAGTAGGTCTCTTCCTTTCATCCTTGCTGTATCACGTTTCCTTTCAGCCTCCCTTAACTCCCAAACGATTTCATCTACCTGTGTACAGTGTGCCAGCTCCCCCCAGTGGCACCTACGTAGACTTCAACAACAGTCGGCTATTGTAGGACACAGTGGCTGAGCGCAGCTTGTCGCTGGGTGCAGTCAATCCACATCAGTTTGTAAGAGACAGCAATGCAGATGAAAGTCTCTGCACCGGTCGGTTTAATTTACCTCATCATTCCTTCGCACACGACAACTGGGTCATCCTGACTCAAATCCGGCAGAGGAACTAAGTGGCTCTATGGAAATGTTCTCGGTGTGAGTTCTGATTTTCTCTGCCACTTTCCTTCTCAGGGACAGCATGAGAGTTTGGCGTTAGCCTCAGCCTTGGGGGCGAGTCGACTTGGAGCTTTGAAGACATTCCTCTCACATGCAGTGAACACACCAACACTACAGCACACCACTACAGTGGACTGTGTGCTTTCATGTTCCCTCACATGTAAAACAATGAAATCCAAGCTGATTTTTTTTTTTTTTTTTTTTACATGAATACATTCATGAAGGTAATGAAAAAGGATTTATGATGAAGCATAGCTGGAATATAACAGTGCTGAACTACATGTTAGAGAGAGAAAGAGAAATGTAAATACAGCTCAATTCAGAGGTCATGGCCACCTTTGACTTCCACTGTAAAATACGAACATCTTTAACAACCGACCATCCCCATATTCATAATTCAGAAAATGATCCCATAAACCTACATTTACATCCTCCCTGCTATGTAGATGAGTTTGGACATTAATAGCAGAGAATTAAGGAGGAGTTTTACAACCATGACCTTGTGTGGAATGTAAAAGCTGTAGCCTGCGAAGCAGCCACAGGGCAGCAAGATTGGATTTAGTTTATAGAGCCAAGAGTCCCTCCCTCTACTCTTGAACGTCTCATTGAATGACCAAATTCATATGCGTTCTATAATTAACTGCGGACATTCCTGGAGAGATGCCAGACCAAGTGTCACGGTCAGCTCAGCCAGTTTGGATTCAGGTGTTGTCAAAAATAGCATGAAATTGAAATACAGTAGATCTAGCCGTTTAGATTTGTATTTCAGGTGTTCAGCTTAGTGCAGTGTTGTAGTACTCGAGACTGTTCTCAAGACCACTTTTTGAAGGTCTTGACTTGGAATCGACTGCATTTTTAGTCTGTCTTGTCTCGTCTCATATAAAGAGGACTCTGGACTACAACTGCCTTTTGATTATTTTATCAAGGCATTTCTCATGATACACGTGTGGCAATAAAAGAGGTGAATGAAGAACAATCTTAATGGTTTTTCTGTGGGTGTTTTATTTTATGGAAATGTAAATCTTTCAGATCAATATGAGGAGTGCCTAGGATTAGCATTTTCCACGTTATCATGTCATGCAGTGTGGGACGCGCACTGGTCTGGGTTGGTCTTGACTCGGTCTCGCCCTGCCTTGGTCTTGGTATTGACTCAGTCTCAACCCCGCAAAGTCTTGATCTTGTCTCGGTCCCGATACACTCTGGTCTTGGCGATGACTTGCTCTCGGTTTAGGTTGGCTTGATCACAGCACTGGCTCAGTGTCTTACAATAAGCTTGAACTTTGACATCACAAGCCAATCAATACCTAAAAACTGCACCAGGGAGAGATTTCAAATCTAAACCAAACTGTCAATCGAAATTATGAAGAAGTTGAGACGAAGCACACATGCTGGTTTGGACAAAGTAGTAGTATAAACATTTCATTTCAGAAGGTTATTGAAGTTATTGCTCATAATGTACATGTTCTCGTTAACTTTAAAGAAAGACCATATCACGAGCAAAGGTTAAACAAGTGTCATATTCTTCTCTAATGATAATTCAGAAAAGCACACAGCTCACTGAGATAAAATGTAATCCTAATTTCTGGAAGATAAAAGATACATTATAATCTCTCACCCAGTTGGAGCTGCCAAAGTGTGCACATTTTAAGTGTTTAAGATCAGGGCTGTAGCACTAAGGCAATATATATAACAACTCCCTGTTTCCTGTATGATTATCAAGGATGCAATGCTACAATGGAGAATTTTTACAAGCCATAAGACAACAGGTCTCACCTAACAGGATGATGATACACAGAAGGATGGCGATCAGAGCTCCAGTGCTGAGACCCACGGGAAGAAAGATGGCCTCAGCGCTGCAAGTTAGCAGGGAACCGTCTGCTTCGCAGCCACATACGCGGATGGTCAGGGTGCCGGTGCTGCTCTTAGGAGGGTAGCCATTATCGTCAATCACCACAGGAAGGAAATAGATCTCGTGCAAACGCCGTCTAAAGCCACTCCGCTTTGTCACAATTCCAGCTGTGTTGTCTAGAGGGAGGGGAAAAATCAAAAAGAAATCAAAAAGAAATCTTCAAAACAGCCGTTGAGCTTTTGAGAGGGTATGTAGTCTTAGATTAAAAGAGTCGTCCAAATTTGCATGGGGAGGCCTGAAGTAGTGCAGCAAGTGCTTTTTCCTTGATCTATAAAAGTTAGATAGTGTTCTGACCAAAGCAAAAAAAAAAAAAAGGGGTTCCACCCAGTATAACCTCACATCAATCAGCCAATCCTCTGAGCTACATTACAAGTCTGGAGGTCCAAGTATGAGAAAGATAAAACTTTTCAATGTCTGATATCTCGTTATGTTTGATATGGAATCCTCTACAAATGTGCCTCTCTGAATGTGATGAGAATCTGCAACGTATCAAAGAGTTGTCTTATCAAAGCTCTCACCATTTTACACCGCTTTCCGTAAAAGCGGACAGAGCCTAACCGCATCCAAGTACATCATTCCCTGAAACACTGCAAAGCGTTTTTCTGTCTACCTGCACTGTGGGATATTGTAATGTTGTTATCTCTGAGTGCAGGCAGCATCACTCCAGAGAAACAGCAGATTAGCAATGAGAGATAATAGATCAAATAAATAAATAAATAAATAAATGAAAACACACAAAGGGAACAACTCGGGAAGACAGCAGTAGGTGTGAGAACGGGGGAGTGGAATAGAGGTCGACAACGTACGCAACGAAGAGGGAACGTGTCACGTCGGACCTGCCTGGTTCTGTCTGCTACCGCTAGGCTGTCTGACCCCTGTCAAGTCCGGTTTGTTCCGCTGACGAAGCCTGGCACTTTTTCTTGACAGGAGGTCAGGCATTTTAGCACACCTTGCATGTTGCACAACTGTGATGTTGTTTGTGCTCTCTCTCTCTCTCTCTCTCTACCTCTTTTGCCAAACCTGTCCATGGTGCCTGTGGTGTTTGTGTTTCCTTGTCCCTGCCTATCAGATCGCACTCCGTATCTGGAGAGTGTGTGCTCGCAGGGCCTCTGGCAGCCAGGAAACTGCAAGACAGTGTGTCCAAACGGTAAAAAACTGGATCAGAGGTTCAGACCTGGGCTTGTCAAGGATAGTGAATGCATTCGTCTCCCTGGCCTCATCCTGCCATGTCCCACTTTTCATTACCCGTCTTCCTGGTTAGACTTCAAAGAGCTCGGCCAGTGCGCGCTGCAGAGTGTCATATATGCCCTTATCATAAGACAACGTCTGACTGCATGCGTTACAGACATGCCACTCGTATAAGCTCTGGGAAACACACTTTTTAAATAGCAAATGATTTATCTTGAGAGGGGGGGTTGTCCTCATTCCAAACTAATTGCATGTAGAGATTGGACGGCAGCTGTTGAGATGTAATCAATAATGGTTCTACTCGCTGGATTTTTGTGCCACCAAATTCAACTATTATTAATATACTATGTAAGGGAAAATGTAGAGCGAGCGGTTCATTATTGCGAAATAAATATGATGCAGGGCCCTGATGCGAAGCAGCTATTACCCAAGTGCTTACTAAAGAAATCAATAATTTGACACATACATATGATTTATAAATGATTTTTTAAGAGTCTATGAGCAGAACTGCTTCCACAGAAACGGTCTGTTATTCATAGCAGCGGCTTGCTATTTAGAAGTAACGTATATGGGTAGTGTAGAAGTTATATTTGTGCATGTTGCAAAAGAAGCTGTGTGAAGAAGCTCATTGAGGAAGTGGTTCAAGGAAATGTCACTGACGCATAGAAGGTTAGGTAATTAACCTAAAGCCGTTAACTATAGTTTAAGCCTTTATGGCATAAGAGTGCATTGTGTACTAGACAGATAAGCAGAAACACAGGAAAGGTAGTTAAAGTTACAGAACAAACAAGGAGATTGCACCACACTAGACCCCAACCTTGTGTGTGTGTGTGTGTGTGTGTGTGTGTGTGTGTGTGTGTGTGTGTGTGTGTGTGTGTGTGTGTGTGTGTGTGTGTGTGTGTGTGTGTGTGTGTGTGTGTGTGTGTGAGAGAATGTGTTTGTGAAGATGACAGTTTTTGCCTAGCAACAAGAAGACACCCCCCTGTGAGGAGAGAATAAAAATTGAAAGGAGAGGATAGATGAGCGTTCACTTCAGACGAGATCTTGGTGGACCAGCTCTGATTTAATGTATGTTGCCAGGGAAACTCATTTTTGGCTCCCGATATGACATTACATATATTATAATAAACCTTGATATTAGGACTGATGATAATAGTGGGTTCACTGATGCAGCCCAGTCAGTTCAGAGCCTTGTCGTCAAAAAGATAATCCCAAATGATTGTACCATTTGCAACAAATGCAAATTCTTTACGCTCATGAAAAAACCTTAGAAGATTCTAACAAAAATATGAAGTTATTGTAGAATGCCACATTTGACCAATCAGAATTGAGTATTCAACAAAGCCATCTCATGAAGTTGATTTTTTTTTTTACTATAAAGGCCACTTTCCATATCATTTACAAATAGTTCACAGTTGTTTGTTGTTGTCAGTTATTTATTTAAAGTAAAGTAAGTTTATTTACCATCCGCATTCTTTCTAAGAAACTGTACTTGTGTATCATTTCTTTATCACTCACATTGCTTTATTGTAATTTGTCAGTGTAAATAGCAACTTTTCAATGCTGAGTGATGTGGTTTCCATAGTTTAGAAAGTTAAAGCTGCATGATTAGGATAATAATTGTGATTAGGTGACATCTGAGAGAATATTGTAAAAACAAAAAAAAACAATCAGCTGTTTCGTACAGTAGTGATTTTGCTATGTTACCTTAACATAGGATACACTTACTTCCAAAGTCCCGGATGGTGAAATTCTTGTTTATCATGTCTTCCTTTGGTGATTTGAAGGAGAACTGTTGTCCAGCCGTCGGTAGATCCTGGTCTTTTGCACTGAAAGTCTGAATCACCTGTTAAAAATGAAAATAAAAATCATGTTCTTTGATTATGGAAAAAAAAAAGGAAGGCATTCATCTCTCACTTTTAGTTTTACTTTTACCGGTACATTTGTTGAAGACTGGTAACCCTTTTATCTACACATTTGGATTTGCACAGTTGGAAGGTTTGGTTACACTTTACTTGAAGGTATCTACATAAGAGTGACATGACACTGCCAAGAATGTGTCATAAACAGTATAAACAAGTCATAAACGTTTATGACATAACGCTTCTTTTAGTAAGTCATTCAGTTTTTGTCATGACAAGTTATGGTTAGGGTTAGGCAGTGTCATGTCACTCTTATGTAGATACCTTCAGAGTAAAGTGTTACCGAAGGTTTTCATTGTGAGTGGTTGTTTCCATGTCAAATGTTTGTTTTGAACAGAACATAAAACTCCTACAGTTCAAATTGTTTTTGGCAGAACAAATGTGAAATTATTCAACACTGAACAGAAGTGCCAACTAGTCCTGAACCGACTGCACGTCAGACCTGTCAGCGCTGAAACAAGGCAGTGAACTGTTCTCTCGGTAGTTTTGGATACAGTCGCTGAGCACTTGATTTATAACGTGTTCAAATTTCTGGATCACGTCAACACACAGAGTGATGGACTAAGATAATTCCGAGCTGCTGGAGCTTGTTCAAGGGTTAGGGTTAGCAGTTGTTTTATATTGTTCTGATACTACAGTACATCTTCTCAGAGCACAGGGCCAACTCCAATTGCATTCCCGAAGTAACCCACAATAAAACAAGAAAAAGACACAATTTTATAAATCCAACACCTACATACAGTACATCTGCTACAGCACAACAACAAACTGGATGACTTATATGTGTAAAATGTGTAAAAGCATTTACTGAAACAACCACTGACTTTTCCACCCCGCTACACACAGACTGCTGATTCAGCTGCCTCTGTACCAGACTGCGGACGGCTTTCTACTTTCCCCCCTGCCTCCCCCCCAGGCGTCTCAGAGCTTTGTCTGAAACCGGCTGTCCTGACAGCCCATCTGTGCTACCAGTCTGCTCTGCCCCCCCGCACGCTGGGCTTGACCTGCTGCAGACCTGATGCCTCGGCCCTGATGCATGCAGGAGCCACCAATCAGCCTCCCTGCCCTGTTTCATCACCTCGGCTATGTTGCTCTTCTTCTCTTTTCCCCCTCTCACGATGATCCCTACAGAGGAGTAAACCTGACACCAGGTGGGATGAGTGCTCCGTTGTATTCCCGACAGCAGCTGTACAATTCGCACCATTGATTTCCAGCGAACAAATTAGCTTACAATTACTTTCACTTGAATTTAATCGATCAATCTTTTTTTATGTCAGTAAATAAGTTATGTCAGAAATAATGGCTAACGTCAGTCAACATTTCCTACAAAATTATGTCTTTAAAAGATTTATTTTGCAGGGTGTCCCGGAGGAAGAGCAGTTAAGTCGCATACCATAAAGCTGCAGTGTCCTGTAAGGGAAATTATACAATTATACACATCATTATGTTTGAATATGTTTATTACACATAACCCTTGAACCCTACACTAACCCAGATGTCCTACATCTGTACCGCATGTGTAATCATGAATTATTTCTACTCCATGTAACATCGCTCGAGCAAACCTTTGCCTAATTGCTCTCGAGAGTGCTACAAATATAGCAAAAGGTTCCTGGGAAAGTGCATTCAGGACCGAAAGTCTGCTTGTGTTAGAATGTAACAACAAGCCGCCAACAGTAACCGTAAATCGAGAATAGACAGTTGCCACCAAGGGAAGCAGCCTCATCTTCGGAAAAGTCACGCATAGATCGAGCTTGACCCCTGGGAGTGCCAGCTAAGACTTTGGTTCAACGCATTGTCATGAACGGGTCCGTATCATATCGTACGAAAATGTGTGCGCACCAAAACATATGAAATCCTACGAAATTAGAAGACCGCTGGCTGGTCACATGACGCCGGGTGGTCACGTGACGCCGGCTGGCTACGAGCTCCATGATGTGGAGCGGCAGTTGCTATTTGTTTAAAGGTCCCATGGCATGAACATTTCACTTTATGAGGTTTTTTAACATTAATATGCGTTCCTCCAGCCTACCTATGGTCCCCCAGTGGCTAGAAATGGTGATAGGTGTAAACCGAGCCCTGGGTATCCTGCTCTGCCTTTGAGAAAATGAAAGCTCAGATGGGCCGATCTGGAATCTTCTCCTTATGAGGTCATAAGGAGCAAGGTTACCTCCCCTTTCTCTGCTTTGCCCGCCCAGAGAATTTGGCCCACCCATGAGAGAGAGACAGCATGGCTTTCAAACGAGAAAAGTGGCAGTTGGTCAAGGCCACACCCCCACCCTCCACCTTGCGCCCCCTCTTTACTCCTCAACAGCTACAGTGGGACTGGCTCTAGTGGCTGTAATTCTGCACCAAGGCTGAATTTCGGGAAAGAGACTTCAGATACAGTATTAGGGGACCACTAAGGTCTATATAAAAGAGACTTCAGATACAGTATTAGGGGACCACTAAGGTCTATATAAAAGAGACTTCAGATACAGTATTAGGGGACCACTAAGGTCTATATAAAAGCATCCAAAGAGCACCATGTCATGGGACCTTTAAGTAAGTTGTTTTACAGACCTCCATTGTGTCAGCAGTAGTTGGTGGTTCAGTTACCCAAAAATAGGTGACTTTGAGCCGGGTACAAAGCATCGCGAGCTGCCGGTCGATTTGGCGGACATTACGGTTAAATTTAGTCCACAAAATATGAGTGTTGTGCCTCAACGAAAGTTAGGAATAGGCACCAAAATGATAAGTGAAGATCAGGAAAAAGATTGTGGTTTGGATTAAAACACTCCTAAGAAACACTCATTTCCTGGGTGAAAGGCTTTAGTTTTCCCCGGGAATCAAACTCCGCTCCCTGGCCTGAAAGTCCTGTATGTTAACAGCCACCCATCCACTCCGACCTCCTCCCTACGCAGCCAACTGCATTCTTATACAGCGGCCGTCAATGTAGTGAATACAGCAAAAACAACGTGCAATGCTTACGAATTACAGTGCTTAACTTTTCGTAGCTTTTTGAACGGATGGTTCATGAGAAGAGGCTGTTTGGTTAGTTATTATCTGAAAGGCCAAGGTGATAAGAAAGCAGCGTGGCTGAAGGGAGGTTGACCTAAACAGGATGAGACAAGAGACTGGACCGCTCCAAGGTATTAAGGAGGAGAACAGCTTCTCTTGGGTGTGCACTTTTCAAACTTACTTTTGTCTTGTGTACCATGCTCTGAGCATTAATAAAGTGTGACAATACTGTATGAGATTTTTGTCTCGTTCTTTTTTGTCAGACTGGAATTGCAAAGTTGCTGAAACAGTCCCTGGTTTCGATCATCATCTTTGTTGCATGTCTAACCCCCCCCCCCCTCATTTCCTGTCAAACTATAATATTAACTGTCCAAAAAAAAAGGCAGAATACCAAACAATTGTATTGTGTCTGAACAACTACTAAAACTAAATCTAATTCATTTACAATAACCAGAATATGAGAAAAACTGAACAGATTGAATCTGCTAAATGTTTGGCATTTTTACGTAAGAAATTATAAATTAATAATCAAAACTCATTAATTATCTGTGAACTAAACAACTGATTATTCAACAAATGGTTTTAGCTTTTATAAAAACTCCTAATAAACAACACTAGATACTGGCCAGCCACCTCCACCACTGATATTCTGGCACTTACTTTAATAATAATAATAATAATAATAATAATTTATACTTTATTAATCCCACAAGGGAAATTACAATGTTTTCACTCTATTGTTATTATTATACACATTACACACAGGCCTGAATTGCACACACATTCTCAGTACCTATACATGCACTAATGGAGAGATGTCAGTGTGAGGGGGCTGCCCATGGAAAGGCGCCCCAAGCAGTTGAGGGTTCAGTGCCTTGCTCAAGAGCACCTTGGCAGTGGCAGAAGGTGAACTGGCACCTCTCCAGCTACCAGTCCGTCACCATACTTTGGTCCGTATGGGGACTTGAACCAACCCAACTCCCTACTGACTGAGCTACTGCCACCCACCCGAGTTTTGTTTGCACATCTCTTTGTCAACTTCTAGAATTGCTTAGTGATGTTTCTAAGTAACAATATATGTCTGATGATTCTTTAAATGCATATGAAAATATGTGTAAGTTATGACACTGTCTATCATCAGCTTCAAAGAAGAAGAAGAAGGAAGAAGGCATACTACTTACTACACTATTAATCCCTCAAGGGGGAATTCAATTTCCTCATCGTATATGGCATTAGCCTTTAAAAGCATGTTTGTTTAATGTTTTAATTACACTATTAATTATAAATACTGTGTAAGAAATGCTCCTTTTCATGGAATCAAAAGTGCTTCCCACCTCTCTTCGATCATAAGTGGAACTGTGGCTGCTGTAACTGCTTAATACTGGGTGCTATTGTACATGTCGAATGGCTTTAAGTGTATTCTGCTTTTGCTCTCAGCTGCATTGTAAATTAAGCTAGATAAGAGCGCCAGCTAAATGCTGTAAATGTAAATGTAATTATTCCACCATAACAAACTGATTCTGTGGGTTAGCATTTCAATGTGGCATTATAAAAAGCCTGTTAAAGGAAATACATTAAAGAGCGAGGAACACATAATACCACTGGCTGTCCTAAGTAATAAGGAACAAACTCTGCAGTAGTAAATATTCTTGTTTTATGTTTCCTTTGTGGTTGCTTTTTCTCATTTCACACTTGGCCAGGTGACCAGTCAGGACTCTGAGTATAATAAATAATAAAAAAATATATGCTGTATTACTTTGCCATAGCCATTTGTATTTGCAAATCTCAGTTTTAAGGTCTCAGGCCACTCTCTTCCCTGCTTCTCTCCACATTTAAATCAAAATAGTCAGTTGCTTTTCTTGATTGGCTATGTCCTGGTGATTGTGCCACACCGTGAGAAACTCCAAAACAAGTGGTTTGTATGTTTTTCCAGTGGTGTGCATGCACATAATCATCTAGGGAGAAGTGTGATGGATTTTTACAAGAGATGATGTGCAATTCTTTATCATCCACCATCTGTGCACAACACCTGGTGGAATCATGCTGTGGAAACACTGGAAGAAAGTGCATCTTCTGCACTAAAGGGCAAGGGAGGAGAGGAGGAGATAGGGAAGGAATAAGAAGAGATTAAAGTAAGGGAGTAAGGAAGAGAAGAGGAGATGCCTTTTGTATAGAGGGCACATATTGCACGATGATTGCAGCTGATATGAATAGAAGGCTGTGGCTGTCTAGCTGTCTGCACTTGTTTTCTGCCTTTTTTTTTTATTTAACTCTTTTTGTCTACTTTTTGTAGTTTTCAAAACGGGTTCAGGTAACTTTGGCAGAAGAGAGTGTGTTCATGTAGGATCCCAGCAGCTGATTGAAGGAAAAAAAGTTTCCAGGGCCTTTAAGAAAAATGCTGAATAGTTATTTTTGCATTTGGGATTTGTTTTGTAAAGAATCCAGCATCGAATTGGCCTCGGCACCATTCCTAAGTGTCTTGACTCAATCTTAAAGGCTGAAAACACGTCAAAAAGTCACAGACAACTTCATGTTCGGAAGACAGTGACGCCTTGGAATGCAGGGCACAGCCGTTGTTTTGATTGCAACAGGCCTGAGGACCAGTGAAAACATCCTCAATGTGATGAGGAGTCTACAGCGATTTGATAGACTGCCAAAGAAGCTGTTCCCGCAGAACGCTAACTGCATATAGATGCTGGTTAATGGGCTAATTTACAGGCACAGGTGGTTTACAATGCGCACAGGCAAATTCTCCACTGCATCTCAAATAGATCATCTGAAATGTACTCTAGGTTGCTGATATGCAAAGTGCTGCCGTGCTTTATGATTGCTTCTCCCGCTGAATCGAACTCTACGACACAATCAGCTCAAGATTTAGATTCAAACTCCGTGCTGAAAGGTTCTCTGCAAACTCCGTTGAAATAAAAGGTTTTATTCAAGTGACCTTGAGTTATAATGCTGGAAATCAACCTTCTGTTAGGTATCAACGTGAGAGTTAAATGTGTGTATTTACTGCAGTAATAGGGTGCTTCAAAAAGCAGAAAATCCCAATAAACTTTATCTCCACGCTCCTTCAGTTCAGTGTTTATTTCTGCCTGCCTCTTTGCCAGCGTTTATAGAAATCCACACCTTTCAGATTCAATTTAACACTTTTAGATAGTTTTCAACAACCACCTTGGAGCCATATTGGCTTCATTGGAGGATAGACAACACCCCGGTCAACAGTTGTCAACTCACTGAAAAATCAACACGTCTTAACACAAGAAAATGTTGCTGTGTTAAATGCCACGAACGCATCATGCGTGCACAGAAAGAGGCAGGGAAGGGAGGGAATGTGAAAGTACCTGTCCCACTTTGGCATTTTCGCACACAAAGGTCTCATATGGACTGGAGAGTTCCGGTGGGAACTCGTTGATGTCCAACACATGGACGGTGACGGCCACCCGACTGCTCAGAACTGGACTATCTGGAGGAGAAAACACGACATAGAAGTGTTTAAATAAAAGCACAAATGTGCACACTGTTACATGAATGCAGAAAAAAAATACAACATGGGAGTTTTTTTTTTTCACAGCACTGACATCATGTGGATATCGAAAGTACTACCATCATATGATGAGCCAAAGCATAAAGGTTTATCACTAGGATAGTCAAGTGGTTATAGAGGCTGTCATGCTCGAATGCCCAGTCGGAGTGTCCTTGAGCAGATGCTAACTGCTCGCCTGCTGCAAGTCGCTCTGGTTAAATGCGTCTGCTAGAAAACCCTTGATGTGTCTGGAACATGTTGATGCATAACTTGCACCCGTGTGCTGCTGTTTTATGGGGCTTTAGATTGATGATGTAATGGAGAATTAAATAAAAACACACAGTAAACGCACCCCGTGCGCTGCCTGCAAATAAAGCATGCCTCGAATTACGGAATATGGCTCTACAGAGAGAGTATTTTCTTCACAAGCTTTTTTTTTCTCAGGTTCTATTATGGGTTTTAGCCATAAGATGTGCCGCCCGTATTAATTATAGCGTGGAAGCCCCCTTGAGAGGGACCAACTTGAATCCAGGGTTGTTTGTTACAATGTTTCCACACGGCAGGGGCACAGTGGGGAAATGTTCTTTTTGTGCGAAAGCCCAAGTAAGGTAAACTTTATGGATTTGATGTGGGAATAGGCTTTGCTCTGCAGTAGGGGCTTAGTGTGCGCTTGTTTGTGTGAGTGCTAGTCCATGGGTGCATATGTGCGTAAGTTTGTGTGTAGGTGGGTGGTTTAGAAGAATGCAGGAGGGGGGGGGTCTCGAGGGGATTGGAGACACAGCCACAGCTCAGTTAGTAACCTGTCTCTGACCTTGATGGAAAAAGCAATCTTCCCACTGAAGTAAAAATGACACAGAGCATGGAATTTGTTGCTTTGCACCGACAATGATGCTCAGCCCGCAAAAATACTGATCTTTTCTGTCATCGAGGTGAATTCTTTGGCCTCTAAAAAGTTTGAACAACTTCATATCTTCTAGATCGACAAAATCTGTCAAATTTGACTTTGAAGTCCAAGGCTTATGGATACAAGGCTTTATCGTTACCCCCTCATCTCATCTCCAAAGCCCCATCTCCATAACTGTTGACTGCCTCCCAGTATGTCAGTGATATATCTTTCAGCCCACTAGATGGAGCAATGGTATAGTGATTATATTCAAATCTGACTTGTGTCAGCATTTCAGCCCAATGACAAATGCTCTATTTATTTTTATTGAAACAGAATTCTGCGTTGCTACAGAATGCATGATCAGTCAGCCATAAAGTTGCCTGCTTTATAATACTGCTTGGCTACTGGATATTACTTTTTGATTAGGCTCATTTTAATAAAAAACCAAGCAAGCGAGCAATCAACCACAAACCTATAAAAAAGAAAGATTTGCAGCAAAACAGAGATAGAAAGATTCCTTGTAGTTAGCAATCTTTTAAAAGTGCAACTGTGGACAGAAGTAAGCCTGCTCACAACACAAACTCCTCGGTAAGTGTGAAACTACACTCAATTTCTGTAAATAGATAATGTATGCTTCCTCACTGCATCCAGCCAAGGTTATTATTGCATTTAATAGATCCTCCCCTCTCGTTGACTTTTGGAAATTGCCACTGGGCTTTAATGCCAAAAAGCAAACCGTTAATCTAACCCTGGCTCTTATTTAGCAGGCCGTCTGCTGTGCACTGTGTCTCAGGAGAGCAGCAGAGACTGCTCTCATTTTGCTGCATGACTGCAGTGTCTAGCAACGACCGGACAGCTCTCTGAGGCTTTCTGAAGTGAACACTCTGCAACTCAGGTGTTGTGCTAATCATTGAAGAGAAAAAAAGGTCATTTTAGTTCAAGGAAAATGTCATCCGACAACTCATCTGGTTGGACATTTTCCTCCGGGTCATTGTAATGGCAAACAAAAGGTGTGGGTGGATAAATGTTAAAAAGCATTAGCAGCAAGGACACATGGTAGATGCAGATGCAGGTCAAATATGGAGGTCTGCAACAATTTACTATTTATTGAAAACCTGCTATGCAAGGCCAACTGCTCGAGACTGTAGAGAATTCAGAGCATTTTTTTTTTCTCTGCATGACCTCTCCTCCCACAATCCATAGTTACTGCGGGTTTTGAATGTATCTTGCTTCGTTGTTTATTGCTGGCCTTCGTGGTTTAAAACCAGAATTACAGACAGAAGACAACATCCCAACGATGATAATAGAATGCATCTCAGAGGAGCCGTTACAGCTATCCAATACTCAGAACACAACGTTCTGCCAAATCTCACACAAGGTCAAAAACCGATTCGAACTCTCTCAAGTTGGGACACCAACTCTGGGGGTGTTGGGTTTTTATCTCAATCCCTATGGCACCAGTGCAACCACTATTTTTTTTTTCTTTTTTTCAACCCAGGCTCTGGATGTGAATGTCTTGTTGTAAATAGTCTCTAGAGGGGAACCAGAGAGGGCAGAGGCCTGGATAAGAGGCTGACTTGGTGTGAGGTGATAAGAAAGGAGTGAAACACATGTGGCCGAGGGCAAGATGAATAGATAGAACTGTACTGCTTCACTCTTGTAGTCGCGACAGCAGCCATGATCTTGTACGCGTCGTTCATAAATGTTTTGTTTATGTTATATATCTCTGTTGTTAGGGTTAGCGCCCTCACCGTGGAGTGACAGTGCTGTTTTCTGCGAAACACTGTGACACATCTGTGAGTATTCTCAGCACTGTTTTGAGTGGTTAAATAAACCGCTTAATACAAGAACTTTAGCCTCGTCTCCGACTGGTAGTGGAACCGAACAGTGAGCATGTGTACATAGAACTGTGAATAAATGGATCGCTGAATCCAAAGTTACACAGCGCACGGAACATTGGTTAAATTTGTATTCCCGAAAACGCATCTGAAACCTTTTGCCTCTCAGTGGCATATTTAGATAGGCCTATTAGTTTGGTTAAAAGTAACTACATCTACAGTATGACTATATTATTTTGGCCATGTGTGGAACTATGAATATATGTGAGAATGTGTGCATGTGTGTTTCTATGTGTGGCTGGCTGTGTGTTGCTACTGGATTCTTGGGTAAGGTATCATAAACTGAACATGTAACACCCCAGTACTATAAAACCACCATCTTCCTCCAACTCCCACCACCCTTTTTCACCATCCTTTCAGTCTACCTCATCCTCCAGTTCCTTGACATTTATGCACAAAAGCCACACAAAGAAACACACATACGTTGAAAACAGAATTAGCATATCACTGCCGTGACCTTGAGGGGAAGTGACTAATATCAGTTTCCAAGGCGACAATGACTCCAGTTTTAACAGCCCATATTTCACAGTCTGTCCTAATGAATATACAGCGTGTGTAATTTTGATTGAGCACCAGCCTGCCTCTGGGATAATGACTTTGACGGTTCTCAGCAGATTTGATGACTTGATGACGATGGATTTGCTTATTTATCCGGAAATTTGCTCCACTTCCTTCATAAAAACATAATTAGCTTGATGACATGTCTTAAAGCCACAGCTCCGCTATTGGTTCACTTTTTTTCACAACGTGGTGTGACGCCCGCTGCATCTGCTCGCTATAAAACTCCAGAAAGGTTCACATTTTACTGCGGTGTAAGTAAAAGTTGACTCTGGCAGGAGGAGCTCCCTCCCAATGCCAATGTCGTCAAATGAAAAAATAAGACAGTTAAAAATGAAAACAGTGTTGAGGAGACTATGCTAGAGGAGACAATGTCCTGAAGATACATCCCTCCGGGAGAGCCATCATGGTTTATAGTCACCTATAAACCTTTCCAGCAAAATGGGATTGAGTATTGACTTGAGTAAAAGTGTGTTAAATCCTTCACACAGATTATGGCGGTGGAAGGACAACGACACCTGCATGAATCACAATCGATCTTGTTGTCATACTTACTAAGTTTGGTCGCCACGATGGAGATATTGTGCTGGGCGATGCTCTCTCTGTCAAGGAGTTCGTTTGTGGAAATCGTTCCCTCCACTGGATCAATGTCAAAGTAGCTGTCCAAGTCACTCTTCCAGTCAATGGAATACCTGAAAGAAAATGTTTGTTTTAATGGCTTCCATTTCCAACATAAACCAGAGAATTAAACCACAGTCATTTTCCCTCCGGGCTCATGCATATGAGTTAGGTGTAATATAATGTTGGCGTAGCCTTCATTACTCAAACTGAATGGTCATTTCCAGAAAATGTGCTGAGGACCGCATATACATTCCAATCTTATAATGGGGCACATGTACTTTGGCCATTGCTGAGCAAACGTTTTTTTCTTGGGAACGTAAATGAATTTTAGGTGCCGCTGAAACCGTATCAATCTCGCACAGCCAATGTACAACAAAAGGCATAAAATGTTGGTTTGGTGTCTGAGAACAGAGAGTGCAACATCCTCTCTGAGAATTCGTCTTTGGTCTTGCCCAGTCGCTCTGAATGCAAACTATGGAATACAAAAAAATGATCTGAGACCAAAGCGCTTGCCACCAACAGCGCCATTCATCATGCCACGTTATTTGATCTTAAAAGGCTATTTTTCATTAATAACTTTGTGACTTTGTGTCAGTGGAGGTCCCAGAGGAGAACATATGTTCTTGTTGTGTATTCCTCTTCACAAGGAGGTCAGAGGTTGGGGGTTCAATATCTTGCTCGTAGGCACTTCCACACGCCAGATGCTTAATTTCTCATGGGCTTGAGCCTGGACTTTCCACATAAAGAACAGCATCTCTGTCACCAGTCTGCCTTTTTTTTCTCATGGCAAGCCATTTGATCTTGAAAGGGTATTTCTCATTAATATTTCTTATGCTTGTTTTTTACACTATAGAGTCTCAAAGTGGACTTGAGTCATTAATAGAAAGAGGCCTAGCGTACATTGAAACCCCCAAGTCTTGTACCGTAATGAGAATGCTAAAAAACCATTTTCAGTAGACTTTTTACAAGCTTTAGTTCCATCAAATTTTCTGTTTCAATTTGGATTTGTCCACATACTCTCCTTAACTCTGTGTGAAGTGATCATGCTCATGTCCAAATAGTTCAGTGTGAGTCTCTTTGATAAATATTACAGGCTCCTATCAAGAGTTCAAAAGATCAATGGTTCACAATTTGTCCTCAGGGCACAAAGAATTTTTTTGGGGGGTGCTATTATTGGACTCAAGCTGCTACTGAAGCATATGTTTCAATGTCAGTGGTTAGACAGAACCGCCTCATACCCAGAATATTACACATTCAATCAAAGAGTAGGAATGTTTTGAAATTTCCTTGAGCAAAAAAAAACAAAAAAAACTTGCAATCTGTAAGGATGACTGGCAAACAATGTTTTGGAAAATGCATTATTCTCATTCGTTATTTTGTATTCATGTGAGATAGAAAACATCAAACCTCTTTGACTTGTAATTGGTTCAATCTCTGAGTTATCCTCAAGGAGAATAGAGCTCATCAACAGCTGAGAACGAAATCACAGATCTAAAGAGTCTACTTAAGCTCAACTCAGTACTGAGAACCGCAGATATGAAAATTAATTACAGCGTTATCTCCTACTTTGAACTGCTGTAATGTTAAGTCAGTCCAGAGAAGATTACACACAATGCACAAGGTGATTTAAGAAAAAAATAAGGACACAATTTGTGTTTCTTTTCCACAGCTATTGATTTTTTAGAGTTTACAGGTTTGCTGCAGTAAACCCTTTCAGTTTATGTCTTCAGTTTCTTGTGATTTGTGAGACCACCATTTTTTTTTAGACAGAGGCAAAAGTTCAGCCTTTAAAACTCATTCAAACTTTCGGGAAGCTCTTTAGAATCGGCCAACAATGCAGTATTCATGATGCCCTTTTGTTTCCCCAGCTAGAGATAACTCAGCTCTATACTGCTAAATAGCAGAATCAGTTGAGACCAAAGTCTAAAAGCATAATTCCCTATGCATGATGGGTCATTGGGTCTATTGTTTTCAAGTGAAGAATGCAAGGCTGCTCACTGATGTCACACAAATGAACAATGTCAGCTGTGGTATTGATAAATATTTAAAGTGCTGGAGATACGAAATGGAGATTGACAGAATAGAGGATACAAGCGTCATGTTGTACAAATCTCCACTTCTTCCATTCTTTTGTTTTCTCTGTAATAAAATATTCATAATAAAACAACTTCCTGTCCATGCAACAGGTGTTTTTTATTTATTTATTTTTTTGCAATCTGTGTTACGCTTGAGCGATACATCTTCGAACAACCATTACTACAAAAGCAAGTTCCTGAGCAAAAGCAGTGACTGTGATATGCTTTAAAAGCAAAAGGGTTCTCATACATTTTTAAGAATGCACTTCTTTTGTCTTTGCCAATGACAGTCTATTGTTATCTACCACTCAAGTGTTATGTTACCGTGTGTGTATTTGTGTGTTGGCGGGTGCATAGCAAGACAGAGAGATTGAGAAAGAAAAGGAATGACTTGCCTCAAGGATAAATCAGGATTTAAGTCTAGCATGTCGGACCTATAAAACTGAGGAGTGATCTTTGAATGTCTCACCTGATAATTACCAAAAAGAGACCAGCGGCGTACAGTACAGTGCCTCGTCAGAGTAGTTAGGACCCTGGAGACATTTTGTTACACTACGAATTTTGTTGGATGACGATTAATGTTTAAGTTCCATGAAAAACAATTAAAACGTAAGAAATTAATTTCATGTATGAATACAACAGAAAGAAGGGTTGCTTTAATTTCCAGTGTCTATGCTTCTGTGTATACCAAACTACTGCTTATATTTTTATAGCTGTCAATTTAGATGTATTGTGACTGAACAATGTTTTCAATGTGTGTTGTGCAAACTTAGCATTAACTTTACTGCTAATTCAGGATATGGGGGAAAAATAAAGGCACAGGCAAAGATTTATCTGTAACGCCACGAAAGTTGCACAAAGAACTCAAAAAATAATCCACTTCCCTTTACAGCAACACTAACAGGCAATGTGCACAGTGTTATGTGGCTCCACATCTACACAAAACTAAGACTATATACATAATTACCCCTAATTAACTATGTTAATCATCCCCATGCACAAAATAAATCTCCACAAAAATATCTCTTCTTACGGAAGCTTCAAAGAACTGCATCCAACTACATGGAAACAGTTGGACACTCCATTAAGATTTGTCTTTTTTTCACAAAAATTATAATTTTTTTATTATATAATTTGCAAGAACATAGCCGTTTCTTGAATATTTTAAGCCTCCGTGGATGTCAGCCAAAGGGGATAATCTGCAGTCCTATATTATATATAATCCTTAAAATGTTCTAAAGAAAGGTGCCACAAGTTTTGTTAAATACATAATCTCATTAAAACAGGTGCTCTGAAAAATATAAATGTGCATCCATGATGCAACAATAAATAAAATACAGAAATCCCTCTGAAGCTAGCTACGTTTTTAGCCTAAAGAGCTGCAGTTGTAGGCTTTACTTTTAAGATAACTGCCTCTGTTGTCACAAGCTAAGCTGCTAACCA
This sequence comes from Perca fluviatilis, assembly GCF_010015445.1. Classification (NCBI taxonomy): domain Eukaryota; kingdom Metazoa; phylum Chordata; class Actinopteri; order Perciformes; family Percidae; genus Perca; species Perca fluviatilis. Next base: position 23,423,710 of record NC_053133.1, read on the forward strand.
TATGTTAAAGAGCAAACTTTTATTTGTTATCCATTACATTGTAATGAGTAAATATACACAACATTTAAATGTCATAGACACTGAACATAGTGAGCGAGTAAAGTTTGATCAGTCATTATCAAACTAAATCAAATAATATCTGCACTCAGAGTTCAGACATCACTCTCATATTAAGAGTGCACATGTCAGGTTCATATAGGCAAATATAGGGGCCACTAATAAAGTTCTAATATTGTCCCTGTTACGTAATGGACCTTTTTCACAGCAGACATTTTGACTTGTCATAGGAAAAGCACCGCTGAAGTTGATAACCTTAACGATGGCTCAATTCCATCAAGTGTCCCAGTAAGCTATTTCAGTGAGTCAGCATGCACAACACCAGGGCCTCTCCTAAGTGGAATGCAGCCATCATTAATGGTTTTGAATACACCTGTGCTTTTCCTACTATGACATGTCAACATGTCTGCCGTGAAAAAAGGTCTATACATCCTGAGCTGCAAAGAGATGATGCTAGCAGGATTTTACATGCCAATGTCAAATGTTCAACATAGATTGATTAGTCGCCTGATGAGTAAAGCTGACAATACTCTCAAGATTAAAGCCATGATGACATTGATGAATGGAAACTGGAGACATTGATGAATGGATTAGTGTTCTAAAACCTTCAATCACTGGCTGCAGTATCACAGTACAGCTCCCTTTAGGTCTTTTATCCTCGTGGGAGTAAACCAGGGATATTTGGTTCAATAGTAAAGCCTCTCAAGACGAAGATGTGCAGTCAGAGTCTACTTCATTCACTATCAGAATTTACTAGATAGTAAGATCTAGTCTTCCTGAATATCAGAATATAAAATGCTTCTTTAACCTGTGGGTCACACTGACAGTCTTTCTTTCTTTTTATCGTGACCCCTATCTGCAACCAAATGAAACTTTGTATTTTTCAACCAAAAGAAATGGACTTTACAATTTACTCAAAACTGGCCTTTATGCATTCTGATGCCCCCTTTAGTCAATTTGAATTCCATTACAGTAAAATTGGGAATTTGGACTGTTTGCTAGAGACGAATGGAACTAAAACATGTCCACCACTGAACGCAATCTAAATATGTCATGACTAAACCAAACATTTGCAAGTGGAGAAACATGGATGACACAGTGTAGATGTTTCTGTCATTTAATCTGATATTTGCACGCGAAATGTGCAGCCACTCTGATACATGCATACGTGTATTTTGAAGTGCAACACAATGTACTAAAACTTGTAAAGTGTACCTTGTTTTAGACAGAAGAGTTTAACTTTACCTGACTGGACTGCTGCTGGCATCTAAATCCTGTGCCGTCACCGCTCCAATGATGGTGCCCGCGGGTGTGTCCTCATACACATCCATCACATAGGAGGGCTTATTGAACACCGGGGGCTCATCCACATCCAAAACGTTAATCTTCACTGTTGCTGTGTCTTTGAAGGCCCCAAAGCTTTGAAATCGTGGATCCAGATGAGCATTGGAGGCATCTACCTTGAAGGTGTATGCCTTCTTGCTTTCATAGTCCAAGGGCTACAAAAAACAACAGAAAAGAATCCAGTTACTCCAGTGACCAAGTTACTTTTACAGCTACAGTTTATTTTGAAATCATTATCACGTCGTGTCAGCACTCCTGCTGCAGTGGTCTTCAGTGTTCATCCTGTACGAGCTAAGAGCACTTAACTGAATATGAGCATCAGTGTTGGCCGCAAATTTGCCCTCAGTTTATTTTTGTTGGTCTAGCATTTTTAAGTTTTAGTTGCTGCCATCAACTGTCAACATCAGCCTCCTCATATCCAATACATTTCAGTATTTAGATGATTTCCGATGTTTATGTTGTCACTCAAAACATGTTCCAATAGCATTGTTCCCAGCTGCCTGAAGAGCAGAACTACGGGAGTAAACACATATCATTTGGGTGATGATTACACATATTTTTGTTCTTTAAATGACAGCTCCAATGGCAGTCAATAGTAGGGTAACTATTTCATGAAAGACACACTGTAGGTCCTGACCAGGTTAATGTCTCCCCCCCCCCTCAATATGAGTAAGTCAAGCTGCGCTGTCTTGGTTCAGCAGAACGACGCCCCTTAACAGTACAAGAGTTCTCCCAACAACAGCTTCGGGTTCAAATGTTCTACCTCCTGAAGCTTCTGACATATCAGCTCAGGGTCAATTAGTCAAAGGCGAGGGGTGGAATCTGCATCCTCGGCATGTCTGCACCTGAGGTGTAAATATCCGACAGCAGTGACACCCGTGCTCGTGCTTCTGCCGGTCTCCTGCCCTCTCATGTGTGACCAACCGTACTTGGCGAGCTTGCAGTCCGTCACGCTCCCCTGGCCCGGAGTCACATGAGAGACATTCCTTTCTGTGTATTTCAAATTGACTAACATGTAACCACTATGGCAGCAATGCTATCTTCCTGCCTCAGGACTCAGGCTTCTCTGGCATGTAGTTCCAAAAGACACCAAGTGAAAACAGCTGGTAATGGCACAGCGACATGTCCTTATGTAAAGAGACAGTCAGTGTGAGAGGAGAGGTGCGCTGGAGGAGGCAGAAAAGAAGCTTTTTTTGGATGCAAGAGAAGTAAGACTAGTGATCTGTCCAAATTAAATGCACATGAATTAGCGATCTAATTAGAGTCTATCCACTAGAAATGATCAGCGTCTGCGGAGTCGTGATTTCACAGTGATAGCAGATGCTTCTCGAGCCCTCTGTCTCTCCTCCATCTCCATGGTTTCACAGTCTTGCTGCTACAGCAGGTGTCCGTAAAAAGAGGAAGGAAAAAAAGAGAGCTGTGTGAAGGCAAGCCAATCTGAAAGCAATCATTGACCATCAACCACCATGATTGGTTTGATTACAGTGCGCCAGATGCAACTGGCTAGGCACAGCTATAAGATCCTTCAACAGGAAATACACTCTGTCCCTTTCAATCTCTTTCAAGAAGTGACAACACTGTGAGACGATCAAGCTCCCTGAAGCAACAGCCACGTATAAAGATGGAATTCATTGCGGCTGTCATTCAAATGCTGATCCCTACAATCAAACTTAAAGACTTCCACCAACTTCCACCTACAAAGTAGCCTAAAATTTACAGTCAGTTTACTGCTGCTGGTCCCTGTGAATTGTTGAAAATCAGCATCAAAAGGAACTCAATGTACTTTGCTCCTCAAAGAGTGCGTTCAATCAATACTACAAGTAAAGCCTTCTAATTATTTTTAAGTTGGTGAAATTCAAAAGCAGTTTGCAACAAAGCAAAGTAAATGTGATATAAATAAATAAATACGTAATAAGAGGCCCTTGTGCTTGTGCACTCCACACTGTGTTCTGCCTGAACCATCGCATGGAGACAGCCATGCATAGCTCAGCTGAAATACATGCACAGGTAGAATAGGAGGAGAAGGGAAGGCGATGCTGGGGAGGTGGACAGCAGGAGGTGTACACCAGGCCTCATTAGCCAGAGTCTCATTTGGGACGAATAGAAGCATTGCTTTCCATCACAACATGCTGCATCGCCACAGTTAGGATAGATGCCCAAACGTTCCCCCTTTATAACTGTCTAATTTTCATGTAATCACCTGCTACCCGAAGACAGTGTGTTGTGGAGTGTGATGGGGAAGTTCTCTTTTCACATATAGGCTTTGCAGTTTTTACACAAATCTCTGAGCAAGCACAACTGCCATCCTGGAGTTAGGTTTGACAACTTACTCTGCATATATAATATTCTAAATTTAAAACAGTTGAGCGCATCAAATAATATATAGGTGCACGTGGGTTAATAATGTTAAAAGTGACTTGTTAGACAAGATATATAAATATTTTAGCAATTCATACAGCTAAACATTTTTCAGCCTTAATTGTTGCACCACATCAGACTCACAGTAACTTGCTGTAACTTTGCTGGCAAGCTAAATCAGCATTATAAGCAAAACACTACATAGGCCTATTGGTGAAATCTCAGTTAAGACACACATATATATATATATATATATATATATATATATATATATATATATATAGTCTTGGCTCTAAATGTAGCCATAACGCTTCTAGCACTCTCTGTCACAGAGAGACAACAAACTAGACAGCTAAAACTAGAGAGCTAGCAACTGAAAGCTAGCTTGTGATATAGCTACGGCTAGCCGTAGCTCACTGAAACTAAATTCACTTAATGATTTTCTTACGCTGTTAACTGTCATCGGAGAATATCCAGTTTGGTGAAACAACATCCTGGTAAATCAGTTTTTAATTTTTTAATTCAGTCATTTGACGTAACTTAATAAGACAGTGGTTAAATCCAATCATTGAGAGAGAGAAAAACAGCTAAACTCCTGCTAATGGTAACTAGCTTAAAGAGCTAGTAAACAAGCTGTCTGGCAAGATACATTTGATACCAATGAATCCTGGACTGCAAATACAAAATAATGTTTATTTTCTAATATATGCTAGTTAGAATGGACAAGAAAGCCAAAAAGAACACATTTCATTAGTTATTGCATTCCAGGGCACATTGCAATGTAAAAAAAAGGCCTTCGATCTGTTACTCAGTTTTCCGGCCAGCCAGCAAACTTTAAGCCCTTTTATCTTAACTGCACTGCTTCTGTAGTCACAGCTCTCTGCTTTTGTAGGGCACACTTTATTAATGTTAATGATCTTATGTTATCTTCTATCTTATGTTAAGAGCAACAGCAAGCCACTAATAACTTTTGAGATGATGTCACTAGGCTACTGTACAAATCAGATCCTCACCCGGACAACAGTTTTCTTTGTGAGTCATTCTTAGTTGACCAGATGCCTTGATTAGCTGTAATTTATAAGCTAACAGTACCAACAAATTAAAACTGATTATTTGCTCTATTTGCCAAAGAGTGCCTCCATTACTGCCACCAGAGGGCATGTTACATGACCTGAAAAGTCTCTGCACTTAATGGCATCACACATCTATGTCAGATGATTTTGTACAAAAATGTATCACTCAACTCTTATTACTTTTCTTAGTTAATTTGACATATTTATCCACTAGTACACACTGTAGCATTTCATCAGGATTGAAAGGTTTTGCTGGAAAAAGGTAGTCATTAAGTAGCAGCAAAGAAAAGAGATGACGACGGAAGAACAAATTGCAGCTCATTTCCTCAGCAGATGGAAGAGGGAGAGGCTTTGCTGACACCCATGGAACAATGCAGGGACTACCATGTGATTAACTGTCAAGCGAATCTTACAGATTAATTTACATATTCTGGTTTGGGTGTAAAATAGTAATGATGAGAGCTACAACTGCCTTTTTTTAATGTCTGAGACTCACGATGGTCGAAGTAGGCTACGCCCGGGATATGTGTTGTTAAATAGGAATAAAATGGGGCCAGGAGGGGGTAATGAGAAACTCTCAGTTAATGAGAAGATGTGCTAATGTGTCAACGCTTGACTTGGGGAGAATCAAATCACATCTGGAGGCCATAGGGGAAATTTCCCAGGATGGAAAAATGGCCATTCATTCTCTGACTGCATGTATCATTTTGAGTTTTTTCCCCCCCCTTCCTCGAAGATGACCTACTTATGTGTACAGAACCAGCGCTGTATGAGTCAGTAATACCCATATCCACACATATATTATCCTTAACGAGTTCCATACACCTATGCATGTTCAATTACACATTTGAAGTGTCTCATTATAGTGTCAGTTGTTATGTACCTTTTATGGGTTACTGTGGACACAACAAGGAAGTGTATCAACGGTGGAATTTGTAAGGAGGACAGACCGAGTTCCTCTCATGTCAGTGCTGCTGCTCTTCAACATCACAACAGAACACACTTGAAATTCTAGACATGGTGCTGCGCCCTTTGATATGTAAATGTGCACCTTCATTGCACTGCCAGTGATACTGAATGAAGGAACTTTTTTTCTTGCCAATTGAACCTGTTATGTTACAAGGGAATTTGTTAATATAGAACAGGGGACTAATCAAGGCATCACAGTCTCACAGGTACAGTAGTATGCGTCAAACACAATAAAAACAAGTCCTCACACCGTCAAACAATGAATGTGCTAGCTGATGATCTAAACTGAGATATGATAAGAGGAAATCCATAAAAACTGAAATCTGTTTCTCACTTGTTACTTCTTGTCCCTCACCCACAGCACAGTGGTCCATTTGCACAGTGTAAAGTGTAATGTAATGTGTTGCAGCTGGTTTTTCAGCTTGCCGGTTATTTTGAGGATGGAAGAATCAGGATGATATGCATATCAAATACGGTCCTTAGTTTCTTTGTGTGTTCAGTTCACTATAATAGCAAAGTTCAATACTCTTCTCAAACCTCAGGTTTGCTCACCCTATAATATGGGGGACAGTCTTCTGCCGACACCAATGGGTGAATCTAGCCTTTCCCCTTGGAGAATCATTATCACAGCAAGCCATTAGCAGGCTGATTTAATTTGTTTATGCTGAACACAGGTATTACCTGAAGAGGCTGATGATTAAATAGGGTGAAGAATACTGCAAATGTTTAATCTGTCATAGAGCAGTCTTAAATCCATTTACCACAGTATTATGTATTTACAATAGCATTTATGAATCATTAACACCCCCTCACGTGAGTTATCCTTTGAGAGTAAATCAAAGCTAAGCCAAACATGCCTAGAATATCACACATTTCTAATTGCAGCTGTGTGAGCCAACACACATCTCCAAACAGCAACATTTGGCCATGTCTGGATGCTTAATTCTAGTGAGGCCAAAACCTCCTGATGCCACATGACAGCACCCATCATCTGCAAGCTAAAGAGTTACTTGTTGGGCTGCAGTAAGCGCTAATAGTTCTAACAATGCCCAATACGCTAAACAAATTATTTCTGGGATGCAAAGCCGCTTGAAGGTGAAAATTCCACTGAGATTTTGAGATAAGCAATTATGACTCAGTGTTCATGTCTGTCTATTTTGAAAGAGTGACTTCTTTATGAGGTCACTGCAGTCATTGACTGACAGTTCAGCATGATTCTGCCATGCAGAAGAATGCTAAAAGACCTCTAGCCACCGTTGTGCCATACGCAGTCAATTGACCACAGAGGACTATGAGCTTATCATCAGCAGAGAAAAGCTTACATGCCCCAGAGAGCGATTTGATGTACCTCTGAAGACCCGGGGGTCCTAGCGCTGTGGAGAGAAGATGCTCTCTTTATTGTGCTGCCATCAGTCACATCGCTTTGTGTCCTTGGCTGCCTCGAAGCCTCTCCATCCCCCCAGTACACACAGCAGTGGAGTGCCATCTGAGAGCCATGCCAGCAGCCCTGTCCACCTTGCAGTGGAGTGGACTGGAGTGACTGTGAAAGACTCGCACTGCCACTTTTAATAGGACAGGGTTAGCCATGGGATGAGCCCCGAGACACTGGTTTAATCTATTACACCCACGCCTCCCCAGGCCACCAGAGAGAAGGCGCTTCTCACATCGACTCCAAGCACCGCCTCAGCCGACTCTTTGTCACTCTCTCTCCTCTTTTTCCTCTCTGTGTACTCCTTCACTCACACACATCACATGCATAAGCACACATACAGACACAAAGACATGCACACACACACACATTGCTCCTGTTTTGGTTACTTGGTGAGGTGTTATTCATCTGTGTTGGGCACCTGGATCTCCTGTTGTTCTCGGGTATTGTTTCCTTCTCTTCTCCTTTTTTCTCTTCCTTTCACGCCAGGGCCTAAAATAACTCATTTCACCTCCCACTGGAACATTCAGCACCATAATCAATAGATTAGTTTCAACTCGTGTCTGTGAGCAAGGCTAAGTTTGTATCATGCTGCCGGATGAGCTCTTAATGCTATCAGTTTTAAGCTATAATATACTGCAATTACCCCGTGGCAATTTAAAGATTAAATATCGTATTGAACTTTTTTGTTATTTTACGATGCTTGGTTGTGTCCTTGTATAAGTCTTAAATGTTATCGCACAAAAGCCCTTTGTGTTATTTAATATTTAACCAACATTCCTCACTGTTTTCTGGCCTTCAGTCAAGTTAGCAGTTTGTTCATTACTTTTGTCATTTGACCATTAGTTTTGTTACTGCCTGCTAGTGTTTCATCAAGACTGAAAGGCAGTTACAGCTTCCATTCTTTGAAATGACTTACTGTTCAAACAGCCCAGTAATGACATTTCTGATAGAGAAATTACACTGCAGTCACTGTCTTAATTGATGGCAAGAGGGCTTCTAACCTCAGTTCTGCCAATGGCTATGATTTAAGGGAAGTCTAAAGGCAATCTAGGCAATTAGTGGCATTTGTTTGCAAATGTTTGTCATTTTGCACGTTGTTGGTGACAAGCTCTTTTGTTAAATGCCATGCAACACTACAACATTAATCACTTGAATGTGCTGTTCTTTGGAAGTGTGTGTGTGTGTGTGTGTGTGTGTGTGTGTGTGGGGGGGGGGGGACCTTATGCAAGCTGGATGAATCATTGGCCACTTTTCTCAGAGTGTTAAAATTAGAACATTTAAAAACAGTGGCAGAGGTTAACTAATAGCATAGTTGTACAATACCTCAAAACATCTAGCTGATCTGGAATCAGTGAGCTCGGACTAGAGACAGGGATCCAACATACAATATAATCTTTATTACATTTTGCAATATGTCTCACTCCATTGTTCTGAACACTTCAAACTGTGTCTTTCTGTCTGTCACTATCCATGGTGCTGAAACCTTTCTGGCTGTAACAGAAATCTCTGTATCATTCCCAATTCCCTATATAACGGACACTATATAATTCATTTATAGTGAGCAGAGATTTCAGAAACTCAAATGAGCTGCACTTATGCAATTTTCAACCTCAGGTGGAAAAAGTGCTTTACAATATGCCTCTCATTCCCCAGGCCAGGCCATTGGGAATAATTGGGGTTCAGAGTCTTGCTCAAATATTTTACCATTAAATGCTAAGAGAAGACCAATGGTTGAGGTGTACTTAGAATAGAATAGAAACGAATAGAGTAGACTTTATGGGGAAATTTGTATTGGGTATACTGCTACAATCTGTTGCTTCACAACACAAACATGCAACAGAAGGACATAAAAGATGGACACATATGGCTGTTCAGACAACACGACATCTTAAATAGTAACTGTAGTAATTAAAGTGCAAAATTCGCTGGTGTATTTTTGCCCTTTTGCTCTGTTGTGCTACGATTTACTGTTTGACTACTTGCAGCAGTTAGCCCTACACAAGTCACCTGCACTTCTCTTCAATGTTTTTTGAACCCCTCTCACACCCCCGGGGCAATGGATTTGGAGGCAGTGCCAGAGGTCTGCGGCAAATGCGTTTTTATTCAATGCACTGTGGCCACTGGGGGCATTCAGTTTGTACAATGAGGAGATAGGCCTGTATTAAAATGTATTCCCTGAATGTGAGCCAGCAAATATTATGCCACACACACTGCCATTAAACAATACCGTTCCTCTAGGCCTAGAACAGCACATTTCAATTACGTAGCTATATCTGCCACCTTGTCTTCTCCAGGAGGAGGTAAATAAACATGCAAATGGAGAAACAACATTAAATCTGACTCAAAATAATTTTACCAACACAACCCAAGGTTATCATGCCGTTCAAGTGCCGTTGCTCTCCATGTACTGTACGTATGGCAGTGTTTTAATGTGCCGGTGTTCTTCCACAGGCTTTTTCATGTATAGCATGTCGCTCTGTGTGCACATATTTGTCTGCACACATTTGTCTGCATGTTTCCTGGGGAATTCATTGGTGGATTTATCCATTGTCTCCCATAATCCTATGTTTTGCAGATGGGGTGTGCAAACCCCCTCTGTGCCTCCGTGCCTTTTTTTTCCTTTCCTCCCTGTATCAGACTGGGAAACAGATGATCATCCTTTGAACCCATTACTCAGCCTGATCCTCTTATCATTACCAACCTTCCCGAGTCTCTAATTTGGGGTCTGCCAAACTCCGCTCTGTGTACAATGTGGCTTTCGTCTTCGTCCTGCTGTGTTTTTTTTCGTTGTCGGTGCGAGGGAGGCATGTCAAAGGAGAAGAAGAAAGAGAGAGAGAGACGGAAAAAGAGGGAGAAAGGTAGAGAGAGGGATTGTCTGCACACATTTGCACACCTGTCCCTGGGGATACTCCACCAATCTGAAATAAGACAAGTCTGTGGGCGGGTCAGTATTCTGGGAACGCAGTGAACAACTCATAAAGGCTTCATCTCCAGCTATCTACTCCCCACACCTTCCCAAGGGCACAGCTCATTCTTTCTCTCCTCTCTTTCTCCCTCTGTCCGTGTCCATGCTAATATCACAATCCCACATGGGTACAGGCACATGGTGTTCAGTAAATTGCCCTGTGGGGGGATTGGTCAGTTAAAAGGGGCTCAGAATATTCCCCATCAACAATGCCTCTGTGCAGTAGATTATCACTGTAGGGAATAGATCACACTGCCTCCTTGTTACATGGCAGCATATCAAACACTGTGAGTAAAACAATAGGAGGACAGATGCATCCTCGCTATCCATTGAGGGTATGCATGATGTAAACAAATAGCTGTCTTCATTTACATCATAATTGCTTTCTGTCCCTTTCTGTTATTCAATTACTGTCAACGAAAAGGTCACCATACAATGATCTATAGCCATGACTATGAGCCCATTAAGTACATACTTGATTTACACACAGAAGTTTGCGTGCGTTCATACGCATGCACAGAGCGTCCTGAGGCAGCTCTTACACTGAGCAGGGAATCAATTACTCACTCAGCTGCATATTTTCGGGGATCAAAGGATCACACACCTTTGTGCGCTTGTGTGCTGGGGCATGTACTAAAAATGTACCAGTTAACGAATACCTCACTCCGATACATCAGAAAAACAAACGGAGATTTGCAATCCCCCAAAGAACATTTTAGACACTTACATCAGAAATACCCTGAAAGGCACAGAAACATAATTGGCTACTTTTGCAATCAGATGAAATATTTGCTGTATCCCCGAAATGAAACAAGTGACAAGAACAGATATATTACCACTCCTTAAAAGTATTTTGTCGCGGTAAATTTGCATGAAAGAGGCAGGATTTAATGAGACCCTAACCCACTTTTTTTTTTTTTATCTTTCAAAAGTAAATTTGTGTGGAAAGCTGCAAAGTTTTAGGCGAAGTCTGAAGAAAGTTTTGTGTTTGAATGTGAAAGAAAATTGATACTGTTACATTCTAACATTATACATAAACACGTTTGTGACTAAAACTAGCACCGATAGTGCTATGTGATCAAACTAATTCAAATGAAATATCCATTTTTGGTAAATAATAATGGTTGTTATAACACAATTATTGCTTACAAGATGGCACAGCAGAATAAGTTGTCAGTAAAGTTGTGACTTATCTGTTACCTTTTCTGACTATATATTTATATGTATGTAATTCTTTTTTTGTCTTTTGGATATGATGACATAAATCTTAGGTGCCAATATGTACCCAAAACTCAAAGAGCATTTTGGGTAAATAACTCAATCCAGAAAAGAAATCCATCTCATCCACGCATTAAAGCATTGCTTACAAAAAATCTTCACTTTCTGACCTTAACATTTTTCTGCTTTTCCGTATCGCAGAGACATTTCTGTGGCTGTTGTGGCATTATGCAAACTTAGCATCGCTCTGCAGTTTTTTTTTTCTATTGAATCTCAATAGCACTGTCAACAAATGGCATTTCAACTCACCACAGGGGTCCAAAGAGAAATGCAGCACAGACTATGAAGGATTTGCTTATATATTTGTGCATGTTGTTCCTGCATGTGTGTGAGAGTGCACAAGGAATTCTGTGTGTGTGTGTGTGTGTGTGTGTGTGTGTGTGTGTGTGTGTGTGGTGTGTGTGTGTGTGCGTGCGCACCCATGTAGTTTGATGTGTGGGCGAGACCTACTAATTTCAATCCGTTGATATTATTAGGCATCTTAACTGTTACGTGGCACATTCAGAGACACTGAGCCAAAAATTTGCCAGCTGTTCAAGTAAAACTGACGTGATGTATTTTATGAGCATGCTGAAAGACGTGTGGAAGTGTTAGTAGTGGTTCCAAATGGCAGCAAGTAGTAACAGTTTGTAAATCGAAAACTGCATTGCACACCATTGTCTTGTTTGCCAACCTGGCTGGACTGCAATGCTTGGTGCCGTAGTATACCACACAGATTAGAGATCATCTGTGAGCCCAGAGCAATTACATTCTGATTTATATGGCCAAATGTGGGCAAGGAGTCAGTCTAATGACGGTTTCATTATTGCAAATGATCTTATTAATGCGCTTTATGTCCTATTGACGCTTATCACCATCTTGAAAGTAGGTGTGCCTTTTAAGAGCAGTCTCCTGAAACCTTAATGAGATGATACTGAGACTCATTCAATGTCTGCTCATGCAGCACTCATAAATGCATATTATTATCACCCCCTGTCACTGAGCTGAATGCTTTCAGTGTCCAAAGAGAAATAATATCTTGCTCTTGCTTTCTGCAGTCAAGACTGTGGGTGGAAGAATAATAATGCTTCTATTAAATGTGTTTGGATAATATGGAACTAGGCATACCCTAAGGAGAGCTGAGAATGTACACAAATGAGGAAAGACTGTTAATGTGGCAAGTTTCACTTCATAAACCAAAACAACATGAATACATTATGAAAGCTGACGTTAAGATTGATGAAAGAATTCTTTGACGGGCTTTTCAACAGAGCCGTTGTGAAGCTCTCACTCTATTTGTCCTATTATCCAAGTTTCAAATTGGTATGGTCATTAATGGAATTGTTTAGAGAAAACTGCACTGTGGTATGTTTTTAAAATGAAATGAAATATCTATCAATTGTTGAATTCACTCCTAAGTTCCTATAAGGACATAAGATGGTGATATTATTTTTTAAGTATGAATGAACTGACTCTGACCAGAACTCTTAAAACATGCTTCATATTCGTTTTAATAAATGATTGCATAATCAGTCTTATCAAAGCCTAGCTATTTAGTAGATTAACACTCATTGCACTGGCTGGCTCACTCTATTTCTCGCTCTATTTTTAGTCTGTGGCTGTAATGTCCTTTTTCCTTTCACCTCTGGCAGTTGTGGGTCCCCCTTGAAAATGAGATGATAGATCTCACAGGGATCTTTTTTCTAATATCACTGGTGCTTTTGTGCCACTTGACATTTGGTGAAGTGATATTTAAGGGCCCTACAAATGCTATATGTGGTAAAAAGTTGGTATTAAATGAGATACTTTTGCTCTGTGGTTCAAAGAAAGTGCGACCAAAGGCCTGGACCTCTTGCTGTTGGTCACTGTGCACTCGATGTATTAATCCATTCCTCAAAAAAGAAAGTGGTACAGTAAATGAGCGCTGACATGCTGAGAATATGCTTTATATGGCACAGGCGCTCAGAGAGAGAGAGAGAAAGAGAGAGAGAGAGAGCTATGTCATTGCTTTGAGTTAAGCGTTGAGGCAGAAGGAGACAAACTGTTAGAGAGTAACATCACACAACTGAAAGATTACAGGTTCTGCCCTTACACCTGCCAGGTGTCCTGCTGGTACAGTGTTATTTAACACAACAAGGTACCTGCAAATTTCATATTATATATCTTATTTATTTCAATAGTTTTTAGTTTTTCAAAGTTGCTTCCTCCATTGTTTTTCCTATGATGTTAGTGATGTTGTCTCTGTTACTGAAGTAAATACATGTAAATGAAAAATATACTGCAAAGGTATCAAGGATCCAAAACAGTAGTCGCTTCATAGGAATAGTAGTGGAGGTGTACATTCTAGGTGTAAATATAATATACAGAATGGCAAACTTGGAAGTAGGAGTGCTCGGGGTGCAGCAACATCTCCAACTCATGATACAGAGTTGGACAGGATTTGGACAGACTCTCCAGCATTAAAAAAGAAATACTGAAGATCAAATGCAATATTTATATAGCAGCAAACAAACACAGGACTTTTCACCCAGGAGAATGGTGTCCGTGTGCAGTTTGAGAAGAAAAGTAAATTGCGAGTTATTTTAACATTCCATATCAACGGAACGACGTCACGTTCTACGTCACATTTGTAATTACGTCATGTAGGTACACATGGAAGTGAAGCAACCAAATGTACTGATTTTAACCCAAACCACAATCTTTTTCTAAATTTAACTAAACTTAACTTAACTAAGTTTTGAGCCCTACGCCTAACCAAACTGGGGCCGTTTTCAACAACATTAAACGACAATTCCGGCGCAAAATGAACCTATGGGTTAATAACATACATGTACAGAGTCGACCGTTCTCTGGGATATGTTTTCATGCTAATCCAATGTGTGCTTGAAACAAACTAGTGCAAACCGGTGATTAGCTTATAACGCTAGCCTTCGGGTCAGAGGGTAAAAGAAAGTAAAAAGAAATCTCTATGTCTATAACAGTAACAAGGCTCAAAATAGCACCACACTTCAACGGTAGCATAATGAGGGTCCCTACATGTAAACCAAACCATTGAGAACTTTGTAAGTGTACAGTTTATTAAAAAGATCGATTATAAAGACAGTAGCGTTAATGTATACAAGCAGGCGCCATCTTGGGAAAACAGTCATGAGCAGTCGAACAACGAACGCCGTGCAAGCAGTGACCAGTAACATAGCTCAAGTACGGCGTTTGTTGTTCGACTGGTCATGATTGTTTTCCCAAGATGGCGCCTGCATGTATACATGAACGCTACTGTCAACGCATAAGGGAATACTTAAGTACTTAAGGGTAAACACTGAGCGATCAAAGGGTTTTTCCTTACAACATCCTGGAAATCATTGTGGGGATCTCATGAAACTGTTTTTTTTTTTTTTTCTTCTAAGGCATTCCTAGATGTAAATTTAAGGGCAACATTAGCCTAAGTGGTTTTACACAACAGGGTACAGCCCTTTATTTGAAAGCACCTTTATTATCGATACAATCGTTAATATTTACAATGCACAGTACTAATTCCATCTGTACAACAAAAGACTGATTTCATAATCTCTATTCTGCTCTCACTAAACATTCACTAAACAGAAATAACATTTTCATTAACCAATCAATTCCACTCCTTTCACTTTTTACTTGTCCCCGATTAAGCTATCGTGCATGCAACTAAACCCTTCCAGCTGATTTTTCACGTTAAAATTATTGAGGCTTTCCTCATATTGGTAGGCTTTTAATGTGAAAATCCACAGGAAGTGTTGAGTTTCATTAACAGCAGCATAACATCAAGCAGGAAAAGTGGAACAACTGGAACTAAAAGGTAGCTGAGAAAGGTAGGTATTCATGTTAAAAATAGAAACTCAGAGCAGCAAAGTGGTGAATGTGGCCTGACTGTTGGACTGTGGAAGTAGTGAATTTTGTGAGCAGTTAATGACTAAAGATAATGTCACCCTCTTTAATGTTTTTCCTTAATGTTTTATTAGCAACCTGCCTTTATTTGTTTTGCCCAGTAATGACACTGAATACTGGTTTTTATATAAAAAATTCCCTATGTATGTTTAACATTCTTCTCTTAGTTTCTGAGACTCCATACCCTTTTGAGAATGATCATCCCCTCTTGGTTGTGTTCATTGGTGGTGATGTCAAACATGGCGCCTCCATCACCTGGCACAATGGTGTACTCTACTTCGGCATTTCTCCCGATGTCCAAGTCATGGGCTTTGATTCTACCGACAGCAGACCCCACGGCAGAAGACTCAGGAACTCGTAGGTGAAAGAAACCTGTCAACAAACAAACATCACACCTGACTCATTTATTCTCATCACTTGGCATCGGATGGAAAATACTGAGCTCTTCACATCCTCTGTTCTTTATGTAGTCTCTCACACATTCAAGGGTGTCTTATCCACCCACAGGCAAGCAACTGGTATGCTCTGTCTGAAGACAGCCCTGTAGCTATGGGCATGACATTATTCAATTTTGACGTGCTTGGACATCAAGGCTGCTCAGCTCCTTGTAATCGGCTGGTTTAACCTGTTCGATCCACAAAACACAAGAGCCAAGGGGCTATGATACTCCATGCAACAGAAATCACTGCTTAGGACTTGGGAAGAAATCTACAAGAAAACAAAGTGTGATTGATTGATTGATTGATTGATTATCACTGACACCTCACAATAAAGGTCATAAAAAGTCATCTTTTTCTGTGTTTTCCTTCACTCTCTGAGATTGCTAGCTGTTCGAACAATAGCATCTGCTTGTGCCACAGCAGTGTTGTAGTCAAGACCAAATAAACCGAGACCAAGCCAAGAACAAAACTCTGAGGGCTTGAGATTGAGTCAAGACCAAGACCAAGACCAGACCAGTGCCAGACAGCCAGGGCTTCTCATGTCTCCCACTTTCCTGGGAGTGCGTGTAAACGGGGGCAGTATAGGGGGTTAACAGTAACACATTTCAAATTAGAAATGAGTCAAGTTATTGGTTGCATTTAAAGAAAGACGTTTTACATCCAGTCACAGTAATGATGTTAACACATGAATCAGACTATACACAGGCAATATAGTGACACCCCTGCAGCTGTGGTCTTGACCGGTCTTGAAATCAAATCCTGAGTCCTCTTCATCCGAGACCGAGACAAGACATTCAGTAAAAATGTGGTTGATTGCGAGACGAGACCTTCAAAAAGTGGTCTTGAGACCGGTCTTAAGACCAAGACCGATCTAAAAGTACTACAGCACTGTGAAAAGAGGTAAACTTTACTGTTGCACTTCAAAACTAGCGCAAACACCTGGTGGATCCATGGAGGTGCCATGGGCAATTCCATAACACTATACAGTGATAGTGTCAAACTTATTCTGAGGACATGGAATATTTTGGGGTAATTCTGCCTCTTATTCTATACTCAGAATTTTGTCAGTTCAAGACAGGTAAGGAAATCGATCTGACATTCATTTTGAACATTCATTTTGAAAGAGGTGCTATGTCAAAGACTGACTGAACGACAAAGACTTTTAGGACTATTCATTGTGACCAAATGAGGGAAATGTCATGAGTCCTTATAATCACAGTGTAGCGCCGGTGCTTGACCGGCTTAGCGGTTTCGTTAATTTTATTTTAAGACATTCTCAACACATTTAACTTGATTCAACTAATTCCTGACACTTCTCTGGTGAACAAAGAATTAGCCAAGACAGCTTCTAGATAAACATTAGTTTTTTTTGAGGATTTTGATTTATTTTGCCCTTATATGACGCATACACCCTGGGAATGGAGAAGACGATGTGCAGGTGAAAAAGTGTGAGACTCTTAGAAGCTCCTACTGAGGATAGTGCTACTTGACACACATAGGCATCAAAACTCTGAGATGGATGAACTTAAACATAAATGTTGACAATAAGTCAGAGTGTCAGACAAGAGGCACTCGAAGGGTGAAAAGCGATGCTGCTTGGCAGAGAGCCTATTTATTTTTTCTTGGTGGAGGACCAAAATAAATGTACTGAAACCAAACCAAAATGTTCACTCTTTGCTTAGGTTATAGGACAAGGTTGCATTAAACGTTTTTTAAAATCAATACTATCCTTAAGATTGTGCTGCACCACGCGATACTGCTGTGCATATGTTATTGCACTCTTCTATTTGTTATTCTTCAATTTTATTATGGATCTTAGCGTATTTCCTCAGTGTTGATCCTAGGATTTTGAGAGTGGAGCAGAAGCATATGGGATGAATTTGGCTGCTATAATATATATAATAAATAATCAAGTACTTTCAAGGACATGCATTCATTTTTAAAAAAGTATTTTAAGGTTCATGTCCTTTCAAGGATAGGACGTGGCGCCGCTGCCAAAACAGAGTTAGTTCTAGGTTAAGAGACATAACAAACAGCTGTTATATGGCACTGTCAGTGGGTTCATAAGCTTCGAGGATAATTCAACAAAGCCACGTGCAGTTATTTACACCCCTATTAGTAATCACCATTGCAGGCATTGCAGTTGCAACCACATCTGGTGCCATCACAGAGGTTCATTCAGGGGATTGACGGTTTACAAATTCTTAATCTATAATAACTAGGGAGGGGTAAAAAAGGATTTCTGGAAAAGACAGATGTGGGATGGATCCATGCAGCAATATTCTAAGTAAACCAATCTGATGGGGTCCTCCAATATGGCCACCACATATATTTTTCTTTTTTTTTACCTGTAAGCCTTTTATAGATGGAAGAGAGAAGACAACAAAGAGAGGATTTGGGACGGGGCAGAGGAGCCACCATACTTGGCCCAAACCTCTGTGCTGTGACAGCATTATGGAAATATCATCTTTTCCTCGCAGGCAAAGGAGCTTGACCGTCTGACTGCCATTTACATTCAGAGGAGACCACTCGTTGTCGCCTCAAAATACCCAAAGAGACTGCATCCATACAGAACAGTATTTTTGCTTTCCTGTCATACGCTTCCTGATTTGGAGTAGAAAACATTTTGTCCACAATTTCATATTTATGCTTAGAATAAGTAGAGAAGCTTTCACAGATCAATGTGTTTACAGTAATGAGGTTTTTTTTCCAGCTTGGCTTTTTACATGACCTGTTGAACTGTACAATCGAATTAATCTGGTTTAGGAGCTTATACAAAATACCGGATGAAATACAGTGTTTAAATACACTGACTCAATCCCTGGTGCAGCACCATCACGCTCAAACCCAATCCTAATATAGAAGGAAAGCCCCATGAGAGAAATACCACCAATCCTAGTTTATTTGCCAGGAGTAGTAGATGTAAATGCAATCATGGTAAGTAAACAGGCCTTTGCTTACTACAGTGCATAATGACAAATAATGAAAACCAATTACAGAGAGTAGACCTGACGAATACCTCCTGCCGTGTTGTAATTGCACAGTGTTTATTTTGTTATCATAAAAATGTTTGAACCTGTGTTAGGTCATGTGCATTGTTATTGTTTGAAACAAAAATGGAAGTTGGTATTGTTAAACAGCAATCATTTTTACATAAAGATATACAAAGGGTACTCACTTTTAGAGAACCTGGGTGGATTATCGTTGACATCGCTGAGAGTGATGTTGATGGTGGTGGTCCCAGCGAGCCCCCCCAGCTGGCCCCCCATGTCCTTGGCCTGGATTAATACCTGGTACTGTTCCTTCACCTCTCGGTCCATATTAGGCAAGGCTGTCTTTATAACACCTGGTGTACAGGAAGATGAATAGGAAACACAGATAACAAAGGAGTGGCAATGGAGTGAGAGGGGAAGAGAGTGATTGATACAGATAGTGAGATAAAAAAGGGGAAGAAGTAGTCAACGTCAAATCTCATGAAATATATGTGAATATATGCTAAATGCACAATTTACCTCAAAATGCACAATATATTTCCACCAAAAAAAACTCCCAAGGAAGAAGCTGCTTGTGCGGCTCTGACCAAGGCTGAAATAGAGGTCATTTCGCAAACTGGAGACACTTGACATGCAATGGGAAGCTCTGGTTGAAGCCATATAATGATTCACTTGAGGATCAGAGACCCTGAGATCAGAGAGCATTTGTACTGCAGATTAATAGCTAGGTCAGTGGGAGGTTGGCAGGCTAAAAGGAAGCAAGCAGCATAGGTGGGTCTGCACTTTTTCCCTCCTCTTACTCCATTTTATATGTGGTGAGGATGTGAGGATGTACCATTTGATCCGCAGACCCCTAACAAGCGTGAATCAAAGACTATGTTTATTTTTTTGATATTTCTCTCATCTTTTTTTGGAAAAGAGGGATGTCTGTTTCTGAGCTTGACAATTCTGTGACATGCATGGAGATTAACCTATGTTGTTGTAATCCCTTTCCCTAGCTCACCTTTTTCCTCCCAGTGTTTGTTCCCGTTGTTGACGTGCATTTGGAGATAGATGCAGGGCAAACATTTACTTTAACAGTTTGATTTTTTTCCATCATCAGTTTGAAATACACTCACAGTATGCTCTCTGTGAAGCTCTGGGAATCAGCAACAGATTCCACCGTATCTGCCTGTGTGATATGTATGAACCTATTTTCGTATGCTTTGAACTGCCCCAGATGGTAAGCCAACAGCAGCCCACTGCCGGCAAACTGGTGGTATGAAGGTATTTCAGATTTAAAGCAGTCATCTGCAATACCCTGCCTCGCTGCCACTCTGCAACCTTTTAACTGCCATTTTCCTCCTATGACACAAACTGCCTACACCAGCAAAGTGCAAGGAATTAACTGAATAATGCTGCAGCATTGTCTTTGGCCCAATCCCTAAATCCGGACTCACAGACTCACGGACTTTGGTGCGCGTTCTCGCGAAATTCGTAAGGGCTTAGGGTTGTCCCAATGTAGAATTTCAAAGGGCGTGAGGGTTTGAGTACACACTTACCGAGCCCTTTCCGTGAGTCTGCATCGATGCAGACTTCACCAAAGGGAATTACCCACAGTTCAAAGCGTTGTGACGTTTACCACGGAGACGATAGGGAAACCCGGAAATTACGAAGGTAAACAACAGCACGACACACGACCACGGAACGGACCAACCTGGTGTCCAGCTTGTAAAACAGGAGTTTGGAATCAGGTAGCCGTCTTCTGGGCCTTGGCCGTGTGGAAAGCAACAAACTTAAAATGAAAATTCCCAAACCGGCAAGTGTCAGCAACATCTTTGTTATTAAACGTCGCCAAGGTAACGTGATCTCGTGAAGTGCTGTCCCGATCCCATTTCTACCTATCTGAGCCCATGTGGCCTCACACACTCACTTACTTAGTACCTGAGATCAGTTAAGTCTGTGAGTCCTTAGTCCTTAGTCCTCAGGGCTCACTTTGGGATTGGGCCTGAGTGTCTTTGTATTTTGTGTCTTTTGGAGATTTCAATTTAAGCTGCTGTATTGGTTTGCTGGCTAATTTCAGTATCCTTGAAGTAAATATACAGACCCTCCACCCCAGCAAGCTCGCAACTACCATATTTAGAGCCACTTTACTCAAAAGGAATTGTACATTTGACTTTTTTTTATTATCTAGCTGCATGTGTCTGAAGCAAATATCCTGACTGTTTACATTTGTAAATGTTTTATAAAAACTGTTAATTGTGATAATGAAATGCTTGATATGAATACTGCTTGATTCAAATGCAGTGTTTGATACAAGAGACCCTTTATTTCACACCTGTCACATAAATAATTCACTGTATTTATTGGAGAGCATGTGTCCTTTTATGGCCTACTGATTTGTGGAGTGGCCCAGGGGTCATTTCTGGGGCCAGTTTTTTTCTCATGATATTTGCTTGCACTGGTCCACACTTCAGTATATCGCACACACTGTTTAGAAGACACTCAATCATACATATCCTTCAATACTAATGGCCTATATAGCCTTATTTCACTCCATGATTGCCTCGCTGCAATTGCCAGGAGCACAAAAACAGACGTACAGTACTTTGTTTTCGCATATTTAAGGTAAAAACGTGTATGTTTATGAGCTTTACACTGACTGAAAAACTATTTTACAACATACATCTGCAGGGATAATAACTTTACCTGTTTTGGGGTCAACAGAGAAGTATGGCTGGCCATGGAGGATGCTGTATACCACTCTAGCACTGTTTCCATAGGTAGGGTCATCTGCATCTGTGGCTGTCACTTGCGTCACATATGTCCCTGAGGAAAAGAGTGGGAAGACATATTGGCTTTGACTTCATTTGTTTCCTCGTGAGACTGCGATCCTAACTCTTTGAAGTTCATCAGTGCACTGAAGAATCTCGCCTGACACTAATAAAGGATGAATCGCACGTGAGAAAGCTACAGCTAATACTGAACAGTCAAAGTCGTTGTTGGGATGTTGTTCAATTTTCCTGTTGTATGATTTGAGTTGTACATTTGTCACATTATTAAGAAGTTATTTGTGTATATATATAATGAAGCAAGGGTGAAAATAAATAACGAAAAAGCTTGTGTGACCGTTCATTAAACAATGCCACCATTAAGAAAGCAAAGGGCCATGGTAAGAATAGTATTAGGATGGCAGTCTTCCAAACCCCTGCAGTAAGAGGGACAGAATAATTACTTGTTGAATGTTTGGCTCATCCTCCTTAACAAGCTGGCGTTGCACACAGTCCTTATTTACCATGTATTCAAATTCAACAGATTCAATCCAAAGTTTCCAGTTTGAGGAGAATAACCAACAACAAAAAATGCCTTGTCAGCCTGACTATTTTATGAATCTAAAACACAAGCCTGGTGTTTCTTGAGCAGATGGGCAGATTCTTTGGAAAGACGACTTGTAGACAGGTTGACACGGGTGTCGTCGCAGGCAGACAGCTCAGTGCACATATGTTCACCATGTATCAATCACATAGCCACATCTGGCTAGCTTTAGAACAGGCTGTGTGAAATATTTTCAACTGCAGGATGTGTGGAACGCTTATATGAACAGGAGACACACTTGCCAGAGGGATGGTCATTTTAAATTCTGGTAAGCTCTTCGTTGTCTGTAAAGAACTTGCTGTGTATTAAATAGGCTTTGCAGTCCGAGCAGATGGCCACAATGGCATTAAAACATTAGGTGAGAGAGATTAGCGTCCCAATCCGTTATAACAAAGCCACACATGCCTGATTAAACATATACGAGAAGGACTGCATCATGTTCCAACCGGAATATCCAATAGATGTGATAATACAGCAAGGGAGAGAATGAACTCAGATGTAGTGAAAGTTTAAAAGCCTTTGAGCGTGGCAGACACCTACGCATTTCCAGGCAACAAAGCTAACAGCCCCCCCTCCCCCCCGGTGGGAGACAATAAACAAGCTGAATAAATTCTATTCCCTTCAATTATGGAAATTCAGGTGTGTGAGTAAGAACTAGGTGGAAGAAATGGCTTTAAAGGTCATTGCTGATGAACACGGGAGGAGAATGCAGATCTGTTTTTGCAAAATATAGATTATTTATCTGACTTTTTAAAATATTATCTATATCACAATATTCAAATCACTGTAATGCTGCAATGCAATGCAGAGGAAACCAATTAACATATACCGATCAACAGATTTTATATTCAAATATGAAGAGAAAGAGAGAAGAATTAGTATAATCAAAAGACTGATCCGAAATGTCATATTAACTTAGGTTTGTAGACAAGGAGAGAAATTGTTTGTGTGACATTTTGTTACTACATTTTTTTTTTTTTTTACAGGCAACTCCCTGAAATATGTTGTTAAATCTGTCACTTTCTTTTAAATGATTCAGCGTTACGCTAATTGCATATAACTCTAACGGAGTCTACAGATTATTGCCATGAGTGATTTCCTAATGTTTGACAATGGACTGGTCTTCATTACCAACAATTATTGCATATTTATATGCAGCATCTCTCTATTTTAGTATTTGTTTTGCCCTGCTAACATAAAAACAACCAAAGGGGGATTCTAGCCAAAGACAACAAGAGGGATGTAGCAGCTAATGAACCCATTGATCGCACTTGCTGGCATAAATATCGATGAAGACTTAAATTGGTTTGATGATTCTTTTTTTTTTCTTTGCACTGGCGGTAAATATAACTTTTCACACTAATTGCCAGGGGCTGGTAAAAACACATAGTTGTATTCTCAGCAAAGATATTTCTGATAGTGGTGTCCCTCTGCATAATTTGGCAACACTTTTGAAATGGTTTAATGTTTTCAACTGCAATGAATAACAGTGAATGTTATTTCTAAACTTAGTCTAGTTAGTATTGTTTTCTAATAATACTGAAAGATTTTTGCAGTTAAAATAACTTGATATTGTAGCTAAGATCTTGATCACATATTCTTAAATGTAGAAATTCCATTTGAGGTATTCTAGCTTTGATGTTTTACTAATGTATATATCTAACAATTATAATACCTGTCAGGGTTATTTCACTGATGATGTCATCAGGGGTATTTCAGTTTGGAATTTATACATTCAATTTATAAAAGAAAGCCTTTGTTACAAACTTCATGTATGGGGATGTAGACGTTTATGAGGCAGGGAGCATCTACTGAAAGACGCTATACTGTTGCATTATGGGAAATGTAGGATCCAGAGTTTTGGGGGCAACTAGTAATAGGGAATACAAGTCAGGATATCTCTGCCTCGGCTGCTTGGCTTCTGACTATTCTTTTTGCTTCTGTCTCTCACAAATACAACATTGTGGAAGTGACACACTTAATCGCTGGAGCATAAGATATTAATGTGTAGGAGATAATGGCAGGTAACCATTCATAGCAACTAAACATCTAAGTGACGTTTTAAAATTACTTGCGTAGACTGTCCAGCATAAAATTATATAATAATGGAAAATAAATAAAATTTTATAATTACAGGGAGGTAACATTTTGAAAATGTTTGGTAAATTCACTTGAAAGATAATAAAAATGTTCATGCGATTATCTATATGAAAGTGAATTAGTTTGCTGTCAAGTATCTAATTAGTGATCGAGTTGATTTTATTTATTTTTTTTAAAGCCAATCTCTGTACTACATGATCGCACTAGATGTGTTTTTGATAAACTAGAAAGCTTCTCTGATTCTGTTGCAATGCTGTGTTGTTGTTGCTTTCTACCCATACTCTAGAGACTGCTGACTTTGGAGTTTCGAGGGATTCATTGCTATCCAGATCAAGAGGAACCATTCTCCCAGTGAATTACCTTGATCCGTTCTCCCTGCTGGGGATGTAAAATTACAAAGCTGTGGAATATACTCAGGGCAACACCAAGAATAACTGATTCTCTGAAATGTCAAAATCTGGGGGGAGCAGCTTCGCCCCTCTGGTTGTACCTGTAATGCTCCTGAAACTTTTGGATTCTGTAGTGTGAGAGGATATAACAGCTTTCAGTGCAAAGGCTTCTAATCAATTAAGCAATATATATTGGCTTTTCTATCTTTACTGGACAGAAAATATCACTAGATGGTCACTGACCTACTGGTGACATCTCAGGGACACTGGCCGTATATGGTCCCTCCAGGAATTTTGGCTCATTGTCGTTGATGTCTTGAACCTTGATGACAAATTCTGATTCAGGCTCTAGGGGCCTATTGGTGTCCATGTCAACTGCTTGGGCGCGCAGGGTGTAGTAAGGCTTCTCCTCCCTGTCAAGACTCCTTAAGGCATGGATGTCCCCCGTTGTTTGGTCAATTGTGAAAATGGAGCCAGCCCCGTCTCCCGAGAGAGTGTACTTCACCGCATTTTCGCCCCTATCGAGGTCAGTGTGCAGCTGCAAGACAAAAGAGGTAAATGACAGGTTGAGTGCAAACATTGGCACATACAGTATAATGATTCATTGAAAGCACTGGGGAAGGGCTGTCAAAGAACTCTATTTCACAAAGAGAGTTAAGGAAACTGACTGCACATCAAAGAGCAAATTCATGTCTCAGCAAGGACCTGCGAAACACTAAGTCATGAGAAAAATAAAATGATGGTACTTTCAGAACGTTTCACAGATTAATGAGGCTAAAGCTCTCATGAATAATGTATTCTCTTCGTGCAATTACGCTGCAGTGATAACTCTTCGACATCGTGGACCCATTTCTATTCAAGCATGACTCAAAAATCTTACGTGAGATAGGAGTTTTTCTCAAAGTGGCATAGGTCAGACTGTGAAAACTAGAGGTAAATATTCGTTTTCCACAAGAATGATTTTTAATACTTTCACCGGACAGCGGAGGTCTATGACCAGATGACTCTCGGCACTGTTGCAAAATATCACTACGCTAGCCAGAGAACATCTTTGTTTATATAGATCCAGGACCACGGCAGCGCTCTTTATACAAGACAAACACATGCTAGGCTGGTGGCAGAAAGCCTATTGACATAGTTATGTTCACCTCCCTAGGGAGATCCATCATACATTTTGAATGTTTTTAAATATTTAAGGACGCTAATGCAACGTGATCATCACCACATATGATATGTTTGTTTGCCTTCTCATCAATAGCATGAAACTTCCCCCACACCTTTGAACAGCAGTCTTATTCCAGGAGACAGGAACAGATATTTTAAGCATTGAAGCAGAGGCATACAGTGTAGCCAGCTAAATTGAGTATCTGCTGACTCTGGGTAACATGGTTTAATTATTCTCTGTCAAAAAAAAAAAGCTTTCATAACTTGCAACAAGAAACCTCTATTTCTACACGTTATGATTGACTTTGGGCCATTTTCTAGCACTGCTAAAACAGAATGAACATGGCAACATTTTTGTTGCTTTTGGATTGGAACTTGTCAAACTGTTGTCATCTGATTGAATATTGGTGATGTTTGTTTGCTGACTTGCCAACGACAATGATATAGGTTCAGGAAAATCATTACTGTCCTGAAATCACATTCTGATTCATGAGCCTAGGATGATTATGCCACGATTAGTCTTGCTTTGCCAGACCTTTCTCCACAGCACTGGGGAGGAGGGTCTGGCTAGTCCACACAGCATTCCGGGATGGGAGAAAAAAGGGGCTCTGGTTTATTGGCATTTCTTTAAACCAGTCAAAATCGTCTTGGGCGGCGCTAAGCACCGGACAGAGCCACGGTGCCTCTGCAAAATCGCCTCGGGAAGAAACTTGTTTTGGTTGAACATGTGTACGTTTAAAAGTTGTAGTCGTGTAACAGAAAACTCAGATTGGACAGATAGTCTAGCTAGCTGTCTGGATTTACCCTGCAGAGAGCTGAGGAGCAGTTAACCGTAGTCCTCAGAAATACACCGGAGATTAAAATTCCAACAACAAGAAAGCGGAAGGTAACGGACATCCGGCCGAAAAGAGTTAAATCCGGCGAAATATTCGGCAGAATTTCCGTCAGCCCGGAGCAATCCCGGAAGTGGAACGTCGTTGATATAGACTATATCACTATTGACGTCAAATGCCAATGTGTAGTGCCAAGGCAAGAAACATCATGCTGGTGACCAGTGAATGTCCATGGTTGCAGCCATGATGAGGACATTTGAGATGCAGCTATAACATCACTCCCGTCCTTCAGAACCTCCACTGGCTCCCTGTTTCCCAAAGCATCCAGTTTAAAGTCCTCCTCCTCACCCACAAAGCCCTCCATAACCAGGCTCCTTCCTACCTCACAGACCTGCTCCACCAACACAATCCCCCCCACCCGTAACCTCCGCCCCTCTGACGCAAACCTCCTCTCCCCACCACTCAGGACCAAGCACCGTACCTGGGGTGACCGAGCCTTCACAACTGCAGCCCCCTCTTTCTGGAACTCCCTACCCATACACATCTGTGACTGTACTGACCTGGACACATTCAAAACACACCTCTTCAGATTAGCCATCCACATATAATAATGTGCTATATAGTATGTGCTGGTTTTACTGTAAAGTGTCTTTGAGTACCATGTAAAGCGCTATATAAATAAAATTTATTATTATTATTATAAATTATCTGTAGGTTACGGTGCAAAACAGCCATGCAGACACGTGCACAAACACACTGGGAGTAATTGTTCATTCAGTGAAAATGATCCAGTTTACACAAGCATAGCATGGCAGTGTAATGTTCTCACCCGTGATGCATTATTCATTGCTATTCAAATGTATGAGAATTATTTTTGATACATGACCCTTGTTGGGTGACAACTAGGTCCCATAACATTTTAGACCATATGAGCACAAAATCTGAAATGCAGATTTTGCGTTGTACATAAATATTGTGAACAATATGCTAATCTTCCAGAAACAATCTAATATGCCAATAAAACAAAGTAGTATGCAAACTAAACTCGCTATGTATTATTATCTAGCAAGGTATAAAAACATTAGTTGAAGATTCATTATATGTCATATGAAATATATAGAATGTCATCACCTCTATTTTGAATTTAAAGCATCTATAATTTGCTTTTGGTATGCACTACAGCTGAGGGTTACCATAATGATACCAAAGTGTAATGTGACGCTTCCATTTCAACTCGTTTTTCAACTTTAACATCTTCATATAGCACCTTATAATTAACATCCTGACTTTTAACAAGAAAAGGTGTGGAGTTTATTCCAGGCAATTTACCTTTTTTTTGTTATCAATCTAGCCAGCATTTTACACCCTTGCTACAAGTAGACAAAACAAGGGAACGAAATGGAAGCCATCGTTTTTGTCTGGAAATTTGGGGTTCCCTTTCCTCATTTGCAGGGAAATAAACACTTCAAGGTGGACACACGCCAAATGCATGCACTCAGAGTCTTACCAAAGCCAAGACACCCGCAAAGAAACGGTAAATAAACAAAAAGTAATGTCTCCAGCTAGTTTGAGGCAATAAAGTTGGCTATTTCACTCGAGTGGACATGCGCTAATGAAGTTAAGCTGCGCAGCAGGAGAAGGACAGCTAGCAGCTAGCTAAAAGGTGAGCCCCACTGAGAGCCCACCACATCAAGAGAAAACGTGCCTGAGAAGTTAATTGATGTACAAATACAGAACATTGCATTGTATTTAAAAAAAAAAAAAAGAAAAAGAAAAAAGAAGACGTGGTCATAACGTTACTGAAATGCTAACTAATGGCTTTCTTTGAACTGTGAAATAATTAAAGACCACCCGTCAAGAAAACGCTACGCAGTTGATATATGACTTTTGGAGCTATAGCATATGTTCATGTGACAAGTGTTGCTGCGCTGCCCACTGGAACAGGTTGAACACATTTTGGATAAATAACGTTAACTGTTGTGTGGCTACGATATGCCTAGAACAAACGGCTTATTCTACACCTGAACTTAAAGGACTTCAGGACAGGAGGTAAATTTCGGTGGCCACCATCTCCAGATATTCTCGACGTCAACTTGGAAAATGGAATTCTGAGGAATTTGGACAGCGATGGAGATAACTGGATGACGTGTGGCTTCAAAAAGTAGGATTTGACTAAATTTTATTCTATTGTTTGGTGATTGGAGGTCGCCTGGCCTGTGTCTGTGTGTGCGCGCGCGCGCATGTGAGCGTGTGCATATAGGGCTGGGCTATATTAACTATAGTTAATGACATTTATTGGCTTTCAGTAAATCTGTTTGTCGATAATTCGATCCAAATCAAGTCATTCTTTTACTTAAGCATCTTTTCAAAACTTGAACTAACTAACAAAGTGAGTTACTAAAGTTTTTAATTGTCATTTTTTCTGATGCAATGCAGTGCAACACAGTTTACTGCATTCATCATCAAATTTGGTATCTTATGTACATGTGAAATTGGAAAACATTTGTATTAATAGTGGGATATATATTTCAATCATGTTGCCCAGTCTGATGTGCTTGTTCAGGTGTTTCTGCACAAATGCAAAGGCATGCATTTGGTAGAAAAGGGACATTCTATTCTATTTTACTCTGTTTTATATTTCATTCTATTGTATTCTATGCAATGATTTGCGGTTTGGTTACTGGCCGCTGTGCCATTATGCTTTTGTTGGCTGCTACTTATTTGCCTCGGTGTGATTTTGTGTGCATTGTTTGCTGATCACAAGTCTTCGCAATGTATGATTGTATACGTCTTCTTAATACACTGAACATCTTTCATAACATCTTAAATCAAATCTTAAAACAAACATTTGGTATGTATGGAAGGATACTTTGATTACTTAGCACACAGATGGAATTATGGACTGGAGTGCAGACTCGACACACTTTGTCTGACTACAAAAGGTAGGTTATTTATTTATTTTTTTATTCTATTCTGTGCTGCATTACACAGGTGTTGGTCGCTGTACCACCCAATTGCCTATTTGCATACACATGTCCTGGTTTTTTGTTCCACCTGCTGTGGGATTGTTGAAAGATGTTTATTGTTTTTTTTTGTGGATTAATCGTTTTCTATTAAATTGTCTAATTTAGTTATTTATTTGTCAGGCCATGTCATCAGACAAATTGGGGAAATAGTTGGAGCTGTAATGGTTGTGGATTTATCATTGTGAGACATGGCATGTCGCTAAAACGTAGGTGGGGTTCAATAATTATTAATTAGCACAACGCCAGGGTTTTAAAACAATGAACTATGAAGTGATTTAGGCAATTCTTTTGGATTGTCATCATTGTCTTGTCATATGTAGTTGCAGGCGTTTTGATTAAAGTATCTTTGATAGCAAGTTGGAAATGAATACTGTTATGGTTTTGGTCAGGGACAGCAGCACAGGTACACCATACCTCCAACATGTCTGATGTTGACATGCCTACATCCATTCTTTTCTATTCTGATGTTGTCAATGATTCTTGGATTTAGGCCACCGTGCCATTATTTTGGTCACTGTATCACTAGCTTAAGCGTGTGTGTGCATATGCATGCCAGTGGCAGTGTTATTGACAATGGTTGCTTACTGTTTTTAGTATCTGGTTTTGTTGGGTAATGGTTACAGTCTCCTGAAAAATTAACTGGACAGACAGAGAACCTCCCCTCTAATTGAAGTGCTCAATCAGAAAAAAATGGGAAGTGCTTATTAGAGCAGTAATGATCATAGTTATCTGTAACTGTGTGGTTGTGTGAAATGGCATGTCTGTACCCTTGACAACAAAAGTGAACTGGAGAGCTATAAGTGTTTTTATCTGAAACGTTTAAAAACTTGCTAAATGCACTACACTAGGGTATGGATTGGGCTTTGTAGCCATAGACAATGCGGACAAAAAGCAATTATCCAACAGTTGCATTTCAATTTAGCCAAATGAAAGGGAACTAGGCTATTTCTTGTGGGCGATTTGGCTGTCGACAGTATGCTAAAGAGTGTTGTTGCCCTCAGGTGCTCCGCAGAAACGTGTGCTTCCAGGTTTGCCAGTCTTTTAATAAAACACTGTGCTATTTTACTACCCTATGTTTTCATCAGATAGTAACAGGGGATCCTGCAACAAGAGAAACTGTGCTGTGTCTCTGTTCATTTATTATTTATAATAGTTACCTATTATTGGTGATTCCTGTTATCTTTTGCAATCCACTCACGTGATCCACGGCATCATTTGTACTAAATTGTCAGTTTAGTCCTATTAGGCAGATGACCTGATAATACCAATAAACAAAAATCAAATTTTTAAGCATGATGAAAGTTGTTCCTCCTATTGCTTGTGGTGTACCAGAGAGATCAGAGTGACAAATGGACTGTTGCAACAATGTAGTCACAGTAGAAAGTCTATCTTGAAGAGCTGAATCAACATCTTTCAGGACACACTCGCAAAAAAGTAAGCATTGTAAGCGTATCTGTTGCAGGGCAATTGTAATGGGTTACATAATATTGTTTAGATGTGTGTGATAGTTTACATCACGTTACCATTACCATGTAAATACTAATTACTATATGATATGATAACTCATCGAGCTGTACGGACTGTTCAACATACTTAAATTAACTGAAGCTGGATTAATCTACTCTGTAATGTGGGCAGACTCATCATTTTGAGTACTGTTGAATAAATTATCACTTTGTATTTATGATTACTGGGGTGTTTATATTTGGTTGTCCTTTTGAAGAAGAAAAATTAATATTTTGAGCATATTTTTCACATATGCAGTTTACTCAATACAAGTACCCAGGAGAGGCACCTGCAAATTGATTCAGAACTGCACAGTTAAAGATGAAAAAGAAATGCAAATGAAAATATAAAAAGAATAGGCACATTGCCTCGTTAATTATAAGTGGAAGTTGACTGATATTAATTAAAAATGCCATTACTCTAACAATGGTAATCAATTATATAAAAAGATTCCTTAATAGGGAGGCAGACAAAGGCTTCTTTTAAACTTCAAATCGCCCATCGGGCTCAATAGACAAGAGGCAGAATCACGGCCACAACTCGTCGTAACCGTATGTCAAAAGACAAGAGGTAATTTTTACTAAAGAGAGGAACAAATTGTCCATTCCTTTTCAATTGTTTACAATTTATAACACCCACATCAACAAAAGAGTCTATGTGGGCAGAATTCAAATGATGGCTGATAACCTTTTACTTAGGTATTTGAAGGGACTAAATGAGCGGCTGGTGGCTCATAGAGAGTATGATCATTTGCGCCCATATTATGGTGAGAATGTCTGTCTTTACACTCCATTTTTCATGATATGCAAGATTCTCTGCTCAGGTTACCAGTTGAAACAGGATGCAGCTATAAAGAGAACAGTGTGAGGAACTGAAAGATTGTTACCACACTTGCACCATCTGTTTGAATAAATATGTTAGCCTTTGTTATTTTTCTCTCTGTGTTAACAATTTTTTCCAACACTGTCGAACATTTACATTTTAGATAGTCAATGCTTTTTTGAAACTGCTGTTTCAGTGATCACGTAGCTGTTCAGAGTCTTGCTTAACCCCATTTTGGCAGGATTTATGGCTTTTTATGGACATGCGTTAGACATTGTAGGATTAAAAGCTGTGACCTATAATTTCCATAATGTTCTCTCTAACCATTAGGCCATCTTTTGCCCTGTCTGGAACAGTTGAGGCGATGCAGATGGCCAGCCAGTGCATCAGCAGCGTTGTCAAAACAAATATCGGCAGACACATTACTCATCTCCTATTTGTGAAAAATACTTCTATTGACTGAAGCTACTGAACTACTGGTACAAATGGGAAGAATGATGGCTCATCTGTACTGGCTGTGGAATAGTCACATACTTAGGATCTTAGATTGTGCTATACAGGGAATTCTTGGCTTTGAGAGAAAGTGGTGTTTCAGGATTTGCAGCACATGGTCCCTCATTGGCTATGTAGTAAACGCGCATATTGATTAATTTGAGTGATTTCAGAGGAGAATGTAACCAACCGTTGGATAAAATGCTGTAATTGGATTTCTGTGCCCTGGATTATGCAGAGCTCCTCTCAGGAACGCATATGGAAGCCACAACTCTTTGCGGATAGCAAACCCAACATTGTTCCTTAAATAGCCCAGCAACCTTGCACCAGTAAGTGCATTCACATATCAGTAACCTTCTGAAAAGGTTTAGAATGTACTTTTTCTTCTCGACTTCAATGGCAGTTAAACATCTGTGCGGATTAGGTCATGTAAATTCTAACTGATATTAAATGGCTTTTTTTTTTTTTTCTTCTTCTCCTTCTCTGCAACAACAATGATATCTGCTCTGTAAAGCATCTGTCCTGTGTACTCCTGTGAACAAATAAGAAATCTAAAGGGAGAATTGTATGTTTTGGTTGCATGTTGGAACTCCCTAGTTTTGCAGCAATTCCACATGGTTTAGGCCTGCACGATTTGGGGGGAAAAATATGAATCACGATTTTTTTTATTTTTTTATTTTTTTTTTAGCTTAGACTTGATATCGCGATTCTCTGCCACGATTTTTTTCTCACAAAGCGTAATGTTTATTGCACACATGAACCATAACAAAACAAACTGTCAGTACCAAACACAGATTTTGTTTGGCACCTATAGCACATCTCCACAAGCCTGTAAACATAGAGGCTTCAATGAATAAAGAAAATAAAGTACATACTGGCCATTTAAGTACAGTAGGCTACCAAAAATAGTGACCTATAACACATTGAACTAAATATGGCCCCGATACAGGCTCTATCTGAACTCCTTGAACATGTCTTTACATAATTAAAACCTGTTAATGTCAAATTCTTTCAATAAATTAATTAAAGGAGAGAGGAAAAAAAAAGTTAAATCGTGAACAGGGGTGAATCGAGATCGCGATTTCGTAACGATTTATCGTGCAGGCCTAACATAGATACTTAAATGGATACCCTATTTCGATACAGCCAATCAAATCTTGAATTAAGCAGCAACGAGAGCCAAAACGACAGCTTTTCTGCTAACCTCTCCTTCTTGTCAAACGTGCATGCGTCTTGTCTTGCACCTCGTTGAAGGAGCGATATTTCTCGGGACATTTATAGCATATTTATTATACCTTGTGAATAAATTGATCCTAAACCATTTTTAACAGTGGGTTACGCTTGAAGCAAAACCAGGGCATATACTACATAACTCCCATCAGAATTCATACTATGTGCTGTTAATCAGCTTAAATCAATCTATATTCATTGGTGCTTTGTATGCACCCCTGGCCGTACTGCTGTCTTGAATTTATTTTTATGCTACTATTCGTTAATGGGTCTAAAACTACCCTTCAGTCCAACAAACATTCAACCACTGTCCTACCAACCCAGTAGTGTGATGGCAGAGTGGCAGTATGTTGTCATTGGTATGTTGTAGGTGGCTCAAAGTTTGTGCATTGTTAGGCTAGTGCCATGTCATACCACAGCATGACTGCTGGTTCCGTGGTAAGTTTCTGCGGGTAGTCAGTGTACTGGTGAGCTGCTGATAGGGAAAAGAAAAAAAAAATACACTGTCAAATGTGAGCTTATTATAGCTGATCGATATTGGCTTGCGAGCCATTTCTTTGCCGCTGACAGCTTGGAGCTTGCTATCTGGGTTGTGTCATGCCTCAGTCAGGTAATGGGGACGGAGGGAAAACTGCATATACACACAGGAGGCTACACTGGTAGATATGCAACCACAGAAAATGTTTTGTGTGTGTGCTTGTGTTATGCGAGAGAGAAAGAAAGGGAGGAAAGGAGGACCACATGGGATAGATTGACTGACAGATATAGCCTAGGGTGTGTGACAACAGGTAAAAGCTGTTGACATGCGGTCAACTCTGTAGCTGTATTAGCGCAATTCAAATTCAGCGCTCAGCATATCTAACCTGCGGTTATAGACGGGCATTAATCAAAACCCATAAACATGGTTGTTAATAAAACTGTAACCTACCAGAGGTCAACAATCTGAGGAACTAATAAGATTCAATAAGAAGCAGCTTTATCAAACATTGTTTCCAAAAAATGTTTTCATGTGAGGTTATCTTTTGCATAGCAGATAACATGGTGTAAGAATTATTTTTGACATATCACAATTCTTGTACATGATTATTGATCTAAGAGACTGCGGTTAAGGCTCGATTTCCATATCTCATATCACACTTGATTAAACAATAGAGTGATATTGATACAACATGCAGAATGCAATTTTCGACACAGAATCACAACAATATTGCCCATCAACGTCAAGGAAGAAATGGATAATGTTGACCACGGTAGTAAGTGATACTGATTGGGGCATTAGCACACCGTTTGGAAATATGATCCAGGCAATTCAGGAGGAAAGTCCATTACCCATGAGGGCAAAATGTATGAAATATATTATTTTGGCAGGACAGATGAATGGTATCATTAGCTTTTTATTTCAGATGTTTTCAGAATTTCCCGCAACATTCATCATGTAAATGCCCTCAACCTCTTAATATGTTCTAACGAGAGGCTGAATCACTGGCACACCTCATGCCTACCCTTCAGGAGAGCAATCCTTTCAAATTACTTTGCATATGACAGTGAATTACTTAGCAACACATTTCTAGATACATGTTGGGACAAGAACATATATGAGCATTTTTAATAGTGTTAAATACACTTTTGTTTTTACATAATCCACACATTTACTGCGGTTTCTTTACCAGCATTCTAACATATATTCCATTTAAGTATAATTTCTATTAAAACACTGTATTAACAATAGAGACATGAGTCTATGCTGATATATTTCTTGTGTGCTGTCTTCCCCGTTTCAGTGATTGCACTATTGTTGTCAGAAAATGAGTTTCGACGTTGGACATGTTGCACGAATATCATGGATGGATCAACAAGATTGTTTGCCACTTTGCTCGGGCTCTGCGTGTCTCCTTGCTTTGCTGTAGGTCACTGAATAGACCTCTGCACTCAACAGTGCAAAGCAATCAAGTTATGAAGCCTGCGATTTTGGAGCCCATGTTAATTTACTGCTGCCTTTGCAGTCAGCCCCACTGAAGTATTTAACAACAGTGGCTATCATCACCATAGTGCGTAAACAGCTTTGCTGCTTTTTATATAGGCCTCTTCAGGTTTTCATGCGTTTTACAGCTAAATTCCAAAGCCTTTTAAAATGAACCATATTTAACGGCGTGTAACGCGCTATCAATAGCAAGGCTGGTAAATTCCACATGGTCAAATGATGGAATCTCTCTTTTGTTGGGCCGAGTGCATAAGTCTTGTTGAAACGGTTTTCATGTCCTCCTTATAGGCCCTCATTGAAAGATTAAATTGAGGGCTCCACCTCAGTAATAAATCTCAGCCAGGTGTGGGGTGGGACTGAGAGGAAGAGCCATCAATAAAAAGGATGGTCATTCCTTCTCTGGCAGGAAGCAAGGGAATAAACAAGTTGTAGGAGAAGCGGGGCTGCCCTTTCCAGCAAAAGTGGTTATTGACTTGTATTTAAATGAGCGACCTTTTGTCTGCATGTGTGTGAAACGGGGCATTGGAGCATGCCACGGCATTCCATCGCATGCTCAGTTTTGCAATAAAGGGTACTGAGACTTTCCTTTTTTATAGGTCATTAGTGTGACTTTATCTAAATTGATTTGATTTGTCCTTAACCTTCAGTTCATGTGCTGTTATGGGTGTGAGTTTTGCTTTCTAAACTTAATAGCGTTGGTGAGTAATATTCATGGAACTTATTCACTTACTGCATTTTCTTGCCAAGAGTATGATTAGTTTAGTCCCCTTTTTTGAGACATTGCCTTGCTATCATGTTCCTATGATTAAAACATGGTTGTGTTTAGGGCTGGGTACCAAATTCAGTGCTTTTTGAACGTGGGGTATACTCGCCGCAGCCGACCTGTCGAGCACCAGTGTGATGTCATGGGAGCGCCGTAACCGTTTATACTTGCGTGTGGTGGTCGCGACACTAGTTGCAGTCCTCTCCTGAACAGAGGTGGCGCTAATTAGGAAAGGCTACCGACTTTGCTATTTCTACGGACTAGAAGAAGAAGAAAAAGGTAAACTACTGCAGAACTGGCAGCAGCATTGACGTCAATGCTTTGATTTGATTCGATGACCTACTTTGGCGGATCAAGCCTTTCATTTGCCATAAAAGAACTCCTCTTAACCCGGTAAGTTTACAAGAGAGACTTTCAGTCAGTCGGAGAGTCCTGGCATCTGGTTGCCCTCGAGCTCGTTCATGCTTCCTGTTTCCGCTTTGTCGTGCGCCCTGTGGTCGCGCACTCAAAATCCTGGCGCGCCAGCGAGATCTGCGTCATTTTGATGTCCCATTCGAGCTCGGCTGCGGCGAATGTAAAACGGCCCTTAGGCAGTCCTTACTTAGGCATTATCGAGTATTGAAAAATGCCTTGTCATTCAATACCAAATTTCAATACCTAAGGAGCAAATGTTATCTACAGTGAGCTAATAGGCATGCAGCATGCTTCTACCAAGAACTAATAATGCTGGTTATTGGCTGTCTAACGTTACACGTCGTAGAGACATGTGTGCCCTAATTTGTGTTTGTTAAAATTGATTTTGAATTGAATTTGGATTATGAAATTAGTATTGAGAAAAGTATCGTTTAGAAACCGGTATCAAAGTCACTGTATTGGTATCGGTACCAGTATCGAACATTTTTCAAAGATTCCCAGCCCTAGTTGTGTCTGGTGTCGGTCTCTGTGGGAGGTAACACAGTGGAGTCTCTGGGATTTTATTATATATATATATATATATATATTTATTTATTTTTTTAAATGGACTGAGAATCTAGAGACCAGGTTGTACCTTACGTAGGTCCAATCCCTTATCAATGATATTGCCAAGGATAGGACTCTGTACAAACCAAATTGTTTTTATTTTTTTTTAATCTATTGACTTACACTCTAGAGACACACTGTATGCTATGTTAACAAAATTGTAACAATCCCAGCATTGTTAGTGATTGCAAGCCTTAGAGATGTGTTGCTTTTGATTACACCTCTACCGGTAGTAAGTGGTCATTATATATATATATATATATATATATATATATATATATATATATATATATATATATATATATATATATATATTTATTTTCTTTTTTTAAAGTGGATTCTGATTTGACACATTACTATAATTCTAGGGAAAATATGTCGACCAGCAATTCATGACCATTATGTTCAAATGGAGAGGGAAAAAGAAATGCTGAAAAAGAGCTGCTGAACTCGGCGGAGAGTTTAATAGAGAGTGAGAGGAAGCAGCTTGGCTTGATATACTGATATACAGCCGCACCACTAATGGCAGATTTTTCTTGCCGATAATCACTGCTCAGCATTATCTAATTGTGAGCTCTCAGGGTTGTTACATTCACCCCCTTAAGCCTTCTGGGCTTTAATTGCTAATCTGCAATAATGTGGTTGTCAACAGGAGATTGTCAGAAGTTTCACAACATGGAGCCATGTATTAAATGTGAAATGTTTGTGCTCAAAGTGATTTCTAATCGATATGTAGGTTGGTCTTTTGTGTCTCAAGTGACAGAATGATTTTATATATTTATCTTAACTCTAGAGGAAGACAGTCATAATTAACACGGTTTATTTGTCTCTGTTTATTCTTAATGTCATGGAACTTGGGAGTTACTTGACGCTGCTTTTAACTCTGAAGAGAAGCCTCACAATAAACTCAAACAGGTATTAAGTGGTGTAAAATGTTTGGTGGACTGCTTTTTCTTTATTTACACTACATGTTCATTGTGATATTAATACCTCCCTTGTACTATTTCAAATGTCAATTTGATTCACTCTAAGTAGCTTCTAGTTGCATTTTCCACAGAGAAATCTTAGCGGCCCAGAGACATTGTGTAAAAATGTAACCACCTTTCTAAACAACTGCAGTCCAGTTGCTTTTGAGCAAGGCCCCAGAGCAGTTGCTTCCTTATTAATGCATGCAGTAGCGACTAATAGTAGTGCTAAACCATGCTGAATCTTGTCATGACCTCATTTCCACCTTAGGGAGCAAATAGGATTATTAAATAAGTAGTGTAAGTGGCAGCTCCCAGCTGTAACTGTAGGTTTTCTAACATTCCCTTCATGTTAAGTGTCTGCCACCTCAACTTGCCTGACCAAAAGGCAAGAATATATCAATTCTGGCATAAATATATTAGGTTATAGTGTTGTGTGCATAAAATCAATATGAATATATTACTGTTACTTGTTTGTTTTTTTCTCAGTTTTTGTTGTCAAATTAAGTTGCATGCATTTAAATGGTATAAAAACCTGAATCTAAATTCCCTCTTTATTTTGTAGTCATACCATGCCACCAAAACAAGTGGAAACGCAGACATGGCACATTGTTTGTAAGAAATTAAATGTTGCTTTGCTTTCGCTCATTATTCCTAAATGGACCACTGCATGTAAAGATGGATGCGTTTTCTATGTCCTTCCCTGTTAGACATGCAAAGTGCAGCTAGGCCTATATCAGTATTGGTGTACGTCAGTCGTCAAGTAACATGAAATTGCAGTAAAGAAATGCCAAACTAGTTTGGATGTGATTTTAGAAAAGTGTCCACCAGTTGATGCGTCACTGGTGAATTCTCCCACTCAGTATCTTATCTTGTTCACAATTTAAAAAAATAAATTTAAAAGAGACTCTGTATCAAAATAATGTATTAAGTTCTACGTAGGTGTGCAACAACGATTACTTTCATTACCGATTCAACTTTTAATTATTATTTTTGTAATAGTTGGGGATACAAATTTCAGTCGCTCGACTAATTAATAAATCAACTAAATATTGCAGCTCTAAATATATCCTCTTTATATCAAGTGATGGTGTCAGAGTATGGTCATTTTGGAAGATGTAGTGTGTTGTTGGATTTCACTGTACTGAAAGATTTTAACATTTTGTCAACTATGGGCAATTAGAAGTGGGATTACATGTAATTTAGCGGACGCTTTTATCCAGAGCAACTAGACTGCTCTAGAGGCGGTTAACTAGGGGGTTAAGTGACTTGCTCAGGGACACATTGGTTGATGTATCACAGTGGGAATCGAACCCTGGTCTCCCACACCAAAGGCATGTGTCATATCCACTGCGCCATCACCACCTGATGGATGGGATGGTCCTGAGATGCCCAAAATGTTGTTTTGCAAGCACACAGAGTGCTCAAATGCAGACTTTGTTTTGCACAGTGGCATAATGGTGAAATGGATTAGTGGAGCAAGCAGCATTAGACAATAATAGTTGTGATGGATCTTATTAATGTGTCTGAATACTTCCTATAGTTGATATAGATTCAGTGCAGTCTAAGACTCGGATGAGTATGTTTTGACATTTCATCGAAAAAGGAAACAATTAGGCATTCACAAGGACAACTAAATGTTATCATGTTGTCTCCAAACATCTGCCACCGCTACAAGCAACCACTGGCGCATTCAGGCGAAAATCACCAGTTAATAGCCAAACCAGTTGATCCGTAACACTGGCACTGTGAAGCTCCACTCCCATCACCAGTGGTTTTCCTCCTTCAGTGGTTGTCTTGCATTCTGTATGCTGTCAGAACTGACAAAATGACTGCATCTAGTTAGCAATGTGAATTCTATTTTTAATGGTCAGCGCTGATTTATTACAACAGTCCTGTTGCTGACATGGTCAGGTTTGGGTGAAAAAAAAATAAATGCAGAATTTCAGCAAGGCTTCCACAACGTTAGAATAATTACGCATTTCTGGATAATATTGTCATTTGTAAGTTTAATTGCACTGTGAGGCAAAATAGAGACCAACCTAAAAGCTGGGCGAAACACTTTATATTGATCCAGAGACCTCAGCGTTTTAATAGCCGCTAACAAGACCTTGAATCCGCAAATAACTCGGGACCGAATTTTTCACCTGGTTTGTATTATGTGTAAATGTACATTACATTTGGGTCAGACAGGCACTTCTGCCACGGAATGGAAAGCGGCAGTCGCTTGAGCCACTGTAGTCCCAATACTGCAGGTCACTGAATGGAAATCATGTTTACAGTCGAGACTGAATACATTACCACAATTAGGCATTGATGTATTCTAGGACGAGCATTCATTGCACGAGGACTCACTGTCCATTAGAGTTAATTGATGTGCCTTGAAACCAAAACTGTTAGCCTTACAGGCCTCTGTGATGGTACTTGATAACTCATTGGAAGATATGTCACTAAGGGCTCCTGCACATTGCCTGTGTGCTGTGAGCGTGGCGTTTCTTGTTGCGTGTCAGTTGCGTGGCGGCTGCGTGGCGTTTTCTGTGTTTGCACACCAGAAACGTGTCTGACGCGGGGCTGCTGCTGCTAGCCTTGTCTGTACACATGTATGTTTCCCATTGATGAACTGCTCTCAAGCAGTAGTATACTTCATGTTAAACATAAATATTTGATTACAGCAAAGACAACGTCGGCAGTATTGACGGCAAAATAGCCTACAGAATATTTCGTTCCGTATTGACAGGTGCAATATTTGAAAATCGATAATTATTTTTTTATTTACATTTATAACTGCATTTATGTCAAAACCTAGAGACTTTCAAACATTGAAACGTCATTTATTAAATGTATTTGTGTCAAAATGACATATATAAACATCTTGTCCTATTCTATTTAGCCTGGATACGCTTCCAACACGCTCGCGTGTCGCGTGAAAAATAGGCGTCGGTCCTATTTCTAGCACGTGTCACACAGGCGGTGTGCAAGCTCTAACCTGTTAACATGGGAAATAAAAACGGACACGCCACGCAGCTGACACGCTCACGCCACGCAGCTGACACGCTCACGCCACGCAGCTGGCAGTGTGCAGGAGCCCTAACACCCCGCTCTCTGTCTCCAGGCATTATCTGTTTTAACTTTTAACCTGTTATAGCTACAATCATTTTGAAGCCGAAGCCTCTCCCTTAAGATTGGCCCGACAAAGGTCCGAGGATCTCATATCAAAATGCTTTCCATACCGTATGGCAAAGAATCAGTCAATTATTTTGAAGCAGTGCAGCAGCCCAGGATTAAGTGACTTAGAAGTGCAGCAGATAGCAGCCCCCCCCCCCTGCCTTTTAGCCTCAGAGACTTCCACAAACAGCATGGTTTGTCAGGGCTGATTGCAGTGGCACTGGGGCAGATAAGTCAGTCTTACTATTATCCTATGTAAGCCAGGAGTCCCAAATTACAACTTTAGCCTTAAACCCCCACAGAGTTTACTTATGAATGTCTTAAGCCACAGCAGAGAATAAAAAAAAAAAATCCTACACTAAAAACAGAGATGGCCAAGGTTTGAAGGGGGACATAAAGGAGTGTCTGGTGGGATGTGTGCATATATCTCAGTCTGAATTCAGTTCAGGCTATTCGGTCTTTTTATTGCTGTCAGCATCTCCCCTGGCTCATAACTATGATGTTCTGACAGCTTTACAAGGACTGTAATTTAAATGTATTTCTGCCATGCCATCGATCCTCTCACCACCCTTAATGTCTTGTGTGTCTGGCTCGTCTAACATAGAAATGTTGCCACAGCTCCATTAGCATGTATAGATTCCCATGCCTGAGACCATTTATACCTTAAAACACTAACCAACAAGGACAGTTTCACAACCAGAGCATTATTAGAGTAAAATGGTGAGGCTTAGTTCCAGGAAAACCGGTAAATTGCCCCAGTTGCCAACAGAGTTGGTACAGTGTAGATGTAATATTTTGACAACCTTACCCAAAAGATTGTCACACTGTTCATATAAATGTATCAATAATTAATAAACCAATTGTGATACTGTCTGTAGTTGATATTGCCCATCTGAAACCAGAGGCCTTTTAAACTTGCTCTATATTAGCGTGCTTTTCTGTGCCTTTTCTCCTATTTTATCTCCCTCGCGTTCTATCGCTCCCTCCATTTACCACCAATTCAATTTCTCCCAAGCTCCTTACTATGTGATTTATGACTTCTCCCGCACCATAAAAAAGCTGGAAAAATGAGGCTTTTTACCTTGCCCACGTACTGCGGGTCTGACCCCATGTACTCCTCCAGTACAAAGAACTGGTTCCACACCCAGCCCCTTTTGACCCGTTGAAATCCAGCTGCCCCATTCCTCATCGGGCCCACCAAGCTCCTGGCGTGCTCCCTCCCCGTCCTGCTCCGTCCCAGTGGTGGTGTAGGTGGACGTAAACAAGAGACTGAGCCTTCGTCGACAAGAATCCAGAGGAACAGCAGCAGGCAGTTCCTTGTTAGCATTGGCGATCTGTGAGGTTCAGGTCCCCAAGTTAAAGTCCAGTGCTGAGAGCTGAGCCACGCTGAAACAACTTGTGACGGTGGTTATGGGGAATGGGTGGGGGGGTGGGGGAGGGGGCTGTGCCGGTGCCCACAAAGCAGTTTTCTTGGCTCTGTCAGGATGCCACTCAGAGATTTATGGCCTCATCACCTGAAGGCAAGAAAAACAAATGCATAGTTTAGAAGTTTGATTTAGCTGAATCCCCATTACGTGCATTACCTATATAAATGATGCAGTGTTATTATTCTGATTAGAGACAGCCCAGGACTGTCTAATAATACACATGGTGACTATACAATAGGTAAAGGTTGTAGCCTGTTGTTCATAAGTAACAAGGATAGTCTTTGCTCCCACCTGCTTTAGTTTTCAACTTTTTAATGATGAATGATAGCACTGGCATTCTCAAACATAAAAATAAGTGTTGTAATTATTTGCCTGGTGATAGATTACCACGGCCCAAGACACTTCTCTTGGATGCATTCTCCAATTAGCTAGATTACTTGTCTCTGAAGTGAAAACTGTGACTTTGTTTTTGCTGTCAATTAGGCCGCCGCACACTGTGCCACAGACCTGTCAGTGTTACTTGAGTTCCTCGATTGCCCATAGAGGTTGAAAATCATGTATTATTTAATGACACTTTAATGAGAGGGTGGTGAGGAGCTTTTATGTTTCTGCTTCACAAGACCTTGTCTGAGTATTTTTTAATCAAACCAAATCAGTGAGCCTCTTAAAATAGAGATAAACCCTTTTATTTATTTATTTTTTTTAAACTTGACACAAATCAGTTGCAGGCAACCGTCTGAAGATGTATAGCAGGATGCATTGACAGTTCATATATCAAATTGACATGTGCACTGTATAAGACGTCAGTCCAAAGCAGCATGCTCACAATGAGTTCTGTTAAGATGCTTTGCCTTCTCTCAGACATCACTCCGGTGAGGAGCACAGCAGCTTTGACAACCAACGGCCACAGGAGATTGTTCTGCTTGCCGCAGCATGTCATTTGACTGACAAGCGTTCTATGAAAGGGGCAACTCGTACAGAAGATTACTAATATATAATCCAGCTCACAGACAAGCAATTGAATATTGACGTTGTTTTCTTCCAATGCGTTTTGTTTGTCTTCACATAGATCCGTGGAAGTACCAATGAGCTGTAAGATGGATGCCGCATGTCACAGCATTGTCGTGTCTAGCCACGAGCCATTGATTTTGCAAGCACAAGTCAAGTGAGAAAAAAAAAATATATTTACA
Organism: Perca fluviatilis; assembly: GCF_010015445.1. Lineage (NCBI taxonomy): Eukaryota > Metazoa > Chordata > Actinopteri > Perciformes > Percidae > Perca > Perca fluviatilis. The sequence continues at coordinate 23,467,943 of NC_053133.1, forward strand.
CAATTTTGTAGCTACTAGACCACTTGTTAATACAGTACATTTTCATTCATGAAAATGACAAACTAGAAAAATAAGGTAAAACATGATTCCAAAAGTTGATCTAGGTTGATTTGGTTACTCTCCACTAGGGCTGCTCCCTCTTAGTCGATTAGTCGACTAATCGGTCGTTTTGGTCTTAGTCAACTTAGATTTCTTTAGTCGATTAGTCATGTTTTATGATTTTTTTTCATGCTGAATGACTTATTTCCAAGAAACGTACGAGCACATCTCTGGTAAACGCAAGAATTAAATTAGTGCTTTTGCATGACTCTTTGTGGAGAAACTCAGATTTACAGATCATGTCAATTAAATCAACTAATCGATTAGTCGATACGATTGAATGAGTGTTAGTCGACTAAGAATTTCTTCAATCGAGCACAGCCCTACTCTCCACCTTGTGACCTTTTTTAAAAAGCTGCGAGTGTAGAAAGACTATGGTAATAATAGACTCTGGTTATAAATCTACCAAAAAAAGGTGTTTATTTACGTGCATTTATTGATGTAAGGGAAGCTATGTTTGGACAGGCAGCACATTTTTATTTATTTTTTTTTGCCTATAAAATGTGATGTCTTAATTAATAGTCATTCATTACACAGCCTAATGCATAGAAGAAGAAAGATTACCGAACCAACCTCATTTGTTAAGCCTCATTCATTATTGAGCATACAGCTATTGCACTGTTGCTGTTCACACCTTGTTTGCAAGCCTGACTACCATATCAACACTCAAGCATTCACGCTTGTTACGAGACTCTTAATTGCGCTGAAAACAAGAGAAGAGAACCACAAATGGTTGGAATGAAGAATGGATCTAATGGTTTCCACACCTGGCTTATTGTTCCTCTCTCCCTCCTAATGCACTTATAAGTTGTACAGTAATGGAAGACAGCGTGCCTCTAATTTCATAACCGGGGCCCCTCATTGACATCATTGTCTTTGATTAATTATACAGACTTGGAACATTGGCTTCAGACGGAGATTGCTTCAACGAGGTTATGCCGTGCACCCAGATCCATTTATTCTCTCTGTCACCGCAGTACCTTTTAAAAGTCAAAACTGATCTGCAAAGTTCTCCGTGCAAAATTTGCAGGAACTATCTTGACACGGGTCAGACGTGGCTCTCCCGCAGGTCACTCCTCATTTAGCATTGACATAATGGGAAATGACTGTTTCCATAATTCCTGCAAAATCACGCCTCTGCCACTGCACGGCCCTGGGAGGGCTTGATGCATATTTTATGAGATAAGTTCATTAGCATGTGTCGGGCTTCGGTTGTGAGCCTTGACCCGTGTGTCTACTTCAGATAACACGACGCAGTGGGCTGACAGCGTTCTTGCACATCACCTTCAATAATCAAAGAACATATGGCTAGCCGATCTGCTGGTGCAGATTACCACCCACAAGAGACTCCCTCACAAAGTTATTAGTCGTCAAGGCTGCCATAAACCTGACAAACAAATAAGTAGGCATTGACTCCAGGAATGGAGGGGAGAAATGAGTCCTTTGGATCAAGTCTGTGTTTTGCATACACTTTGATTTCCTGATATATATGTGGACAGAGATTTTCTTTAAAGTGCCCATATTTTGCTCATTTTCAGGTTCAGAAATGTATTTAGAGGTTGTACCAGAATAGGTTTATGTGGTTTAATTTTAACCATATTTTAGTTGTACTGCACATTGCTGCAGCTCCTCTTTCCACCCTGTGTGTTGAGCTCTCCGTTTTAGCTACAGAGTGAGGCATCTCACTTCTGTTCCATCTTTGTTGGGAGTCGCACATGCGCAGTAAGTACTGCTAGGTAGTCAGTTGCAGAGTATGAGGGAGTGCCACGCTAGCAGCTAGGCGAGCATTATGACGTGTGTTACAAAGTGACGCACGTTCGTCACGGAAGTAAAGGCTGGAATTAGGGCTGGAGGATATGGAGAAAATCAAATATCACGATATTTTTGACCAAATACCTCAATATCGATACCGCAACGATATTTTAGTGTTGACTATTGGTGCTTTCACAAAATATTTACACAATGAGATTTTTGATAAATAACCATCAGTAATGTGGATCTAATAACGAAGCGGGTAAAGGCAAATAATTTAACTGTTACAACAGTCTGGTAAGTTGAGAAAATGACATCACTTTACTGTAATGCAGCCTTTAAAACCAGGAGAAGACAACACTTAGGCCATATTACGATATAACGATATCTAAAATCTAAGACGATATCTAGTCTCATATCACGATATCGATATATCAATACAATAGAGCCGTTTGGAGCAGTTTGTGAACAGTGTTTTCTGTTGGAGATGGTAAGTCCCTTTGGGGTGGACTTTGGGCTTTTTCACTTAGTAAACCTACAACATGCACAAACAAGATATAAAACACAATAAAAAGGGGGAAAAGCCAAAAAGCATAATATGAGCACTTTAACAAATGCAGTATTGTGCATTGTCATTCAGAAACATAAGGAAATCATAGTTGTTTTAATAAGGTTATGAACCTGCCTACTCATGATTCAAAGAGGAATTAATGAGGGGTTCTCAAAAAATCCTTTTGAATTGTAAAAAAAAATGGAGAAGCATATAAATAGATTTCCTGGACTACAATATTTAATTTGGATGAAATCTCCATGTGTAAATGGGGAGGATGCTCTACATGGATTAAGTCCTAACTCTTTTGTGTCCGTTTATAGGGCTATATTCCAGATCATGCAGCCAACGCACGTACACTTCCCTGTAGGGGCAGTAGTGCAACCAGGGGAGAACAATACAGTAATCTAATATGAATAATTCAATATCTTACAGGATGATTTTCCGTTAGCCCATGTCACAAGCTTTTACATAGAATAATTGAGAGAAGGTGAAGTTGAGTGTATGGATAAGAGATTGACTGGATGCGTTTAAGTGTCCTGGACGGGGATAGTTGTTGGAAGTGTTGTGATGCGCATGTGTTTCCAGACCAGAGCTGCCATTTTGGGAATTGACCTAACTAAGTCTAATGTGGCGGTGGTATTATTCAAAGAATTTCTATAAAAATTATAATATTCTCAAATATTTAACGAAGCATCATTTAACTTTTTTTTTTTTTTTTTTTTTTTTTTCTTCTGCAATGAAATTATTCGAAAAGAAAAAAAAAAGAAATTCTGGAAGTATTTCTTGTATGGCCCATCAATTAACACTTTTCTGCACATGCATTAAAGGACCACTGGCATGTTCATCAGTACACATCGTATTGTTTTTTACTGATTGTCATAGCAGTGAAGGCTAATATCATAACCGATGTGTTAAGGTTCAGCGCTGTCACCACGATCGAAACGGTTACCTCGACTGAACTCCAGTCCTGACTGATGGGGAAATGTGTTCACTAAGGCTGAGGAGGTGAAGGAATAAAAGTGTTAGTCAGGAAAATCACTGTGAAGACATTGTGTTTGCAGGGCTAAGGCCAAAGAAGACTGTAATATCCTTGAAACCCTTCCGGGGCGTGGGAGAAGAGAAGTGTAGGTGGAAGCAGTGTAATGAAAAATGGAAGTAACAACACAGCTGGCCAGTCAAACTAAATTATCAAAGAACACCTCATGCGTAGGCTACAACAGAGCCACAGTAATGAATAGCAAATAAAACGGCTCTGTTAGTTACTCCGATACATATACTCATTCACGATGCAGTTTGGCTTCAACCGTTCTGTTGGCTTGGCAAAAAACAAGGTGCTTTATCCATGTCTAGGTGCGACACAGTGACATGTTCCGCTAGATGCAAAGCACCGCAGAGGATATGTTGCTGCTGTTGCTGTATTGGGAAAAGAAATATACTGCACTATATATTTTTTTATTTTCTTTATGATATTCATTGGAGGGCTGCTTGCATGCAAGGCTTGTGCCCGGAGCTGAAAGGAGCTCAAAACTTTGTTCACTGAACAATGGAAGCGTTAATGTTCCGATGAGTTGTCGTTCCCACTTTTTCTTGCATCCCAATTCACATGCTGCATACGTGTGGAGAGAGCCAAAGGATGCCTTCCACTCACATTGTGACTGGGCAGCTGTTAAACATGGTGGTGGTGGATATAGAATGCCAAAGTCACCAATCAGTGAAAATATAAATAATGTTTGTCAGACTGCATTAATGAGAAGTTCTCTCTTTTTTAGGGCGGGACTATTGGATGATTAGTTTTCGTTACATACCGATAGGTGTTTCTCTTATTTTGTCCAGTCCCTGTGTGTGCATCTTAGCTTACACACTGCAGTTTTTTTTTTTTTTGACTACTAGGAAAATACTTTTAAATTGGCTACCTTGGTGGAAAACCGATACAGCCATAAATAACCTTGGTGATTTGAAAGCATGATGCCACTATTGAATGCTACAAAGTTTTTTTTTGAACCATAGATTTGTCCTGTTGAAGACCACCTCTATCTGTCATTGAGTTCATTAGAACACCGAGACAGTTAGCCAAAACACAATGTTTTAATAGTGACAAACGGCAACTTCTCCTGTTGCCAAGGCTATTTATGTGATAAATGTGCCTTGTGAAAAGTGCTGTGTCGGCAGAACTAAGACTGGAAAGAGACTTTGCAGAGGCTTTTGGTCATGTTGGTGGAAGCTGTTTTGGAACTGTACTTTTACACATTTAATATTGGACTAATATGTTACCCTCTTGTTAAAAAAATAAAATTAAAAAAAAAGTTACCCTAAGTTGTTTAGTCACAAATGATAACATTATTAAAATTATACACATATTATAAAACTTCTATTAGACTACCACATAATAGAAAACTATAGTATTTTGAATTGATTCAGATGTTCTTGTCCTAAGGATTGCTATCGGTAGCCTGGCTCCGCCCTCCTACCTACCTCTGCTCAATTTTCATTTCCCTTCAGTACTCAGTCTGGGTTTGCGGTATATTCTTGGGTTTTCTCTGGCAAAATATTTGGTGATCCACTCAGCGAACAGAGGGAGTGGCTGAGATGACGTTGAGGTTGTGCGCTAGAAAGATGCGAGCAAAGCCATTCGGTCCACTGTGGCAGCAACGCTGCCGAATATCCAGAAGTTAAAGCCCGAGCAAGATCAAGCTTTGCTGAGTTGTGTTGGTGGCCATGAAGTTGTGGCCCTCCTCCCCACGGGGTTCGGGAACAGTTAGATTTTCCAGCTCACTCCGTTAGTGGTGAAGGACTGGCTAAGGCTAACGCGAGTGATGCTAATACCAAATATAAGCCGATAGTTGTTGTCTGTCTCCCCTCTTGGTTATGGCAGATCCAGAGTGGCTCTGGGCAGATCCAATAGTTTTAAACTTCAACAGAGTACCCGCCTTCAAGGAAGTTAACACTTGTCAATGGAGAGTGGCCAGACTCTCTGTACAAATGAAATGGACCAGAGTCTGGTAGGACCAGGCTGTGGTATCGGGGCTGATCTGGGCACATTTTAAAGGATCAGTGTTGGCTGAAATAAAACTCTTCTACTGTGTTTTGCCCACTAGTGATGTAGCACTGCTCTCATTTTTGTTTCCGTTGCATGCCAGTGAACATTTTGTGTGTGAATGTGGCTGTACTGCATTTGTGCACTGACTCTAAATTCTAATCGCAGAATTGTCCATCGCTGGCAATTTGTAAAACACGTTTCGCCAACATTTAGGTAAAGTATCGGATCCAGACTGGATCGTCATTCTTGCCACCCGCTGCAAATTTGAGTCTACTCACTGCTTTTACATTGACAAGTGTAATTGTGCTGCCGAATTTAGGCGCAATTATAGTAATTGCAGCCATTATAGTCGTAAGTAATAATAAACTTTCAAATAGCAGAAAATTAATAACTGGCCGGGCACAAGGCTATATTTTAACAAATTAACAAATAGGTTACTCAGGCCTCATTATTTCTTACAGTCATACCAGAGCTTACAGCAGGCTTTGTTAAAAACCCACAAACTGTAAAGAACAAAAACAACGGGCGCCCGGATAGCACAGTTGGTAGAGCGGGTGCCCATATATAGAGGTTTACTCCTTGACGCAGCGGGCCCGGGTTCGACTCCGACCTGCGGCCCTTTGCTGCATGTAATTCCCCCTCTCTCTCCCCTTTCATGTCTTCATCTGTCCTGTCAAATAAAGGCCTAAAAATGCCCCAAAAATGATCTTAGAAAAAAAGAATCAGTACAACAAATATTTCCCCCCATAAATTCTTCATATCCTGATAATCCAGTGCTCAGCTATCTTGTTTCATGTCTTGACGTCTGAAGTTTTGACAGATACAAATATTCGGAGTCTGGAGACATGCCTTATTCTGGAGCGGTGAGAGAGACGGACTGCTACAGAGATGAAATGAAGCAGCCCTGTTGCCCCAAGGCAGCTGTGGAGCACCGTTGGTGCACATGCAACTGCTGCCATCCAGCAGACAGTTCTCAAGCATGTATGGCTTCATCTAATTTCTAGGGCTGCTCTCTCTTAGTCGATTAATCGGTCGTTTTGGTCTTAGTCAACTTAGATTTCTTTAGTTGATTAGTCATGTTTTATGCCTTTTTCATGCTGAGTGACTTATTTCCAAGAAACGTACGAGCACATCTCTGGTAAACACAAGAATTAAAGTGGTGCTTTTGCATGACTCTTTGCGGAGAAACTCAGATTTACAGATCTGTCGATTTAAATCAACTAATCGATTAGTCGATACAATTGAATGAGCGTTAGTCGACTAAGAATTTCTTTAATCGAGCACAGCCCTACTAATTTCTGACCCTGTGACTTCTGCTGCTTAAAAATCGTTTTGTGGTGGTTCTTCTCTGTCAGAGACTGTCAGTTCCTCCCTATGTCACTTGGTACTTTTTAGCCGTGTGTGTGTCATGTGTGTCATGTGTCAAACCGAATCTATGCTGAGTAAGCAGATATGTATTCAGTGTCTCTTACACTTTGTTTAGGGGAGATGCGGCTTCACGAAAGCCCACCGGAAGCAGAGCTGCAGCAGTGTTGGTTTTCAGAGTCTACACTGGATGCATTCAGTCAACAGTGTTGATATGCTGTCACCTGCAGTCTAGCGGTGCTCATAGCCCAGTACGACTGAAACCCACAACAGAAATGTGTCCGGTGTCAACAGCCTGTTAGAGAGACCTTGCCAAAGCAGCTGATAGACAAATTTGTTGTTTTAAGAATCCAACTCGTGGCCTTAAAGGGGTGATAGAATGATTATATAGGGTATTTCACACTGTTCCTTATGGTCTCCTAATGGGGTATGTAACATTGGTTGGGCTGAAAATGGCCTGGTTGATATTTTACTGGCCCTTATGCATCCCTGTGTTTTGGCCCTATTTGTAACAAGAGCTTTTCTTCCAAATATGGTATGGTCATGAATATTTAGATGAGCTGCGCGGTGATTGGTTGAGCGACTTGCCCACACGCAGACATTAGAGCCGCGCTGATTGGTTGAGCGAATCCCCAATACACATACATTAGAGAAGCGACAGAATCTCATATTCCAGACACTGCAATGTTTCATTACCAAATTCACTTCTGAGACTTTTTAGTGCGAAATCAACTATATAAAGCTCAAATATGGGGGGCTTTTACAAAAATTGATGGCTAATTGCAAATTTGGTAAGATCGTGTCGGACTTTAAGAGCTCCACACAGTCTGACGAGAAAGCGACGCCTGCTGGGCTCCATACCCAGCGCAAAGTCAACCCTTTGTGGATACTGCATACGGGCTCCGCGGCCAGCTGCCGGCATAACTATATCTATAAATAATACATTTACGGTTTTGAATGTCCCAATGTCTTATAAAGCTAACCGCGTTGTCCGATTTGATTTTAAGGCATTTTTATGAACGCGGTTGCCTTTTGTAGGACCAGCAGCTGCTTGCTATATGTCCCATTCATTACAATAGAGAAATACCGCAGCTAGCTAGCTACATTGTCGCCATAACTAAATTATATTTACAGTTTGAATTTCGTCACGCCACTTATACAACATCATTCCCCAATGTCTTATAAAGCTAACCGTTGTGTCCGATTTGATTTTAAGGCATTTTTATGAACGCAAGGCGTCTTTGTAGGACGAACAGCTGCTTGCTATATGTCCCATTCATTACAATGGGGAAATACCGCAGCTTGCTCACTTTCGCATAACTAAAGTATATTTACAGTTTGAATTTCGTCACGGCATGAATATTACAGGTTCCTCAAGGTCTTACAAAGCTTAGCTAACACTTGTCCGATTTCGGATTTCAATTGAATGTATTTTTGTGAATGTCAGAGTTAGGAGGAGGCTAGCTAGCTCTCATTGATGGACTCCATCTCACCGCGGCTCTATCAATGAGACTCGCAGCCAAAGAGGCTTTATTTCCCCGATTGTTTGTTTAAATAATAGGGGTGTGACGAGACACTTACTCGACGAGACACATCACGAGATTGGGTTCACGAGAACGAGACGAGACGAGATTTAAAAAACAAAATTTAAAGAAATCCTCAATGATGAAATATATGAATGGAAAATAGTTTTTTTATTCAACTGAAAAATCACAAAATGCAAAACAATTTAGGTGCATTTTGAAATCAACTATTAATGATGAATGTTATTTAACTTTTTTTTACTATTTTAATGAATTATATGCAGTAAAGGACGCGGCAAACACTGCAAAATGTTTTTTCCACCACAGAAAATGGCCTGATATCAGCTGCAATGAAAACGCCTATGTCCCTCGTTATTGCCGTGGCTCTTGCACTTACCGGTGGCAGAGAAGCAAAGGTTTTTAGAGTTGTTTGCCCTTTTAATGTTTTCGTTGCGGGTGCAGTAGTTAGGGTGACCACCTGCTAATAAGCCCAAGGGGGGACAAAGGGTATGTTTCTGAGGGACAATGTGGGACACTGCTTGGCGCGGCGGTGCCCCAACCCCACGGGCAGTAAAATGTGTACGGTAGGGTTGCATAATAACTGGCCTGGCAACCCAAAGGCCAAGGTTTTGCTTCCAGATTTGTTTGGTGACTTATGATGTGAGGGTCTGTGGGTCCTCCCCCAGAATTTTTTTTAGCATTAAACACTTCATTTTCTGCATTTTGGTTAATTTTTATGCACCTATTTCTACCTTTATCTTTATGTAAAGGAAAACATTAGGCTACAATCCAAATATAACAACATAATGGAAAATATTGCAGTAAGGCTGTCAGGAATTCTGTATTGCTTTCATCTATTTATTCTCCTTTAGATTGACTTTTCTAATTATATCTGAGTCAGCACACATGTAGCTTAGGCATCATTTATTCTTCCATTTTTTGCATCTTTTGTTGGGGAAGTAACCTCCGTAAATGTGCATATGACAATTATTCACCTCAGTGATACATTATTCATTTAATTTATTAATATACCTCTTGATTGTAATATTTCAGATGATTGAGCAAGATTTCTGCTCATGTCCAAAACTTTGTGCACATTCAAAATATAACTCATCCCATCTGTGCTCTCTGAGATTTGAAGGAGTCGTGATATTTTGTGAAAAAATAAAGTTATAATATAGGCTATTACGAGAATAAAGTCACTATATTTTAGAAAATAATCTATAGGCTACCTGCACCGTAGTCTGCTGTGCATTACGTGATTGCTCTGCTGATACGGTAGATCTCAGACCTCCTGACAGACACAGAGCCCCGTCTGAAACACAGAGCCCCGTTTGAGACGTTTAGGGAAGTGGCTGTAGCCTACGCTGCTAAACATCGGAGGTGGAAACCCGAAACTTCTGGCAGAAATACACGGAGCTAAACGCGACACATCTGCCGCAGCATGTCCACAGCAGAGCGCATCCATAAACCTGAAGCTGCGCAGCTTTTACAGCGAGAATGGACATTAAGCACGTCCGGTTTCATATTTGTCAGTCAACTTTTCAAAATACATTTGGGGTTACACTCAAAACATTGCGGGCTGAACCCCGGCAAAATGTTTGATGCTGAAGGAGACGGACCTGAGCTCCAGCAGGGTGTGTTGTGGACCTGAGGAGGGGGAGCTGCGCTTCGGCGCTCCGGCCCAATTTAACCTCTGCCCTCAACACCTTTCAGCCACAAATATTCATTTTCCCAGTCTTTCTTGTACCCACACCTTCTCTTTTAATTGATGGCGGTGCCTCAGAGTCAGACTCGGTCTCTTTCTCAATTTTTCGAATTGGAAAGCGCCGCATCTAAAAGTTCCTTCCCAGTGTGTCTGGTATGCACGCGTGCGGCGGCGCGTCGCTGTCACGACAACAACAAAAAGTTGACAACAACCTAGTAAGCAGTTCAACTGAGGGGTGGGTGTGGCAACAGTAGCGTGCTGAACTGTCAAGTAATGTTCGTTTGGCGCCTTTGTGGGCTCGAGGATATAGAGCGACCAACTTTTTTGAGCAAGCATTGATTATATGCGTGACACGGTCTCCAATTTGCGGGACGCATGAATTGGGCTTTAAACGCGTGGGGCGGCGCCGCTTACGCCGGTACGGTGGTCACCCTAGCAGTAGTTAGTAGAGAGCTGTGGTGGTGCTGTAAGTGTTTTTGCATAGTGTTCCGTGTTAGCCGCGGTATACGGCATTTTTTTCTTACAATGTTTACATATTGTGTTCGTCTTGTCTGTCACTCTTTCGCCGTTTATTATTTCCGCAGGAAAACCAAAATGTTGCCACACAAATGATTTAAAAGTGGCAGGGGGATCTTCAATAGTAATTTCACGCTCCATCACGCTGACATCACATCGCCTCACGAGACAACTTTTCACCTCGACGAGAAATCTCGTCACGTTTTAATCTCGTCACACCCTTATTAAATAACTCAACACACATACCCATTATAAGATTAACTGGAACCTGCGGGCTGCGGTAAAAGATTGCGGGCGTAACAAGCTCGCTGACACTGCGGTCAGGGCGGCGATGTAGCAACCCAGGCAGCACCAACACCGGCACTAAACTCCGACACACAGTCGGAGAAAATTTGCAATTAGCCATCCATTTTCGTAAAGCGGACCATATTCGAGCTTTATATGGTTGATTTCTCGCATAAAAAAGTTTCAGAAGTGAATTTTGTAATGGAATAGCAGAGATCTGCGTGACCTAGCTAGATTCAGAAAAATACCTGATCTCAGGTCAGTTGTGTAGCCTATGTAAATGTTGGGGCGTGACTGTTCTCTTAAGGTTCCGGATTTTGAGATGCTTGCGCAAGCAACTCAGCTTTGTTGGGATTCGCCCGTTTTCAGCGGCAGTTTCAAAATATGAGATTTTCATAGTAAAGGGGTGTCAGTGGGACTTTGAGCTTCTATGTATGTCCTATTTACCCACCAAACTGTCGTTATTCAACTATGACAGGGTAAAATCGGTTTTGCATTCTATCACCCCTTTAAAACTTTGGTTCAGTCAACTTTGGTTTTTTAGAGATGACTAAATATCTGCCTTGGTTGTCTGTATTTTCTGCAGGGGAAAGATGCCCTTTTCTGGGATGTTGATTCAACCCTGTATTACCCCTTCTTACAATATTTCCCATCATATTGTAATTTAGGAAAACCAGACTAGATTAGAGACTGAGAAGAAATGGCTTCATCAGTTCAATTTTGTCCAGTTAGGAACCAAAATCACTGAGCACATACACTTCCTGAGCACATACACTTCCTGAGCACATACACTTCCTGAGATGGTATATCACCTTGAATTATAATCCAGTGATGATGAAAAATAAATTAGCTGCGTGTCCTACTGAACGAAGGTTGCCTCTCTGTTAGAAAATGAACTTTTCCCCCCTGAAGATATTGAAGGCTTAGCTGTAGAGACAAAACTGGCCTGAGGCAATAAAGAAGCACCACACTGACTCAGCTCTCCCTAGTGTGAGCACGTCTGGATCCCCTGCCAACGAAGTCTATGATGCAACGTATATGGCTCCAATGAAAGGCTACGATTTAAAAAGGAAATATATATTTATAAAACAGCAGCTGCCCAGGATCAGAATTATGGATTTTTCTTCCTAACTGTTACATGCTGTGAATAATCCGTGACATATTGTACACAAGAAAAAACGTCTCGAAACTGATGCCTGGTTCCTGTTGTGCGAGTCAGAGCTGCCGCTGTTCTCTGATCTGACTAAATGTACGTTACAATAAAAGGTGTGAATGTGGAGAACTGTCAGCACTCAGCTTGACTATGAACCCAAAAGCCAATTTATTTACGGTAGGGGGAATCTCGCTTTACCCGCTGTTACAGGATGTGCAGTGCAAACTCCGATAGTGCCCTCGGGCCCCGCTGCTTTAGTTCGAACTAAGAAAAGACAAACGACTCTAAGGCTGAGTTTTGAACCCTGTTGTTGTCTGGTGCAGTGTGTCATTAAATTCTGCTGAAGGCGATGCCAACTATTGACAGAGCAGGTTAGAACAGGCAAGTAGATTATAACAAGACAGATGGCATTGGGCAAGTGGTCAAGCACCTGTTCATTTCTAGGTGGAAAAGGAAAATAGTTTAGAGTTGCACAAAACCGTGTGTTATCAAAACGCCTGGTTTCTGCACAGCCAAACTGGCAATGGTCTCCTAAAACATGTTCACTTAAGGTTTTTGTCATAATGGTTACATTAGTGGTAAGGGATATAAACAATTTGAGCTAGAGGGTGATCCATGCAACCACTTTCTGTAAAGTAAATGTTACTGAAGAAGGATAAACAACAATGTGAGACATTTAGGTATAAACAATACAGTGAGTGTTAGGGGCTAGGAACAACCTTCAAAATTTGAAAATAGTTTTCGTTATGTCACAAAAAGAATAGATTTATAGTTCAAATGTACCTATTTTTTTTTTTTTTTTTTTTTTTTTCTTCAGGAAAACAAACGCTGTCTTATTTTCTAACAATCTGTGGGTGAGAGTATTTGTTGGTGACGTTTAGGGCTGCAACTATTATTTTCATAGCAGATTAATCCGTCGATTATTTTCTCGAATAATCGATTGGTTGTTTTGATCTATAAAATGTCAAAACATGGTGAGAAATGTAGCTCGGTGTTTCCCAAAGCCCAATATGACGTCCTTAAATGTCTTGTTTTGTCCACAACATAAAAGATATTCAGTTTACTGTCACAGAGGAGAGAATAAACTAGAACATATTCACATTTAACAAGCTGGAATCGGAGAAATCCTACTATTTAAAAAATAAATAAATAAATAAATAAATAAATAAATAAGAAAAATAACCGATTAATCTCTTATCAAAATGGTTGGTGATTAATGTAATAGTTGAGAACTAATCGATTAATCTTTGCACATCTTCTCTTCATTTTTACTTTTCTGCTACCGCAACTGTTGCAGGCATGCGTTCATGTCCCACTGAATAAGTGACTCTTATTGAAAGATTAACAATGCAGTCAATTGAACCACAAATATCCTGCTACCATCACAAAGGCCATTTGAGGATCCCAAAAATTCAGGAGATACTGCTGTTGATAGGCGATGAACATTTTCTTTAAAAAAGCTAGTTTAAAAATGCCTTTCCCTTTTTTAATTGCTGAATCAAATGCATCAGTTGCACCCATACTTTGTGAGGTAGAGGATGGGGCCCTTAAACATAGTACATTATATTCAGTCATGGGTTAAACCCCTTAACGAAGGGATAAATTAAGGAGCAAAAGCACCATTAAGGGGTGAGCTTTGGACTGTTAATCGTTAAGCTGTTTTTCCTCTTGAATTATTTATTCCATCGTGAACATTTCACCTTAGTCATAGTATAAAATGTATGGAGTGTTAGGTCATCATTCAGGGATTCTCATCCTTACAGACTTATTGTCTTTTGTAGACCCTACAAACCCCAACCCAACACCCACCTTCCTATCATATATGGCAAGTTTTTACTGGGTTATGGATCATGGACTAACTAGATTTTTCAGAGCTTCACATCTGCTCAACTTTAGTAACATGATTTTGTTTTTAAATCCATGCAGAAAATCAATCGAGAGGCTTATGGTATGCTTTAGATTGTTGTAATGTAAAGTAGACACAGCTAATAGTTAGGGCTGGGCAATATATCGATATCGTGATAGGAGACTAGATTATTTTTTTTTCTTCTCTTTTTAAAGGCTGCATTACAGGAAAGTGATGTCCTGAATGTTCTATTATTTGTCTTTAGCCTTTTAGTCATTAAATACAAATTATTGAAGATTATTATTATATCTCTTTGTGTGAATATTTTTGTTAAAAGCACCAAATGTAAACCCTACAATATCTGCGCAATATCGATATCTAGGTATTGGGACAAAAATATCATCATATTTGATTTTCTCCATATCGCCCAGCCCTAGTAATAGTTCTAGTGGATTTAAACAAGCAAAGCCTCCAGTGTGGTTCCTGGCAACATGACAGCGAAAGCTGACCAGCTAATGCTGTTATGTAGCAGACAATATGGCATTAATTGCAACACAAACTTGATTATGTCAAAATATTGAGTCAGCAAGCATGCAGTACACATCATTTCATGATTTCCTTCAGTTAAACGAGGTCGCACAATACCACTGCTACTGCCCAGAACCTCAATCACCTTTCTGTCTACATCACACCACATGCTAAGAAACCAGGGTGTCATATTTGATGGTGATCTAAGTTTTAACAGGCAGGTACATTTTGTTGTCGGTTCCAGTCTCTTTCAACTCCAACCATCTCCAAAAATATGCATTTCCAATCACCCTCTAAGCTTTAAAGAGTCATTAATGCACTAATATCATCCAAGCTGCTAATGTGACCCTCTCTACTTAGGCGCTACCATTTCCCTTTTATTTTTTTACAACTAATTCAAAACACTGCTGCCCAGTTATTAACAAGTTCCAAGAAATGAGACCACATCACCCCTATCCTTGCGTCCTTAAACTGGCTCCTCATTCATTAATAATAAACTTAAAAACCCTTCTAATTGTCTGTAAATCTCTCCATGGTCTCACACCGCTTACAGGACCACCAGACCCCTCAGATCCAACCACTGTGGAATGTTGGCTGTACCCCCTTCATGGAGAAAAACAAAAAGCAGCTCCTCAGCTCTGGAATAGCCTGCCAGAGGCCATTACAGGCTGAGTCTATTGATGCTTTTAAGATGCACCTTAACACCCCCTTTTTTAATTCTCTGGCTTTTAATTGTGTTTAACCGTTTTTTATCTGAGGCCCTGGGTGTAAGTTGTGTTTAAACTGATGCATGTCTTTGTGAAGAACTTTGCTTTTTAAAGTGCCCTATAAATAAAATTAACTTGAAACGGTAAATGGCACAGACGGGTATCTTGTCTATTAATTTGTGTTGATGTTGCAAGTAGCCTAACTCGTATAGAAATGCACTCAGCTATTTTGCTGGCTGCTGGTGGATGCAACCTCACCTTAAATTCTTGTACTGAGCCAACTTAATTGGGATTCAGTGTTGCGGTGCAGTTTAGTGTTGTCTTTATCAGGTTATCCAAAAGAGCATTTTCAGCATTTGTCATTTTTTTATCAAGCGTTATTAGGTGTTTTCCTTTCGTGACCTTCATCAGTCATGTGCAAAGCTGAAACTATATGAGAAAACAAGTACTGCAAGTTGGCCTCTTTAATCACAGTTGAACAGCTTTTGCCTATTACAGCTGCTGTCGTCTTCTAATTACCCTGATCTAATAAGTGCTTTTGCTTGCTGTGACAGACATATATCCCAAACTATTATGACTGTCATTATCCGGCTGCAGCATTTTTCAGCCAACACGTCTCCCATTTTCCCTTTAATTAGACTTTGCTAAATGTTAACAGATAAAGCTTGGGCGAGCAAGTCAGTCTGCGTTCAGATTTACACCCAGGCTGAGCAGATGGCAATAAATTAGATATGAGAGAGAGAGAGAGACACAGAGAGACAGGAAGGGAGAGAAAATGGGCAGTGGCCTAAACAATTACTGAATCCCTGTTTAATGGAAGCAGTATAATAACCTGCCATATTCACTTTTGTGGCATTTTTGAAGGTGCCAGTCCATTCTTATAAACAATTGAATAGAGTTCCACCTCTCCCCATCCTCCCTCCCTACTGCTATTTTGGTTCTTATGTGGTGCTCTGGTTATATACGCAAGAGCATAGCTATCCTGCATGGCTGCTTCGATATTCCATCTCATGTTTAACATTTAGATCAAAAGAGTTTCCTTACTAGGGTTGGGCATCGAGACCTGATTGCTACTTGGAATCGTTTCAAAAATTACGATTCCATCGGAATAGTTTCTTTATTGGAATAGTTTGGAGGATTTGGTTTCAAATCTGATCATGGGTTCCAAATTTACCATGCGCAAGTTTGGGTTTCCGTGGCGGCCAGGCGCTTGTTGTGTTGCAGCCATGGAGCACAGTAAGCAGTGCTCTATTGTGGCTTTATTTTATGTTAACAAAGCCCCGTCAAACTGCAACCCACCTTTGAATCAAAATAAAACTTTCCTCTTATTTGTGAAATAAGCATGTGACCTGTTTCAACTCCACCACTCAAAGAATGAGAATCGATAAGAACCGGAATTTAAAGGAAGAATCGCAATTGGAATCAGAAACGTTAATATCCAAATGATGCCCAACCCTACTCCTTACACAGCCTCTGTTGTACTTGTGTATGCAGTGGACAGATATCTCACATTTCACACCAAGTGATACAAAACTCTCCTGAGGTTGCTGAAGTGAACAAAAATGTATCTTGCAAGCGTGTATTCAATAGAGTCGCTCAACTATTCAATTTGAGGACTCACAAATATGGTAAACCTTGTTATTCACTGAAGCCTAAATACATTTTGACCACTTCATTCGACTGAATGCTAATGGCATCTGACGGGTCCTGGGTTTGCCATTCATAAGACTTCTGTTGCACCGCAAGTCTTCATTTGAACCCTAAAGAAATGAAACTCTTACTTCTATTTGTCACCAGTTGTGAGGCAACAGACGGCTTGCTGCCGTGCTGCAAAAGTTCTCTCTCAACTTGAAAAGTAATTGCAGCATAAGGTAATGCTGAATACATTTCCCCCAACTTGTGTTCAATTGTGTTTCTTTCCTCTTGTTTACGTTTTCCCCACCACGGTAATGACTAGAGCTGACGGTGGAATTCTTGCGTTTTATTATTTGACACTTTACAGCTCTTAAAAGTGTGTACGCGTTGAAGCTTTGTGATTCTTAATTAATTGTCTCAGATGCTGTGGAGCCGTCACTTCTGCGATTGGAGGACGGGGTAGAACTGAAAACAGATGAAGCCCTTTTGGTATGCACGATTGACAATGTGGTGCTCATGAATATAAAAGTCAGCACTTGATGTGTTGTGTGGCAAATGCTTGATTTGAAATACAATAGATGTATCATTTACCATGTCTCTTAAAGGACAATTCCGGCGCAAAATGAACCTAGGGGTTAATAACACATGTGTACCGAGTCAAACGTTCTCTGGGATCTGTTTTCATACTAATCGAATGAGTCTCTGGCTTTAAACAAGCTAACGCAAGCTTTTGGGGCAGATGGTAAATCGCTATTTTACACCACTAACAAGGCTCAAAATAGCACCACACTTCATCGGTAGCATAACGAGGGTCCCTACATGTAAACCGAAGCATTGAGAACTTTGTAAGTGTACAGACAGTTTAACCAGTAACATAGCTCAAACACAGCGTTTTCCAACATGGAGCCCTCATGTAAACATGAACACTACTGTCTTAATAATCAATCTTTTTAATAAACTGTCTGTACACTTACAAGGTTCTCAATGCTTCGGTTTACATGTGGGGACCCTCATTATGCTACCGTTGAAGTGTGGTGCTATTTTGAGCCTTGTTAGTGGTATAGAAATAGCGATGTGCCATCTGCCCCGAAAGCTAGCGTTAGCAGCTAACCACCGGTTTGCATTAGCTTGTTTAAAGATAGAGACGCATTTGATTAGCATGAAAACCGATCCCAGAGAACGGTCAACTCGGTACACATATTTTATTAACCCCTAGGTTCATTTTGCGCCGCAATTGTCCTTTTTAAGTTATAGGATATACAAATCGTATTTTTTTTTTTTAAACCTTTTTTGTGGAGATTACATGTAGAGAGTAAGCTAGCAGAAATAATGATTTTATATTTCACGATATTACACCCTGGCATTATTACTCTGTTTGAAGGTTCATGATATGAAGTTTAAACTTAAATAAACTAGAGTCCAATTCAAATGGTGGCGTCGTCAAACAATGGCAGCCAATTATGCTACTTGGCTGAAGAAATACAGTAATAGACCCCCTAATAGTACCTCCACAGTATGCACAGTGTGTACAGTTACTTTCATTATCGTAACCTGTTTTCAACACGTTATGTTAACTATAGATTAGTCGTTGTGGTTATTGTTTAAGTATGACGGACTGATTATGACCAATCTATTATACATCTTCTTATAGTAGTGTTTAACTTTACAATTTCATTCAAAATACAATCACATTAGTTATATTTTCAGAACAAGATTCATCAACGTGGTTTTTCTATTACCACAGTAATCTAAATGCAAATTTCAACTGTCCCCTTTTCCACCAGGATGATGCTTCTGGCACAGCATATGCACTAAAATTGAGATGTGTTTTACCCCTTTTATTCTACCTCTGTTACATGGAAATTTAATCTTGAATGAAGACTGCTTATCGTGTTGACGTATTGTAAAAGCAAATATGTCACTAATTGAACACAAATAAAGCCTTGCAGTTAAATTCTGACATTTTTCTATCTATTTTTACCGAGTCAGCTGTGTAAAACTAAATACTTTCTAAGGAGAAAATCTTTTGAACCACTAGGAGTGGAGGGGAATATTATACTAAAATAAATCACATTAAAGGGAGCAATCGCTTGCGGAGTTATGGATTCATGGTGGTACTCCTGCATGATCCAGGTGTTAATTTAGAATTTAATCAAATTATAGTTTCAACATCTAGCCACTCTTTAATACAGTGTTTCAATGTAATCCTTTGGGAACGTGCTGCATTTCAAAATCTGGATTTAAATAGAAGCTTTTCAGAGTTTTTCTCACGGAAGGTGTCAGCCTAGTTACTTTCATAGACCAGGGAATGGGGCAATGCACATCATACACACTGTCTACACACAGTGTGATACCACAGCTATCCCGGATGCGCTGGTATGGATTGTTGGCAGTGAAAGGCTTCATCATCTCTGCCTTCCTTCTTGCCCCTGCCATCAATTTTCCCTGCATGGATATAGTCCTGAGTGACACCTGGTGGGTTGCTTTCTCCTATCTCTGCTCTTCCTCAGCACTGTTAATACAGCCATAGCGCAAGAGCTGAACGTGCTTGTCCTCGTGTAACTCTAAAACCACGTGTTGGTGGTCTGATACCAATAATCTTCCTCTGCACGTTGCTACTTTGGCTTCGCCACTCAATTGTACTCTATCACTGTGGTCAGGGATGCCTGATGTGGCCTGTTTATCATCTCCTAGTCATTAGAGGAGTGAAGGCTGTGGAATAATTTGATCCACGTTCATTTCTTTACTGTCGGGGCAACATTTATCTAACCTTAAACTCTCATGAGCCTAAATCACAGCCTGCAACATAGAGGTAGTGTATAATCCTTACTAATGATGTACTACATCAAAGCCTTCTCTGTTTTACAATTACATTTTAGATGTCAAGAATTGTGCCTCGATGTACAGGAAGGGTCACCGTATTCAAAGTTCCGAACTAAATGCAACATCTTGGCCTGGGCCTGGCAAAAGAATGCTGGACTCTTCTATAAAGGCCGAACCTGCAAAAAGAATTAACGGATAAATACAAGGTCTACGCTTTTTGGCTAATAAAACTCGTAAATAATTCAGCTTGCCTAGTGCAGATTTAGAAGGTTTAGGCTGTTTAAACAAGACCGCAAATTGTATCCTTTTTTGCAATCTAGGGGGCTTTCAGATATTGAGATATTTCTAAATGAATTCTAGCCCCCTCTCACAAAACTTCCACATAGCATGGTTTTTGAAAAATTATCAATGTTACTAATTGTGTTACCTGCCAGTGGGACCATATTTTTGCTCAACAGTACATTAGAGATTTAATTCTGTTTACTTTCCAAAGAAATATAACTGTTCTTATGTCAGTTTGCCAGTTTTTTGTGTAGCCAGCAGGAGTTTGAACTGTGTGTGTGGTAGTTTTGTGGTACATTTGGTTATATTGTGAAATTCGAAATCTTTTTAATCTTTTCTAGGGTGTTTGAGTATGACGGTCATGCAGACATTTCGTTATTTTCCTTTTTGTAAAACAAAGATGAGAATCAAAGACGTGAGTAATGCCAACCCTGTGGTGGGTGCTATCGCTGCTGGCAGAACTACCTGATAAGAGACTGATTGCAAGACGGTGCCTCTCAATTGAGGCTAATTGTACATTTTACAGTCTCTGCTGACAACCTGCACTGTCTGTGTGTGTTGTTTTGTAACGTCAAGGTAGACTTAATGTTTCAATTAATAATTTGCATTTAGTGGCAACTTAGAATAGCTAGGGAGTAACGTGGGAGTAGAGGGAACAACACCGGGGCAGATGTACAGTAACAAGAACTTCAGTACAACTGGATAATGCATGCAGGACTACTGCTACTAAGTACAAGTGAACATTTAAACAAATTTTAATCAAAAATAAAATAGACATTTTAAAGCCACATTGGAAGGATGCAGCAGTGCACAAAGGGGACTTGAGGGTATATGTGTTTTATAGTAGCAGGTAAGCAGGAGTGTAAATTGAATTTTCTTTAAAACACAATTACTAATGATGGGACTCTATTGCACCCCAGAAATAGTATAGCACACTTACAGGTGAACTGGCAATTACCCTTAGTCAAAACATAATGAACTCTAGATTATTCAGAGGCAGAAAATGAAGAGGCTGAAAGGAGTTTCGTCTACGTTGTTGCTAGAATTGCCGTCATGGACCAAAGCATAGCCCTGCACCTTGACCTGTTCTCTGGGTTTTGAATGTGCACATAATGATAAAAAAGCACGTTAAGTGCAGCCCACTGACCAGGTGAATGATGTTGAACATTCTTTAACTGTCGTCGAGTATCCTTACTAGGTTATTCCATGGTAGTCAAGTACGAGTTCAACTTACTTATATACAATGTCAACTTTATTTAATTTTTAACTATCAAAGCAACATGCAAAAGCATACAAAATGGTTCTTACTCTGATATTGTCGAAGTGCTTTCTCAACTTCAGGATATAGATGGTAATGAGACGGGAAAGTTTGGTATATGTAAGTGCTACTGAAGTGGAGATTTCTGGCTCAGAGTATGAGAAACTCTTTGAGAAAACTGCCTTTTAAAGATATGTATTATACATTATTATTATGTATTATACATGTAAATATACACTTTAGCAAGAAAGTACAAGTGAATTGGGTACCACATTGTAACTAACAGATATCAACAAGAAACATTCCCAGTTGATTACTTACATTAACACATATATTTTTGTATGAAGTTTTTATGTTTTTAAATGCAGATTGGGCATTATCTAATGCTAACTTTTGGTGAATTTAGGATACATTTTACAGTCGCAAATGGACAAACTGGGGTAAAATAAACCTCTAAATGTGTATTTTGGATGTTTTTTTTCCCAAGTCTGAAAGAAGATGAAGATGTTATGGAAGCAAAATAGCCCAAACACTCAAAGTGATGGTTTTGCTGGTAGTGCCTCCCCTTAAGAATAAAGTTTGTTTTTTAGTTTGTTGAATGTAACAGACGTTCATTGATAATAGTTGCGCACTATAGCTTGAATTTAAGTTTTGTCAGCATTTGATGAAATTCCAATAATCTATCTATAAAGCCCATGTTGAGCTTTCCTTCAGAAAGATAAATGGATTCAAACAAAGTATTTTACTTGTGTCTGATGACTACGGTTGGGTACCGAAACGGGGTGCCAATAGGGTACCGGTTCCGACGTAAACGATAGTAACGAGACCGAATAAGAACGAAAATTTCGGTGCCTCATTTGGGTGCCTGACTTTTTTTTTCTTTTTCTTTCAGAAGTATCGCTGCACGGGACGCTACGTTACCGTTAGCTAGTAGCTGGATAAAACACAATGGTTAAAAAGCTGACAGCTTACGTTAAGTGGTGTAAAGTGTGACTGTATTTCCCTGTAGAGGATTCCAACACTGGGACATAACGGTCTGACTGCAGCTGCCGTTGTCGGAAAAATAACACAGAAGGTGCGTTCAATTGAAACTCGCCAGCCTTGTCGTGCATTCAAAGTTATTGTAAAATACCCTTTGCCCATCTGGTGCTTGTTTTTGTCGTTTACCAGCAATTTACTGGTGAAATAAGTCATGGTTACACTTTACTTTAAGTTTTCTACATAAGAGTGACATGACACTGTCATGAACGTGTCATAAAACATTATAAACAAGTCATAAACGTTTATGACAATACTTTTTTTATTTTATTTTTTTAGGAAGTGTCATTCGGTTTTGTCATGACATGTTATGGTTATGGTTAGGTTTGGGGTTAGGGTTAGTGTTCATGTGTCATGACTGTGTCATGACTGTCATGTGAGTGTCATGTATTCATGACTGTGTCATGTCACTCTTATGTAGAAAACTTAAAGTAAAGTGTTACCTAAGTCATTGTTAGAGGTTATTGTTATTACTTTATTAATCAGTCATTTAATTGTGACCATATGGCCTTGAACAAGCCGTTATTTAATGTCGCCAACTGTCGTTTTGTGCTCCTATTTTTTATATTTTATTTTATATTATATACATTATTCGGTTTAGGCACCGGCACCGTTTTTAAAAGTATCTTTTTAGCACCGGTATTAGAAAAAACCCAAACAATACCCAACCCTACTGATGACTATTAAGGCATATCTGCTGTAGTCCAATAAGCATTTAGAATAAATAATGTGAAAAATGTAACGCTGAAAGGACTGCTTAATTATTTAAGGCCTCAAATGGATTCAGTAGTGTACATCACATGGATTGACATCAAAAGGAGGATAATGAGATTGCAATTACTGCACCACAGAACTTCTCATCATCCACTCTAAATGAAGCTCAGCTGAATGTGCTGAATTGTGTAGGTAGATTTCTTTTGACTCACTTGTAGGCTACTCCAACAGAAGAAAATACTTTTCCCCTTGTCTATCACCCATTGTCAATGATCTATTTTCTTTCATGTACAACTGTACAAAAGCACATTCAATAGTGGCACGTTTAGTAATGAGATACAGGACTCCATGCAGTGTATTCTGATATTTATGCAAAGAGTAATGAAAATGATGTGCTTACTAGGATAACCCAAAAGTACACATGCTAAATCAACAGAGGCAAGCTGTGATAAGCTCTGATTATGTTTGAGTCTGTCCATATTTTGACAGATTCAAGGTAAGCAAACTCCACAGGTGTTGCTATTGTTGGACTACATCTGTTGCAGCAAATAATGACAACGATGCCGAGTAACTGCAGGGAGTCAGCTATAATCCTGGCACGGAGGGCTGCACATTACTTAGATTTATTATACAGAAGCGCTAATCAGTGTGTAGTTGGGTTCAGCGTGTCTCCTAATTACCCTGTACGACGGAGGACTAAATTATCAATGGATGTTGTATGGATCAAATGTTCAGTATTGCAGGACAACCAAAACAACCCGGTACCTGCAGCGTATGGAAAGGATGCCCTGACCTCATAACGCATTGCAAAGGTTTGCCAACAGGGTTACTACTGTATCATTGTATCTCATTAAAGATGAGCAAGGATCCAATGGGTGTACAATCAATCTCATTCTATGATCACGAATATTCTGTTGTTGCACAACTTTCCCATTGAATCATCAGGTGGGACCTGTGATCATAACACAGCAGTGGAGGGCATTGCATGTACTATTCAACCTATGGTTTTCTTTAAATTCTTGGCGCTGGAAAATCTATACCAAAAATCTTTGCAGTTTTTCAACTACAACATTTATGTGGCATGAAAAATTGATTTTTAGGATCTAAACTGTATAGTTGGGAGTGACAAAAGTGAACAAGACAAAACATTTTTGTACGACCAGTAGATCTTGCAGAGTTAATAGTTTTCTCAACTTGACCACTTAACTTACAGCAGTTATGCATTCATGCTCCTATATAATACATTGAACAGTTGTAACAGACACTTCAATACATCCACTTTTGGTCTTTCCTCCAAATATGGATTTTTAGAGAATTGTGTTTACCTTGTTTTTATTTTTTTTTTAAACCCATCAGGTCATCGGAGTGCTCCTGTTGCTTGCCCTACGTAATGCTAATTAATAGTCGGGTCATTAAACAAAGACTCGTAGTAAATGATAAGAAACAAATTCTTCAAGGCAGAGGCGGCACAAAGCACCTCTTCCATCGAACAGAGAGCTCTGGGATACATTACGGGCATTAATGAACAGTCAGTACGCATAAATGTAACAGGCCAGTTTAATGAAAATATAGTATGCAGGTAGTTTTTAAATAGCTGCAGCCTGGGTGAAGTTCAGATTGAATCTGAGTTTGATGAAATGACTTGCTGATATAAGGCCAATACCAGCCAGAAATATGCAGCTTGGCTAGTCTTGCTCTAATTATGTGAGTTTAGAAATGTATTTTCAGAAATGTTGACAGATTTTAGATTGAGTGAAGGTTGCACTGTGAATAGTAAAAATAAATGCAACTTGTCTGCAAATCAATATTTCTACCCTGCCCAAAGTGTGCCCTCTCTCATTTGGACTGAGTCATAGGGAACAGTGTGATCACAAGAGCCAGACATGGGGAATGTATGTCCTAATATCAGTAATGATTTACACCGGTCTGCCTACACTGATGAAAAAGCCTTTGCAGATGACTATTATGGAAATTAGGGGAGTTCTATTTTGCAGTTAAACAACTTTTCTGTAGGTAAATAAACAGGCGAACACACTGGAATGGGTGCATTGCACATTAAAATGTTGGCATCATACACCCTTAACCACATCTGTTTTATTGTCAATATGCCATGGAGTACAGATGAATTTTTAAATGGATGTGGATGTGATGCCATTACTTTGGTACACTAAGGATCATTTTGGCGACATTCCCCATGTACTATGTGCGCAATTTTTAAAGTATACAATGTCACATTCAGGTAATGGTGCTATTTACAAGTAATATAATTGGAATTTATCGGTTTGGTTTCTCAAGAATTTTAGATTCAAAGAGTCTACTCAAGAGTTGCCCAGCTGTGTAATTTCTTTTTCTTTTTAAAGAAATACTGATTTGATTGACACTGTAAACTAATTCCGTACTTCCTGTGAACATTAACAAAAGGCATTTGGTACTTTCAGACGATGTGTAAGATTGCTAATCTATTTAAAAGCAGTTTACCTCAGCAAGAATAAGTCCCTCTTGCAAGAGTAGTCGGATATTTGCACGTCAGTTGTGTTAGATAAGGGTTTTCAAAGGGCTTCACATTTGGAAATTGCCAGAGGACTGACTCGTTGTTTTCACTATAAGGGTGGTGTGCATTGTGCAGCTGCTCTGTTGTTTTTTGCTTTGTTGTGTTTTTTTTTTTAGCCGTCTGCTGCTATTAATCAGCCCTACTTTACCTCTCACTTTTTGATGACATTCTTACTTCTTTTGTCTTATTTACCAGAAAGGCTGTCTACTTATTCGTCTAGCTTGAAGATTCTACCGAGGGCAATGCACTGCACATATTATTCATACTATTAGTTTTAAACACCGTACATTTCTTTTCATTCTAAAAACGGTAAAGTTTCACATATAGCTTTCAGGGCTGGCCCTTGAGTCTTTTTTCCGCTTGCCGGATAGTCTATTTGAAAAGAAAATAGTTTAATGTTCGTAATGAACAGCCAAATCTAATTCGGGTACAGTCCTAATTTCTTTATATACATTACATTTTTTTAATAGTTAATTTCGGGTTTATAAACAATCAAAATTCTGCACAATCTGTACTTCAAGTCGCGCTGAAAGTGGCAGACATCAGACGTAACGTCAACTTCCTGGACAAGGCAGTAAAACATTAGCGTGCTTTTTGCTCCGCCAGGTGATGTTATTAATCCAGACATGACTCTAATTAATTTGATCCCGCGGTTAAACTCAGGCGAATGGCGCAAAGCAAATATTTTATTTCGCCTTGGGGTGTGAACGCGATATAAGAGTCATGTCATTTCCCGAGACATGAACTGTAGAGAATCGCAGCTGAAGCATATGTGGGGTTTTCTTCAGTCCACTACACTTTGACTTAAAAAGCACAAATCTGCTTTGTCTATCTACTTACTATACTATTTACTGATGTGTGCTGCATCTCATCTGGATGCAGAGAACCCTTCGACAGACGGGGCACTTTTTTATTTTTTAAATGGAAAAAAATAAATGCAAAAAACATGAGCTGGACGCTTGAATATCGTATCAGTAAACGAACCGAGCGGATTTCTCCTTTTTATTGGAGTTATGTCCTTGAAAGGAAACCTCCCGACGAAGCACTCTGGATCTAATTTCATTAAACTGTAGATTTTGCCAAGTCGGTGGACCTAAAATGATGCAGTTGAACTCTCTGGTCTCCAGTCCCTGTCAAGGGTGGGGTGGGGGTGCGGAGGGAGTGAATCAACCTCAGACGGTTACCGTGCTTTGGCCTCCAGTCAACCTCAACTCCTCCTATACTTGCTCTATTTTATTAAACCTTGCTCTTACTGTCTCCTTCATTTTCTCCAACATGTAGTACATTTTCTGCTCAACTGTGCTGCAAAAATAAAACCGGAAAGACAAAAGACAAAAGCAAATATTTTTCATGGTGTTATGGGTTATTAGGCACACAGTCACATTAAGCTGAGCCTCATTATCAGGGCAAAGATAGACTCAAAAAGCATTAGGGTTGGAACTCGCTGATGTATAGCTATGATCATCACATTGTTTATGTTAATGTGTGTGTGTGTGTGTGGGTAGTTTAGTTGTGAAAGCCACTCTTTGTTACCATAACGTCCATGTTCATCAACGTGTGCGTCTGTGGACGTGTGCGTGCATGTCTGTAAATGTCTAAGAGTGAAGAGGAGTATCGCAGCGTGCCGAGTGTTTAGAGGACTGACAAACAAAGAAGTAAACATTTCCTCATCGCTTCATACCGAGCGTTATAAAGTCAGTGGTCCAATCACATCATCTCAAACTAATGCGCCGTTATGCACATTGCACACTATGAATTTAGTGTAATAATTATCTAATTAATGCAGATCAAAAGAAGGCAAACGCAAGAGAATGTGTTTTAGGATTTTGCCTTAGGCAGCCCTCAGTGGCCACAGTATGCGCTATAAACGATACGCCTCATGGAATCTCGTCCTCCCCTTTAGCAATCGGCACTGCAAGCTATTGATGTTTGCAGCAATGCACTCCGTACTGCGGGATTGCTCTCAGATAAGTGCCGCCAAAAAAACGTCCATTTTTAACCTGCGATACCTTTTTTGTAGGAATGGGAGACGAGCCACTTTGAGAGTCAGTGACTTTGAGGTGGATGTTCTATGGGATTATTGTTTTAAAGCGTCCGTGATCTCATTTATTTGCCACTTCCACTGCCTGCTGTCATCCGACTGTGATTACTGAAAACAATATGGGGCACAAAGCTGACTGAGAGCATTAGGACAGGCGAGGGTGATGCGCTTTCAATTAAAAGGGACTTTTTTCTTTTTATATTCAGCACACTGGAGTGTATAAATCAAATGCTTATCTGACAATGAAAACAGATTTTGTAAGTAAATAACAAGCTATTGCAGTCGCCTTTTTTTTTTATTTATTGTTTGATAACCCATACCATTTAGAGCTTTCTATCTCTGAACACAGTGTGACTGCCACGGCGCTCTCCATTCCTGAGATTCCCTTTTCAGGCTGTCAAGCCCCCATCTTAAATCACAGATAATCAAATGGACCCTCAGCTGAGTGGTCTGACCTCAAAGGCATTCAGAAAGCTACTTAAGCACAGTGTTTTTCAGCACTTAATTAAAATGACACAAGCACTACTGCCTGAGTGTCAAATCAAAGCTTTTTTGAAGGTATGATTGTCTCTTTATTTCACTGAAGAGGACTGCCACTTTTCCTGTACTTCTCGGTGCGGGGCAGACAATATGTATCTTGCAAGTTTTGAAAGGCTGCTGCAATAATGTCTATTACATACAGTGCTACCAACACAGCCTGCGTTGGAATGAAACAAAAAAGGTAAATGGGTCAGTTTGTGGCGTTTGGGAAAATTAATTTGCATAGTTTATTGATTTAATATTTGTGAATTCTGAAGGCTACTTTGTCACAGAGGGCTGATCAGCATTCCTAATCAAGCATCGCCGTTCGACATTATTAGCCTCAAGCAGTGCTGGCATAATCAGTCAGCCAGGTAATATTAAAAGGTGGGCTCTTTCAGGTTCCCGAGTGACATAACTGCCTTAATCAAGCCGTTATCACGCACGAGGCCAGAGGGAGAGAGAATAATGAGAAAGCAATATCCTAGATCAATAATTAGTCTTTTCTGCAATGGCTGTCTGTCTCTCTGGGTCAATGGTGCATAATGGTATAGCATACAAAATTGTGGTAAAGAAGATTTAAGGATGGTACACAAGGGTTATATGACTCGCACTGATGGCAAAAAAATTACCTTTTTCCCCATGCACTGTGTGTGTGTGTGTGTGTGTGTGTGTGTGTGTGTGTGTGTGTGTGTGTGTGTGTGTGTGTGAGTGTGTGTGTGTGAGAAAGCTACTCTTTAATAAAAAAAAAGAAAACATTACTGACATTCCTGACAATAGAAACTCCTGTGTTTTAACAATGAAATATATTAATATATTTAACTGATTTTTTTTTTAAATGTATTTTTATTTATTTTAGAACTGTCCTATTACATTTTAGAAATGGAAACCCCTCTTTCATACTGTACTGGCTGAGTTTTAGGCAGGATTATTCTTATTCCAAATAGTATGCCATATCTTTGGTCTGTGTGGCAAAAATACTGACCCTAAAAGTCCCACAGGGAGGAGCTTTCTCACTCGCTCTCTCTCCATTTGTACTTTCTGTGCATGATGTATTGAAACATTGAATAGATGGTGTCTAATGCTGACAATGGCTATAAAAGGCTTATGAATAACTTCACATATTTGCATTTTTTTTCCTCCTTTGCATTATTCTGTTCCAGTTTGCAAGTAAACTTTGAAAAGATATTGCCATGTATTCAAACTGGAGCAGGTTAATGGGAGTTCCTTAAAAAGAGGAAAATCTTTCCCAATAGAAAATAGTTTTTTATCCATAATTCTGTGAGCTGAATTTAATATTAAAAAAAAAACTATTCTAAAAAGCGGGGTTTTTTTTCTTTCTCAATGCTTTCCCTTATTGTAAGCTGTAAAATATGCACAGGTAATCTGATACTGTGATGAAATGGGGGAAAATGCTTTTCACCTTTTGTATCAAGTAATGTTGATTGCATTAATCTGACTTCATCCTCAGTTTCCACATGTGTAATGTTAGATAACAGATACATAATCTGTAATGTTTATCCTGTAGTGTAGGATTTTAATCACATTACGTTGGATTCAGTGTTATAGACCATTAATAAATTTCCCCAACATGCACAAGGTTGGGGTTTTGAACTAGAAATTGCGTGCATAAAATACTGGAAAATAAATCAGACTATCCCCTCTCAAACAGTCTGCTGTAAAAGTGAAACATGCATCTATATGCAGAATTTCTGAAGTGAAAGGAAGAAATTGATTAAAGGTTGATGAGCAGCTACTGTGAGACATCATCTGTCTGTAACAGCTTCAAGCTTCAAATCATGATTTCCCCAGAGCAACTGCTAATTATCTAATTCATGCTCAAGCTCATATATGATAACCGATCATCCATGTGTTTGAGTGAGTCACATGTCCCAGATATTTGTCTTTTTTTTTTTTTTTTCTTTTCTATGTTACCCAGTTATAATGCCTGATTTGTATATCAAACTCTGCTAATGTCATGCTGTCACAGGCATTACCATATGGAGACATAATTATCACTTACCCTAAAACATCTGCAGTGTTTTAATTGTTTCTTTGAGGTGAAAGGTAAATGGTTTTCTGCAGAGCAGAATAAAATGTTATACTGAATGTACTTTTTTTTTTTTTTTAAAGTCCAAGGTTACAGTGTAAATTTTTATCTAAACAATGATCACTAACCCTGAATTATTTTCTTGATTTCTAAATGTAAATGATTTCAGTGTATTTGCAGTGAATGCATTATGGATTAAGAGTAAATGTGCCACACGGCAGAATGTGTCAGTCATCAGGACAGTTATGCATAATTAAAGGTGCAGTAGGTAAGCCTTATAAAACTAACGTTCTGTCATATTTGCTAAAACTATGTTCGAGTAGAACTACATGAAGCAGGTAATACAAAATAAAACAAATTGGCACCTCTGGCAACACCTACAGCCTGTAATGCGATTGGGAAGAAAAAAAAAAAATCCACAGCTCCCTGTTCAGATGCACCAATCAGGGCAGGGGGGGGGGTGTCTAACTGTGTGTCAATCACTGCTCATGCACACGCAGTCATTCTCCCTTGTGGGGGGTCAGGGGGTTAGGAGACAGTTTTGGGCTTTAGCAGAAAGGGGGGAGGGACTGAGAAGTTGTCAATGTTCAAATTTTTGGGCTAAGTCCTGGATCTTTGCAATCCTACCTACGGCACCTTTTTAAAGAGGAAGCATCACTTTCTTCACAGCTAGTTTTGGTTGGAGGCACCCAAAAAAAAGTAAGATAATATGGCCAATATTTTGGTTTAGAATAAATCAACAATAACCGTTCTTAAAAATGTCATGTTGAACATTCTGAAGCGATGTAAAACATATGCACATCCGTAGTTGTATTTATGCATCTCATTTGTTCACTTATCCCCGTTCTTTGGAATCTATCAAATGCAATGTGTCCAAAATTGTTACAACAGATTGCCTCTCAACTTCTTTAAAAGCCTCAGAGCTAAGTGCTCTCTCCACTGAATGCACACGTCCTGCAACTGAACATTGCTAATTCATTGTTTGATGTATTTTGCCGCTTGTTTTAAGGTCTTTTGCTCATTTCTTTTATCCAAATTCTTTTCATGCTGTTTGAACTTTATTGAAGTCTATTGTTTGTTCTTTCATGTGAAACTTTTCATGCTGCTGTACAAAGAGTGTGAATATCAATGTGAATACTCCTGGTGAAATAAAGGTAAAATAAAACGGTTACATGTGTAATTACCACAGAAAGTGAGAGATAATTGGTGGGAATAGCTAAGCACAGGTGTTAACCAAACATTAGAATTTGGTTCTAAGATTAGCTTACTCAGGTGCAGGTTACTGCAGGTGCTCATTCCATTTTGGATCAAACCTCCGCCACATACAGGTAATTAATGTAAGAAATGGCCCCTTTACACATTTTAATAACACAGCTTATGTCACTGAAAGTTATCGAATCCAAAACTTATCCAATTTAAAGTTAAGATGTTTCCCAAAACGTAACCCGAGTGATTTATGGCTCCATATGAGAAAGATGATAGATCTGTCAGTCCGGTGGATTGTGTAGACAATCAGATATGGGGCTGGCGGAGGCCTTGCTTGCACAAGGGTGACTGGGCACATTGTTGTTTATGCTCTACACAATGAAGTCACAGGAACTGTGCTCATCAGTAAAACTCAGCAGGCTAGGTCACAGCTGTCACACTCAGAGCCCCAAGCCTTTTGGAGTTTTGTAATGTTGCTTCTCTGACTCATGGCTCTGCTTACATGAACAGTAAATCTGAACCTGGGAAGGTTTATTAAGAACAATAGCCGATCCTGTGATCCTGTGTCCACTTTCATAGAACGGAGAAAAACCAACCATTCTCTACGGTGACATCATCATCCAGCCCTCAAAAACATGTGCATTGACACAAATGGACGCAGTATACTGTAAATGCATGAACCGATCTGTGCAGTCTAATTTACTTATTGCCAAACTAAACGGCACACTATAAATAAAGTCAAAATGGGCATATCAGCAGCCATCATATACAAAACCTTCCAGTGGTAGTTATTTTAAATTTTTTCCAGGCAGTGTTGGATTCAGCATAGTTTACAGGTAATTCTAAGAATTAATATTTCCTCTATGACTGAGTACTATTTAACTTTGAGCCCGAGCACGAAGAATTCATGATATAGTATCAAATAAAATATTAAAGCTGCGAGCAGCGATGGACGGGCCCTCGTGCCTCTCCGCGCGTCGGGGTTACTGGCAGACACCGCTCCTTGCGACCGTTCATTCGCTCGGCACTCAGACACCACAAATCGTCACCAATGAAAAGGGAACTCCTTGCCGAGTTCAATGATACCCCACACAAGACTCTACGTCATACGGTTTCTCAGCTGTGAAAGGGGGCGTGGCTAAAGCATAGGGGGCGGGCCAAACCATCACCAATGAAGAATGAAGTCTATGCTGAGTTCAATGATACCTCACACAAAGGTATACCTTAAACGGTTCAAATGTTATGAAAGGGGGCGTGGCCTGAGTAAGTGGGCATGGTCATATTATAGGGGGTGGCTCAGTATCACATGTAGACCACACATTCTGAGTTTCATGTAAATCGGATGATGTTTGTCATAAGTTGCATTTCCTGTTGCCAGCGGGGGGCGCTATGACCAAAAGTAAATTTTGGCCTGTAGGTGTTCTCAGGCCTGGACCCTTGACAATCTTGAGAAATTTTGGGCAGATATGACAACGTGCACTGAAGTTACAACAACTTCTTTGTTCATCGCTAAACACTCAAAATGGCCGCCACCCCACGCCCACACCTTCTGACGAAAAGTTTTTCTTTTAATAACTTTTCATCGTTAAGGTGTTGGGATGGTACAGACCAAGTTTGAAGTCCAGGTAATCGGACAATGTACACTCGAGTTACACCAACTTCCTGTTTCGGCGGCAAAACGCACAAAATGGCTGCCCCGCCACGGCCACGCCCTATGACGAAAAGTTTTTCTTTTAACAACTTTTTATCTTTAACATCTTAAGATGGCACAGACCGAGTTTGAAGTTGATCGGATGAAATCTCTAGGAGGAGTTCGTTAAAGTACGACATGTGGAAATCCAAAATCGCACTAATTTCGAACTTTCAATTCAAAATGGCGGACTTCCTGTTGGGTTTAGGGTATGGCTCTCATGAAGTTTTTTGTACATCTTGACATGTTACATATGTGTACCAAGTTTCGTGAGTCTACGTTAAACGCACTGCAGGGGCTCAATTTTTTTTTAACTTTCTAGGGGGCGCTAGCGAGCCATTTTTGTGTACCTATTCCCGAAACCCTTAAAATACGTAAATTTTCACCAGACTTGATGCGGCCGCCAAATTTGGTGAGTTTTTGAATATGTTAAGCCCCTCAAAAAGGCAATTCATTTGACGGGAAAAAGAAATAATAATTCCTTCAGTTTCAATAGGGCCTTGGCCGCTGTCGGCGCTAGGGCCCTAACTAGCTCTCTAGGAGCCTATTGATTTGACGTACTGTAGGATTCCCTTAGGGTACAGATTTGATCATTGGCAAATTATCAAAGATGTTTTATCAATATTAATAAAGTTATGAATATGGTTATTAATAACTTTATCAAATCGACAAACAATCAAAACGGGGCACCACCCTGCTAGTCAGGGACCAATAATCAAACTGTGGAACAGTCTCATTTCTGTGGTAATCCTTTAAAAAAGGAAATAAAGGAAGGGGTGAATCCAAGCACGGACCTGATCGACCAGCAATTGTTACAAGTACACAAATAATCACAAGCAACTGCTAATTAAGTATAAGATTTATTAACTTCACAATTATCAGTAGCTAAACAATAATCCTTCAATAATAAACTCTATATACCTTTTTATAATATCACAACCGAAAACAAAGCAAAAACAAAGCAGCATGTGTCATGGACACATCTGTGTCTGTGTGTGTGTGTGTGAGTGTGTGTGAGAGAGAGAGTGAGTGACAAAGGAGGGGGCGGTGTCGGAGTGTAGTTCTAAACACCAAAACAACTCCAAAGATGGCTACTCCTGTGAGCTGCACAAAACTATTTAGCCTCAAGAGGGCGGTAGTGGTGCTGCGTGCGTGGAGAGGGGGCTGAAGAAGCCGGGGGGGTTGCTAGGCAACGGGCACGCTTAGCCGATCTGGTAGCTAGTCCCTGTTTTAGCTCTGTCCGAACGTAGGGAGATCCCACGTGTGAAGCTACAGCGTTAGCTTGGTAATTTCGCGGCTAGCCTGTGTCGTGTGTGTGCGTGTGTTAGTAAAGGACAAAAGAGAAGGAGAGTAAAGAAAAGAGGCACTTCTGATCTTAAGATATTGATAATGACCTAGTTCCCCTCTGTCCTACAGACTGAGAATTTTGGTTTTGCTGAGGGAAACGTCACTATAACCACTCCAGTAGCTAGCAGCTGATTTTCGCGATTCTATCGCAGACAGTAATTAAAACTCCTGAAAGGAGTTTGCAGATAGCAATTACGGTTTTAACCCAGCTACTTAACACGACATAAATCAAACGATATAATGATCAGTTATATATTCACAGAACAGATTAATAACCAGATATGGCCCATACATGATTACAATCAGATCACATTAATGGCAACAGCGGTAGCTAACCCTTTGCTCATTAGTAACAAAACAAAACGCACTAGTTCTAATATTCTGCCCAGAACTGTGTAAAAGCCTCCTTACTGTGCGTTGTCTGTCAGTTAAGTCTCTTGGCCAGAGCTTAACAATCCGTTTCGTCAGGAGCAAAAGAACGAAAAACGGATTCCAGGTCAACCAAACAAGAAAAAGAACAGTCCTTTTCTTAAATCCAGGCTGATTAAGCCCGCTGCAGATGAAGGAATACTTCGACAAAGTATTCCCTCGGATCCCCTTTGTATATCAGGCCAATATACTTTGTACCAGCTCGAAACTCGGCCAGCGAGATGATGCTGGTTTTCTAGTTTACTAGTCCGGACTAGAGTGCTTCCTTTCGCGACGTGAGTCACGGTGGAAAAGCGAAGAAGCACAAACGCCGAACGCTTTTATCGTTCCCCCCGCCTCCTAGTGGCAGGGTGGTGCATTCAAAGACCCGACGGCCAATGGGAAAACTGCAACCTGGTCAAAGGTGTGAAGCAGTTCTTTGTCTCACCGCCAGTCTGCCTTGTCCCACACGTGTTAAATGCACTTTCTCCATCTTGAGATTCTGCTTCCAAGTAGCAGCCTCTAGGAGTTTGGTGCAACTGGCTTTGGAATTTACATGTAGGCCAAGATCCTTTGTCTCGCAGTCAATTCAAGTTGAGCCAAATCGCTGTTTAACCAACCCTTGGTCCCCAACAGTACATTTTCAAACCTCTTAAAAATTCTTTGATGGGTCTGGCACTGCATAACAACCTAAGAACTACACTTGGTGATGCAAGCACCACCATCTGCATGAGCTAACACATGCATGTTAACGCCTCCAGTGTGCAGACACAAAAGCACACAAACACAAGTGGCGCCCCAAGCAGTCATCTAGTTTCACATGTTACAAGTTTCATATCAAACATCCAATACTACTATTGTATCATGGCCAACAACAAAAACACGACTAGAAGCTGTTACCTCATTGACTTCAACAGAATCGTAGAACCTTTTGTTGTCCATTTTTTTTTGGTCCTGTCCAGTTCCATATTGGGGACCTGGAACCAGTTACACCAATCGTATTGTACAAGGCAAGAGGGACTGTTTGATGCTGTTGCCACATTTTCATTTGTCTGTTGCAGTGACCACAGCATTTGATTGTCAAAATCCAGACTTTCAATTCCAATCCTCTCCTTTGCAAATACCATTCTCTCTGTTTTTCTTTGCTTTGAAGCACGCTAGAAACACATTTCTGCACTCTATAGTAAGTGAGTGTGTTCTATTTCGGCAGTGCTTTATTTGAATTGTCCAGTGTTGGTACTCAACTCTCTACCCTTAAAAACTGGAGGAAAAAAAAAAAAAAACGTGAGCCAGGTTATTCTCTCATGATCTAATGTTTTTCCATTACATGGTACCTGCTCGACTCGCCTCGACTCTACTCGCCTCAACTCGACGCACTGTGCGTCCGTTTTTCCATTGCAGATTTTAGTACCGCCTCAGCGTGGCTGGTCGTCATAGCGACTGCCGTGGGCGTGGCTTGGTAGCGGTGCATTTCCCCCGTCCCGACTCATTTCCTGGTTCTTCGTCTCCGTAAACAACATGAAATCAAAGAGATCGTTAACTTTTACTGCTCCAGATTTCCCACCGTGGTCAGAAAGAACAGGCAGACACTTTGTTTCTCTCACTATATGACTCTAGAGTCACTACTCGCTCCAAAGATGATCGCCGTCACTCTCTCACTGATCCCTCGCTCACCCACTCCCCGCACACACATGCACACACCAGCGCACAAGTATAAACATCAGGCCACTTGTATATAGCATATGCTACGGAGAAAGCTGGAGGCAGCAAACAACCACCGCTGGCTAAAACGCTGGGTTGGTCAGGACACCCCTCAATGCAGTGATCAGTGACGTTTCTTTCTGACCAATGTGTAGCCTGCAGGTTTTCACGTCACCTTTTCGGCTCGCCTCAGCTCGCTTGGAACCTCGACTGAGGTGGTACTAAAAAAAAAAGTACCTGTTAGCAGGTACCAGGTACTTTTTTTCGGAATGGGAAAACCAAAAAAGGCGAGTAGAGTCGAGGCAAGACGAGCAGGTACCATGTAATGGAAAAGCGCCATAAGACACATACCATTGGAACACAAACTACCATTTTACTGTGCTGAATAGGCTGTAGATTGCATTTTACATATAAACCCCAATTCCAATAAAGTTGTAACGTGTGTAAAACGTAAATAAAAACAGAATACAATGGTTTGCAAAACCTTTTCAACCTATATTCAATTGAATACACTACAAAGACAAGATATGTAATGTTTAAACTGAAACTTTTATTTAGTTTTTGCAAATATTCACTTCGCTCATTTTGAATTTGATGCCTGCAACATGTTCCAAAAAAGCTGGGACAGGGGCATGTTTACCACTGTGTTACATCACCTTTCCTTTCAACAACAATCAATGGGCGTAAGTGAACTTTTTTTAAGAATTTTTTTTTGGGGCTTTTCCCTTTTTTATTTTTGAAAGTGGATAGACCTGAAGGGGGAGAGAGATGGGGGATGACATGCAGCAAAGGGCCGCAGGTCGGATTTGAACCCTGCGCCGCTGCAGGACTCAGCCAACATGGGATCTTACTGGGTGAGCTAGAGGTCGCCCCGGACACTAATTGTTGAAGCTTTTTAGGTGGAATTCTTTCCCATTTTTGCTTGATGTACGACTTCAGTTGCTCATCAGTCCGGGGTCTCTGTTGTCGTATTTTGCGCTTCATAAGGCGCCACACAATTTCAGTGGGAGACAGGTCTGGTCTGCAGGCAGGCCAGTCTAGTACCCGCACTCTTTTACTACGAAGCCACGCTGTTGTAACACGTGTAGAATGTGGCTTGGCATTGTCTTGCTGAAACTAGCAGGGATGTCCCTGAAAAGGACATTGTTTGGATGGCAACATATTTTGCTCCAAAACCTGCATGTACCTTTTCAGTATTAATGGTGCCTTCACTGATGTGCAAGTTACTAATGCCATGGGCACTAACACACCCCCATACCATCCCAGATGCTGGCTTTTGAACTTTGTGCAGATAAAAATCTGGATGGTCCTTTTTCCTCTTTGGCACGGAGGACATGACGTCCATGATTTCCAAAAAAGGTCACGGACATTCAAATGTTGGTTTTCGGCCGTGCCGCTTACGTGCAGAGATTTCTCCGGAATCTCTGAATCTGTTGATATTATGGACTGTAGATGATGAAATGCTTGATGAATTTTTTTGCAATTGTAGGTTGAGAAATGTTGTTCTTAAACTATTGGACTATTTGCTCACGCAGTTGTTCACAACGTGGTGAACCTCGCCCCATCCACGACTGAGCCTTTTGGGGATGCTTTTATAACCAATCATGACCAGTTAACCTGTTCTCCTGTGGAATGTTCCAAAGGGTTAAGGTGTTTTTTGAGCATTCCTTAACTTTCTAAGTCTTTTGTTGCCCCTGTTACAGGTTCTTTGGAACGTGTAGCTGGCATCAAATTCAAAATGATTGCATATTTGCAAAAAATAAATAGCTTATCAGTTTGAACATTACATCTTTTTTTTTGTTGTGTATTCAATTGAATATAGGTTGACAAGGATTTGCAAATCAATGTATTGTGTTTTTTATTTACGTTTTATACAATGTCCCAACTTCATTGGAATCGAAGTTTGTATAGTCTCGCTTTGCCAGACCCTCCTCCAAAGCCCGCTGAAGGCTAGTCCACATAGCATTCGGGGATGGGAGGAAATCATGCTCCGGTTTAATGGGCAAAAACCAATCAGAATTGTCATGGGCGGTGCTAAACTCCGCACAAAGCCGCTGCAAAATAGCTGTGCGAGAGAAAACTCAGATTGGACAGATAGTCTTGTTAGCGGTCTGGATTTACCCTGCAGAGATCTGAGGAGCAGTTTACCATAGTCCTCCACCAAATTTTAAATTCCAACCCAAAGAAAGCAGAAGGAGACCTCAAATGCATGCATCCGGCGGAATTTCCTGCAGCACCGGAGCAATCCCGGAAGTGGAACCCAAAGGCTATAGACTGGGGTTTGTATCACCATATCAAACTCGGTGGACTTTCTATCTGCACAGTATGTTAACTTAGTCACCCTTATATCAAGTATTCCAATCTGCACTTTTACTTTAGGTCCCCTCGTTGTGACACGTTTGTCAACTTAAGGCTTTAGTTTTGTTTATGAAAGATTCATAATTTTAAAAATGAGTGAAGCCTCAACCTAAGCATACCAAAGTTTAAAGTTGATAAACCTTTTAATTAATACATAAATGTATGTGTGGTCAGCTGACTTGACTTGACTTGAAAAATGACTTGTTTTCTACTTTTGTTTTTTATTTTATTTAAGCCCTTTACAAAAAGCACATTTCATTGTTTGATATTTGTTGAGGTTGCCAAAGTTTTGTCTTCCTCTGAAACTTGTGACATTAAAGGGGTGATAGAATGCAAAATCGATTTTACCCTGTCATAGTTGAATAACGACAGTTCGGTGGGTAAATAGGACATACATAGAAGCTAAAAATCCCATTGACACCCCTTTACTATGAAAATCTCCTATTTTGAAACTGCCGCTGAAAACGAATCTCAACAAAGCTAGTTGCTTACGTAAGCATCTCAAAACCTATACCTTTGTCACGCCCATGGTGTATTAAGAGAATGGTCAGGCCCCAACATTTACATAGGTTACACAACTGACCTGAGATCAGGTAGTCTTCTGAATCTAGCTAGGTCACGCAGATCTCTGCTATTCCATTACAAAATTCACTTCTGAAACTTTTTTTATGCGAGAAATCAACTATGTAAGGCTCAAATATGGGCCGTTTTTACGAAAATGGATGGCTAATTGCAAATTTTGTCCCACTGTGTGTCGGAGTTCAGCGGCCGGTGCTGCCTGTGTTGTTGCCTCGTCGCCTGGCCTGCCTTCCTTCACAGACCCCGGCCTGCTGTGAGCTCGATTGAGCTCCGTTACGGCTGGCAGCCCACGGCACTTCATACTAGGGCTGGGCGATATGGACCAAAAGTCATATCCCGATATATTTTGGCTGAATATCGATATACGATATATATCCCGATATTTTTTTCCGCGAATTGAGAGCAAATGTTCAGTCAAAGCCCAAATCAAATATGACAGGTCACAAGTAGTTTCATAGAAACAGTTGCAAAATCAAATAAATAATAAACCGGTTTCTTCACCTGGTTCATGATTAAATGCTCAGCTGTTCAAATAACAATAAAATGTAAACCTAAATACTGTATAACAGGAGTAACTTTTTTTTGAATCAAAGCTCCATAGGCATTTGTTAATTTGTGCGCTCCAAAGGTCAATTAAGCTTTTGATATTAATATAATCTACTTTGTTCAAAATGTAATTCCTCATGCCTGTAAGCCTAGGTTATAGTCCCATTCTTCCACTTGATACTGCTTCCACTTAAGTAAACTAAAAGATGAACTATCGACTACAAAACAAAGAAACTAATTAATGTGTTAATACAAAGAATATTTATTATGATCGGTTCACAGATCTGAGTCCAAACGGAAACTTCACCCTTCTGAACTAAGAGTTTCTGCTTCAAGGTGAAGTTTAAACAGACTGAAATGTCCAGGCTCATTCCTCCACTATTTATTTCTGTATGTATTTATGCGTTACATGTAATTTTAACGGGCACTGAGCTCCAGATCCTGCAGCCGCGACGGTCGCTGCCCGCTGTAGCTTCTTTCAGTCCGCCTGCCGCCCGGCAAACTTAGTGGAACTTTCCGCCGATATCGACATACAGTTCGTCCTGGACTACGTGTAAGATCCTACCGATCACCACTCTGTCTTTGGCTGGTCCGATCTGGATCAGCGGGGACGCGCGCAGCCAGCGAGGTGGCTGGTGTTTTTGCCCGGGAAGAGACGCTCGCCGACACGGGGCTCTCCGCCTCCGCCACCGGAGCTCAGATTGCTGGTCGAAGCGCGGAAAATATAAT
Source organism: Perca fluviatilis (assembly GCF_010015445.1). NCBI lineage: Eukaryota > Metazoa > Chordata > Actinopteri > Perciformes > Percidae > Perca > Perca fluviatilis. Next base: position 23,508,490 of record NC_053133.1, read on the forward strand.
CATAAAAACACATTGTCACCTGTTAAATGTTATCCATTGCGGTTTGTTCTTTTCATTTCCTCTATCGAACATAATTAAGCAGTACAAAAGTCCGGCATCTTTAGCGTTGATCTGAATGCTTCGGACCCCTGTTCCAAGATGGCGGCGGGTTTTGACGTATGTTTAGAACCTCACGGCGACATATCTATGGGAGCAAGGATCACATTAAAACTATATTGATATATGCGATATGGTCTAATTCCATATCTCATTTAAAAATATATCGATATATTTGTTTATATCGATATATCGCCCAGCCCTACTTCATACCCACGCAAAGTCACCGCTTTTTTGGCTAATGGACTACTAAACGCCGCTGCCCTGACAGAGCTCCAGGGCCTGCAGTTCCCCTCTTCCTAATGCCAGGTGTGTGAGTGAGAGCGCGGTCAGCGAGCTTGTTACGCCAGCAATCTGTTACCACAGGTTCCAGTTAATCTTTTAATGTGTGTAATTATAATGTGTTGAGTTATTTAAACAAACGATTGGGGAAATAAACGCCACGTGTCCGCGAGTCTCATTGATAGAGCCTGCAGCTGGATGTAGCTCTGTCAATGAGAGCTAGCTAGGCTCCTCTTAGAATTCCTCTGAAATTCACAAATATTCATTAACTTGAAATCGGACACCGTTTTTAACTTTATAAGACATTTAGGGAGATGTTGTATAAGTGGCGTGACGAAATTCAAACTGTAAATATACACAAATTATGCCGAAAATGAAGCTAACTATCCGTGATTTGTAGCTAGCTACACATAGCTAGGATTGAAGGGGCAGTCATAGCTAACGAAACCCCCACTGTTCACAAAAATTCATTAACTTGAAATCAGACACTTGTTAGCTTTATAAGACATTTAGGGAGATGTTGTATAAGTGGCGTGACGAAATTCAAACTGTAAATATAGCTACTCTAGTTATGCCGGCAGCTGACAGCCAGCCAAGATTAACTGGAACTGTTGTAAGAGATTGCTGGTGTAACAAGCTAGCTGTCACTCTCACACACGGGCCATTTAGCTAGCAGGAAGAGGGGAGCTGCAGGCCCTGGAGCTCTGTCAGGGCAGCGGCGTTTGGTCCATTAACCCCAAAAGCGGTGACTTTGCGCGGGTATGGAGTGCTGTGGGCTGCCAGCCGTGACGGAGCTCCAGCTACCTCACAGCAGGCCGGGGTCTGTGGAGGTAGGCAGGCCGGACAGCGAGGCAGCAACACAGGCAGCACCGGCAGCTGAACTCCGACACACAGTCTTACCAAATTAAGCCATCAATTTTTGGCCCATATTTGAGCTTTATATAGTTGATTTCTCACTTAAAGTCTCAGAAGTGAATTTAATAAACAATGTATAACTTTTCAGTGAGACCTGCTGTCGAGTCTCCCATGTGTTCTATGTAGTTTGCTCAAACCAATCAGCGCGCAGCTCATTCTGAATATTCATGAGCATACCATATTTGGAAGAAAAGCTCTTGTTCCAAATAGAGCCATATTCACAGGGTAGTTAAGGGCCTAATAAAATAGCATTCGGGCAATTTTCAGCCCAACCAATGTTACATACCCAATTAGGAGACCTTAAGGAACAGTGTAAAATACCCTATATAATCATTCTATCACCCCTTTAACAATTAAAAAGGCACTCTGCTCTATTTGTCACCTGAATCTAAAGCTACAGACACACTCACCAGACGGCCGACCCTCAGCAGAAAAGGCTGTTGGACTGATCGGTCTCCCCATGGTGGTTTAAAAAAAAAAATATAAAAAAAAGTGCCTCGGTAAACACCAAAGAGACTGAACGTAATACGTCTCCATAACAGCAGACGGCGCTAATCTGTATTGTCGTCCAAAAATGAAAGCCGGCAGCTGATTGGACGGACGCATGACGTGGGTCTGGTTTCTCCGGAAAATCAAAGACCGACTGTCATGGCGCCTTGTTCAGAATCCCATCTCATATTGTACTAAAACAGTTCACCGAAACGTGTTTCTGAAAACATTTGAAGCGAGAAATAGGCCGTGCAGTTGCTGAATCTGTCTTCATTTCAGATCAACAAAGGTCAGTTTAAAAGATTTTCGTCAGATTTTGAGACACTCTAGTCACGCTCATTCCGCTCCCCGTTTCCCGGTTAGTACTCTACCAATCAGATGGGTCATTTGAGTCCGACTGCCGGCAGTGCCCGCCCCGCCGATTTTAAACATGTCAAATCGGCCAAAATGAAGGCCGACGGCCCCTCGGACGGACGACGGCACGGAACACACCGAACAGGCTCGAGTCGCTGACCTCGCCAGACTGTCCGACGGCCAATTATCGGGTTGGTGGGACAGCGCCTTTAGTCACAACTGAGAAACCCCACTCTCTCGCGGCCTCTATTTGCAGGTAAACACAATACATTTACCCTCCCGAATCTTCCTCTACTCCGGCCCTCACTCGCTCTTTTCCTCACACTGTGTCCTATTCATCACAGGCACTGGACTCAGTGGGGAAAGTACCATCATGCTGACCTTGAGGAAGTCTCGCTCATAAGAAGACTCACCCAGGCCAAGATCTAGGGTCTGTCAAGATGATTTCTTATTCTATTTAATGGAGGAAGTGCAATGCTTTATCACTCCCCAGGTTCATGGTTTATATAAGGCATAAGGGCCGACCCTGTTTTAAATCGTAAGCCGTTAAGTAAAAAACCCTGTACACAAAAAAAGATGTCCTTAAGAGTCACAATGATTTAGGTGAAAGGGGGGGTAATTTTATGTTAAATCGGCACTCTTCTGAATAGTAAACTAAGAAATAGATGACAAGTCTCCTCAATGACATTATCCACTAAGGCATTTGTTGGAAGATAAGCATGAATGGATACAGAGGGAAGTGATTTTTTTTTTTGTCCTTATGTTCTCATGTAAGACAACTGCTCAGATTGTTTTGCTCCTACGGAAGTTTTTGACTGGTTTGAAATACTAAGTCCCTGGGTGTATTGTTCTCAATATTTACTACTTAACGCCAAACCCACCAAATTTAGCTGCAGCCTGTCTCTATTGCATTTGGAACTTTTCACTTATGATAAACGAGATCCGCCCATCTCTACTGTCATATAAAACCTGAACATCAGCAGTATACTCTCTCTGCGCGCCATCGCTCAAAGTCTTTTGTGTCACATTTCAGCTTTTTTAACACTTGAATGAAATTCACTGCAAAAATCATACATCATTATTTTAAATCTCTAAAAAGACCAAACAATTAAGTTCCGTGGCATGTTTAACAGACTTTAATGTAGCGGTGGTTACAAAGTGGAACCTCCACCATACACTGTATAGGAGTGGGTAACATGACTTGCAGCTTAACTGTAGTATATGCTCAGAACATGATAATAAGAATATAAATCAGCTGGGTGATATTTCATGGATAAGTGCAACTGAGTTTTGCCGTTAGCTCCCATCCTCCCATATCAAACTGCTAGCTCAGCCTCTGTTCTACTCCAGTAAGTTATGATGTAATTTCCCTCTCTACCATGATAACGATTCGAGGAAGAGATACCAAAAGGAGTGACTTCAGTTTTTGCACACAGACTTGGAATTGTATCTCAGATATTGTTAATCATACAAAGCGGTTTTCTAACGTGTATATCTTGTGTATATGGTTGGTACATCAGTTTGCAGTCACAACTGTAGTTATGTGTTTTCCTTGATCCTAAAATGTTTATAGAATAGGTTACCTTCTACATGTGCCCGACAGTATTCAAGACTTTTTGATACCTGAATGTAGTGAAAGATACTGTGGCAGGACTACGGAAAAGATGTTGAATAGACTAAAGCATTTATACTGCACTGGTTGCATTTAAAATAGTCTATATGCTGGGGAGTGTAACTTGCTCAAGTGTGTTAAGCAAAATGTGAAATGTTATAATGTTATACTCTGAGAGGTGCTTCACAGGAAGGTGGTATCTGCTGCACTAAGGAAATTATGTGATTTAAGGAGGACATTTTCTTTTAATGAAATGAAGATGGGAACACGGAGGTACGTGGTGGTCAGCACGTACTGGGAACACGGAGGTTTGAGAACGGGGAAAGGAAACTCCACACGCGGGAAACGATCCCCACTCTCTGGGGTGAAAGTCGTGTGTTGTTTGACCCATCCACCACCCCAACCAACCTCCCTGCGTGGATTTTCGGCATTTGATACTACTCCCTACTGTAGTCGTGCTGTGATCACGAAAGATGCTTCCCATTAAAATACATTAATTTAAAAACTATGTGCTGGCCACCATGAAATAAACGAGAAAAACATGTCCGTGCACACAAATCAATAGATTAAATTACGTGACCATTTCACGAACTGCCGTGAGACTGGGTTGGAATGAAAGTGAAAATGTTATGTGGCATACAGTATAGGACAGAACTACTTGGTTCTTGAAAAGGAGGAAAGGGAAACACTGTTGCGACATATATTAGCTTGAGATTTCTTACATGTGGGCAACCCAACCATTGCTTTTTTTACTTCAGATGTTTTAGACCGCAGACTTGACAAAAGTACATTTGAAGTAGGAATAGGAGTTTACACTGTGTTGCTATGTTGTACCTTACTATGCCAATGTCATTAATGGGGATTGTAAATAAGCTTTCGGACTTGTGATTTTTAATGACTGCTGTGCAGTGTTTTGTTGTTTAATCATCTAATAAAATCAGTCAATTTATTAAAATGACCTACCATTTTTATTTAACTTGTTCACCTAAATGCAGTGTTAAAAACACTTACAAATATTTTGATAATCTATTAATTGTCATTTATCAAGCATGTCACATTTACTGGTTCCAGATTTTCAAATATGAACATGAGCCGATTCTCACTTTTTTGTATTCACTGTAAACATGAGTTACTCTGGGTTTGGGATGTTGGTTGGTCAAAACTACATGTTTTTTAGGCTACATTCAAACTTCAGGTAAATCCGACTTGTTTCTCAAATCAATTCTGACTGTCCACACCGCTATTTTGCAAGTGATCAGATTGGATTTGTGTCCGATTTGCATCAACCGATCTGCATGGGTTGCTGTGGTAATGACGCAGGCATCAGTAACTACGTAGCTATGCTGGTGACGGGGCTTTCCAACGCGAAAGCATGTAAAATAGAGGTCTATCGTTTCGCCTCCCCCCAAAGGGGCCTGCAGACAATTGGTTGTTCTCCTCCATGTTGTCCTCCTAACTCTGCTAGTAACAGCATGGATTCTGCTCAGCACTTACGTTACTCTGGATTGGACGTTGTTGTTTATTGCGTTGGGAGTGACTCAAAAGAATCTATTAAATTAATTTTGAGCAGTCCGAGCGTCCTGACTGAGACACAGCCGTAGAAATCTGATTGGAATCACATTTCAAACCACCTCCAAATGTGGTTTAGATCAAAAAAAAATGTTTTGCTCTCCAGACTTTCTAAAATCAATCTGTATATTGCAAAAACCCAATTTGGGCTGGCAGTCAAGGCAAGGCCTTGGAGACCAAACGGATGACTTGATCATCAAAATAATAGGCAGTTACAGCCCTAATGCCAACATCCATAAATAGTACTACATCTGAGTGGTCATCTTATCATAACAAAACAGAAAACTGACAGATTGCCACGGTACAAAGGATTCCCTGTGGATATTTTCTCAATACCAACTCAAGTAATAATAAACGTGTATGAATTGTATTGATGCCTCAAAGCCATTATCTTTAAAGAAGGTATGCTGATAGCTTTTTGAGTCATCTGCAAGATTTAATCAATTCACCAGAATGGTGTATTCCATATCTATTTCTACCTCACACTGCAGGAGGGCTACAGCGCTGCTCAGTCCCTATAATGAAAGGCCCCCTAGCACCCTTTCTAGAAATCATTACAATCTCCCTCTACCTGTAGGGTCAGTAAACTAATAGTCATTCACCTGTGTGACAGGAAATCTTTCCCAAGTTGCCATTGGGGGCTGAGGAGGTTGTGTTTAAGGTTATAAAGCCGAGGCCAGCCAGAGATGACTGTTTATTATTTGGATGGTCCTGTTGATTAAATGTGTCAGTTAGAACACATTTCATCACAAATGCAAAGGATGGGGAGTTTTTATATATAATATTTTATATATAAAAAACCTGTTAATTGCCTGTCTTTCTGATACTGGCAAGAAATTAAGACCTGTATTCAGTGCTTGCCAAATATGGACACACAACAAAGAATAACTTTATGAATAGTAGAGTAAAGGCATTGGCAATGAAACACTCTCCATCATCCACTTGTACGTGTGCCTGTGCGTGGCCTCCAGTGATATTTTTTTTATTTTTTTTATGACCACAACCAGTTCTGCCCAGTGTTGGCTGAGAATCAGTGGTGGATTTCTCAAAGGGATGGCACAAATATATTCAACGGAAAGAAAGACCCCCGGGTCTTTCTGGGTTATTTTAAGACCTTGCTCTGCAGTTTTCAAATCAAGTATGAACGGAAGTTCATAAACAAACTATTCTAACAAAATGAGAGACAATGAACTGACCTCTCTTTGGACTTTCCCTGAATTATCTTCAAAGGAAATGGTTGTGTATTGAAATGCATTCAATTGGAATTGTAAAAAAAGCTTAGAAAAGCAGGTTAATAATATCAAGTGAAGTTTAAAAAAAAGCGGTTGTCATTTTCCTTGACCTCTCCTACTGTGGCCATTCTAAGATAAGCCACAGCGGTGTTCAGACATGGGTAATAATCAATGTTCAAACTCCGCACAGTCGCCTCACTTTTATCTCACATAGCACACACCATAGCTGAGCTCACTTTTTCCTATGATCATAGGGCAAAACAGTTCTGTCCTCGATATAAGATGGTATCTTCAGGTAACTGCATCCTTCCTACTTTTATTTTCACCACTGCTTCAAACAGGAATATACCACAGGGAAGGATATATTTGTTTGTTTTCCAGAAATAAAAAGCCTCAGAGTCAGTAGGTTGCAGAAACTGAGGTTTTACCTCTGCAGAGTGTTCCTACCACAGGGAGGAAGAAACAGGATGTCCAAAAAGCTGACAAACGAACGGAGACAAATCTATATAAATAATCGCTATGTGTAGCGAAGAGGAGTTGCCCATCATTCAGAGCACAAGTGTGCACAATATCTCCTGGAGATTGAGAGTCATCAATCACCGCATGACTTTAATTTGAGATGTTTAGGACTCTTGCTGCTGATTGTCTGAGAGCCGGGGAGAGCCCGGTCTTAGAGGTCTGCAGGGGTCTTGGCAGAGCGTCGCTCGCTGTGGGAGAAATTGCTGCCTGACACAAAGCACTTTAATACAATAGTTCCATTTGAGATTGGCCTTGAGACTGCAGACAGAACAACCGAATCCACTCTCTGATTAGCATTCAGATGCTTTAAACTGTGCAAGCAAGTTTCTGACAGTTGGCTTATTACATCTTATGGTGCTACAGAAATGCACACGGACAGACGCACTTTAATGCTCACACAGACGCACAGGCGCACGCACCCACCCACACACACACACACACACACACACACACACACACACACACACACACACAGGCACACATAGATTCCCATATGCACACTCGGACACACCTGATTTGGAGCGGAATGATGTTAAAATGAGTCCATTGAGTGGGGGCAGAGATTGAATAGCCCGGGGTAAAGTGATTCTTAAGACTCCAAAAAAATCTCAAGTATTGATCCTATTTAAGCCCAAGGCTCTTGATGGACACTTACTTGAAAATGCGGTGATAGGTGGCATATCCGGATGACTGATCACTGTAGTTCTGCTTACGCCAAAGGCTGCGGACCATCCATAAATAACAGCTTACCCTAATCAAACAGTGCAGCGGATGCGCAGATATGATAACAGCTTAGTGGACCTGTGCTTTGATTTACCGCAATGCACTCAGTCTTTCCATTAAAGTTACATGGACTCAGCCAGAGTAGAAAAAAAGGCATAGGAGGACTTTACATCCACCCTGACCGGTGGTCTTGCTGTGGCAGATGCATATCTTTCAGGCCATGAATTGGTAATGCAACACATTTCGCTTTAGCCGTTTGAGGATTCTTTTGGTCCTACATGAAAAAAAACACAAAAATGAACCAATATATGATGGTGAACTATACACCATCGCTTAATGCAAAATAAGTAAATAAGCATGAGCTGGTAAAAAAAAAAAATATTCTGCATTATTGTCCATTGTACCAAGGTGGTAATATCTATTATTTGGGCTCCAGGTGTCTTGAGTTAACTCAAGCATAAATACAAAAAAAAATAATCAAACTTGATTGCAGTGATATAATTAAACCAGTTTGCTAGAAACTGCACACGCTCAAATAATCTCATTGGCCTGCAAGAATTGAGACTTGATCAAATCTGTGTAAATAGAATGCAGTGATAGATACAGAAGATACAAGGTGATCTCATGTAACCCTATTCAATATGATACAATAAGCAGCAGCGTCCTACAGCATCCTGTTCTTGCATTGAAGTTTAATCTTTCAAGGGCAGCACTGGAAGCGTGCAACATTTGTAACGGTAACAAGCTATAGAAACTTGACAATTATTCTGTTATAAAACCCTTTAGTCAAAAGGTTAGGAAATACCCTCGGCTTCTGCTTCACTCTGCCACTGGATTTGTTGTCACAATTTGCACCCGATCCTGGTGGTGTCCCGATCGTCACTTCATATACCACAAGTTTATAGTGTGTTCCTTCATTTATTCCCCCTAATGCAGTTATAATACCTGAGTGGTTGGTGGCTGCATGCGCTGAATGCTCATTTTCTGCACAGTAGCCTCTGTGTTCTCAAAGGGTCCGTCTCCTCTTTTCCTCTGGAAGTGGACTCCTTGGAGCGTAATTTGATTATTCCAAAGCAGGTGTTTTCAGCTGAATGCTGATAAGACTCTGTGCCTCTGACAGTAAAGTGAGTTACATTAGATGTGCTTAAAGTAGTGGAAGGCTAGAGTTTTTGTTTATCTGATCTAATCTGTAAATGAAGATGGGATTGATTTTGACAACCTGCGCTGGAATTCACAAGACCTCTCTTTAGTCATACTGAAATAATGTTACACACATACTGAGAATGGTAAGTGAGCATTCTCCATTCTTTCAGGTGTAATATATGCAATGCACATAAATCAGAAGTATTTAAAGTGATGCTAGCCATTGTATTATGTCTCTGTCCATGTTGCTGCCAGTTGCCCAGGCTCTCGATGCATTCGATGCAACACGGTACTCGAGATAACTTAGCCTTGGACGATTGCAAAGTTCAAGATCGTACGCCAACTTCCAGTGGGACCGCTGTAGTAACAATCCAATGTATAACTTCAATGCAGATTTAGTTCTGCGTCGCTCCAGGGTACATGTCTATATTTTGTGTCCTTTTTATTTCCTCTCAGACTCATTCAAAGTGAGCATCTGCTACTTTGGAATGGGGGGCAAGGTTGCATCTGTGATCCCATGTTTGTCAACCAATCACATCCTGTCAAGCCTCTTTCTGCTATCCTCTCGGATTGTTCTCTTTAATCCCTTTCCACACCACTTGAATGGTCTTTCCCGCTAATAATGTTGCTGAAATAATGTGTGCAAACAAAAGGAGTAATCCCAAGCCTGTGATTGAGCCATCAGACCCTGTGTGCTCTTGCTCTCAGCTGAAAGCCGTTGTATCAGCACTGCACTGTGTACACACTGTTAAATGCAAACTGAATATATACGGTTGTCCTTGAGGCAATTTCCATGCAAAATAGACTATTCGTTTATCTAATTCACATTCTCACTACAATCGTGTGTGTGTGTATATGTGTATATATATATATATATATATATATATATATATATATATATATATATATAGGAAATGAAATGTGGTTATACGATTTGTTCGGTGGCTTGTTTACGCACACACTTTAGATCAACTTGCCAAACCCACTTTACACGCCACATTGCCTGTGATGTAATGTGTATGTATTGTGCGTTACTGTGGACCCCAGGAAGAGTTGCTGACTGCTACGGCGTCAGCTAATGGGGGGGGGATCCTTTTTTAATGACCAATAAACAATCCCACGGTGTGATAATCGGTGTTGAACCCTCTCCAACACAGTTGAGAAGCTACATAGCCTTTCATATGCAAATTAAGTCACGGGTCGGAGCTACAAATGGGGTCAGCACATTCAGAGGGAAGTGTTGTCTGACATGTGAATCTGCTTTAATTGACCACTTACTGGATTCTTGTTTCTTTCTACAAGCCATGACAAAAAGCCAAAGAGACACCCAACTGCTTAAGTATCCGCGGTCCTCGGGACTTGAACAGCAGTCCTGTTTCTCGCAACTCCTTTTTTGGTTGAAACATTGTCAAGGGCACAGCTGAATCCCATTTCAACCGGCTTGGCCAGATGTTAAAAACAAGTGTCTCAACTGTGTTGGAGAGGGATTTGATACCAATAACATAGTCTCGTAAATCACCTTCTGCTATGTAAAGCTCTGTCAACAAGCTACACAACTAACGTACTGCACAAACCAAGTAAAACTGGAGTTGCTTGAAATCCGTTTCTATTCTACGAGGGTGAAAACTAGGCTACATGTGAAATGCCTACAGGCACAAAGAGAAGACACACTTACCTTTAGCGGGACACTTTAGAGCAGAGGCGTAGCCAGTTTATTCCAAATGATCACTGAATCAAACTGTCCTCCCACCTTTTCGCAAGAGCAGACTGTTTTTTTTTTTTCCTTTGCTGCTTTCACTCCTCTTTTAATTCCCTCTCTCACCCTGCTTTCCTCTTTGGTGCCTTTCTTTCATTATCCCGCTCTCTGTGTACAGTTTGAGCCCACGCCGGAACAGAAGGGATCTCTTGCGAGTGTAATGCGCTGTGCGAGTTAGAGACAAGAGCTTTTCGGAATAGCTGGGAAATACACAGGAGCTGTACCAAAGTGGAGCGCGTCCGTGCGGTTACAGAATGACGACTGAGAGCGAGCGAGGGAGTGAGCGGTGAAGTGAGAGAAAGAAGCTTGTCTGTGTGTGTGCATCAGATAGGGAGAGAGGAAGTGTGTGTGTGTGTGGAGAGAGGGAGGGAGAGAGAGTGAGGGAGAGGAAATGTGAGAGGGTTTGTGAGCGCTGCTGGCTAAACGGCAAGCGACAGTCGTGATTGCATTGGCGTAAGGCAGTAGCGCAGCCCCCCCGTCAGGTCCCCTGAGCACTGGGGGATCTTCATCATCAAGCAGATTAGCGCTAACTAGCAAGCACCCAACCCCTAAACCCCCCAATGACACCCACACACGCACGCACCGAGCCGGTGGTGTGTGCTCTGGTCACCAGGGATATTCTTCTGTGCTTGCAGATCCTTTAAGGTCCCAACTGAAATTAGAGAACTTCTTGCTCTTTGCAGTCAGAAGTGAGTTAATTAATCTTTTCTTGGAAAGGATTAATCCAGTAATGTCCTGTGAAAGGTTGGGGCTGCTGTGCGTTGGGGTGAAAGGTGGGCATCCATTATTCTTGTTTGACTGACAGCTGAACCGGCAAGGGGAAGGGGACGTAATGTAAACAAACCTGTTCCGAAAACTGTGAATTGCAAGCCAAATCATGTGTGCTGCCGCCACGCTTTAGACACCTGATTACTGTTATATGTTAATACAATTTTAAAATAAAATGTTTTGATTGGCCACTGTTGCAATGCAAACTGGTTCCCTATTTACATAGTTAGGCACCCAATGGCAACTCTAGTGGCTGATGAAACAACCTCAAACGGTCGCTTTTGGGTACCAATTTTATTTCATTTGTTTGTTCTTCAAGGGAGGCCACAAGGGATGTCATTTACACAGCAAGTAGAAAAATAAAACCCATTTTACTTTCAGCTCCACTTAAACGGTAGTGCAATAGTGTGGAAATGGTGTATGAGTGCATTCATGCTTTTTATGTTCTGTTAGATATATTCCAGTGTTCACATCTGTAAGGGGTAGTTTTTAAAAGTTATAATTTGAGTTGGTGTTAATGGCAGACGTAGAACCTGATTAAGGGTAGATTTCTAAGGTTAGCTTTGGGAACATAGCAGCCAACAAATCACTCAATATATGGGAAATAACATTAAAGATCTAAAATCAAGATTCCATGGGTGAAAACAATTTATTTGCTTAATTTCGGTGAGTTTAGGCCTCACCTCCCCATTTAATTTTGTATATAAATACCCTTATATTGATATGTATGGGGTTGTTACGTATTTAGAGTATGGGCTTAAGGATAGGTCTAGTTAATGGTCAGTGGTGGTTTTGGTATTTGGTTTGAAGTAGGTATTACAGGAGATAAGGAGCATGGCTAAGGTTATTAGATGGTAAAGGTAATGGATGGTTGACATAAGGACTCAAGGGTCCAGTGTAAATTGTGGGGGTTGGGATATGGGTCTTTGCATGTGTGCTGGCTATGAAAGTGACGCAGTACACAGGCAAGGGAAACAGTCTGGGGTGGGGTGGGGGTTTGGGGGAATCCATTTGGAAGAGGAGGCATCAGCTGGTTCCTGCTAATACCCATAACCTCTAAAAGAGCGAGAGCTAATAAAGAAACCCAACAACCCCCACCCGCTATTCCCAACAGAGATCACTACAAAGAAAGAATTACGTCAGCGAAACATCAAAACTTTACGGGTTTCTCTGAAGTCTGGCAGTTGTCGCTGACAGTGACCTAAATTCCCTTATTTTCATGTTTTGCATGATTTAATTCACTGCTACTTGCCGTACTTGGTCATGCAGTCCACAGATGTCATCTTGCATCTCCCTGGCACATTGAGGAGCAACCACCAGCTCTAACCTTTAAAATTAGACATTGATATGGTGAGGGAATCAAAGGTGGCACACATCACTCTATGGAAAAGGTTATTGAGGCATTAGCATTTAGTCCTCTCTATATCTCATTTTGACTGTCTTGAAGATGGACAGGACACAGTGGGGGGAATCCCTTTTATTTCCTTCCCTTTGCTTGAACTTAATTTTTCTTAAAAGTGGAAACCTATGGTACATTCTTAATCTCGATTAAGCAATTTTCTTCAATTACCTGTAAGAGAAAAATACATGATTCTCTTTAAATTTCAGGACAGGTGACCATCAAAATGCTCGACAGCGACCACTTAATCTGAAGATAGTTGAAACCCATTGAAATCATGGTGGATATTCACACTGACTACTCCCACAGTTCGCCTACACCAATGTGCCATCATTTCATTTGAGCTGTCAGCAGAAAGTAAAAAATAAATCAAATCAAATGACTATTATAAATAATCTCCGCTTCTCAGAGGAAGAAACCCGTGTGGAGAAAAAAAAAGGAACACTGAATTGTGTGTAAACGACACTTTACAAAAAAAATATGACTCAACAGCTGAAAGCTGTATTTGAATGTAGCTATGCAACATTTTATACACTCAGCAGTCCTGGCTGACAACCCTGCTCCCAGATCAACTCTGTCCAGATGGCATGGCGTGGCCCTAGAGGACTCCATTTTTAATCCTCTTGGCACACACGCTCAACTAAGCAAGAGGTGGAACGGATGCTCAGAGTCAGGCGTCAATCAGGGCATTTCAGACTTGCCAACTGCTGTATGGGACACTTGTGTTTGCCCCGAGAAAAAAAAAATGCTTTGTCATCAGTCCATACAAAGGATTGACTGACATTTAATTGAAGGTCATGATACGTTACAGGGCAGTCATGTAGGCGCACTGCCTATAGGATGGAGGTTCCAGCTGTGAAATGGTAAACGGTCTGAATTTCTATAGCGCCTTTACCTTATCTGACAAAGCGCTTTACAATGTGCCTCTCTTCATCACCTTCTGGAACAGAAACCGAAAATATCGGCTTGAGGCCTCAACAACTCATTTGTTCAAATAATAGTAAAATGTGAAGTAGAAGAAGTAGAACAAGAAGGAAATGGAACGATAAACTCCGACAAGTCCCCAAATGTGAGAATTTCCTCCCATGTGACCGGTAATGTTATGAAACTAATCATAGTTACAGATGTGTGATTTGTGTGATCTCAATGAAATTGTTTGCAAAGTGGGGAATGCTGTGTGTAGAGTTAATTACTGTTGTATTCGTGTCATGTAATTTCCGTGGGGGATGGGCCACTTAGTGGCATGACATGTCAATAAAAAAAATATTATTCAATCGTACGGATTAGTTTGAGAACATCTAAATATGTTTGATAGAAAATGAGGGGATTTGTTTCAAGATGAATAATGACGATAAAGTGAAGTGGTCAAAAATAGAACCATTAATAATAACTTGACTCCAACATATTGGGTTTCACAGGACCGAGCCATACCCATATATTGGATACAAACTTAAAAATTTAAATATTGCTTACGAATATCAAGACATAGCAGTAAATTATGTCTGTGAATTGTTAATAACCTAAGGGAGCATTTACGCTGTAAAACTAATGCACAGTAATAATTCAGAATTAATTGCAACTGTAATTGGCCACCAGAGGAGTGCAATTTCTCATCTTTCTATTCTTTAAAATGTATTTTAATAGAAGCTATTGGAAAGGTGCAAGGTACATCAAATATGAAAGAAATATTAAAGGGAGGTTAAAGGTGTGTATCCTGGTCATCTGAATATTGTACCAAAATGCAATCTTTAACCCTCTGGCAGAAGATTCAGCTTTAACCGTTTATTTAGACCTATTGTCTGTTGTTTAAACTACACAATGTTTTTATTTATTTTATTTTTTATTAAATGTTTCTATTGCCACTTCATTTTAGGTTCATGAAGGACTTGTGATTATTTAGGTATGCTGTGAAGATGTGTAAAAATTTTGGATAGAGACATTTTCCTTAATAATTAGCTATTCAGCTTGGTGTAAATGTCTGGTGTTTACGTGTGGATCAGCAGTGCAGTACATCAAGCTAGGTTCTAATATATGTAGAGATATTTCAGTAAACCTCCATCAATTCTCATCTGTGGGCTGACTTTTTGAGGCAGGTGGAGAAGTGAAATATTCATGTTTTACTCATTATTTTCCTGAAGCATGACTGGGGATAAAGGGCCGGGGGTTGGATGGATGGGGATGTGTTGCAGGACAACACGGACCCAGGTGTAGTTCTTATTAGCGGCTAAGTTAATGGAATCACCAGACTGCCTCTCTCCGGCTGAGGCACCTCAAGACAAGACCAGCCTGTCCTGAGGGAGGTCTGGCCCAGAAGTGGGCATCTGGAGCTCTGTTCTGCCGCCTCCTCTCTGCCTTACTGCAATTACGAGCAGGAGAGACACAGGGCATTACCCTGTAACAAATACACCAAATCTGTGGATCACAGTTTCTGCTTGTGGTGTCCTTTTTTATATACCTTGTTTTTTGAATGGCCTTTGAGATAAATCATTGTAATACATTGGTAAGAATTAATCTAAAATTCAGTACTTTATTTTATATTTTTACTATGCTTTATTATGATTGAATGTTGCACCTAACCTGGTATGATTTGCATCACGTTATGTTTAGTGGCCAAAAGAATATACGTATTTACATACATTTTCTCTCCTAATGCAGAAATAACGACCAGTTGATTTATAATGCATTTTTATTGCATTATAAAGCCATTAATGGCATTATTACACTCTATGTTAAGCTAGGGACCAGAGGAACATTTCATACATAATGGTATCCATCACTGTGTCAAACTTTTGGCCTGTACTGTATAGTACAGGCCAAAAGTTTGGACACAACTTCTCATTCAATGCGTTTCCTTTATTTTCATGACTGGGAGACTGCGCGAATCAGGCCTTCATGGTCAAGTAGCTGCTAGGAAACCCCTGCTAAGGAGAGGCAACAAGCAGAAGAGATTTGTTTGGGCTGAGAAACACAAGGAATGGACATTAGACCAGTGGAAATCTGTCCAAATTTGAGATCTTTGGTTCCAACCGCTGTCTTTGTGCGATGCAGAAAAGGTGAACGGATGGATTCTACCTGCCTGGTTCCCACCGTGAAGCATGGAGGAGGAGGTGTGATGGTGTGGGGGTGCTTTGCTGGTGACACTGTTGGGGATTTATTCAAAATTGAAGGCATACTGAACCAGCATGGCTACCACAGCATCCTGCAGCGACATGCCATCCCATCCGGTTTGCGTTTAGTTGGACCATCATTTATTTTTCAACAGGACAATGACCCCAAACACACTTCCAGGCTGTGTAAGGGCTATTTGACCAAGAAGGAGAGTGATGGAGTGCTGCGCCAGATGACCTGGCCTCCACAGTCACCGGACCTGAACCTTATTGAGATGGTTTGGGGTGAGCTGGACCGCAGAGTGAAGGCAAAAGGGCCAAAAAGTGCTAAGCATCTCTGGGAACTCCTTCAAGACTATTGGAAAACCATTTCAGGTGACTACCTCTTGAAGCTCATCAAGAGAATGCCAAGAGTGTGCAAAGCAGTAATCGGAGCAAAGGGTGGCTACTTTGAAGAAACTAGAATATAAGACATGTTTTCAGTTATTACACACTTTTTTGTTAAGTACATAATTCCACGTGTTCATTCATAGTTTTGATGCCTTCAGTGAGAATCTACAATGTAAACAGTCATGGAAATGAAGGAAACGCATTGAATGAGAAGGTGTGTCCAAACTTTGAGAGAGAGAGAGAGAGAGAGATCCCTTAGTACATTCATGTGGATTTTATATTTAGTTTTAGTATTTTTTATTATCCATATTATTTATGTGGATTTGTTATTTTAACATCCTGTTATGATGTATGTTGTGTGTGATGTCTGTAAGCTACTGGGACCTTGAATTTCCCCTTTGGGATCAATAAAGTATCTATCGATTGCCGTAGATATACAAAAAAAAATAAAAATCAATTTGAATCGGTAGAGCTTGAATCGCGATTCAAATACAAATCGATTGTTTTTTTTGCACACCCCTACTATTGGTGTATAAAAAACTAATGCTTCCACAAATCAACCGTGATTTGAGGGAACCGTTTGGAAACTAATAACGTTTGGAATTTTTTAACAACTCTGTTAGAGTACTGCTTTGCCTTGTGAATATAGTCTCATTTGGTTTTGAGAACTCGCTCACATCCAAAGTGTTAATTCGGAGCGAAAGATTCTTTGATTAAGCCTCCTCACATAAACAGCCTCTTCACAATCAAGACCTGAGGCGCAACGAGCAAGTGTGTTTTTAAAGGGAAAACTCCAACACTGAATACTGATCACAGAACCAATGCCGCATTGATCGGAATGTAGCAGTAATTAAAGTAGCCGTGTGTTTCAGAGAGAGTTGCTTGAACGGAGCGAGCCAAACGCACAGTCTGACAAGGTCCCTGCAATACAGGTTGCCATTAACAACAATCGGCGCAGGCACTAGGAATGAGACATCTAATGATTTTCTCAAAGCTGTAATGCCAACCTAATGAAAGAGATTAAAAATGCTTATTTGAGAGAGGCCTGTGCATGTTTCCCCGATGTCTGTCTTTCTTCCTTCCGGCAGCTGAAGGATAAAACCACATTAACGATGCTGGAAGAATTATTCACAACCAGGATTTAAGATATTGAAGATGGAATTCATTTTCATGGGTGGAAATATTTTGGCTGTACGGGACAAAAATCCACATGCGGTTTGGATTTCGAGGCACATCAGGCTTTGTCGTCAAAATGTGGACGTCGCAGATATTGCCCCCGCAAATAAAATGCGGTCACATTTTTCTGAAGGTAGGAGTGAAAACTGTCTCAAAGTTTGGACGATTTGACAATTTGATCAGCAATCTTTGCAAGTAATCAGCTCTGGCAGACACAAGCCCACTCCTGTCAGTGCCACAGGCTGCTGCAAAATGAGCCCATATTACTTGCCTGCTGCAAAGGCTGAGGGATGTGTTGTCAAGCAAGCATTTGGCAAAGGGTGGGAGAGAGTATATGGGCTTTAGCCTGCAGAGATGGAGGTATATTGAACGAGTGAACGAGGACGGGCTGAACAGCCAGGAGGGCTGCGGTGCAGAAACGGCCTCAACTTAGCGCAGGCTCTGAATTGTGCTCTGCAGCTACAGAATATTACCTTTTCATGCAGTCCACCTGACTGCAGCCCACATCCTCACACTTGAACCTATTGAGAGTACTGAATAATTGTGCCGGTGGTTGTAGGAGGGATTTTCATCTCGTTTCCTCAGTTTGAAAATATTCAAAAAATGTCTCCCCAGTAAATTTGTACTGTGTTCAGTGTTGCGCATGTGTGTGTAGATGAGACAGTTGCTCTACTGTGGTCTGTTTTTCTGGCCACTGCAATGTGATGGGATAAGTACTGAGGTCTGTCCTATTAATGGTGGCGAGCCAACTTGGATGTTGTGATGAAAACGAGAGACATGTAATCTCCGAGGGGAGACTGAGCGAAAGCGCTTTCCTGTTTGTCCACTGGTACACGCATTATTTCCCATCTCTTCACCTCCCTCACAAGTTATTAAATTTAGATTTTTTAAAAAAAAAAAAAAAATACTTTTTTTTTTTTTTTTTAATTTAAAATTTATCTATTTTAATTAAAACAAAAATAAACAAATTAATATTAATTTATTTTTTTTTATTTTTTTTTTTATTTTTTTTTTTTTTTTTAAAAAAAAAAAATCAAAATATATTTATTTTTTTTTTTTTTTTTTTTTATTTTTTTTTTTCCTTTTTCCTTCTAACAGTCCACAACTATGATATTCTTTCCTTAACCTACATTCCTCACTATTCATATTCTCCCAATTACTTCCTATCCACGTGTCCTTCATTTCCCTCTACTTCTGTATTCCATATTTATATATATACACTGCGTCTGTCTCTGTCTCTCTCTCTGTGTGTGTCTCTGTCTCTCTCCTTTCCTGTCACTGTCCCTTCCATCCATTCTCACTGCTGTCCATTTCCTGCTGTGCTTTACTTTCCTTCATCCTTCCTCTCTCTCTCTCTTTTCCACTTTGCCTCTTTTCTCTGTCCTCTTTCTCTGTCTCTCTTTCCTGCTCTTTCTGTCTTCTCTCTCTGTCTCTCTCTTTTGCTGTCTCTCTCTCACTCTCTCTCTCTCTTTCCTGTGTCTCTTTCTCTGTCTTTTCGTGTCTCTCTCTCTCTCTCTCTGGTCTCTGTGTCTTTCTCTGTCTTGTCTGTCTTTTTCTCTGTCTGTCTGTATCTGTATGTGTGTGTCTCTTTTGCTCCTCTCTGTCTCTCTCTACTGCTGCTCTGTGTGTGTTTTTCTGTATGTATATGTGATGTTGTATATGTATATATGTATGTATATATATATATATATATGTATATATATATATATATGTATATGTATATATATATATATATATATATGTGTATATGTATATATATATATATATATATGTATATATATGTATATATGTGTATATGTATATATATATATATATGTATATGTATATATATATATATATGTATATGTATATGTGTGTGTACAGTGACAGTGGATAGACATGAAAGGGGGAGAGAGATGGGGGATGACACGCAGCAAAGGGCAGCAGGTCGCTGCAGGACTCAGCCAACATGGGCCGAACGCTCTTACTGGGTGAGCTAGAGGTCGCCTCATTAATAACATGTTATAAGTAAATAGGATAAATAGGTTTGGAATTATTTTTTTTTTTTTTTTGGTAATTACAGAGGGGAAAGTACCGAAAAAGTACTGTTGGGTACAGGGGAACCGAATTTCAGATACTGTTATCGGCACGGATATAGGTTCAGATGCGAAAGGTACCCAACCCTACTCACGCAAGGACAAAACGTGGGCGATGAGCACAATGAGAAGCTAATTATTTTACTGCAACACCCAGAATTATATGATCAGAGCTTGAAATCCTACAAAGATATTACAATAAGATACATGGATTACTAGATTAATAATTTTCCGTGTTGTCCGTCTGCCGTCGACTGTCTGTCATGCCTGAATCCATGTGACTGCAGCATTAGACTGCTAGGCCACCGTCATGCCCCTCATTTATTCTTTTTTTTTTTTTAATTAAAATAAAACAAACCGAAAATAATGAGTCCTGAACATGATTCATGAGAAGCTTGGATATTGGTACCATACAAGGTAGCTCTGCAGAAGTTACCACCCAGAGCCCAATTTGTTACCGAAAATGATTCCAGCAATTCTGTTTCAAAATTGGGTCAATAAATTGCTGTCAGTCTAATTCATTTGGCACGGAGTCATTAAAGCCCGAATGACGCTGTTGTAGCACTGCCACATCCGCCATTCTTGGCAAGCAAGGCTTAAATTAATATTCATCTGGATTGGTTTGCCTGCACACGCACACTCATGCATACACAGGGAGAGACCGATAAAGAGAGCGGGAGACACAGATTATTTTAAAATTATGATGCCAGTACAAGCGAATGGCCGCCTTCACCTTCTCCTTCAGGAGTTGTTTCACCATGAATAATAAGGGACCCTAAAGTTTCGGAAAATAAATAAGGAGCTTCATAAACTTGTATCACCGGCTGTATTTCATTAGTACAGCTCATAAACACATCACAGTACATGCAGCTAGTTCTTTTACTGACTGAATTTGCCAGCTGTTTCTGCATTTTATACCGAGCCACATCTGTCTGACCATAAAAACCTTGTGGTTTTTACGTCCCAAAACACATTTTGCCACAAATTCATCGAAAAGCATGGTATCATGTGGTGCACTATTTTATTTTATTTTTTTACTGTGTGTCATTTAGCAGGCTAAATGAGTTGTCCAATCCATTAGGCATACATCCTTTATCAGTGGTCAACATGTGTGGCATATAAAAGGAAAACTCTTTATATCATTTCTGCAGGGAAATCTGAAAATTAAAAAGAAATGCTACAGATGGTGTGGGTGCTTGCTAAAAATGGCATCCCATTTCTTTCTGTAATCTCTACCAGGGGCTGCTGGGACTCACTGTTGCTTCTGAATGTGTAAGCTAATAGTGGAATATCATTTGATATGGTCCTCGGCTGTGAACATAATTCATAGTACTTTTTTTCCTTTGACACACATTTGTGTATCATAGTAAGAAGGAAACAAGCTTTTGATATTCAGTGGAATCAGCCTCTTTGAGGATATACAGTGTGTGTGATCTTCTTACAAGGGCATTTTCAATTTTCTTTTTTTTTATTTTTATTAACCAAAGGAAATCAAGTCTTTAAGATGTTCTGCATTTTACGCTTTAGTTGACAAGGGAAATCACAGGCATTCTGCACTACCATCAACAGGCTTGTGCGCGACAGATGATGCTGTCCCTGCTTGGATGCTCTTAGTGATGAAGAGATTTTAATCTGCCTGTGTTTTTCCATTTAGACGATTGAAAAACGACAACATGCGTACGCAGTAGGTCTGAAGTAGACAGTGTCAATTGATTCTGCTGTGAGTGTTCGCAGCCTTTGCTGGGGGGGTGGGGGTTGCTTATTATGTGGCATTGCAAAACACCTTCACGTGGGTTTAACCCTTATGTTGTCTTCCCGTCAACCATGAACCTGGCGTTTTTTGGCAATGCTTTTGACGCTTTTTATTAAGTTTTTGTCACCTTTTTTTTCCCCAACACATTTTGAAAATCATATTCAATAACCCTAATCTATATGACATACCTCATGTTTGAGTTTAAAAAAAAAGAGCAGGAATTAGGAATAATTTTGAGTTAAGATCAGAGGATGTTGAGTGGATCACCGTTTATGTCAAAGTTTAGTCAGGATACTGTTTTAAAACCATTTACATTATTTTTCACATGCTAAAAAATTGAATACAACACCCAAAATTCAATGTAGGTTATCATTCATTTTACCTGCAAAGAATGTTACATGCATGCATGCATCCATGTTATTTTTGGGCAATTTAGTTGTAAGAAACCCATATTTCTGATATTAAAAAAAAATTTGAAAATGGGTCAAATTTCACCTGAGGAAAACAGGGTTAAAGAATGGTTGTTACTGTACAGTATTTCAGCACACACTTTTTCTATGACCTGCCATGAACGGGTCCAGCCTAGCCGGGAAGGGGGTCTGGTCATTATCAGACTTAGCTGATGGTGGTGTTGAATGTGGGATCATTATCAAATGGTTTCTTCCAACAGGCGCTAAAGAGTAGAGTTGGCAGCCTTAGGCCTCAAGCTGTTCAACCTTACGCTCACTAATTGGTCTCTGTCAGGGAGGCCAGAATGTGTCAGTTCAACAGTGTTCAAGGCTCAGGGAGAAACTCCCGTAATAAAACAAATTAAAAAGGAAAAGAAGTGGATCGCATCGGGAAAGGAGAAGAGAAGCAGTGTCAGGAGTGAAGAGATGCGATGCGGAATATTAAAACACTTTAGTATATGGCAACATCAACATTTTATTTATTTGTTCTATCTTTACTTACCAAATGGTGTCATGTATAAGGATTACCACTGCAACTACACTACCGGTTTTAGAACACCCCAATCTTTTTAGTTTTTTATTGAAATTTTAGCAGTTCAAGTCCAATGAATAGCTTGAAATGGTACAAAGGTAAGTGGTGAACTACCTGAGGTTAAAAAAAAAGTAAGGATACCCAAAACTGAAAAATAATGTACATTTCAGTATTTTACAAAAAGGCCTTTTTCAGGGAACAAGAAATGGGTTAACAACGTAAAGCTGTTCTGCAGCAATGGAGGTTGATCAAGCTTTGAAAGTTGGTGCTAACAATTCCCACAGGTGTTCCAACTTGTCTGGATTACTTAATACCCCCATTCCTTGTTGGAACACACTGTGGTAACATACCCTCGTGAGCATTATTTGAACAGTATCAGTATTGTACTGCAGAAAGTAGTGTGTTGCTATAAAAATGGCGGTGAAAAAGGCAATTAACAATGGAAGAGAGTCAGACCATCATAACACTTAAGAATGTTGGTCTTTCCTACAGAGAAATTGCGAAGAAAGTCAAGGTGTCAGTGAGTACAGTATTCTTCACCATCAAAAGGCCCTTAGAAACTGGGGGAAACTCTGACAGGAAGAGGTCTGGCAGACCCAAAGCCACAACAGAATCAGAAGACAAGTTTCTGAGAGTCAACAGCTTGCGTGATAGGCGGCTCACAGGACAACAGCTTCAAGCACAGCTTAATAGTGGTTGTAATAAACAAGTCTCAGTTTCAACTGTAAAGAGAAGACTTCGAGCTGCAGGTTTGATAGGTCGAGTTGCAGCAAGAAAGCCATTGCTAAGAGCGCCGAATAAGAAAAAGAGGCTTGCCTGGGCCAAGAAACATCATCAATGGACTACTGAAGACTGGAAGAAGGTGTTATGGACTGATGAATCAAAAAATTTGAAATCTTCGGTTCATCACGCAGGATTTTTGTACGCTGTCGAGTAGGCGAAAGGATGGTTCCTCAGTGTGTGACATCAACTGTCAAACATGGAGGAGGAAGCATGATGGTCTGGGGCTGTTTTGCTGGATCCACGGTCGGTGATTTGTACAGAGTGAAAGGAACCCTGAACCAAAACGGCTACCACAGCATTTTGCAGCGCCATGCAGTACCCTCTGGTATGCGCCTAGTTGGTCAGGGGTTCATCCTACAGCAAAATAATGACCCAAAACATAAGTCCAAGCTATGCCAGAACTACCTTAGCAAAAAAGAACAAGATGGTAAGCTTAAAAACATGGAGTGGCCCGCACAGTCACCAGACTTAAACCCCACTGAGCTGGTTTGTGAAGAACTGGACAGAAAGGTGACAGCAAAGCAACGTACAAGTCTTCACAACAGAGTTGGGAAGAACTTTCTGAAGAATATTTGATTTCCATTGTAGAAAGAATGCCACGAGTGTGTTCAGCTGTTATATCTGCCAAAGGGGGCTACTTTTCATGAGTCAAAAATTTAGAATACATTTTGGTTTATAAATTGATTCCATGGTTTCTTTTTTAACTTAAATTGTTAATTTGTTCTATTATTTCATTTCAGAGTACAATAAGACATTGAACTGCATGAATTTCAATAAAAACCTGGAAA
The DNA here is from genome assembly GCF_010015445.1 of Perca fluviatilis. NCBI lineage: Eukaryota > Metazoa > Chordata > Actinopteri > Perciformes > Percidae > Perca > Perca fluviatilis. The sequence continues at coordinate 23,532,400 of NC_053133.1, forward strand.
AATTGGGGTATTCTAAAACATTTGACTAGTAGTGTATGTATTCATTTTATTATCCAATAATCATCTTATTTTCTTTGATAACTAATTAATTATACCGTTTATAAAATGTCAGAAATTTTTTTTTCTTCAGGGGGCCCAAGTTCACATCAAAATTGCTTTTTTTTTTTTTTTTTAACCATTGTCAAAACATATAGTTTAGCTATCAAAGAAATCTTATAGAACCAGCATCCACATCCGTGAAGCTGGGATCCATGATTAATGTAATTTAAAAAAATAAATGCCTGATAGTAGTAGTGGATGCCACTATTTTTAAACAAAAGCACTGGCAAATGTACTAGAGCACGCCTTTTTCTACCAGAAAAAGGTTAGCAGGTAAATTGAAATAAGGAGCTGGACATGTGTTTTGCTAAGAAACATGATCTAGGCCAAGTATACCCTATATTGTAAAAGAAGAAGAAAAAAAATATATAGTGACCCCCCCCACCCCCTATAATAGAGAATTTCAAACTCCAGGCTTATAATACAGTACATTTGAGTTTCAGTCTCTGTTCACAAAGCACACACAGGCACTTGAAGTGTAGAACATGATGTTGGGTTATTCTGCTCTGTTCTAGTGGAAGGAATAGATTCCCAGACCCCTTTGGTCTGATCTTGAGAGCGCTTCACTTCTTTTGTAATCTGCTTTGCTCCACTAACAGTGGAGACTGTAGTTCAGTAGGGTTGTGACCAGATCTCGTCCCACAAGAACTTGCGATATTACAACGTGACGATTAGTGCGGTCAGTTAAACGCGTTAACGGCGTTAACCCAAACCCATTTTAACGACGTCAATTTTATTATTGCGAGATTAACGTTCTTTTTGGCGTATCAAACTTTGTTGTTTTTTTTCACATGCAGTTGCAACAACTAGTAACGTTTTATACACTTCGGAGACTGACGTGCACAACAGTGTTCTCTATGCCCTGGTGACTGACTGACCGGCTGGAGGTTGTAGGGCGAGGCAAGGCAACTTTATTTCTATAGCACGTTTCACCAACAAGGCAATTCAAAGTGCTTTACGTGAAACATTAAAGAGCAATTTTAAACTGAGAATGAAACGTGAAAATAAATCCAAAATACAGAAGTCCAGGAAAAGATGAGATGGGAATCCGCCTTTGGAGATCGTTCACCTGCCATCATGCAAACAATAGTATGCAATAATTAATCATAACATACATTTAGTGTTTTACTCTAACAGGGCTGTAGGCCAAACGGTACGACTTTGCCTAAACAAGCATGCTTAGGCACAATCTGTAATATAATGCAACCAAAATGGTAGCCACCCTACAATAGATTCAGAACATACGTCTAAATATTTGAAAGGTTCTATTCCTTCAGCACAGATTTTCAGATATTAATTTTGTTTTGCAGGAATGTTCCGTTTCACATACAGTTTCATTTATTTGCACCTCAGGCGGTACAGTACAGTACTCTTACACTGTTCTACTCAGGGCTACTTACAGTATTTATACTTGTAAACAGAAGGGATCAACTTGCCTTCTCAGTGCAATATAGCCTGCTGTTTATCATTGCTTTTCGGAAGAGCCGCATGGCTAAAATGGACATTACGAGTTGCCTTTGTTCAATGCAGAAAATATTATGGGTGAACTGTGGGCCATTCACTCGCATATGTGCAGAGGAAGGGCAGTTTGCTTTGTGAGTCATACACCATCTCTCCCATTTGGTCACCTCCCCCTTCTACAGTGGAAGGAAAAAAATGCATTGCGACCCTTTTTATAGCATGTAGCAGAGAAGGGATTTTGAAAAATTAAAGAAGGCCAGTTTGTGCGGTCACGACAGTTACCCCTTTATTACACCCCATTTTGACATCTTGATGTCCAACCTGCTTGCACATAAAGATGATGAAAAGGAAAACTCCTCGAAGAAGAGATCCATTCATTTTTAAATAATAAAAACACACAATCCATTATTAATGCGCCACATGTCCAGCTTTAGATATCAAATGCACTTTTGAAGTCTTGAAGGGTAAATCTTTTCACCTTGTTTGAAGCTGGTCCCAACAATATGAAAGGCTGTGGGTTTATACAGATGGAGAATATAAAGATGGCTGTGTGTTTACTTATTTATCTGTTTCATGCATTTGCTCTTAGGGCTCAGTTCACAGGAAGTGCAGGGTGGACATCTGAGCCTTTTGGGTAAAGATATTTCATAAACTGCAATAAGTGTTGTGCGCCAGCGGTAACTTCTCTTTCCAAGACAATTCAGAACTCCTAATACTTTTTTTCACCCTATTGAAATTGGATTGGCAGCTGGTTTCAAGTTTATATTACTGGAGAAGAAATAACTAAACTGACAAACTTTCTGAAATATTAACCATAACGCAAGGATACTGCAATAGAAAAGTTGATAACTGAATGCAATGTATATTTGAAGATGCTATCGAGGTTGTTGAAATGAAGCTTTGAAATAAAAAATCCCTGAACAAAATCCTAAATTTGAGTAAAGGACAACAAATATGGATTAGAGCAGAATATTTCCTAAAATAAAAACGTGAATTTAAAAAAAATAAAAATAAAATAAACCTACATTTTGACTTTCTGACTTTGCAACAGAGATATTGGAAATGGTTGGATCAAAATTATAAATAAATTTAAAAATAGTTTAATACTAATAATATTAGTGTAGCCAAATCTTTATCTGCAAATGTGCAGAATACCAGCTTTAAATTGAAAAATAAAAACAAAGCTTAGTATTTTTAAAGTATTTGGTATAGCTCTACAATAATGTAATGTAATGCATCTCCTAATGTGTGCAGTTTGAAGTTGTTCTTCAATTCCAAACACCCAAAGGCCTTGAGACAAAAAATAGGAAAAATAATTCCCCTAATTAGCTGACTTTCCTGCTTGGTATTGGTCACTAAGCTCTATTCCCAGAGAAGCAATATTATAGCACCTATGTTTGGAGTTATTTTGCTGCAACATGGACTTCAAAATGATGTGGGGTTTTCATGGAGACATCCCCTCTTCTAATTCTATTTAAATCGGATATGAATCAAAACAGGAGAAGATTTTTTTGATGAGAACACTGGTGCCCTTCCTCACTAAATTCTTGCTTTGAAATTTTTTGATTTTGTTGACAGTGTTTCTAAATGTTGTAGATGTGCTGGTTCTGTGTCTCCTGATATGTAATATTGAGGCTCCAGTGAAAATGTGGAAGGTTTTGAAAATGGTTGCAGGACAAATGCGACAATTCGTTCTGTCAAATCCTAGAGTGACAACTGTATGTTGTTGTATCCACAGGCCACCGGTGGTTTAAATGATTTTTTAATTGTCTCACCATCACCATCTAATTCACAAACCACCGAGGTTGTTGATAGTTCTTTAATTAACTACAGTCCCCACATAATGAAGGTCTCGTGAGAACAAGGCTTAAGGCTTACTTCTGTTAATATATTTATCTGGCATACTAATACATGCATTCATAGAAACATACACACACATTTAAAATATTAGAATTCAAAATTTTCATAAATGGTTGCCTAGGTTTCAGAGGTTGGCATTTTCTTACACTTTAAATATTGTCTCTGGTGATAATTCCTATACCAGTGTCCATGACTCATGCCAGAATAGGTCTGTGTTCTTCACTGTAAAGGGATTGAATCCACTCTGCTTTCAAGGTGAACTAGAAATGCGAAAAATGAAGAAAAAATTGCAAATTAGAGTCCGTGCTTCTTATGGCAGGCTGTTTTTTTTAAGGAGCACTCAGGACTTGACTTGAGAGCTGATCTCACTCAAGGAAATGATCATTAAATAATGGAGGCCCACGTCTCACAAATTCCTCAGTATGGATTTAGGATTTCTCAGCAGTTTCACCTTCCCTACTGTACACAATCAATATTTGATCAAGGTCCTAGTCATCAGAGCCTCTCCATCCACGTTTTAACTTTTAATTCCCTCCTCAGATGTGTCATTCCTTCCATTTGGGACGGCAGCTTTAGCCAATATTTGATTTTCTAAGTGTGCAACCACAATCGGTGCCCTTTTTGAACTGTATCATTTCAGGCATGAGTAGCTTCCATGGGTCTTGAATTGACCAAAGATTGCGGTCGCTAAATGCATTCAAGGCCTCTGCCCACACATCTGCCATAAGAAAGTTGATCAGAGGCACTGCTTGATTGTTGCATTTATTACATGACATACAGGTATATATTACATCATTAACTTACAATCTTGGTTGTATGTTTTGTGAAATGGGGACTCATCTTTACACTCTTCATGAATGGAGATCTTTTTACATATGTTATATAGACCTATTCACACACAGTCAAAGTGCTAATGAACAAAGCAAAATAGATGGTTGTCTTTTAGAGTTAAGTGAACCAGTTGGTGTTGAATTATTTAGTTATTTTTCAGTTGGTGTTAAATGATTCATTTGAGTTATATGAGTTATTTTCAGTAGAAAAGACAGTAATATCTGGGAAAAAGTTTCTGCAGTAGTTCTGCAGGACTGGAACTAATTAAATTCATTATTTATTTTTTAATTTTCCTATTTCATGTGAGGAAATGCCGGTTGGGAAAATCTGAGGACTAGTGAAGGCATTCTATCCCCTTTTAGACAAGCACTTCGATGACATTCAGAATGGGCAATAATTAAAATCTTATTTGCATAATGTTCCTCAAAAACTTCATGGACAGCAAATTTAATTAAACTACCATGCTTAAACACCATGGCCTTGCAGTTACTAAGAAAAGAGATGCTATTTTGTCTTTTCAAAGGTATGCTAATTATATGTAATTTGAAAGCATTTTCCACCCGTTCCTCAATTTCTTAACATGCAGCTCATGTCTCTCTAGTGGTCACACAAATATCAGTATGGTACTTAGAGTTTGAACTGGTAAGCACAATTAGAAACCCCTCTGCGGTAAATATTAAGCGGATACTCTGCATTTGACTTAAAATGAGGGATTAACTACTTAAAGTGTTCTGCTTGATCCCTTGACTGGACTTCAAAGTGAAGTTACATTGGAAGAGTAGAGTTTGAGAAAATGGGGCATTATCGGTGGCCCTGTTGTGCAACTGACACTCAGAAGTCACAAAATGCTGCCAACAAAGTTAGAACTCTCTGAGAAGCGCACTATGATCTCAATGGACAAATGACTGGATAGGCAAGCGGTTGGTTAGCTGCAGGCAGGACTAATGAAGTTAATCTGTGACAGTTCCTTGAATCCTAATATATTCCCAATATTTATCTGTATTTTACTGTTGTATATACTAAGTCAGGGCTGTACCGGAATCAGATTTTTTCTAATTGGATTTGGCTGTTCAATACGAAGATGCGACAATTGGCTCGGTTGCTCACGGCTCCTTCTGTGAGCTTTACTGCACTCCTCGCCCGGCCACTGCTTCCCGGGTCCGTGGACTTACTGTTCACTGCACCCAGCTCGGGATGGCGGTCAGCCTGGCCGAACTGTCCTCAGTGTGTCAGGGGTCTGCGAAGATGTTGGCCAACCCGTCCGACCTATCTTGAAATACTTCAAGTCAACTGAGTGATCACTGACGGATGATTTGACTCATTGACTTTCAGGTTGTTGCTTTGGAAAAACTATCCAGTTGCAGTGAAGGATTGGGGTAGTTGGCATGACAAGTTAATTACAATTACACATAAAGAATTCAATACCATTTTAAAAAAACACTTGTGTACCTGGGGGACAATTTGCAGATACACGTAGAGTAGGAGAGTAACACTACCAGGGGAAAATGCATAGAAAAATGCTAGGATAAGCTTTACACATTATGGTGCTATTATAATATGTAAATGCAAATAAGCTTAAAACAAAATAAAATCATATTACTATGGTCACACTGTTAGACCTACAAGTTCACAGTTCTTTTATTTCGACTTTGCAGGATAAAAAGATTTAAAGAAAGAAAAGCACCTTTTGTAACTTTACTAGACGAACAAACAACTTTTCACCCAAAAATTTGATCCGACACCTTGTGTGTGTGTGAACACAATCTTTTTTTTTTTCTTTTCAAATAATCCAACAAAGTAATAAGTGCTCAGGATCAAACATTTCAAATTAGTTAGTATCACACCATGACATTTTATAACTTACACGTAGAGTAGGAGAGTAACACTACCAGGGGAAAATGCATAGAAAAATGCTAGGATAAGCTTTACACATTATGGTGCTATTATAATATGTAAATGCAAATAAGCTTAAAACAAAATAAAATCATATTACTATGGTCACACTGTTAGACCTACAAGTTCACAGTTCTTTTATTTCGACTTTGCAGGATAAAAAGATTTAAAGAAAGAAAAGCACCTTTTGTAACTTTACTAGACGAACAAACAACTTTTCACCCAAAAATTTGATCCGACACCTTGTGTGTGTGTGAACACAATCTTTTTTTTTTCTTTTCAAATAATCCAACAAAGTAATAAGTGCTCAGGATCAAACATTTCAAATTAGTTAGTATCACACCATGACATTTTATAACTTTAGTCATGCAGATGAGAAATAGCCTGCATGGCTAAATCTGGCACATTTACATGTTGGACTTTGTGCTCATGTTGATTAATGTGCGTTGTCCCTTTTTTTTAAATAAAGAAATCTAAAACGTGTACGATAAACGTGTCTGTATGTGTGCATACAGTACTATTTTCCACTACAAAACACAGGTTAGGCGCTCTAATGCTATAGTCTGCCCACCTTTTTTTCCCCTTTTTATAAATGGTCTTCTACCCAAGCTGTCACTTGGCTGCTCTTTCTCCTTTACACTAATTTGCAGTTGGGGTGTGTGAGACGCGTGCTAGTGTTTGGTGCTGGCGTAGATTCAAAGGGAGCTGGCTGCCTTACACAGCGTTTATTCTTGATTCTTTCTTGGCCAAGCACGGATCAAAAAGTGGTGTTACTTTGCTTTTGTTTTTCATTGCTTATGATTTCATGCCTTTCATGGACTCAATGAATTATTTTTAACCCTTAGTTCTTAAGTAGTAGTAGTAGATTGCTCTAAAATCAAACTATCTCAAGTAGTTTGTTGATTTCTAATAACTCAAAGAGAATGCGCTCGTGCCAGATGCCTTTGCAAGCTGTAGACAAAACACCTGACAACCTGGACAGCAACATAGTGGATTTTCTCCTTTCAATTAAATCTGCGAGCAAATAACTTTTAATTGCTTGTAAGAAGCAAATCAAGTTTCCATTATTTGAATTGTATTGTATTTCTGAAGTATCTCATAATATATAATTGGAAAATACATACTTTAGTTTTAACTTTGTAAAAAAGAGCGTGCTATTTTACACCCAAAGCCCTATTTGTATGAATGCTGGTACAGCACAGAGTACAGAGTAAAGTAAAGTGCAGAATGCATTGGAAACACACATTCATGACTAAAATGACAAATGTATTCTGCTACATAGCTAATGAATACCTGTCACCACAAACATTAAGCTGCTAATGGTTTAATTGTTTCTGTATTTATTGTAAGTCTGGACAACATGTCTTATTTTGAAAAAGCTGTTTCACGCGACAAAATGTACTCTAGTTAGACTTGGTCACATTTGGAGTGACACTAGTCTGTAGTCACTACAGCGACTTAACTGTACTGTAGGTGACCCAACAGTTACGTGTACTTTAGGACACATTGCGGTGAAGGGATTTCCTGGAAATGTTAATGACCGCGGAGTGTGTCTACACAATCTTTGGGAAACAACTTTTGTAAAAGAGTAAAGTGACAATTCCTTGGCAATATGAATAGTGATAGTTTCAACTTTCCACCTCAGACTTTCTGTTCTTGTTTTAAAGGTCCTATGACATGCTGCTTTTTGGATGCTTTTATATTAGGTCCCCTAATACTGTCTCTGAAGTCTCTTTTATATAGACCTTAGTGGTCCCCTAATATGGTTTCTGAAGTCTCTTTCCCAAAATTCAGCCTTGGTGCAGAATTACAGCCACTAGAGCCAGTCCCACAATGAGCTTTCCTTAGGATGTGCCATTTCTGTATCTGTAGCTTTAAATGCTATTGAGGAAGAGAGAGGGGGGGCAAGGTAGAGGGTGGGGGTGTGGCCTTGACCAACTGCCACTTTGCTCATTTGAAAGCCATGATGTCTCTCTCTCATGGGTGGGCCAAATTCTCTGGGCGGGCAAAGCAGAGAAAGGGGAGGTAACCTTGCTCCTTATGACCTCATAAGGAGAAGATTCCAGATCGGCCCATCTGAGCTTTCATTTTCTCAAAGGCAGAGCAGGATACCCAGGGCTTGGTTTACACCTATCACCATTTCTAGCCACTGGGGGACCATAGGCAGGCTGGGGGAACTCATGTTAATGTTAAAAAACCTCAAAGTGAAATGTTCATCCCATTTGACCTTTTAAAATCCTGGTTAAAGGGTCATTGTTGTTTTCCCCTCGTGTTGTCTTCCCGTCGACCAACAAGCAACTTTTAGTTTTTCTGGGTCAAAATTTAAAATTTAAACTTTTTGGTCAACGTTTGGTCATCTTTTTTGACACTTTTGTCGCTTTTCCCCCCGATGTTATTTTCACTTTTTTCAGCATTTTTTTTATTATTTATTTTTTCACTTTTATCCAAGTTTTTTTTTGGCACTTCTTCCAATGTTTTTGACGAGTTTTTCAACATTCTTTTATCTTTTTTACCTTTTTTTTATTTTTTAAATGCCATAAAATTGAATACAACACCCAAATTCAATGAAAGTAGTGAACTGATAATTTACTTTACTAGTTGTATGGAACCATCCATTTTTTTAAAGGTCCCATGGCACATGAGCGCACAATCAAAAGACATTACATCTGGCTCTGCCTTCCTTGCCATATACTGTATATCTGGGTGAAGGTTTGGAGCCTTAGCTCTTTATTCCAAAAGAATGTGTGAGCAGTTTTGGGGTGATTTTTAATCAAACTGAGAATCCTTGAGCCAGAACTATTTTGCTCTTTTTGATACCAGATACTCTTTCTCAAATTAACATACATAACTTTATAATTAGTATTTTGTGCCACATGATCCAACACAGGTGCAGAATCACCATACAGGAGTCTTGGTTTGCCTTTGTTTGAGAGCTTGTTGACCGCTGACAGCATTAATCCTTTGAACGTGTCAACAGCAAAAATGTCAAATTTCAACCAACAGCTGTCACCAAAAGATGTTACACATGGTGTCAGGGAGGTCACAGATGAGTGGTCATGCTAGTGTCATAATATGTAAAGACTGGGGATCTTGCAGGGTCACAAATTGCAAGACAACTAGATTCCTTTTGAAAAATGTAACCAAGCTAGCTAGCTAGCTAGCTACCTCTACCGTTAGCTGGTAACTTAAGGGGCAGTTTCCAATTTTCTGTTCTGCCGTACATGCGAATGAATAGCGGCAGTACCCGGAGGTTCGCTTTCATCCGCCGGTAAAACTCCCGTTGGATGACGCGCTTCAGAAGGGTTGAAAATCTGCAACTTTCCCTCTTTAGCGTTTAGCTTAGCGCGGCGCCATAGCAACCATAAACACTGGCTCTAGCTGTTTGCTTCTTCTTCTTTGATGTTTGAGGGAGCGCACCCATTGGTTGTTGACAATGTTCACATGATTTAACTTCATTACCAAGACTTACGATAATATCAAACACGTTTTGATTTTGTCGGAACGTCAAGACTAGAAAAAGACTGACTCGGACCACCTTAGAAATTAGTCTGCGACCGTGGAATCGCTTGAAAAGTCGTTTGGTCTAAGGTCGGCATAAGGCATGATTTAGCTCCATTGGGAGCAAGAGAGATGCTATTCCCTCTAATACATTTTCAACGGGGACTCTTTTATTTCATGATTACAGTGTTTGATCGGGAGAGAAAACTGACCCAGTTCCAGAGGAAAGAAAAACAAAAGGTCTTCTAATATTGATACCATCAATTTTCAGAGCTGTTCCATTGTGGAAGACATTAAGAGCTGTGGTAAGCATATTTCAATGACCCATTTTATTGCCAAAATGCTTATCCTGCATAGTAATACATGGATAAATAAATATTGGATATGGTTGTTTGTATTATGTTAAAATCAAACATAAGAAAGCAATAAATTGTAAAAAGAAAAAAAAAGAAGCTACATCTGCCTGGAGTATGTGATGGTATTTACATTTTACTATGCACAACTCCAAACACAAATGAAAGATTTGTTTACTTAATTTTCCAACTGTGATTTTTAATTTTTCAACCTTTTTGAAGCTCTGTTTTGCCAAATCCAATTTCACTCTATACGTTAATGTGTTTTCTCAAGGGTTTTTGCAAGTAAAGATCACAAAGAAATAGCTAAAGGTTAACATTAGTTTAGACTTTAACGTGCTCCGTTCATTCTACTGTGCTAGTTTCAAGCTTAAAGTGATTGTTCAGAGTAATTTCACCCTAGGGTCCTTTGCACCATGACCTCGAGCCAAACACCCCCCCAGAAGCTTTTTTCACCTGGGTCGAACATTGGGAGAGTTAGCGTAGAGTAGCGTTATCAGCTGAATAGCTTAGCGCAGGGGCTAATGGATCCGAAGTGTCTCTTAACATTACCCCACTAATAATGCCCGAAATGATACCAAACATCTACAGTAGTACAAATAGGTTATCATAAAACGATGGATTGTAAAGTTTGTAAGTACACCAGAAGTTTATGAACACTTGCCTGCTGGCTTCTGCTCTCTGCTGTTGTTGCTGCTGTAAGACGAGTGCTTAGGGTCGTCTACAAATTACAACACCGAAAAGAGATGCAACAAAAAAAATTTAATTTAAATTATTTTTTAAAGTAAGTACTGTAGAATAACTAGCAGGAGACCAGTTATAATTGAGGTAAGTTTGGAGACATTACCTTATTTAATCATTAAATTAATAAATATTTTTGTTGCATCTCTTTTCGGTGTTGTAATTTGTAGACGGCCCTAAGCACTCTTACTGCCCGGTAGTAACAGCAGCAGCAGCAGAGAGCAGAAGCAGCAGGCAAGTGTTCATAAACTTCTGGTGTACTTACAAACTTTACAATCCATCGTTTTATGAGTGCATAACCTATTTGTACTACTTGTAGACGTTTGGTATCATTTCGGGCATTATTAGTGGGGTAATGTTAAGAGACACTTCGGATCCATTAGCCCCTGCGCTAAGCTAATCAGCTGATAACGCTACTCTACGCTAACTCTCCCAATGTTCGACCCAGCTGAAAAAAGCTTCTGGGGGAGTGTTTGGCTCGAGGTCATGGTGCAAAGGACCCTAGGGTGAAATTACTCTGAACCATCACTTTAAGTTGCTGCTTTCATTATATCAACAGTCATTGTCTTGTACTATTGCAGTAAAACCCAAACACAAAGAAATAGCTAAAGGCAGTGTTGTAGAGGAGTCACTAACTGTCGAGTCATAGTCAAGTCTTGAGTCTCCAGCGTTAAAGGCAGAGTCACCAAAGTAGAGTCCAGGTTGAGTCCGAGTCAAGTCACAATTACCTGAGTCTGGGTCAGCTCACGAGTCCAGAGAATAGCGACTCAAGTCGGACTCGAGTCCAAGTCCATTACTCAAATACTCCATCACTGCCTATTACACATAAAAGTAGTCAGAAACTTAATCCAACCTTCCACTCCTATGTCACGAGTCCAAGTCATTACTGCTAAAGTCCATGTTGATTCACCAGTCCAGAGATTAGTCGGACTCGAGTACTCCATCACTGGCTGAAGGTTAACATTCTTTTTGACTATAACAACCTGAAATAGCTGCTATCAGTATATTAACAGTAATTGTCTTGTACTAGTAAAGCCTCACATTTGTGGGGTCATTTACTCTTACTGCTTTGGATGTCTTTCTCGTCACAAACTGCACGATTCGGGTCTCTGGGAAGAGAATAAACATTTGCAGGTGTCTCAGTTGCGCTCACCTTTGGTTCTGTGTTTCAGTGCCATTGTTTACCTGCCAAAAGTCCCCAGACTGAAAGAGTAAACAATCCAGAGTAGGAATAAAAATGCTTGCTCCAAACATGCCTTCACATTTATAGAATTAAATGAGTGTATTTTACTGACTCCCATCCAAGCATCACTACAGCTGAATCAAGTGTGTCTGTTTCTAATGAACTGTGTATAGGAGCTCAGGGAATCTATGGGCCCAAGAAATCAAAGCCTTTTAATCAATTATAAAACAATTAAATTGTTTTTCGGCCTGATTTTTGAAAAAAAATAAAATTAAAAAAATAGATTGATCTTTTAAAGATGGATCATCATTGAAGATTAACCCCTAATGCTCAGGAGCCCCATACATTTACAATTAGGTTCATTACGTTTCCCTGGGAGTTGATGTATTTTGCTGGCAGCCTGCTATTTACTTTATTTTTGAGAGTGCTGCTGTGCAGGAGTCAATTTAATTAGGGACTCTACTCAAAGAAAACGAAAATCTCTGTGATGGCTTTGCCAAAGTCGTTTGACAAATTATAGTGTTGGCTGATGCCATAGCTGGTAAGTTTCATTTGAAATTCTAATTAATTAGAGGTACCTTTTTTATTTCAGCTTGAGACATGGAGCTGGATAAATAACTTTTCCCCACAGCTTGTTGGTTCCCGAGGTTCATCCTGGACTTCCTCCAACACTTAAATGCATAATGTCTGACCACCATTAGAAGTGATACACTATACACACAAGTATGCATGTTTTGTGTATACAGTGTTATAGTGAGGCGCTAATATGTTCTAAGTTGGTTATAATTACATACAGGAAGTAAGTTAACATATTCTGTTTTCTCCTGTCACTTAACCAAGCAGTTTGACTTTTGAATAACCCCAGATTATTATTTTAACATAAATTAGCGGCTGATGAACAGCTGAAACGTAAAGTAAATGACCTTTTTAAATGAAATGTTGGTATTAAAAATTGTCTCACACTTGACTATAAGTTGGCAGGGAGCAAGCTCCTGATTGGCCCTCGGAGTATCTTACTAAAATATTAAACTTTCAAGGGTAAACCTATTCTGACGCAGATTTCTTTTCGGGTTTTAATTATGTATGTACTAGATAACGAGACTGTGTGATTGAGCTAATGGCAAGGTTTTGCTACCCCAGGTCAAGGACTAGTACAGCCATACACATCCAAGGGCCAGTCGTTCTCCTTATTATTCATGTTGGAAAGTAGGACAAAGTGGACCCAGTACGTAGCAACACAGTCTTCCTAGTACAGTATCAATAAGAGAATACAAAATAAAATCACAATTCTCAGTTGTGATTCATCGTTGGCCGTATCGTGTTACAGAGGGCCAGACATTCATGTGTCTGAGAAAATATGCGCGTTCCAATTAAATGAAGGATTGTAACCACGAACAAAGACACTTGGCTACTGTTACAGAGATAAAGGGCCTGACTGTTGCAGTTCTATACAGTAGACTTCTCTACTGGAGATCTAATTTCAGTAATTAGAGACATAAAGGAAGTGAAATCTCATCACAGTTAGAAGATCAGATCGGACACATCTAAGGCTGCTTTAGATCTTCTATTGAGCTTCCTTAGACAAAGAGAGCTTGGGTAATTAAGTCTGGGGACCCCATTGGCTTTGGCTGATTCACTGTTATTAGTTAGGCCTGCAAGAGGACAGTGACTGGAATAATAAGTCTGCCCTGCTTATTTAGCCATATTTTAAACCCTCAAAAAGAAAATTAACCAGAGGGCTTCATGTACCATAATGCATCAGCTTTTAAATGCATTATTACTCACACCCACTAGCTAAGCATGTATTTCATGGTATTCTTGCACACATTGTATAGGCTGTAAAATCATTAACATGAGATAGTGTTGAAAAATGTGTGTGTAAATGGAATTTATTGTGAATACAACCATGTTTCTGAGATGAGAAAGGCTTTTATTTCAAAACCTTGTTGCCAAAGAATCCTTTCTGCATTCTAATAGCATGATGCCTTGCTCTGGCTTTCCGAGCACAGCTCTTTCTCCTCTTATCTGCCCGCAAATATATTACTGCAGCACGTTCAAGTTTTCAGACATTCATAATTGAGTAGCATATGATGAATAGTGCTAGGGTGTTCCATTTTAGGCTTACTGGAAAACAGTGGCAGGATCTGCAATGAGCCAATGCTTTCTTCCAGCTATCAAGCTCCATATTTCTCAATGCAGAAGACAATTTGCAACAGTCAGTGCTTGAGAAGGAGTATGCATTTATAGTAGCATGACTCTTTTACCATTTGCACTTCAGTGTCCCATTTTTGTGTGAATCCAAGTTTTTATTATATTTTTGCATTAAATAGTTGTGATTTAATTAAATTACATACAATTATAATCACAGTAAAATGAGAAACTTTGTTTTCCCGTAGGGGTGCACGATTCAAAAAATGTCTAGGCTTAAGATTAGGCTCAAGATTCGATTCAAAATCGATTTTTCAACGATTCTCGATTTGAGAAAAAAAACTAATCACAGTATGTAAATGTATTTTTTAATATGAATCGATTTTTGGAATTCTAAGAATCGATGTTGAATCGGTAGAGCTTGAATTGCGATTCAAATATGAATCGATTTTTTTTTTTCTTTTTTTTTTGCACACCCCTATTGTCCCCGTAGGAAATTTGTCTTGGGCAAGAAGCGCTGCCAATAAACATGCATTAGTTATCAATCATATTGTTTGTTACAGACCGTACAGTACATGACAATATAGAACAAGACAACCGTGTACTTTAGAGATCATCCACTAGTTGAGGGGATATTGCAATAGGCCCTGGTAAAGTAGGGTATTGCATGTGCCCCATTATAAAATAAATTACGCATCGTAAGGGAATTGCACAAATAAAAAGGATGCAAATTGCGGATAAAAGACATTGCACATGGTGAGTACAATTACACAAGTTACATAGGTTAAAGCACTCATAGGGGCAGCATGGTGGCCCAATGGTTAGTTAGCACTGTGGCCTCACAGCAAGAAGGGCCTTTCTGTGTGGAGTTTGTATGTTCTCCCCATGTTTGCGTGGGTTTCCTCCTAGTACATGTTTCCCCCTTCAAAAACATGTACTAGGTTCTCCAGTCAGTGCCCTTGATCAAGGCACTGGCTCAGATCTGGAGTTGGTCTCCGGGCGCTGTGATTTGCTGCCCACTGCTCCCTTGAGGGATGGGTTAAATGCAGAGAATGAATTTCGCTACATGTATTTGTATGTGACAATAAAGTACCTTTTTAAAAAGCCAGCACAGTGTTATAGTGACGAGGACTGGACTGGTTGGTTGTTCAGTAGTGTGCTATAGATGGGGGGACAAATTAAAGCTTAACGTGGCTGCTTTTGCTCCTTCTGGCTCTATAGCGTCAGATGGGAGGAGTTCATACACATGGAAGAGTATATGCGATGGATCTTTTAGGATCTTGTTTGCATGTCTGATTACAATTGACTCAAAGGCGATTTGAGAGGATGGGTGTGATATATAGTTATATATTTTTTTTCCCATATTTCTTTCATTGCTGTTTTGATTATGTTTGAATGAATGAATGTGTTGGAGGGGCTCTAGTTGGCAAAATCTTTACAGATATATTGAAATCGCTGATAGTTCTTAATGGTAAAACAATATGTGGGAATTAAACAAAATGAATTGGTTGGGGTGTGACTTGGTGGCATAAAGCACATACTGTAAATTTCCAATATTTCTAAATGAAAGTGCGTCTCCACTTTCTCTCCTCTCTTAGCAGCTGACAGTGAGACAGAGGGACTAGCCAGTTAATCTTGTCTCAATTGTGGCCTGATAAATAGTAAATTAATTGAATTCAGTCATGTTTCCCTGGACCCGCATGAGTGCAGTTTTCATGGGAACGCAGCATTCGATGCTTTGCCGTGTTAGTCACTCTGCTTGACGGGAAAATGCTGTCCTCAGACTGTTGTTTATTTGGTTGTCGTGACATCACGAGTGATTGACGTCCTGTCATTGTTCCACCCTCAAAGTGGAGAGAGAGAGGGAGCAGACAAAACGTTCTTTTGAGTTCAGTGGAGCGGACAGCTCCGCAGAGTCATGTAATTGCGACTTCATGATATTTCATGACATTCTGAAGCAGCGAGCCTCCGCTGCAAAATGTATGTAAAGTAAACACTGGCCTTTTAACTTCTCTCTGTCCGCTTGTTTGTTCCTCAGTACTTTCCTAATACTTGACTTACATTCAGCATTGTGTAAGAGGTTTAATGGGTGTTAAACTATTCCATGCAAGAATGTTGGCCAACTTTAATGTGGGTAAAAAAAACAACAGGAATAACCTCCAAGAGGAATGAGTGACATCCATCTACTTATGTGCCAGAATCTTATACATCTGACCTCGACTGCTTTTCTAGTCATTCAACTGAGCCGGGACCTTTTGCACCTTTTTGACTGTGACCTTTCTAAAAAGAATACCATGTCAAAACGGTGATGCAGCATGGTGATGGATTATCACTTACAGTTACTGTTATTTTTGTGGTTTAACACAAGGATGTTTGCATGACACTAGGGCTGGACGATAATTGGAAATTTATCGACATCGAAATTCTGAAGCGGTTATCGACGTATTTTTCCCACGACGATAATTTCGATAACTTATTCCTGTTGATAGGCCTAACTTTCTCCTTTAAAAACATTCTACCGCTTGTGTAGTCACTGGACTTCGCCCGGACCAGTCAGCCGCATGGAAAGCATAATAAGGATAACTCAAAACTCCAAGTCAACTGAGCAACTTGTGCCCAAAAAACCTGCAGTGTCTGTCATTTGGAAACATTTTGGCTTCAGAAAAGATGATTTAGAACAATGTGATTATCGTTCATTTATCGTCATCGAGGTAAAATGTGCAATTAATCATGATTTAGATTTTAGGCCCTACATGGCGCTACTCCAATTTTAGAAGCCAATAATTCTTAAAAAAACCAAAATACTGCTGTTTATGGGAATTGTATAAACCATACTTTAACAGTGAATTATGAATATCAGCTAATAATTAGATAATTTAAATGTATTTTGGATTATAACCCCCTCAGCCCAGTCAGATATTAGATATTGCTCTTGGAGCACCTCAAATGTGCCTGCATTAAAACCTAAGTGTTGTCTCATGACATTTGGGGCTGTGAGTATTAGCCGCCTTAGGAAATGAAACATGAAAATACTAGTCTGTGCTCCCAATAAACTTGTCCTGGCATTAGCTGCCATCTGTCTACATTCATGGCATTTGCTCAAGTCATCAGAAAAAAGACATATCTTCTTTTTTTTCTTTTTCTTTTCAAGCGCTCAAGGCCACAAATTCCAACTGTATGCACAGTTCTGACATCCACGTATTTAGTAAAGCCAACGGATGCCGAACTATTGATTTATTATGAGTCCTGCAGCTCTTGCCTTGGGGGAGCCATAATAGCCCTATTGATGAATCCCCCTCGATCCACTAGAGATTAAACGAGGGGCTATTTTATATGGTTTTGTTCCTCATGCTCATAAAGTCCTCCTATCCTGTTAGGTGACAGTTTAGTCTTTTGAACATGACTGCCTCTGAAGTTTAACCTAAGATTTATTGGTGCGTGATCATAAGATGGGTGCATAAATAAAAGCATTGACGGATACATCACCACCCAAGGTCACACACAAACTACCGCTTCTCGGAACAACTGTTTATTAGGGAGGGCACTCACTTGATTAAAAAATGATTTAGATTGGGATCTGGGATAAAGGGACATTTAGCTTGGTTCATTATTTCTATACAACATAATGGGAGGTATTAAAACATTAAGGTCCAATAGGAGGTGACTGCATTTGTAATGACTTGTTCTACATGCTGTGGTTACATAAATTAACTACATAGCTTAAACTCTCATGTTGACTTGTGAATTAAATTCGTTTTCATCAATTAGATTAATCATTTTGGGAGGGTCAGTGTCTGGATAACGTGACAGGCCGAAGTATACTTATTTTCCACTTGGATGCATTTCGCAATAAGACATCTGGTGGTGTCTACCGAAGTGGAAAGACTGTTTTTGTTCAATATAGCAATGCCATTTTACATTTTCTACTTGTGTCCTTCCCCAAGTCACCCAATATCTGTTTTGACATTAAATCAACAGAAGCCTATACTATCAGTAGTCTGACACTTGATATAAGAATGGTATTTGCCCCAAGTTTCTTGAGGTCATAACTAAAGCACAAAGTTTATAATTCGACCAAGTGGTTTGTTCAACATGGACTGGTTAAATGCAGACGGATTACACGCTAGAAGGCGAGCGAAGGAACTCCTTGAGGGTGCTTTGATCGCCAGTTCAAAATCCATTACTTTGACTCACTAGAGACAAGGGGATCCAGCAGTATAAATTAACATCAAAGGCAGATCAGCTAATGGGGAAAGGTCTACCCCATACCCATAGTAAGTAAAATGACTGTACCAATGTCTACCTGTTTAAATATTCTACACAAATCAAGAACATGGCTTGAAGCTAATGTTAAAATTCAGAAAATGTTTCTATTCTTTTGAATAATTTACTTTTGGTGTGATTTTAATTTATATTTACAGGACACAGATCACATACATTGGCTTTCTATGTAAATAATATGTAGTATGAAGATTTCCCAGGGGTTTAGAAATACACATGGAGCCTATTCAATATGCAGCCCTGCATCAACAAGGAATTGGAAATTAGGATTCTTCCTTTGTCTTTTAAGTTCCAATATATGATTTGTGAGCATATATTTGGTTGGAACACAAATTGTTGCTACAGGACATGGAATTTTTTTTCTAAGCACCAAAAGAGGAAGAAGCCATTCATACTATACCATTTTACCTTACGATTAAATTGTTTCCTTTACTATTTAGTCAACGAAAGCTTAAAAACTTATTACAGTGTCCAATTGTAGGCGACTTCAGTTGGTTCCAGATCTTCCAAGTTTCAAAAGAACAATACATTTGCATGCTCTGGTTAATAAACTCAGAAAAAAAAGAAACGCCCCTTTTTCAGGAGACTGTATTTTAAAGATAGTATTGTAAAAATCAAAATAACTTCAGAGGTCTTCATTGTAAAGGGATTTAAACAATGTTTTCCATGCTTGTTCAATGAACCAGAAACAACTAATGAAAACAGGCCCCTGTTGAACGGTCGAAAAGACAATAACAGCTTAAGGGCGGTAGGCAATTAAGGTCACAGTAAAAAGAAAATTAGGAAAGTAAAGGGACCTTTCTACTAACTCTGAAGAACACCAAAAGAAAGACGCCCAGGGCCCCTGCTAATCTGCGTGAATGTGCCTTAGGCATGGTGAAAGGAGGCATGAGGACAGCAGATGTGGCCAGGGCAATTCATTGCAATGTCCCTACTGTGAGACGCCTAAGACAGCGCTACAGGGAGACAGGAATCACAGCTTATCGTCCTCGCAGTGGCAGACCACGTGTAACAAGACCTGCATAGGATCGGTACATCCGAATATCACACCTGCGGGACAGGTACAGGATGGCAAAATCAACCGCAAGAACTGGCCAGTCAGTCTGGTGCAGTACATGAGGAGGAGATGCACTGTAGTACTCAATGCAGCTGGTGGCCACACCGGATACTGAGGGCTACTTTTGATTTTGACCCCCCATTTGTTCAGGGACACATTATTCCATTTCTGTTTATGTCAGTTTATGTCTTAGTTGTTAAATCTTTTAATGTTCATGCAAATATTTGCATATGTTAAGTTTGCTTAAAATATAAAAGCACTTGAAAGTGACAGGACGTTTCTTTCAAGTATATATCCAAAAGATGCACAGGGGGAACTTTATTGTAGTCTTTCATTTTCAGTATCCAAGACAATAATCTCAGACCGTTTTTTCGGTTAGTATCGGCAGGAATCCATGATGGATGATATTTTTTTTTGTCAGTTTTCCTCTACAGTCACCATCTTGGTGCAACAATTTTGAGCTAATCAAGACATATGAGCCACAGCACCCTTTTTGGAATTCCTTTTCCTATGAAGGGCTGGGATTGGTTCAGCAAACGTGATAATGGATCCATTTCCCACAAGACAAGACCTTTAATTAACTGCCTTTTGTCATTAACGGGACCAGCCAAAACTCTTGATGGCTTATGACAGACACCCGCCACTATAGCCTGCATTAGCCGTTACAATACATACCCATATACTAGTGAATGTAAAAATAAATGATAGCATGAAGAAGATAGAAAGCAGAGCATGCTGATGTCATGCATATTAAATCATCCAGCCCTGTGCTATCCTGTCCTCTGTTCTCCCTCAGAGCTAATGAGTTACCCTTGAAAGTAATTGTCATATCAGTCTCATTAACACCAAGGATATTTCTTTCAAGTGCTTTTGCCCACTGACCTGTTTTTCTTTTTTTCCTACAACCGCTCTGAAGCAGGTAAGAGGGCTTATATTGTTAATCATCGCTCATGACAACTACAGTCTTTCAGTGGTATAATGGGTCGCAATGAGTACAAACAAAACAAAAAAAGGATGATGTTTCTGATGCTAATTTTGTTTTTTATTGAACACATTGTTGGTGCTCCAGTAACTAGAGCTCTACTGCTCATGCTAACCACTCCAAAATCACAAATAATTGTCTAATTATATGGATTTATTCCATGCAAACCATTACCTAAGTTTATTGTTTAGTTGCTTGTTTGTACATGCTTGTTTGTGTGCCATTGTTTGTATGTCTTGATCCTTTTCGCTTAGGACTGCTGTCGTCATAGATGTAATGCAATTTATTTTAATTTGTTAACCATTGTATTTTAGGGTGCCTGTTGTCAGCTCGCCAGGGACTAAAAGCTAAAAGCTGCTACTTTTACTGTACAGTGAACTAAGGGGGACTGTCCACGATATTATAAACTAAACTAAGTGGATGTGACACACTGCTATTTTACCGAACTCAAAAGGTTTCAAGTCTCAGGTTGATCTCTTATCACCTGTGGTTTCAACACCGCACACCTTGGCTACAATTTCCACCACGACAGCTACCACGTCACCACCCCAAATGCTAATGAAGGCAAACAGGAGAGGGTGGGTATGGGCGCAAAGGGTGAAATCATGTTCCGGTTGTTTCGTGTCAGCGTGAGCATCTTCCTGGGTCTGACAGATTGGCCAATTAACCTTATTTACCGTGTCTCCGCTCATCCTCTAACAAGCTCCACTGGGCTTCTTTCTAATAACGAGCTGCTGAGATTGGGGACCATTGGTGTGTTGGTTTCATTGTTGTTTGTCCTGCCATTATTAAGGTGACAAGATAGCGTATGTACTCCTGTACTGCCTGAGCAAGAATATTCATGCTGTTGTTCATGTTGTTTTTTTAATGATTGGTATGCCTCATGTGGACTTGCTTGGACTTCAATTAGTGTAACCATAGTGGAGTATTTATTTGCTCAATTGTCAAATGATTTTGTTTCATAGGGAGTACATTAATTCCGATATAAAGGGATTATCTCCCCTACACAAATAAAACGCAATGGGAGCTTTTAACATGATGTTTACAAGCTTGAGTAAGCAAGTGGGTAAACTCCTAAAGTGCACTGCCTTAATCATCGTCCTCGTTAATTGTCAGTGTAGAGATTGTTACCAATGTTGCGTTTGGATGGAAAGGGGATAAACATCAAGGTTGCCCTGTAAAATGAGCTGACAGTGGTCACAGCAAAAAGCAGTTTATAAGTCAATAACAACATTAAGAATCAAATAACCAACACACATTCTAAACTACAGCCCATTGGTGTGGCGGTCCGAGTTGTTTCACCTGGCTCTAGTCCTGGCACGATACCGCCGCCGGCCACACAAGAATTAATTTCTCCCGCTCCCCGGTCCTGAAATCCTTCTCCTCCCAGCAGTCATAAGCTCCTGTGCTAGCAGTGTAAACATCGAAACTCTGAGCACTCTCATGCTCCCAATTCTGGCAGCACAGCTAACTAGCTGACCGCAGCTATTCAACAACTACATTCAACTTTATTGTCATTGTGCAGCATACAAGTACAAACACTACGAAATGCAGTTTGTGTCCAACCAGAAGTGCAAAAAAAGCAGAAAAGTGCAATGCGATATACAAAGTATAGACAGGAGGTGCATAGACAGGACAAGAAATATTGTGTAGATTTACAGAAAGTTGTTTAGAGTAATATAAATTACATATAAATATGTGCAGTGTATTAGCAGTTACCTTATAAGAGCAGAATAAATATGGCTATGTAATATGAACAATGTATGAACAACATGCACAGATATGTGCAATATAGTAGCAGTAACATAACAGTAGTAAGAATAATGTAGATATATGCAGTGTATTAACAGAATATATTATAAGAAAAATAGAATAAATATGGATGTTCAGTATGAACCATATAGACAGATATGTACAATGTGGTAACAGTACCATTGTAGCGCAGAAACGGTAACATTATAAGAGTAGTAAGAATAAGTGTATGTGCAGGATGAATAGTATGAAGAGCAGTAGAATATGGCTATGCATAAGTGTAGTTACAGTATGTACATTCAGTACATGCCGTAAGCATTACTTTTGCAAAAGGTGCAGCTTTCTGTCCAGCGAAAACTCTGTAAATCACAGACAGATAAACAGGCAGAGCAGCCAGAGGACATCAGGGGGGAAACCAGAATAACATTTTCTCAATCAATCTATTTTCTCCATAAATCTCCAAAATCAGTGGTAGTGCCGAAAAGTGTTAAAGCGCTTCTCCTGGGAGATCATACACACCCACAAATGTTACATATTGCAAGAACATGCTTTGGGGGCGCACAGGGGGAGTGACAGAGGCACCATTCTCCCTATTACAAGTCAGAGTAACGTCAAAATGATTTTGAAGCTGTTATTTTAAGGTAAAAAAAATAAATAAATCACAATGTCGCTTAAATTACATAGCAAGGTCTCTGAAAACAATTTTTTTTTGAACTTTTTGTTCTTCATTCTTCTTCTGAAAGACTCTTCCCTAACTTTATCTTTGACAGTATTTTGGACAAAAGTTCACCTGAGCAAGCAATGGGGAAGAAAAACAAAAAAAAACTTTGCTCTGGTCATTTGTGATTCATCTATTCAAGTAAGCCTGCCTTTGGAGCAGATATACTCTCCGCTCCATGACCTTCACTGGACAAGCATTGGTTTCAGGGCTGTGATTTTAAGGTCCCCACTGTGTTTTGTGTGGATGCCTGTGGAGACACTAATACAACCCGTAGTGCAGTGCTTTAATATGCTACCCTGAGCAAGTGCTAAGAATCCTCTTCTATTCAACCTTCAGTCTTCTAGAGGCACTTGAACAATCTTCAAGTTGCCATTTTTATGAAGCAAAGGTGTGTTGTAAAACTAGTGGCGGAAACCTTGCGATCACTCAACTAAAAGAAGATACTACCATCTTTGTGTGTTCTTTGTGCCTGATTGCATTATTTGTCTTCGTACCTTTAGTCCCGTTTTGTCCTAAATGCCTCTCGGTGCCTTTTTACTCCTTTTATAAACGGTCGTTTACAAAGTCAATATGCCCAGTTAATGTCAATTAACAATAGCCAATATATGGCAGTGGCCCATTCCAAGTGTGATGGACGTTATCTGACATTAAGCGTTTCTGCTTCACAGCAGGGCAGCGGAGCGGCTGGGGGTTGACTCTCCACGGTTCTCATTGGCTTTATAAGTCCTAATGTGAAAAAGCTTAACGTGGTTTAATGTATCTAAACAACGATCAATCATCACCAAAAAAAATCCTTAAAACGGTCCAATCTAACCCATTGTCCAAATATTATGGACGTTATCTGACACTATCATGAAGAAAACATTAATTTGAGATAACTTCTATAATCGTTGGATTTTGATTTAGTTTTTTTGACAGGCTCAAGTGTTCATGACAAGATATGACCATGATACATCTGGTGATGATTGATCGTTGTTTAGATACATTAAACCACGTTAAGCTTTTCACGTTAAGCGTTTTAGAATGTCCCTTACGACAAGCCGTGGGACGTCCTGCGGAGTAAATGGAAGGTGCTCAAACAGCGATACATGTCTCAAAAAAGAGTTGTCTCGCAGTGGTGCTGGAGGGAAAATAAAAGGCAAGTTCCACCTTTTTGATGAGCTGGATCAGATCCTCAGCCAAAGGCCCATTGTAGCTTAGCTTGGCTTCTAATATTAACAACTACTACTACTTTTGTCTAGCAAAACTTTGTTCGCAAAAGTTTGCTTGAATGTTGTGCGATTCAGTGCGAAAAAGAATGGAAACACCATAAAATGTCTCAAATCAATTCGATATACCAATTTAATCGCAAAACGGCATGTGACGTCATTACGCACAGGTTTTTATTCGCTTTGGAGCCGTTTGATGGAAACGCACTTTCACCAGCTTTATTCGCATGAGTTTTTTTACCGAACTTCGGATAATTCGATTGACAAGTGGATGGAAACTTAGCTACTGTAATGAACATGTCGTGAACGTTACAAAACAAGTCCCAAACGCTTATGACTTCATGTCATTAAGTGTCATTCGGTTTTTGTCATGACAAGTTGACATTGTTTGGGTTGTCTTGATTATGACAACTTGACATTAATCAAAGTGGCATTACCAGAAGATGTCTTGGTCATGACAAGTTGAAATAAAATTAGTTTGGGATGTCTTTGTAATGACAACTTGACATTAACCAGGATGAAATTACCAGAGGATGTCTTCATCATGACAACTCGACATAAACAGAAAATCCACCTCTTTTTGTATTCATGACATGTTGACATAATCATTATTATAATTAGATGTTCAAGGTTAGAGACCAATTCTAGCACTTCGACAGATAGATGTGTGAAAGGATATTGCACAAAACAGGCTGTCATGACACTATTATGACAATGAGGTAATGGATAGATTTTAAATAACCTTGTCACAGTAGTTGGGGTATTTTTCACTCGACTACTATTGACTCATTTACTTTTAAGCCTGGGCTACATAAGACATGTCTTAAGAAGTGCCATCGCACACCAAAAGATCAGGCTTAATAACACCCTTATATTTTATTTTGAGACATAACTTTTGTTTTCCAAGTTACTAAAATGTGGTCAAAAGTAATTGGTAAAAGCTATGGGAGAAAATGATATCACTTGAGGAGTACAAGTACCTGGGGGTGTACTTAAACAATAAACTGGACTGGACTAGACACGCCGAGGCTGTCTACAGAAAGGGCCAAAGTCGACTCTTTTTTTCCTGAGGAGGCTGAGGTCCTTTAACATCTGCCGGACGATGCTGAGGATGTTCTATCAGTCTGTTGTGGCCAGTGCTATCTTCTTCGCTGTCACGTGCTGGGGCAGTGGGATGAAGGTCGCAGACACAAACAGACTGAACAAACTGATCAGGAGGGCTGGTGATGTCGTGGGGGAGGAGCTGGACACACGGACGACCGTGGCTGAGAGGAGGATGCTGTCCAGGCTTCAGTCCATCTTGGATAATGTCTCCCACCCTCTCTACGACACACTGGCCCAGCAGAGGAGCACCTTCAGCAGAAGACTCCTCTTGCCCAGATGCACCACAGAGCACCACAGGAAATCGTTCCTGCCTGTGGTCATTAAACTTTACAACACCTCCTTCAGAGAGTCACACACCCCCTCTCTGTAATCATCTCATCTCAAACATAGACAATCACTTCTCTTTTTTTATTGCACTAAAATCATCTTAACATAGACAGTCATTTCTTTTTTATTGCACTATTTGCACATTAACACTGTACATTTCACATTTTATATATTATTACTGTATATTTGTTTTTATTATATATGTTAAAAGTCTTGATAATATATGTTGTTTTTATTTGTTGTTTGTATACCTGGAGTGGTAACAAAAATAATTTCCCCCTGGGATTATTAAAGTATTTCTGATTCTGATTTAAATTTTTTTGTTAGCTTTGATGGGCGAGTAAATAAGCCAATGGGTGAGCTTGGGTCCGTGAGCTGACCAGTCAGCTATCAACTAGGCTACGTTAGATCGCTAGATTTACGTCTCCTCACGTCCCTTTTGGCGCTTGCATCGGAACATAGAAGGATGCCGTTATTCGCTCGGTAAGAGAAAAAGAACGACATTTAGTGAAATAAATCAATTCTACATACTAAATCCTATCTAATACTGGCTATATGCTTTTTGGCTTTGTTGTGAATAAAGAAAAAAAGATTTTTTTTTTTTTTTTTTTTTCCCCAAAAAAAAAAATATTTTAAAATGGTGAGTCACTTCTTAGCACTAGGCCTTTAGTTCGCTAGCATCCATGCTAATCGCTGCTAATAGCGTAAAGCTAACAGTTTACCTAAGGTGCTGCATTCATATGCTAATAGGGTAATTAAACACAAAAGGCTAGCGGAGTACTGTATATTGTCTGTGAAAAGGCTAATGATTTTATCTATTGGTTATGAAAAGTAATGTTGCGTTTCAACACTATTGCTAGCTGTGGGTATTTTGTTGAATGAATGTTAGTACAAATTGTGAGTTTAATTGTTTTACTGGAGTTAATGGTGAAGTAGCTAACTAGGCTAATTTTTAGTGCCTTCTTTCTATGGTTACTGGTGCAGGGAGGGATGAATAAGCACGCAAGTCTTAATGCCTCTAAATTACAACACTGTAGCTTAAGTTATGGGAAAATAACACAATTTGAGAGATGTTTACATGCAATTTCATTTAGGATAGTGTTAATGTTACTACGGTTCCATGAAACTTGAATTAGAAATGTATTTTTTGTATAAAGGTTGCCTATTAATTATAAATGTACTTTTGATACCTGAAAGGGATTTATATATTTTTGATACCTAAGAGAAGAAATTTAAGAACTGTTGTACAACTGAATAGAGATTTAGACATTTCAATATGGGTTAACTGAAATATTACCTCATTCTATTTTCATCGTAGCCTAAGAAATTGATTTTATTACTGAATAGTAATTGAGAGAAATTATTTGGCCATATCTATAGGTCAGGTTTTTGGTGGAGATTTGAGAATGGAGATTTGAGAAAGGTGGAGAGGAGGTCCAGTCCACAGAGGGATATTGGATCACATCAACACCTCAGATCCCAGAGATTTCCAGAGTTTAGAGATTCACAGTTCAGTTGGCTGGGTGGCGAGCTACAGGATCGATACTCTGAACTTAGACGGATTGCCCTGGATTCCTCCTTCATGGTGGTAGGACAAACGGAAACCAAACGCATATGGGCCCCAACGTTGAACATCTCTGAACTCTTGTCATCAAAGAACAATTGAGCTCATAGAACTGAAAAGGGTTTATGTGCACACTTTATTATTTTAGTTATTTTTCATACCTGTGTTTATCTGTTTGCCATATTTCTGTGTATATTAATACACTTCTCAAACTTTATCCTGGTTTCCTAGTCTCTTTATTGACGTTCAATTCTCTGGCTCGTAACAATCTAGTTTTCTTCTGATTCTGGTCCAAATTCATACTGATATCCACTACATAACACTACTACAAGCTATTTCATAAATGTACATTCTTACTACATCATAATAAGGGTTACACTTATCCTTCATGATATCTTAATGATGAAAATGGTACCACTTTACTACTTTACTAATATTTATCCGAATGACTGAACCGAATGACACTTGACAGAAGTCATGAACATTTATGATTTGTTTATAGGGTTTATGATACATTTATTACATTATGTCATAGTTATGACCGTGTCATGATTATGTCGATACTGTCAAGTAAAGTGTTACCGAAAAGTATTACTTCATTTTGATCATCGAACATTGTAATTATTGAAGTCCTTTTTGTAAGCAAAAATCCCCTAACTCACTGGTTCCAGCCTTTTAGATCTGAATATCTGATGGAATTTTAACTTTCTATGATAGTAAACTGAGTGTCGGAAACATATTTATTCTAATTGGGATAATTAGTTTAACTTTTACAATAACACTTTAACATTATTAACGTTATTTTGAATACCTGATACATATCTTAACATCACAGTAAAATAATGCATTGATTTATAGTTATTCAGATATTTTTCTCCGGATTGTCCACAGTTAGTTCTCAAACACTAGAAGCACTTGAAATAAAAGAACAAAATCAACTCCGATCAAACCAGGAGCTCATGGAAAATTGCACTTCACTTTCAGGTTTATGTATATTTGCAAGCCGTGACATAGAGTGCACTATAATTCTGGTAGCTCCCCATATAAAAAAACAAAAAACAAAGAACCCAGTGGTTCCCAGGCAGCGCAGAGACATCAGAGAAAATGTAGCCTGTCATATTCTCTAATGCAGAAGGAGCCATCTGATAATCAAGCTGGCAAGCTGCCGCACTTTTATTTGAACTGTAAAGTTGATGAATCAGTCTTGGCTCCACACTTACGAACCCTCTAGCCTTCTCTCCTTTGTCTGTTGCTTGGCCAAGATTTGTGTGCCTCATCCATCTTATGCGGGCACAGTGCCCTCCAATGTGCTACCCTTCAAAATGTGTGGGATCAATTCTAGCAATGGGAATCACAAAGAATAGAGGTTACCATTGGGGTTCCATAGTGCCTCTACTAGTTGTTCACATAAGTTACATATGCAATCACGCTTGTGATTTATTTATTTTTTTGCAGTTACGTCAACATGTCGGTAGTTGGATAAGTTTTGTTCTATAATGAAATTTGGGCTGCAAGTAATGATTATTTTCATTAACTGCCATTAATTTTCAGTTAACGACAATACATTGAAGGATAAGCAATGGCACCTTAAGAGCTGCAAATTAATTAGGAAATCCCAAGTGTGCTGAGTCAGTTGGCCATGTTTCAAAATGTATGCCCTTATCCATCCAAATTCAATAAATTTGCTTAAGAACATTGACAGAACTGTGGGTGTTGGAAAACTCTGCAAGGCTCTGCCGCGAATGGAACCTTCTTAGGCCCACAATCCCTATGTGTATACTGTATTTAAAACTGTGGCTCTTCTACAGCTCAATACAGTATATTTATTGTAGTAGAGCTGGGCAATATGGCTGAAAACATATTGATGTTTTCTAGACTTAGATGGAGCTGCATTGCAAAAAAGGCTTTATTGTAATGGGTATATACAGGATACTAACTAGCCTTTTATGAATGCCCTTATATTCACACTTAACAAACATTCTTTCATTTAACATAACATTAGAATCTGGTTCTGTCTGAATAATTGCACCATGTTGCAAATTTACAGATGAATTAACTATTGTAATATTCAAGGCTTTCAGTAGTCATGGTGCATTTTTATGACCTTGGGTTTGTTTTCCTGATTGCGCTCAAAAATGTTTTGAATAGAGGCATTTTCTTTTCAAAAATGGAAAGCAGAAGACGCAACGTGCACTTACCTCTATTGTAACCAAGACACTGGGAACTCGAGTACACCAGCTCAGTGTCCGCATTTGATTTTTATTCCAGTGTCAGTTGTTAGTGGTTAACACTACCATACTGTACTGCCTTCCTTGTCATAAAAGACTTAGGGCCCTATTTTAACTATCTAAGTGCACGGCGTGAAGCGCCTGGCGCAGGTGCATTTAGGGCGTGTCCAAATCCACTTTTGCTAGATTGACGGCGGAAAAAAGGGTCAGTGCGCCAGGCGCATGGTTCAAAAGGGTTGTACTTAGTGTCTTCATTAATTCATAGGTGTGTTTTGGGCGTAACATTCAATAAACCAATCAGTGTCATCTCCCATTCCCTTTAAAAGCCAGGCGCGTTTGTACCTTGCGCATTGCTATTATGATGGCGGATTTGCACTGTAATATTTTTATTTGTAATCTTTTGCATGTGTGTGTGCTGCTGCACTTCCGTGTGTGTGTGTGTGTGTGTGTGTGTGTGTGTGTTTGTGTGTGACAAGCACAGTGTGCGCGCTGTGCATAAGCCTAGGCGCATTTTACTAATTTGCTGTTAAAATAACAAAATGCTGCGCTATTGACTTTAGACCAGGTTTTTGTTGGTCAATGGCGCGATCACTTCCCGCTGCCTCAAGATAGCAATACGCCAAGAATTCACCTGAACACACCTCCCTGTAAGACCAGCACGCCCATGGGCGCAAAGATGGGCGCAGGTGCATTTACTATTTAAACGACGTGGGTGCTGAACAGGAAATTGACCTGGTGTTAAACTAGCAAAGACACGCGTCAGGCTTTGCGCTGCACCGCGCCGGGTGCAAGATAGGGCCCTCAGACAGTTATGTTTTCAATCCAAAAAAGCCATTTCACAAGGCAGACTTATTACAGTTATTTGCATCATGATATGATACTTTGTCATTATACATTTTTGTTAGATCTTGTGTCTAATTAGCTATCTTACTCATGCCTTTTGTGAAAAGGTTTGTTTGTGTCAAATACAGGCCACCATACCTCAAGGGGGCAGGATGGGAGAGGGATCTACCAGAGAGATGTGTCAGAGGAGACACGTTTTGCTGATGTGTTTGCAATTACTACTGTTAACAGATATTGTTTAAATGCACTTGGCTATTTTTAACTCTTTTACTTTAAAGTTCCCTAAAGTAGCTTATATGCCACATTTATTGATATAGTGAGAATACTTCATGCTAACTACTGAAATAATCAAACCAAAATAAATATTGTAATTGATTCATCTTCATGATTTTTTAATTATTTTTAATTTTTTAAGATTTTATTTTGGGGTGGCTTTTTTCCCTTTATTTTAGAGTGACATTGGATAGACAGGAAACGTGGGAGAGAGATGGGGGATGACACGCAGCAAAGGGCCACATACGGATTTGAACCCGGGCCGCTGCAAAAGCCTAAGCCATATCATGGGGCGCACGCTCTTACTGGGTGAGCTAGAGGTCGCCCCATCATCATTAATTTTAATGTCATTTGTGTCATTTCTCTGTAATTCCATTTGGCCTATTTGGAATCTCTAAAAATATTGAGATCTCCATTTGATTTTAAAATATAGCTCCAAAATTACTCATTTACTACGAAGTCATCACTAAAACACAAGTTGTTTGACCATGTTTTGTTTTGCATCAACTATGCACATTTGTGGCAGCATGCAACTTATGCCCATCAATAACTGGGGGGGGGGGGCGCTAAAAAATCTATCTCTTTCTCTCCCTGACCATGTCTTTCTGCTTGAGCAGCACTGGTTGAAGCCTGAACATATTGTAAACAAATTAATAACATAACTAATTACACTGGTTGGACTGTTCAGCTCTGTTTCAGAATGATACCTCCGGTTCAGGCTGGTCCTCATACTGAAAATGTGCCTTTTTCAGTGTAAGAGTAAAAAAAATGACATAACATTATTCATAATAAGTTTATTTGAATCACAGCTGCTACATGTAGTGTTTTGACCTCGACAACCCATCTACTTTTTACCGCAAACTTGTGACTAGTTAACTTTCTAAAGCAGGCGCAATCACTTGTTTGCTAAGGATCGGGTCAGGACTCCCAACATTAACACGCTGATGATATTGTTCCAACATTTGGAATATAAAATGTTTTATAGCACTTTTTAATGTGTGATTGTGTGAAGGTGTTCACGAGATGCCAACCTTTCGTGAACTTGTGAATTTCGCCAGCGGTCTTCTCTCGTTTTCATGGAGACATAAGCTGTGTGTATGGAGGGGAGGCTGTGTGTGTGTGTGTGTGTGTGTGTGTGTGTGTGTGTGTGTGTGTGTGTGTGTGTGTGTGTGTGTGTGTGTGTGTGTGTGTGTGTGTGTGTGTGTGTTGTTTGTGTGTGTGTGTGTGTGTGTGAGCGAGACACAAGTGACAGAGACGGAGGGACAGCAGGAAAAGGAAATGCAGCTGAACGAATACGCTGCGTGTTTTAAATAGTGTTAAAAATGAAACGCAATGTGCGGTGGCCAGTGTTTGTGCGGCGCACCGCCACAAATTAGTCTGTGTGGGAAACACTGAAAACCAATATTGTGGTGGTGAGGAGTGATCAGCTTTTCTTATGACAGCAATGCCAATAAGGTCAGCTGCAGTGTTTTCATGAAATTTGTATCTTATACAGTTCTATGGCCGGTTAAACCATTTTTGGGCCGTTAACATTTTTCTAGTTAGCCAGCCATTGGCAGATAGACCAAAAAGTTAACTTTGGACCCTGAAAATGAATCATAAGGATGCTATAATTTTCTCAGGCAGTATGCTTTTTTGACAATCCTGGCTTATGGCAAATCACAGACAGCCTGCTGTTCTCTGCCTTCCTTTCCTTTGTTCGAATTTCTATTTCTATCCTCTGGACATGATCCTCATTGTCAGTTGTCGGCCTCAGCGATTGAATAGCCTCGTCAAGCCTCCCCAGAGGTCTCCTGCATGAGCGGTCTTGGCGGGAGGGAGACAGTTGACTTTCACCATCTCTGCCTTTTCTCTCAGAAATACAGGCACTTTAGCCTTTTGGTTTTACGTTAATTGATTTTCTAGTAGATGGTTTGACTCGTCGGAGCCCCTTTTTGGGGCGAATATGGTTATGTCATTGTTACAACATTGTCATTCCTGCTATTTCACCTCATGTGACCTTTTAATTTCTACAGGTTTGGATGACACAATGGTCCGTTTTGGAAGAGTGATGTCACATATTGTTCAATATCTCTACGCCCATTGTTGTGTTGATTGGCACTGAAGGAAGATGCCATTGTTTTATTATTCCTAAAAGAAATGGCAGTTCCGTTTAAAGTTCGTAATGTCTAATATGTGAAATTTAAGACTAAGCCGAAATATAAAAAGACAATTATCTGCTTTCCATTAAATTAGTCATTCGTATTGAGATTAACGTCTTTCTAGGACAGTCTCACTGAGAGTATAATCACCTCAGGCGTGCATGCTTTGCCTCTGTGTTTTTATCTTTAAAAAGAGTTTCTACATTTTGCTCTGATTTCCTCATTGAATATTCCTCTAGCATACGTACAAGGGACACAAGAATACTTCTTATATCTACTGTCAAGAGGCGCTTTTACCCTTTTTTTTCGTGTGTGTGCGCAGTAAGATATTCAAAACACCAGCCAGTGCTGTGGTCAGGAGTTTATTTGTGCCAGTGTCGTGGCATATCTCTTGTGTAGCTCAGCACTCTTAAGGAACACGGACCCTTCTTTGCCTGTCACACTTGTCTCCTTGTGTAAGTGCAGAGGGTGACAGATTGTGCTTGGCCTTGCGTGCACATGGCCTTTTGTTTTGAGTCCCTTCGGACCTCCCTCTCGTGACAGGCCCTGTGTTCAGGTGGAAACCCTGCCGAGCACCCTGCCGGCAGGTTAAGTGCTCTTGCACATCACCTCGGGGATTGAAGACAGACAGGCAAAGAAGGTGTTTCTCTATTCTTCCCTTAATGGTTCTTCATTCGTGCAGCTTTGTTTGTTCCTTCGTGTATTGCTAATATCCGTTTTTTATGTTTCTTTAATGTCTTTTTGTTGCTGTATGCTGGTAGAAGTGCATTACATTTTTCCACAGGTTTCAGCAAAATTGAGCTATCTTTGCGGTTTCATTTTCTTTGAATTGCTCTGTCTCGTTGTCTCTTCTGAAAACGGTTCAACATGTAATTCATTCCTTCCTTAGGCAACCTTTTTTTTTTTTTTTCGACTGAAGTACTCCCACACCCATATCAGACGAGCTCAGGTACCCCTTCATCTTCACCACCATGTTTAAATGTGTTCAATCGAATGCATTTCTAAACGTAATGCTATTTGACACAACTATATAAACGTAAATTTTGTTTTTGTCATACATTGAATTTGTCAGTGTATAACAGAGGTGCGACGAGATGTCGTCCCACGAGATCCCGCGAGATTAAAACGCGGCGAGATTTCTCGTCGAGGTAATAGGTCTCGCGATATCAGTACACAAGTGCAGAGCAGCAGCCAGCGTGATGGATGAGTCTGACTTTGACCTCGAAATTAGGATAGAATATACCCTCCAGAGGCCTCCCGATAAGATATCCTCACGGTACTTATGTCACGATACGATATTATTGCTATTTTAAACATATTGCAATGTTCTGCGATATATTACAATTTATTACCTTTTTTCCAACATCAAATTTTTTGTTTGTTCATCTCACTTCAATTTTACTGCTGCAAAATGGGATTGTCAAGGAGACAGACTGACCAACACGTATATAGTAAAAGATCGATACTTGGCGTCTGTGTATCGATACAGTATTGCCACGGAAAATATCGCGATACTATGCTTTATCGATTTCCCCCCCCCCCCCACCCCTAGCAAAAACTAACTTTACTTTTAATGATATTAAACAAAGAGAAAAGTTCTCCCTTCGTCCTATAACGGTTATGAATCGATACTAGACTAGCCTACCTCCTCGTTTACTGCTGCAATGAATAAAATGCAGAGGAGGAGAAAAGAGCATCCGTCTTCACACACATCATCTCTTGAGTGTTTGATGGTCATTTATTTGTGCTTTAGAACGTAATCACTGTGAAATAAAATGAGCTTTATTTCTCTCGGTCTACTGTACAATGGCAAATTTAAGTACAAAACAACTGGTCTCAACTACTGCCAGAAAACGCTTGGTTGTGTTGTAACCTTGGTTCTCTGAGTGAAGAGACTCTCTCTCCACCACACATATGGAATGAGTAACAGTGTAACAGGAGAGAAGCCAGTCATTTGAGTGAGTGGCAAAACCTTTCAGTGCTTGTTTTTCATTTTGTGACTTTCGATTGAATAACGGACTATTTTTCCAGTCTTATTTCTTCATTGGAGGTTTTCTATAAAATAGTGTAAAAATCTTGTCTCGATCTCGTGAACCCAATCTCGTGTCTCATCTCGTCACACTCCTAGTGTATGAGCTTATCTTTTATGATCTTTTTATTTTATTTTGGCATTTTACTTTTTTTATTCCCCTGCTAATATTAAGGAAAGAAAATAGTCTGAGCTACTTCAAAATCATTTTACGGACCCCCTGGCAACTGTAGAAATACCCCTGTATTAACATACCCCTGGCTTAGATCACAGCTGTGATACATAATAGAATTTTTTTTTTTTTTTATTTGAAGTCTGGATTTCACTGTAATACTCCTGGAAATCCTGGTTTTGGGGAGGGATACACTGGAACTGATGTCAGATATCGGCCCGATACGGACTTAAATAGCTGCATCTGGGACAATGGGTCAGATGAATTCAATTAAATTGTTTTTTAATTATTATTTGTTATTTTAATAGTAAGATTATTAATTAAACACTGGCATTGGATTGGTAGTCGGTATCGGTCGGGACTTGAAGTCGGATGCATCCCTATTCCTTGGCTCTGTTCACATCAGAGACATGCGATTTCTTCTTTTAAACTCTTCACACTTACCAGCCAACATCAATCAGACTTGTGTCGTGTGGGGGGAAGGATTTGGGAAACTGAGCTGCAGTGTGAATGTAGCCAGTGACAAACTGCAAATCCTATGCCCACTTTTCCATTTGGTCTTCTTTCTCGCCTATTGTTTGCCGTGTTCTGTTCTTCTGCTCGAGGCGTTTGCTGAACAAGCAGCTTTCCTTCTGCCAATTTCGCGACTGTTGAAAGTCTAAATGCGTCGATGCAAATGTTTTCATGAGATAATTCCCAGAGAGCAAAGATTTAATTAAGTGCGCTCGATTTGTTTTTCCGGATCTTCTTTTCATCAGCGGAGTACAATCGGAGAACTAAACCACTGTGTTTGAACCATTCATTGCAATCAACTTCAACAGGCATTGTCTCTATTGTTTGTTGCTCGTCTAGCGCTGTATGTCAGAAGTGTTTAATGAGGGTTTTAGCCATGAGAATTGCGCACGTTTGACTTTGTACGTGACACGGGGTAAACTTGCTGAGTTTGGCACTTGTAGTAGTACTAACAGTGAGAAGTAATAGGCCTAAAATTGAGCGTCTGTAACAGCAAAGCCAAAGGTAGGCTGTATGAAAGTCGCCTGTTCATAGAGGACATTCTTCATTTACTATTCCATCACAGTTTGTACTATGTTTGCAGTTTTCCACCACTGTCATTTGGAGTACCAATTGCTATACTTTTATGGATATTCAGCTGTGAACTTGAGACTACGCACAAACACAGCTTCCTGCACCTTCCAACAGCAACCACGCCATGATGCAAATGGCATTAATTATTAAGAATGCCATTTCAATTTTTAGACTAACAGGATCTGATAATGTATGACTGACCGCTAAATAGTGATTGGTTTGTAAGAAAGATAACGTGATGTGATATACCACAGTGGCCATGCAGCCTGCTTTGTAATATCTACATGTTGAGCCAGGAATAGAAAATATTTCTCATAAATAGGTTTGGAAATTGAGGTTTTATTATAGAGGACGGTGACTCTCATACTTACCAACGTAAACAACAGATTTTACTTCATGACTGCACTGAAAACACACAGCCATAAACATCTTCCCACCTTTCAACCCTACCCATATTCACCGCCCACAGACTCCCTGGATCCTCCTCATTATCGACCTCTCCTCTCCCTGTACAACTCCGCAATATATGTGACTTGAGGGATCTGGGGGAATTTTCATTTACCTGAAACTCAAACATGCACTTACTTTTTGGTTCTGAATGGATGTTGGTAGGATTGCATCCCCACTGACCTTATTATAAAGGGTGAGAGCCATAGCAAAGTGAGAGAGATAGAGGGGGTAGGGAGAGAAAAAAAATGGGTCGGCTGCATTCGTCTCTGCAGGTTCTCCGCCAGGCAGACACAAGAGCAGTGATGTGACTAATGCTGTAAATGTGCTGGCGTGCTTACAATATGGGCTGCTTGAGCAAGCCAAGCCAGTCGGTGCTTTGCTGTCTGTCTCCCCTCCTACACATCTCAGAGAAGCAATTTAAACTTTTGTCTCACTTGGTTTTTCATCTTCACTTAGCGTGGGGGGGGGGGGGTAATAGTATGATACCATGCTAAAAGTTATTTGCGTTGGAGAGTTGAAGAGAGATAAAGACGAACGCATCATAAACATTTTTGTGTGAACTTTTTGCCATCCAAAACCATTTAGTCATCATGTTGTTTCATTTCACAAGTATTAACTGAGCAGTGAGCTGATTAAGAAGATTGTTTTCTGTCGTTGTAAATTCCTGGCCGCTCTGCTTATAATGATACCAGCGGTTTTGGGCATGAGCAATACACAAAGGACAACCTAACACCCTTCAAATGCGCCTCTCAATGGCGTAATGACAACTTTAAACACATCAACTTGTCCAAGCGTGGTGAAACTTACCGTCTGGAAAAGGGTTTTCCCATTGTCCCACAGAGTGGATCTTCTATTTTTGAAAAAACAAACAAAAAACTATAATATCCATTTCAAGTATGTGGTATTTGCTATTAAGCGACTAAACAAATAACCATCTTAACGAGTCCTACTAGCTTGTATTCATTTTTTCTTAAAAACAAACCATTTCCATTAGTTGTAAATCATTTTTATGCCTTATTTTACGTCATTATTAATATTCACTGATGCCAATGAAAGAATCGGACTGCTTAGATAAAAAAGAAAACAATATTATAATAGGTATATCCTATTGTCATAGCGTTTGATGAACTCTACAATTGCTTTTGTGGCCAGTTTATTGCATTCCTTTTACCCTCTACTTCACATTCCACATTATTTTTGAAAGTCATTGCTGTGGCGTGTTTTTGGAGTGAGGGGGTTGAAATCCATTAACCGTATTAGGTGTGTGCATTTAATTCTGTTCAGCCTTTTTTAAGGGGGAGACTGAGCATCTGTCCATGTCCAACAGCATTTATTATTTAGTCTTCTTTGAGAGCACAAAAGTGTTTTTGGTGACAGGGGGCAATATCAAAATGGGTTAGTTAAGTGCATCTAACCCCTGTTCTCCCTTTGCACACTTCAGGGCATCCTGTCACTGTAGATTTGTTTAAAGAGGCACATTGGTCCCTGTGTGACAATTATAGCTTCCTCCGTTTACTCTTTGTTAGTCTATTAGATCACTGACCACAGTGCTATTCCATGCAACTGATTGTTAGAGTTCCCACTTATTCCTTTTAAACCTAGGGACCTTTTCACATGTCATACCATTGTTTAACATTGTGGACAGACAGTACAGTGCATTCATTTGTTATACATTTATATCTCACCTCATTACAAATATATATTATAGTCCACCCACAAAAGACAAACACACAAACATGTTTTTATGCTATTTTTCCCCCCAGATTTTATACTGCACCTCAAAGGTACATAGAAGCTGTCAAAACTTTTGTCATAACAATGGATCAAATACCTTAGTGAAAGGTGACAGACTGAGAATATGACCCGGGGGCAGGCAGCTGTTTGTATGCTACCCACCCAGAGCCAGACAACAGACAGACACAGTTAGCAACTAGCTGGTGAACATTTAGCAGCCAAGACTGTGATATGTTTTTTTCAGAAGATGGGGACTTAAAACAGACCTAAACAAGTACCCAATATTGAACTTTCATTGACCAGGTGGCCAGACACGCTCTACAAAAAAAAATGCTATCGTGACTCTGTGTCTGCTCGTTATGAATAGGCAAACAAATATATTGTGTGCGAGCAAGCTTTAATTGGTGACCAATTAGTTTAATTGGTGACCAAAAAGCCAAGACACTGAGAACCCTCCGGCACAGATCGTTGCTACTTGTAGGCCTAACTGATAGAAATTCACATTCACATGTTTAAATTCCACACAAGACAAAGTAAGGTAGAAAAGCATCAAACTGAAATGAATAAAGAAGAGGTCGCATCACCTTGCGATATATGAAAATGTGCGTTTTGTGTTTTCTTTTATTGACAATGCACTGTCAATGTCTTACTTTTTGGGGCTTGCATGCATAGGGATACTTGTCCACTGGCACATCTCTCTCGATGTGACAAATTGTAGCAATTACTCTGATGAAGTTCAAGGATGACACCATTATGATGATGTAATAATGAGCCCAGCCCACCTGACAGGTTCTAATAGGAAAGTGCCGAAGGACATTTGGGTGATGAATGAGTATCCCTCCTTGTGTATTGCCTTTTTGTCAAACCCCACTATAACATGGATCTAAATAAACCTTCCCTCTGGGCTTCAAAAGTCCAAAAAGCTCAAGTCGGGGATGGAAAAAACCTGTTCTTTGCAAAATGTAATATCCTGTCAGGAGCTACCTTTTGTATTTTTAGATCAGATTAAATTTTAAGAGATCTAAAGTATCTAAACTGTATACTGCCCTTTTAATGCACTCGGATTGAGTAAAACAGCAACGATTCACAGATTTAATAACGTATGGGTACATACATCATAATTTAGACTACATACTAAATTATGACGTACTAAAACCTTTTTTAGGATTATCTAATAAAAAGTTAAGTCAACCTACAGACCATGGTGATGGAATGAAGTAGCCCATACTATAACTCCTATATCTTAATAGCAGCACTTAAAAACCTCATATACTCATAAGCTGATGCTCGAAATTGAACGTTTTTTCTTTAGACAGTTTGCTACCTGAAAATGTACTCACAGCATCCCTGCTTTGACCTACATACACCCACGTCATCTTGTTCAGCGATCTCTCTTTCTCTTGCCTGTTTTGTTTGGTTTTTGATCTTCACTTTATCTGAGCATTATTGTGGAAAGTCAATACTCAAACGGGCTTCTGTGGTGGTAGCAGTTGGTTGCCAGGAAATTTCTGATACAAGACCTGAACCTCTAAAGTACCTTTTTTACAGAGATCCCCCTAACAATTGGAATTATATCTGGAGTCCATTAGCCTTAAAGGTCTGCTTGAAACACTGGAACACTTGAGAACCCCTGCTGTGGAAGGGCCTGCAGGAACAGCTGAGCGTGTGGGCAAGGCAGCTGGTGGCCAACCTCCAGACCCCTCACTGCTGCTCTAATGGCCCTGTCGGCCGCCTTGCTGTCACGTCCCCGTAAAACAATCTCCCAGGGGAGAAGGGGGCCACGGTAATAAGAGAAAAAAAATGTGTGTAAATATTCACCCAAAGGAGAGAGCCAGTGACAGCACATCAAATATGAATGGCCTGTCTACTGGTCCACTAATGTGTTTGTTCATAAGTGAGCACATTAAGACTGGGAATGGTGTATGCGGGATGCTGTGAACTGCCTGAGGATTTGTGTTTTCTTAGAGTGAGTAATGATTGGACATTGAAGAGATTATGATGTTGTGTTACATTTGTGGTCTATATTAATCTTAAGTTGTGTTTAAGAACTCTCCACTTTGAAACGAAAGTGTTTTTTGGTCCTCTGGCATTGTTAGTTGTTTTTTTTTTTTCTTTCATCAACTTGCAGTGCTATATGGTGGTCCATCACAATAGACATGTAGCCAACTTATTTATTTAGTCAAAGTTGCATGATTGTTGCTTCGTTAATGCGGTCAAAAGCATACATTTTTGAAGTACCCTGGGTTGGTTCAGTAGAGCGGGGCTCTCGCATCCAGGATATGGAATGGGCTGACTCGTACATCACGTCTATGTTTAAAACCTTCCTGCCAGCACTTGAATGCACCACTCTGAACACTGGTCCAAACAGTCAATACACCTTACGGCGTTACCTTACAAGGGTAATGTAACCAATGGGTGCCATCTATCAATTTAAATATAAGGTCAAATGGGGACAATGAGAAAGTAACTGGATGGAACGAGCACACAGAGCTTTAGCAGTAAGGTAATTTGGGGGACGGGCATTGGAAACTACCAATAGCTATAGATGCTGTGATGCTGGACATTGGAGATTTGTTGCACCAATGTGTATGTCGTAGCATCTGTCCCTATTCAAGTAAACATGAAAATGAAAGAAACTGTCTTTGCGTACACACCTGGTTGCCTGATGCCATATACAAGGCTAAATGTCTGTGTTATTTTTTAAAATGATGATATTGTTAAATGGCTTCTTTTTTCGGGGGGCCTTAAAAGCTGCATTGCATACTGGTGATTAAAAACAAAACAAAAAAGGAGCTTATTTGACTGTGAAAGCCAAGTGAAATAGACGATGAATTTCACTGCCTTTTAGGTCATCCAATCCACATTACTGGTGATTTCTGCATCAATTAGATTTGTATTACATGTGTGCAAACCACACAAAGAAAGATGGTAAAAAAGAAAATAATGAAAAGATATTAAAATGCTCCTCAGTGGCTTAACCTATGATATACCATATATTAGAAAAAGGAAAATGGTGTGGAGTGCAGGGGGTGTTTTAGATCAGCATGTGAGGAAATCGAACCAAAATCATTAAAACGCATCGATTTTGGTTCCTGTTTTACCATCCTTGGGTGTTTGGCTGTTTCACCACCCAAATTGAAGAATATCCCGTATTTGTTATTGAATTATCCTTTCATGGGCATTGAGGTAAATGCCGTTCTAATGATCAGTTAGCTATTCTCTCTATAAATCTTTAAAATCAAGCATGCATAAAAAAACCTAGAAACCTAGGATTGATAGTTTTTAACAAAGCAGACTTCTACATGTTTACTCTGTTGAATACAGCATCATATCACTACTGCCCTCGCAGCGGAAACCAGTTGTGCTGTCAGCAGAAACAATTCTTACACCTCATTGCTTCCATCTGTACATAAACTCTGGCGGTGTGCTTAACACACCGATGCCAGATGCAGGCATTATTGCTGGACTGCTACTCCACCTGTTCAAAGATTTGTCTGGAAGTTTCTCCCATCATATATCTATGCACTTTCAAAAAAGAAGAGGTTTGCTGCACACAGATCTAAAGTGAAAATGGCAAAAATGCAAGTCTATTTTAAGTTTTGTTTTCGTCAGCATTTTCTTCCAGTTTGCTGTATTTAATTTATTCTAATTATGGCAAACAAACGTACAATTAAACTGCAGTGAGTCTCAAAAACCTTACCTTCAAAGGAGCTATAAATGATTATAATCAACCACCGTAAACTAATAAAATAAATAACATTGACATCTAAATGTCACAACTGGGGGGGCTGTTTCACAAAAACGGAATTTATATATCCAGGATAACCGATAAAGCGAGGCTTGACCTAGTCTAGTCCGTGCAGCCTGGCTTGGTGTGATTCCCGAAGGCCGAGCCAGGCCGAGGAGGAGCGACTGGGTCTAGCCAGGATGAAGTCATTTGGATAGATGCACGTTCACGGCTTTCCTTAACAGACCGCGAGGTCATTAACAGATTTACTTATGCCAAAATGGAGAATACGCATTGTACATACTTTATACAGAGTGAGCAGCAGCTTGTTATGGAAGTATGATAACGTGAAGCACATTATTTGTAAATAAAAAAAAAAAATAAGAAAGGAAAAATAGTAACAAAACAGCGAGAGAAAGCGTGGCAGACGATCGCAAACCAACTGAATGTGTAAGTAGCCGAAATATATACTGTACATTCACTGCTCTGAATTGAAACCGTCAGAATCATACCATTCAAGGAGCTAGGCTACTAATCATTCGCACAAATTAACAGTTGTACTCTTTGCCTTAAAAGTGAGCAGAAGATAATGTTACTCAGGAAATTTACCATGAAGATCAATTTTCTACAATATTAGAATATGATGCGTAAATATCTCTTTCACTCTTTTTCCCTCTCTCTCATGGGCTAAAATATAATTGACCTAAGTCCTATTAACTTCCACTGCTCGCTTTTAATGCGAAGTCTACAGCTGTTCATTTTTGCAAATGACCGTGACTCACTGAATTAAGAGCAGTAGTTCGTAAATGTGTATTTTTAGATATAGCCTATCATTCACTCAGTCCGCTATTATCTGCCACGCTTTTTCTCAAGTTTTCTTTTTTTTTTTTTTTTTACAGAGGCAGTTTCCTTCTTTACACATTATATGCTTTGCTCCCTTGCATACGGACATAGAAAAAGACACTGAAGAAATTGGACTCTAAAATCTAGAAACTATAAAGATAATAAAGTGATAAAGTCCATGCACACTGTAAACATGAATGGAACAGAGTATATTCATCGGTTACTCTCGGTGCATTGGTCCACTATAGAAACACTGCATTTTATGTATTGCCCTTAGTAACAGACTTCATTTGAAATTGTATCAGCCTTTTCTAATTATCTCAACAACTGCCATACTATATTCATCAAACTTCTAACAACAATATGAACAGCAGTCTTCATACAGCAATATAACAGTAACAATGTCACATGAATAATTATAAAAAAAATAACTGTCCCCAACTGAACCCAACTTTAATAACAGTAGTTAACAGAACAGCAATATGCACCTGTTGTATTTTGATGCAGGCTTATAATAATAGCCTGGTCAGGAGCACAAAATAAATCTCCATGGTAACTTAGGTGCCTTTGCTTTTGTGAAACTGAGTCGAGGCTAAATTCATCCAGGATAACTGGGAAATCCCTAGCCTAGAAATCGAGACGCACCCTAGCGGCAGCAAAATAATTTTGCAGCCAGGGGGGGGTCTAGGCACTCTCCGTTGACTTGCGAACTGGAAAAACCAAACTCTGGTCGGGCCAATCACATCGTGTATAGAGTCAGTGGGCGGGCTTATGGCTGCTGCTGCTGCTGGGAACAGCAGAAGACTTGGAGTTAAGCTTTTCTTTGAGGAAACAATGGCACTGAAGTCATTCTTAAAGCGCCCATATTATGCTCATTTTCAGGTTCATAATTGTATTTTAAGGTTTTACCAGAATAGGTGTACATGGTTTAATTTTCAAAAAACACCATATTTTTGTTGTACTGCACAGCTCTCTCTCACTGCTGCAGATCCTCTTTTCACCTGGTTTCTGTTTTAGCTACAGAGTGAGACCTCTTTTCATCTTCTTCTTCTGTACTATCTTTGATTGCACTCGCACATGCGCAGTAGCTCAGATGTAGAGCATGTCAGCTAGCTAACTCTAGAGACAGTAAAAGAAAGGCTGTTTCTCCAACTTTGGTCAGTTACAAGGCAGGATTAGCTGGGAGACTTCTAAATGAGGGCGCACATGTAAGTAGTTCTTTTGTAGATTATGGTGAACTTGTGTGTGTTGTAGCAGTGCTTTGCTATTGAGAACGACGTAGCATGCTAGCGTTAGCCGGCTAACGCTAGCATTAGCCGGCTAACGCTAACGCTACGAGCTAACGGTTGTGGTTAGCCAGCTCATTTCGGACTGTGACGTCACAGTCCGAGCCGATTTTGAACAGCTCACCAGGAGACTGAAGGCAGGACACATTCAGAAACCGTATCTCACTCAAAACAGCATGGATGGATTTTTTTCAAAGTTTGTATGTGTGTGGAAGCACCAGAGACACAAAAGAACACCCAAAATCCCAGAAAAAGTGTTTTTTTCATAATATGGGCACTTTAAAAAAGGAAGATGTGTTTGGAGTTTTGCCGACCGGATACGGAAAAAGTCTAATCTATCAACTAGCTCCGCTACCTTCTTTGTTGCTCTGCCTCGTTGTAGCGCTATCCTATTACGTGCAGAGGGAATTTGAAAGACAACCGTTTATCTCACCCCTCGGATTGAGCTCCCTCAATGGTGAGTTCACAGACCCAACATTTTAGGAAATCCCAGCTTAATCCCTTATCCTGGTTTGGTGAAACAGATCTCTGCCCTGATTTTTGACAGATTTTGCAACATAT
Organism: Perca fluviatilis; assembly: GCF_010015445.1. NCBI lineage: Eukaryota > Metazoa > Chordata > Actinopteri > Perciformes > Percidae > Perca > Perca fluviatilis. The sequence continues at coordinate 23,576,836 of NC_053133.1, forward strand.
TATGAAGCTTCATTATTTTATTTTTTATTTTTTTTTGTATCTGAACACTACCTACCTTAAGTCAAATATTAGAAAAAAAAATTATAAAAGCAGCATTGTGTGTGTAGCAAACTGTAGTTGATACATTTAGGCAACACTATTTATCACTTTTAAGGATGTCGGTCTGCATTTTGTCAGACTGTGTACTTAAATCACATCAGAGTTAAATGTGTGCTTTAGACCTTGGTGCTTATCTTTGATGCCTTTGAGTCAACGCTGTTAGGAATGAGAACAACTGCTGTCCGCTGAGTGAGCACTGCACCACAGGGGTTTTACTTGATAACGGGGACTTTATCTCAGAGTGCAACATTCATCAGCTGCTTCGACGTGTATTTATTAGGCAACGTAGGTTCTTGTTTTTCTTAGTTCAGCTGTATTGAATGAAGTGCACACTATGTTTTGGTGAATCACACACTGATGGATCAAAGGCTTATTGTTTAACTCCTTACATTACACGGCAACTATTACATATTCTGTTCAGCTGAAGCTCTCCACGGATGGGGATAGCTTTCATTAAAGTTGCATGATGTACTTGAATGAAATGACCCTGTTATTTGGATTTCTTAACTCTTGAATATAAATGATATGATAAGCACAACAAAACTCCTGACAGGTAGTACATCTCCTCTAATTGGAGGCATTTGAAGATGTGACTCTTTTTATCTCCTACTAGTGATTACAAGCATGCTCTGCCCTAATCCGTTGACTTTAAAATATCCCTTTAAGAGGGTAAGAAGATGAATGTTTATTGCCAGTAATCCCTGACTGTGATATACGAGTGCTGCAGTTTCCTCGGTTTCCCCAAAAACCTTGTATGCAAGCCACCGTTCAGCATGCTGGTGAGATTACGCTATCCTGTTGACATGAATCTCTTTTTTTTCTCAATAGGTGTCAAACAATGTTTTCACCTTCATAAAGTATTTCTTATGTTGACATTGACACCCTCTTAGAGGAGCATCAAGGCTATGTCCGGGTTAGCTGTCACCAAATTGTAAAGGATGTCATTGTAATCTCTTTATAGCCATAGTAGCCACATGGCTCCGTTACAGAAAATGGCTGAGTGCACTGTACATATTTCACTCCTTTACAAATTAGATGTCCTGATTTATTGAGGCCCATGTGTAACAGTTGTATAAATCACTGCATTTCACATCTTACTCCAGCATATAGATAGCAAGAATTTTCAACTCCTCAGCTCTATGCAAACCATAAATCATCCTGCTTCTTTACGCCAGCCAGGGTTGTAGGGTTATCTTCACAGAGAAACTCCAAATGGTTCCTTACTATGTAAGACGTATTACTCTGCAAGTTATTTACACTGGAGAACTCTTTAAACAAGCAGCATTTAAATTTAATTTTGAAATATGCTGTGTCAAAGATGGAGGGCAACAGTATTTCCCCAGTTTTTGTTTTACAGTTTCTTATAATATTAACATGGCAAAAAACCTTTTCCGTGATATTTTCTACTTTATCGTTGTCCTGAGTAGAAGGTGCCTAAATCATGGTTTTCTTGGATGAGAACCCAATGGCTGCAACACATTTAACTCCTTCAGGGATAACATCCTATGTTGTTTGGGATGACATTGTCACATATTTTTCTTAATCCTCCATCTAACCACAATATTAATTTATACATTCAGTTTATTTTCAATGGAGCCTTGGCCAGGAGACTAATCGGACAACAAATAACTTAATTTAAATTAAAGTTCATGCCACCTGTAAAACAGCTATTTCTGGTCTATTATGTGCAGGGTTGTTTTTTGAATGTATGCAATATGTACTTGAAGCCATCCATATATATAAAGACATACATTATCTAACTTCTGGAAGTGATTCAAGGACCAAGGAGCAAAATATAGAAAGTCATCTTCCAAAACCACTTAGACTTCAACTCAAGTGGTGTTTACCATTTGTACCTGATGCTTTTTTTTTTTTTTTCCGAGCAGGCTTTCAATCGGTCAAGGACACGTCAAGACATTGACGAACATGTTGACTGCGGGTGGAGTTTAACCTACCACCTCCCAATGCTTGGGTGGCATATGTGTCTTTGTGTGTTACGCTTAGTGACAGGCTGCATCTGAACGTCAATACTGCAATTACTACCAGCTTTGGGAAGTTCACAGCATGCATTCTTTATTAAAACTACGAAGAAGGTGTATTTTATAATGTGGTTGGTATTGTGATTGTGTGTTGGAGAGCTGCTCCTCTTTGCCTCTTTTAAATGTGGCACATTGGCATTATTTGCAAGGCTGGTGCGTTGATTCACCTGCCGTTAAGTCAATGCCTAGACTCAGTTATTGATATGGACTTATATTTTGACGGCACAAGGGATGGTCAAATGGTGAGGCTTTTGGATCGAAGATGTATTGCTTCGGATCATTTTGTTTAATGGCTCTTCTATGTAGCTGTGGTTAAACTGTTATAGTTCTCTTTTAAGAAGTACCTACTGAACCTACTTATGTACGGCACTTTGTAAATCAAAGTTTGTGCTATATAAATACAGTTATTATTACTGTGCTTCTTAAAGGACAAATCTGGCGCAAAATGAACCTAGGGGTTAATAACACACAATTACCGAGTCGACCATTCTCTGGGATGTGTTTCCATGCTAATCGAATGTGACCAGTTTTAGCCCAGCCCGCTAATTAGCTTATAACGCTAGTTGTCGGGACACGAGGAAAGCAAAAAGCAATCGCTATTTCTATACAACTAACAAGGCTCAAAATAGCACCACACTTCCACGGTAGCATAATGAGGGTCCCCTCATGTAAACCGAAGCATTGAGAACTTTGTAAGTCCCGACCAGTCGAACGACGAACGCCGCGCAGCCAGTAACCAGTAACATAGCTCAACCACGGTGTTTGTCGTTAGACTGGTCGTGACTGCTTTCCCAAGATGGTGCCCGCATGTATACGTGAATCGTATTGTCTTCATAATCAATCTTTTTAATAAACTGGCTGTACACTGACAAAGTTCTCAATGCTTCAGTTTACATGTGGGGGGCTATTTTGAGCCTTGTTAGTGGTGTAGAAATAGCGATTGCTTTTTACTTTCCTCGTGCCCCGACGACTAGCGTTATAAGCTAATTATCTGGTCACATTCGTTTAGCATGAAAACATATCCTGGATAACGGTCGACTCGGTAATCATGTGTTATTAACCCCTAGGTTCTTTTTGAGGCAGATTTCTCCTTTTAAAAGGGCCAACACATTCTTCTGTGGACATAATATGGATATTATGTCCACAGAAGAAGTTCTCTTTAAACTGAATCTTCTCTTTAAACTGAATCTTCTCTTTAAACTGAATCTTCTCTTTAAACTGAAGAGTTCTCTTTAAACTGAATCTTAAATAATAGAGTTTTAAGTTGAACGTGTTAGCCTGAAATACCATATATATATATATATATATATATATATATATATATATATATATATATATATAAATAATTTTTCTTTTCCTTAATGGAAAAAGCTGGCCTTCATTGTACAGGGTGTGAGCACGTGTTTGCTCAAGGTCATTGAGAATATCAACTTACCTTTTGAAGTCATGTTCGTATTGACTGGGGCCGGAGCAGGGAATTGGTGCTTAGCCTGATCTGCAGAGACCCTCTTGAGAACACACTGCAGTCATCTTCCAGATTGCTGAGGGCATTTAATCAAACCCTCCAAAACTAAACCACAATCGCATATATACACACACACATGCAATATGCTAATGCCAACACCTTTATTTGGATTTCAACCAATTTAATTTTGACACCAGATAAGGATAAACAAGGCTCATTAGAATCACTCTAATTAGACCTCTGCCATGACTCTGTAATTAGCTCAAAAAAGCACTTCTCAGATCTCCCAAGTTACATCAAAAGGGAATATTTCTCAATTAGAATTCAGAGTCCCATTTAATTTTCCCTTTGTTTACCTTTTCTGAGTAACAGTCTGCTGACTATATAGTGGTTGACAGCTCGCATCCGCGAGATTTCCATATTTTCCCGCCCCCCTAACTAGTGGTTCTCTACCTTTTTTAGAGGCATGACACACTTTTGCAAGACAGAAAATCCCAAAGCAGACCTCATGATGTACAAAGTGGGGGTGGCACCAAGCTCCTATACCACCTAAAATTTTTGTTTTAGCTTTCATCCTAAAAAATAAATCCAACACCAAGTAACAATCCCAAAAACTTAGACAAAGAATATTTGTCAACGCCTGCACTTTCAAAATGATGAAGATGAGACACTGACGAGAATAAACTGACTTAATAAAACAATAACTGACCACATTTCTTTATTTTATGAAGAAAAAAAAAAGGTGACTGAAATGGAATTCATTTACATTTACTTTCATTAGCATCTCACAACGATGGGGTATTGCTTGCAAAACGGTGTTTAACTGAATATAAAAGGCAGTGCTCCAGCTAGCTAAATTGAAAAACCTCTTGCTTAAGACAAGTTTGTTTGATTTGGTGTGTTAGATGTGATATCCATGCTAAAGCATGCATTAAGTAATTGCTACACACGATTTGATATTCATGTGTTGTCGATTTTGAATGCTCCATGCCTGCTAAATGTATTTGCGACCTCCACCTATTTTTAAAACACATAATTTTATGTAGAAACAAGTTATGGGCTTAAATAAAATATGTATGATGTGTCATCTGCATAATAAAAGCTGGCATGTGGTTGAAGCTCCCTGCAGTCATCGAAGTTAACCCATGGATTGTGGCAGAGACCTTTGGCATAGATTTATGTATGTTGCGAACTCAATTCTAGATCCCCTGCAGTATGAATTTGAATATAGTTTACCAAGTAATACGGGAGTCTTTGTGCACTGACAGTGACTAGAGGTAGATGCATTATTTTTTTGAAATAGGCCCTAAATAAATATCCTACTAAATAAAACATATGTCCAACATACCTATACATTTTTGTTCCCCATGTATTATCCTTTCACTGTGAGCTGCTGCTGTTTTTCTATCTTAAATCTGCATTGATTTTGATGTGAAGCCTAGAGGAATAAAGGATCTTTGAGTGACCCACTCCATTACTGGAGAATTATTCTGTCACTCAAGTCTTTGCCTTGCCATAGACATGTCATGGTTTTCAGATGTTGGTCCCAGGGCATACACACTAAAACTGTCACAAAATGATTTGTTGAGAGAGGCCTTTTTAAATATGAAGTGCCCCGCGATATTTAAGGGGAGTGGGCCACATCATTCAATGCCATATCAACCAAAGTGCAGGATTGCAAGACTTGACATTTGGCAGAAGACTATTCTATTATTTCTCTGTGTATTTTTACACATAAGGATAGTTATGTCCTTTACCTTGTCAGAATTCATGGCCAGTCTCCCATGTGCTCCCAGTCCTTGTCACAACTGACACCCTGTGTTGACCTCAGGAGTGCACACATGTTTCCAATACATACAGATTCGTCAGCTGCTTGTTCTCCCCTGCCAGTGAGGAGCTTCACTGGGCGTCACACACGTGGGGGTTCGCGACAGGAACAAGGTCCCCCACTTGATATTTGTCTGCGACCACTTCCAGCTGTGTTTGAAGGGGCACCTGGCCAAGCCAGAGGCAGTACAACAAACCTGGGACACTGATGTAGTGGGGAAATGTTCTTCCACTGGCTACCTAGGAAAGTTTTTGCAACTGACAATTATTTTCCTTATTGATTAATCTTTCAGAATATATTCTTGTTTAATTGCTTGGTCTGTAAAATTTAGAATACAAATGTTTCCTAAAGCTTGTTCTGTTCAATCAACAGTCCAATACCCTGGAAATGATTGACATATTGTACTATCACATTCAGCAAGGAGACAAACGGCAAAACCTCAAAATTAAGATATTGGAACAAAGGGTTGATTGACATTTGCCTTAAAAATTGAGTTAACTTTGTTGATTGACTAATGGATTAATCAACTTATTGTTTAAGTTCTAAATGTAATCGTATATCTTACCTAGCCTTGCTGATGTACAGAAATGTGCTAGTTGTGGTCTGTTTACCATCCGTTTAGGATAAAGCATTGAAAGAAACCAACTAACTAAATTATTGTAGGCTACTTTTAGCATGCTGGCCCAGGATCATCTTAGTTCAAGAAAGTTGGCAACTATGTCCAAACATTTATTTAAATATCACTGCTTTGATCACTGAACTGGAGACACACTGTTTTGTAGAAATATAATACATGGGAGTGGAATCAAATGAGATGAAAGACACAATTACTGTATGTGTTGCAAGTATACAATCTATACCCATATTGAAGAATGCCCTATTTTTCGTTCCATTTCCAGTGTGGCAAATTCAATCTGATTTAATGACGAAGATGACTGTTATTAGTATCTCCTATTACTCTCTCTATCTTCACCACTCCAATAATTTTTTTCAAGGGGTTGGGTCAGAATAAAAAATAAAAAACTACTGAGTTTGTCAAGTCAGGTGTGGGGAAAAAAATTATAAATTGTCCTATGCAAGGTGCCAATAAAGACTTTTTGAGCCCTGACCAAAGCAACTTGAGTCATACTTACATACAACCAACATTGAAATGAACAAACATACATTACAAAGTACATGTTAACCCAAATATTAAGAGAATGTATTGGCAGATTTAGCTTTCTGGTTGTTAAAAACAAAAGTAAGAAAATACCTCATCTGACATTTAGCCTAGGGTGTTTACCTGGAGCTGCTGCCCCCGCGACCCGACCCCCAATAAGCTGACGAAGATGGATGAATGTTTATCAAAAAGTATTTGAGAGACTGAAAGTGAAAGACGGTGATTATCTCATGAGAAAAACTTTGAGCTTTTGGGCATCATTTTAAATGTCATGTTTGGTGTCAATCAATAGTCTGAAGTCCGAATCCAAAATAAGCACAAAACATGGGCAAATCTGAAATGCTGAAAAATACTTAATACCAAAACCTTAATCAAATGTCGAGGAATAGATTTGTCATTAGACTTTTTATTTCATCTTGGTTATGTATTCCTCTAGAGTTTAAGCTACCTACAGCATATAATTATGTAATTTATGCTTCATGCCCAGCTCTTCAAGGTTACACTAGTTCAGACAATCAAGCAAATAAAGTAGAACCAAATGAAAGCAGAAAAGGTGATCCCCGCAAGACATTGTCACAGCATTGACATTAGTTATTACAGCTAATTTCACAGCATTTCTTTTAATGAGTAAATGCTAAAAGTACCATAACACCCGAAAGGTATTTTATTAATTTATAGGCCTACATTATTTGCAGTGGTGTAAGACTGTTTGCAGTGGTGTCCTGACTGTTTTCTGTCCTGTCTCCTAAATGGTGGAATGAGCTCCCCATTGACATCAGGATGGCCGAAATCCTACACATCTTCCGCCGCAGGCTAAAAACGCATCTCTTCTGACTCTACCTTGGTTAATGGAAAAAAAAAACAACTTACAGTTGCACTTTCATTTGGCTCCTTGTAGTTTGGCTTATGTAAAGCTAATGCATTTGCACTTACTTCTTGTTGTCTGGAGTTTGTACATTCAAGGTTGAAAGCACTTAATTAGAAGTCACTTTGGATAAAAGTGTCCGCTAAATGACATGTAATGGAAGAAGTATTTAGATCTTTTACTTAAGTAAAAGTACTAATACCACCCTCTACAAATACTCTGTTACAAGTACAAGTCCTGCATTAAAAATGTTACTTAAAGAGTTTTTCAAGTAAAAGTACTCAATGCAGAGAAATCCTCACATTTTAAAAAACTGGAAACAATCAGTTATGTATTTCATCATCTTATCATTTCAGCTGGACTTGTAGGCCTGTATATTGCTGGGTAGTTTAATTCATAATAAAACATTTTATTTCATGAACTGCATTCGTTTTGAGTGCAAAAATCTTAATTTGTAAAATAACTAGTAAGTGAATCTTTCAGATGAATGTAGTGGAGTAAAAAGTACATTCTTTCTCGCTGAAATTTAGTGGAGTAGAAGTAGAAAGTGGCATGAAAAGAAAAGACTCAAGTAAAGTAACTCAAATGTTTTACTTAAAGCAACACTATGTAACTTTTAGTCCTAAAGGTTGTCTCATTGGAACTACAACTCGCGCTACCCGACGCAAGTTGTAGTTCCAATGAGACAACCTGTAGGGGCACGGTCCCCCTACAGGTTGTCTCATTGGAACTACAGCTGCAGCTAAAAGTTACATAGTGTTGCTTTAAGTATAGTACTTCAATATATGTACTTAGTTACAGTCACCACTAATTATTTGTTTGTGTTCAGTAAGGATAACCCTTCTGTGTTGACAGAGCTGAACTAAGAAAATCCAATGTATTTGGGAGAGAGAACAGAGAAATACATGCCAAATGTGGAAAATACCAGCACAAGGATACCTTGTAGAGTCACAGTCAAGTACATAATGTATGATTTCAGGATATAGGCTTAGGCTAAAGTAGATTACATGAGCAATTAATTCAAATTTCCAGCAAATCTAATACTGCACATTTTTATGTAAAGCCCACTATATTTTGTGAAGCAAACAAGATTTGTAACAAACAAACTATCAAAGCCTTAAACTCATAAATCAGACAAAATGAGCAACATGCACGGATACAATGTTAAAAAACAAACAAAACCCCAGATCAAATAGATTGTAGTTGCTGTTTGGACACGGAGACAAAGAGATTAAAGGATTCTCTAGGTTTTACCTTTCATGAAATTACACCAAAAGTATCATCCAAGTAAATACTGTAATCCAAATTTGAAAATCTTTAATAGATCACAAGTTTAAGTCATGAGCCTCTTCTCGAATGTTCATACACATCGTTTCTTCTCATTATTAATTTATGATGCTGTTAATCTGCATTCTAGGCTACATGCAGATACACAACTCCTTGTGTTTAATATCATCTGATCTGCATATGTTGGTACACTGATGGGGTTTTATTATCTCTTTTTAATGTTTTTAGTTTCTGTTCAACCAAAGTACAAACACAGACCCAAATCATAACGCCGTACGATATAAGGGCATTTGCATCTGCCACTGACAAGATGCCAATGTTCAAAGCTGCTGCACTGTAATGTATTAGTAGCCAGCAGGGAGCATGGGGGTGTTAGTTGTGGCTTGTGACTTGCTCTCAATCTAAGGCAACCCCGCTGTCAGAGAACAGAGAAATGTTGGCAAGAGCATGTGGTCCAATACAAAATAACTGTCAAAATGCTAACAGGCCTGGCACACTGTTATGCCTTGGAGGCAGAATTATTCATATTCTCCAGTTGAACATGAACATATGAGTCTTCGCCAACCAAGTCGTAGTGTCCTTACTCAAGCTGAAACGATGAGTAAAAATATTTTAAAAAGATCAGCTCAGTCATCTTGAGATAGAGAGGTGTGAAATGATTACTTTAGAGCAGGGGTCTTCAACATTTTACAATAACGTGTACGGCGGCCTAAAGCCTTTATATACATACCTTTTTATGGTGCATACGATAAGCTTTTGTTCAAAGTTTGTTTTTATTGTTTTTAACAACATAAATCACATTCAGAGTCCCCCACCCCTTAGAATAGCGTCCATACTGTCCATTAAATCAAAATAGAATTGTAAGAACCGAGTATACATACAAACATTAACCTCCAACCAAACACATCAAATACATACATACATACATAAAGAATACAAAATAAATAAATAAAAATAATAATAAAAAAAATAAAATGAATAAATAAATAATTAAGTGTCCATAGTAGTGGCATTATTTAAACAGACTTATCAACATATTCAATAAAAGAGCGCCACAAAAGTTTTTCCAATCCTCTTAGCAAATACCTAATTTTTTCGAGGCAGAGACAAGACATCATATCTTTGATCCATTGAGTGTGAGTGGGTGGCAAGGGGTCTTTCCACTTTAATAATATTGCTCTACGTGCGATCAGGGAAGAGAAAGCAAGGACCTTACACATTGATGCTGACAACAATACCTCCTCTGGAGCAACTCCAAATAATGCCACCAGAGATTCTGGCTCTAATCTATGCTGAAGGACCGCAGAAAGGGTGAGAAATATGGCTCGCCAGTAATGCTCTAATTTGGGGCATGTCCTGAACATGTGTATTAACATTCCCTCAGCACATTGACATCTATTGCACATAGGGTTATACGATAAGCTTTTAAAATAAAAGTTAACTCACAGTAAATCTTTAAGCATAACTGTATCTGTGGATGGTTACCTAATGTCAACCTTAGCTGTAGGCCAGTAAGCCCATCATAAATGTTGTGTGCATAATTTGTTTTAATCTTTACTAATGATATGTTGGATTTATGTCCACACCCCTGTTGAAGATCTCTGCTTTAGAGTATGTGGCGGCATGCTGTTTGGCAAAAACATGTACTGTACATAATGTGGTTTCCAAGTCAAATGAATTCTAAATTGCTCCAACGGTTTACTGCCATCAAGTGTTGTAATATGCTCTTGACATTTTAAAAGGGGCCATCACATATTGAGCTGTTTTGATAATCACTCATTTCTAACACCACCGTTGTCAATCTGAGTAAACATGTTTTATATGCTGTTCATTTAATATTTTCAGTAGGTGGGAAACGCAAAGGACAAATCCAACGGTTTTAGCTAATGTATACACTTGTTTAAAACTGACCCTTAGCTGGAGTAAGGGCTTATGGTTAAATGGGGGGCTCATCTGTGCGGCTTCACGTTGGTTAAATGCTTCACCAAAGTGCCTATGATTTGCCACTGCTGAGCTGTACAACCCAGTGCAGGCAAAATCAATAATACATCATTTATTTTCTTTGCCTCTAATTCAACTGGGACAGCAGTCAATAAATAACTACTGATTGCAATAAGTGGGGCTTCCAATTGCCTTAATTCATCGTTATTGTTTTTTATGTATAATCTTTTTTTTTTTTTATGTCTGCATGGGTAAACGTTTCACACATTTACTTGCTACCTTTTAGCAACTGTAAGCATTTCCCTTTTGAATACAAACCTTTTAAATTGTAGACTTTTATGGCCGTGCTATTGGTGTATGTAGTGCCTTTTATTTTTAAATGATCATATTGCTATGAGTTGTCATTATTATGGGTTTTAAAGCCCATGGTATCGTACGATGAGACTTTGACAATGTCTATAGGGTTTGCGACATTAGCTTTAATTAGTAAAAAAAAGGTTGAATATATGAAGGAAATGGCATCCAACAACACACCATCCATGTATCAGAAGTGGATTGGTTGTATGCTGACTTTGATGTCATTCAATTCAACTTTATTTATAGTATCAAATCATAACGAGTAATCTCAAGCCACTTTACAGAAAGAGTAGGTCTAGACCACACTCTATAATTTACAAACACCCAACACCCTTCAGTCATACCATTAAGTGAACTGATTATAATTGAATTACCTTCTACTTCAAATCCTGCCCAGGCACTGGTTTCTCTGGAGAACGTGCGATGAGTGAATTATAAATCTGCCTGTAGAAGAAGAGGTCCAGTGGTAATATTACATTTCAGTTTAAGTCTTTGGGATAATGAGCTTAGGTTTAAGAGCAACGAGCAAGCCAGTACCGGAGTGACAGTACTGGAAGGAGCTGAGGAACTCCAGGGACACAACTTCTTAAATCCTCGTCTCTTTTATGTCAGAACTTTACGCACACTTGAAGTCGATACAAGCATGGAAGCAGAAAGGCATTTAAATGGAACATTAGCAATTTATTACACTTCTCTTTAGTTAAACTAACTGAAGTTTTAAATAAGAAATGGCAGCTGCACAGTGCACGGTGTCTCCGAGGTACATCATTTAATTACTTCTTTTTTGGTTCCAACTAAAATATATTGTCTTTTAATATCTAGGCAAACTTTTAGTGGACTAGTTGACTAAACAACGCTATTCTAGGAGCACTTCGGAGGTCAATTACTAAAAACATATTCCATCTCTTAATTTGTAGGATTATTGCGAAAAGCATCTGTCCTGCACTTGATTTGCACTCCAGGGGTGCTGTAGCTACTATTTGACATCTTAGACCAAGTAGATAACATTCCTAAAAACTAAACGGGACACATGTAGAGGATCAGAGTTATATTTATGATTTCACATTTATTATAATCTTTAAATATCTACTTCTTATAACCTTAGGAGAAGTATACACAATCATCATTTAGTTTCTGATCGTAATACCTTTTAATCAAATGGAAAGACAAATATAATGCGCATATGCTCACTCATCCCTCTATCAACTCCATCAACCAGTGTCATCACTTTAAAACGCATCGATGGGTAACTTCCAGCATAACTGCGGTGAAATGCTGCAGTGAAAGTCGTTTACACAATATTTATTGCAGAAATTGGTTTCCCTGTACCCTGGGAAAAGGCAAACACTGCTCCATCCTCAAACTGACAGTGTAAGTTCTTACTAAATCAGCAGATGATAAGAGATACTATTCTAAGTATTATAAGACATCTGTGTTTTTCTATAAACATGTTTCCTCTAATCCTTGATTTTTTTTTTTTGCTGTTCTTTCTCTTTGTCTTCCTTTTTGGTCTTGCTAAATCCAATGTTTTACCATGCCTTCAGTAGTTCACGCATGCTATTGTCTTCAGGCAGCTAGACTGAGGGCTAATCTCCAGTATCTCTTAGTAACAAATACTTTTTTTCATTTGCTTTTCTCTCCCTGAGTGGCTGGTACTGTACAACTTTTTTGCATCTTGTAACAAATGCCAGAGGACTTTTCCATTGGAAAGCACTGGGTGTTGAGATTAGTGAGCTTTCCTGAACCGGTTTCAGGCTGAATAATGTTTTTTTTTGTTTTGTTTTTTTTATCAATTAAAAATTGATAGACCCAACAAAAGAAATATCTCTACTTCCAAATACCATTATTGCTTAAATATGACAAGGCCTTGCTGAAATGTCAAGAGACAAAGGGTTTTGTAGATATCTAAGGCAGCGGCAGAGTATTTAAGTAGTCACAGGCAACTATTGCTCCCACTGACACAGCGTCCCTCGGGGGAAACGCAGTGATAAAAACACAGCATTTCATCTTCCAACCTTATCCAGAAACTAATGGTATTCTAATTCTGTTTAACACCAGAAGAGAAACGGCAACAACAAGAACCACGGGAACTCAGAGGAACGTACCTATGTTAATGAAGCAACTTCAGAGTCTTTTCAGTAGAGACCACTAATGAGACATGGATTGGCAGAGGCGATTGTTATTCGTTTGAAATGCTAATTAAATGTAGAAGTGAAATTACAGTTTGGTCACATGGCAATACCAAGACACCGTAGTGAAGACTCCGCTATTATGAATGCAGTCACAAGAGGAAGGCTTAAAGTTAAAGAACAACAACAGATTGAACCATATTTTTTGCTACTATGGGCAAGGGGATTTGTGATTGTTTCAAAAGGCAGTGACAAAGTTCAAATCAGTGGCAGATAAGCTCCTTTGAAAGAGACTAGATTTTAAGTTTAAATTGGGTGGTTGGTGGGTCACTAAGAAGTGATTCATATTCATGCTGCATTAGATAGATACTAAAGAGATCGCAGCCCAATCTATTCCTTTAAAAGTGAATTCATTATGGTGTTGGAACAGACACGCCTGGCATGTGTTCATCGGCGTTTAGCTGTTTAGACATACTCTTTAGACATTTGGTTTTAGTGTCAATTTATCAAGGTAGCAATGCTGTGTATGATACAGCAGATAAATGCGTACACATGACCAGTCCAATAAGTAGTTTTAACAGAATACGGCACAGCTTATTGATTTTACATTTAAACCTGTTTTAAGCCCCCCAAAAAAGTACTTATTTTAATAAAATAACTTTTTTTAATCTTTTTAAAGAAAAGTTTGCTGTGTTGGCTCCCTAACTCGAGGGTTCTGCCAAGACCCCCAGGTTTGGGAACCAACACACTATATATTACACTAATTTGTGTTCTTAAAAAAAGAGGGCATTGTTGTAAATGTGAGATACATGATATACTTACATTATAACCATTTGGGCTCACTGGACATGCAGCCATGTGTATATATGAAGTATGTTCTACAATGTGTAGTTCATAGATCTTCAACAGGGGGTCCAGGACCCCTCGGGGGTCCTCAGAGTCACTGCAGGGGGGCCACCAAATTGTCAATTATTTTAGATTTATAAAATCATGCCAACAATTATTAATTGCTCCTTCTCTCTTTCAGTTAAGGGGTCCTTGGCTTAAAACATGTTGAAGACCCCTGGTGTAGTTCATTGGCTTAAGAACGTAAACAGCGACCTCTTTGTAATGGTAGACATAAAACCAGTCCTTCCAGAAAAATGCGGAGGTTTTTTGTGATTGTTGCGGGCAAAAATCCTTGATTATGCGGCACGTTTTCTTAAAAAATGCGATGGAATATGCGGGATATTTATGCAATTTTATGCAGTGAAATTGCGGGAACTTGGAAAAATTGCGGGAACTTGCAAAAAAAAAGTGATTCCCTCAACACCCTGCTTTTCGATGATGTTCACGTCGCATAATTATATCACTTTATAACGTTCCCATGGCAACAGGGGAAAATGGCTGCTCTTGTGTGAAGTAAACAAAACATCTTTCAACTTTCTGCTAAGATGTGACTTTTTTGCAACGAAAATGCGGGGATTATGAAATCATGCAAGCCCCGCATATTTTGCGCGGAAATCGGCAATTTATGCAGCGAAAGTGCGGCGTATTTGAAAAAAATGCGCCCCCCGCATAAATATGCGGACTTTGGCTGATTATGCATTGAATAATGCGACCGTATAATCGCGTTTTTCTGGAGGGACTGACAACTTCCATGGCTGTTCCATGTTTGACTTGTTGGTTAGTTTTTCTGATATTTTTTAAAAAGTTGGCAAATGTCTTGATTGTTTCACATTACAATTACTGTTAGAAAGCATTTCAAATCACAGCAAGAAACTGCCCTTTCAAAGAATTACAAAGTACAATGAGCTCCAACGCAATTCATCAGCTTTTGTGTTTGGCATTTGCTCTGAAAATTAAAAGCTTCTTGGAAATGTATTGTAGTTAAGACGACATGGTC
The DNA here is from genome assembly GCF_010015445.1 of Perca fluviatilis. Lineage (NCBI taxonomy): Eukaryota > Metazoa > Chordata > Actinopteri > Perciformes > Percidae > Perca > Perca fluviatilis. The sequence continues at coordinate 23,591,890 of NC_053133.1, forward strand.
AGCCAATTTTGTCTGCCGTAGTTCTAAATGCTACTTGAGATAAGGGAAGATGAGATGAACTATTGATCCTTGTGGAAAAAAAACTGGGTCATTGCTGGAACAAAAAATAATGCATTAGATGTGGGAACAAACACAAAAGCCATATTGAATGGGAATGGAAAAAAAATAAAAGGTTATTGATAAATTAAGTGGAAAGATTGAACATTGGCTATAATTTGATGCTGCCCTGAAGATTGGACGTACACTACAGATAATGTCACATGACAAGGAGCATGGCAGCTAAAAGAGCCTGGGCACTGTCAATTGTGCCAGTGTTTCCTGGCGAGTCTATTAAAACACAGAGGTTAAGCCATCTCTGCTGCTGCTTCCCCAGTAGGAAGCACTCTGTGAATTAGCCCAATGAATGGTCTCCAGGGACATCGTCCATGATTGCAAGAGAAAGCGGGAGTGTGCAAAGACAGACACAGCATGTGAGCGCGAAACAATGATTAAAGCACAAGAAAGCTACAGAGATGTTTTTCTCACTGATGCACTCCGTCTTTAAGCAAACAGTACAGGCCAAAATTTTGGACACACCTTCTCATTCAATGCGTTTTCTTATTTATTTTCATGACTATTTACATTGTAGATTCTCACTGAAGGCATCGAAACTATGAATGAACACATATAGAATTATGTACTTAACAAAAAAGTGTGAAATAACTGAAAACATGTCTTATATTTTAGATTCTTCAAAGTAGCCACCCTTTGCTTTTTTTTTATTAATAAGGGAAAAAATTCCACTAATTAACCCTGACAAAGCACACCTGTGAAGTGAAAACCATTTCAGGTGACTACCTCATGAAGCTCGTTGAGAGAACACCAAGGGTTTGCAGAGTTATCAAAAAAAGCAAAGGGTGGCTACTTTGAAGAATCTAAAATATAAGACATGTTTTCAGTTATTTCACACTTTTTTGTTAAGTACATAATTCCACATGTGTTCATTCATAGTTTTGATGCCTTCAGTGAGAATCTACAATGTAAATAGTCATGAAAATAAAGAAACGCATTGAATGAGAAGGTGTGTCCAAACTTTTGGCCTGTACTGTACATTTGGGGAAAGGTTGAGAGATTTAATAGATGGCAATAGCATCCCGATAAGAAATGACGGCCTCGCCTGCTTATAAATATAAGTGCAGCTCTGTCAACCAGAACATAGTTTACCCTGCCTGAAGAGTGTCTGCATAGATTCAGCTTGCCATTGGTGATCCATTCAAACAACATGGTACAGTTTCCCACCTTGTCATTGGGAATTTGATGAGAGGTTATGATGACTGATGCCGTTGCCTTGTCAAATTAACATGACATGGAGTTCATCTAGCACGGGCAAGCTCGGCAGCTCATCCTTTTAATTATTTCAGTAGTGTCAAACGGTTAGCTTACTTTAAAAAAGCTAGTTTGACATTTTATACAAATCTGCGTATTACTTTCTTGGCACGAATAAAATGAGAAGGTCAATACCACTCTCATATCTGTTATGAAACTACATCCAGCAGACAGTTGGCTTAGCTTGGCTTAAAGATGGGAAATCACTGCTCCAGGCCAATAAATAGTTCAGCACACAACCCCACTTACCACCACAAGTTATTTATTTATTTATTTTTTACTTTGATTTTTAACGGATTAAACAAACAAGATTTAACCTATTAATTGGTAAACTTAAGAAGTACTGCTAGGCAGATCATGTTACCTTGGGACTGGCCCAGGCTAGCTGCGTTCCCCGTGAATCCAGTCTTAATACAAAGCTGAGCTAACAAGTTGCTGACTGTAGCTTCATATATAACGGGCAGATAAGAGCGCTAATTTCTGGCAAGAAAGCAAGTCCAAAATGTATTTTCCAAAATGTCAAACTATTCCTTTAACTATGTCTGCTTGGCTTCACAAAGTTACACTTTAAAACAAGTAAAGTTTAATTTGATGGTTGAAAGAAGATCATTAATGCTTAGGTGATCAAGGTGAGCTGTTAACGTTCTTGCCAAATGTGTCTCGGGCTGAGAAGTGAGCTGAAAACTATTTGGCAGTAATCGACAATAAAGACATTACCCATACAGTTTGAGCACTGGGCTTAGTTGGGACAACAGCTTATCAGGCTCGAACGGTTTTACATCTACACTCCGTGAACTCTAGGAAACCTCATTGTCTCTAAACTTAAAGTTGTCAGTTGACTTGCAGATAAAATGGCAAGGAAATCGCATCCCCAATTGGGGATAAACACAGTTAAGTGTTCCCGAAGTACTGCTTGTCCTCTCAGGAGACAGGAACGGTGCAGCAGTGGCTGCGCCGGAGCTTGTGACACCACACATCTCTGTTCGGTTGTCGTAACAAGAAGAAGCAGCTACCTGCCATTTTAATTGCATTTCTCACTTTTGACTAATCGCGGTGGACACAGTGGCCCTCTGGGCAGCCAGCCAGCCAGCTGGAGCAGAAGGACATTGTGTCAAATTTATTCCCTGGCAACAAAAAACACTGCAACAACAGAAAACTGCCCCTCCTAAAATCTATTCATTTTATCTAGAGAGTTCATTGTGATTCGATTTTCAGAAGTGTCCTTTTTGGTACACATTTACATAAATCTGGAAGCAACAAGGGAACATTATTTTAGGAATAACACATATATATATATATATATATATATATATATATCATAGACATAGAAGTATCATAGACATGAAGCAACAGCTCTCACACAAGCTTTTATAAAAGTCAGAACATCATACTAAACAGTTTAGACTTTGGATTGTATTGCATCATACGGTAAGGTGTTCTGTTCCCTTATATTTCTCAGTGTGAAGTAAATTACATGGAGTCAATTGGGGGGGGTTATTTTCATGGGTTTTACACCCAAATGGAATTGAAGACTTGATTTGAACTCATCTTTTCTCTGGATCTTCTTTGAGAGACCATAACAGCCATGAAAAAAAAAAAGAAGAAGTTTATATTAGCATTTCTGTGGTCAGTAGTCAATAATCAACACAGTTATTCAATTGAGTGAAGCCATTATCTCTCACAGTGAAAGAGCCAGAGGAGAAACTGATTTTTCAGTAACAGGCAATCTAAAAGGCCCCTAGCCATGGCATTAAAACAGAAAGAAACGTCCATCTGAATCAAAGTTTTCTGACATCTGTGTCCGTAGAGTGCTCCCTGCCGCTCTATGTATTAATGGAGTTTGTTTGCCTCACAGCACTTTTCATTTTCCAGCTGTGATTGTCACATACTGGTGTTGCTGTCCGTTTGCGATGTGCTGATAGGACAGAAATGAGATAGATATCTCCCAACTGCACGCCTCAGAGGCCGACCCACACAGCAGCTAAAAAAGGGCTCACCCTTGCCACCTCCACAAATGCTGGCCTTGCAGAGGCATCATGGGTGGAGTAATCTCCTATGCTGAAAAAACAAAATGCCCACATGTGCCAGATCTCCTCATAGAAAGTATAGCACATGCAGTGGTAGCAAGTGAGCACATCTCTTTAGGGTGTAATTACATTCTGTTCTGTTCTTGGGCTATCTATAGAGCAATTATGTTTCCAAACAAAACACTGCTATTGCAGTATTGCGTGCAGCATTGCTGTCCTCAGAGATGATACAGCAGCTTACAGTAAATTAATTGGACGGACGGACCACGGAGGGGAGATGTGTCTAATGTGTGTAAAACACTAGGTGTTTTTTTGTTGTTTTGGTTAATTAATCTTCTAGGAATTTTCTTGCCAGTTATTTTTCTGCTCCTCATTATTCTGCCAACCCAAGGTCACGCTAACGAACCACTAAGTGACTCACCGTTAGCCAGTCCCTCCACTTAACAGTCAACTTATCATGAGTTTCGATATCCTAATTATGGTTACCATTAGGATTCCACAACCGAGCCTTTAATCCGGTGGGCGGCATTTTACTCTATTGCCTTTACAGCCTCTTCTGGCCTTGTGTGATGTTCACGGTGTGACATTATTTGAGAGCCAGACACTGTTGCTTCTGTTAAAAAAAAAAATAAAAATAAAACATCTGTATTTTATTCAATTCAATTTTATTTATATTATCCAATCATAACAAGAGTTATCTCGAGGCACTTTACAGATAGAGTAGGTCTAGACCACACTATAATTTACAAAGCCCCAACAATTCCAGTAATTGTTGGGGCTTTCCAGTAATTTATACATCATGGTAATGTTTAGAGATGGCCCGATACCATTTTTTGCTTCCCGATACCGATTCCAATACCTGAACTTGCATATCGGCCGATACCAATTACCAATCCGATACCAGTGTGTCATATATTTTTATTATGTTTTAACAATTGTGTGCTACCTGCATGAATGTGATATTATTTCTATCTTTGTTGTCTGTCTGGCTCAGGTTAAACATGGACAAATACAAACAATGAATGCCACAGAACTTTCTTTTATTCTCCAGTTTGACAGTCAGTTATAACGGAAAAAGAACTTAAACTACTTTAGCGTAGATTTTCTTTAGGGCTTTATTACGTGGTACCGATACCAGCATTTTAGGCAGTATTGGAGCCAATACCGATACTGGACCATCTCTAGTAATGTTTTGAGTAATGTCTTCACTGAAAATATCTTGTTATATTAACGTTTCTAAAGTTGCTGAATTTTCGAAGCAGCCAAAACATTACTTTAAACACATTCTGAAACAAAGAACTGCTTACTGCAGCGATTTTGCTCTTTAATTTATCTGAAATGAGAGTGTAGGTGTAGGTGGGTCTTGAATTCACTTTGATCTTGTTGAGTACCCTCAGTGTTGCAGACTGGCAGCACTTTCATAATTAAAACCTCAGAGTTTTGCCTAGAAATATATCCTAAACAAACACTCTGCCGTTTTCCACGCAATTGTTGTTTATATGAACAAAAACAGAATAATTTCCCGTCTTCTTGTTAAAAAAAAAAAAAAGGTCTTACTGACTCAATAGGGCTTACTTTTTTAACATTTATTCGGGGTCGCTGTTGTTCAAAGAGTTGAAGTGGCAGCAGGGACAGCAGGTCAGCACAAAACTGTCACACTGCTCACGACTCAAAAACCACAGGGCACAGTAATAGGTGCCACTTCCTTTTCTGAGGTCAGCTTCCTGTTTATGCACAGTTCACACATCAGGTTAACATGACCTTGTTGGTTTTATTATTTTTACCCTTAAACTTTGAGAAAACATTCTCTGCACAGCGTGTACCAGATGTTTGGGTATAGATGTGCAACATTGGAAAAAAGGATTGTAACAAGGACAAGAAGTGGACATGGAAGAGTGAACAACATTGTATTTTTAACAGAAAATTAATAATAATAATTTGTTTGATACATTCTAAAACTAACCTGAGTATTATACATTCTAATGCAAGTACAGGTGCAAGGTCGAGGGAAGTTGTCTACGAAACTTAGGATATGCTTGTTTTAACCAGTGCATCTAACAGCTTGTGAAGCGTCCCATGTTGAACTAGTGCATTGCCCAAGTAGCTGTATTTTCTTCTGACTTATGCTCCTACTCGTCTTTTGTATTGGACTGTCAGCGGTTACCAAATGTAGCGTTGAAGGCACTGGCAGCTGGTTGTGTCTGGCCATGGGTTTTAATTTGAATCGGGTCAAATCTAGGATTTATTTGTTGACTTAAGGTGCTTATCATAGCAGGGATTTCCAACCAAGTGCAGTACATTTGAACATTTCTTTGCCGTGTCTATTCTTAAAGAGAAGGACATCAGCTCTCCTTTGCATTTTTTTTTTTTTTTTTTTTTTTAATGACTTCAGCCATAGCAGAACAGAGCACATCGCACAGCCGGAACATTTCGGTCAGGAACCGGCCCAAGGACAGAGAGGGCACATGTGGCTCTAGAGGCAAGGGCTGTCACCACTCTACAACCAGGGAGCTTTGTCATTGTGCATAAATCAGTCAGATTTAGTCATGAATGTAATTTGGTGCATACTTGCATTAAAGTTTGATTAGTAAAGGATTCTAAAAGAGTTTGCAGAAAGAATGGGTTATATTATTTTTTGCTAGAAAAACCTTTCTCTTATACTCTATATAAGACCATATTGATGTAGTGGAAATCCACATTGGCCTGTATATATGCCATGTAATCTATATTTGTTATCTATTTACAATATTTATTATGGGGGGAGTTACAACCTTCCTGGGACCTCGTCTTCCCACACAAGGTGAATATTTGTTTACGGACCAGACCCTCATACACAAAAAATAACGATCTGTCAGAAACAGAGGGGCCTAAGTATGGATATGTTTATTTTGATTTAGCACAAGTACCAGGATTAAAAGAGAGAGCCTAAAATTGACTACATGATTGTGTAGTGGGCCGTAAGCTCTGTCAACATGCTTGTGAGTGCATATTAGTACTGTGGCTGAACTGATCCAGTGGAGACTCTGACAGAGGACTGCTGCTGGTGTTGTGCTGCTGACATGCTGCTTTCACATCAGTAGCACAACGGCAACTAGATGCAGGAGGACAATGTCTCTATCAAAGAAACTTAGAGGCTTGTTGGAAGGCTCCACTTCTGTCCTTAAACGAGGGTAATAATAAACAGACATAAGACAATTTGCAAATGCAGTAAAACAAAATAACCGACTGCATGGACATTGTGTTGAATCAGGATGCCAGTCTTACAGGGTGTTCACAGAGAATGTTTCTGCAAGCTATGTAAAAAAGGATAATGGTACTTTTGAAATTACAATAGCTTATACAACAATTTTATGAGTGGCCTAGCATGAAATTAGATCCTACTCAAGCCCTTAAACTCCATTATTGAATTTCATCTGTGCAATGGTCTCTCTGGCAAGGCCCTGATGCTAGTGTAGGGCCAGATGTGATAGGAATGTAACTGATATGGAATGAGACCGCAGACAGAGATTAACAAATTTAATCTAGATAATCAAATAATGTAAAATAAAGCCAGTGCTGTTAAACTGTATGCCTTGATGCAGATTGTTGTCGCTTGCTTATATTCCTTTTAGTTTCATCAGTATGCTGGGTCATGCACCTCTCCCCCTCTCGACCATCTGCCATACCATCCCAGATGCAAACTGGATGAGCAGAGCGGTCGCATTTGTCCTCACAATTGGTCACTTTACTGTTGTGAGGTGGGAGGGGTAAGTGGCTAGGGCTGGGGGGGGGGGTTGGGTGAGAGGTGTGGTAATGGGTGCATATTGATGCATGATGAGTGTCCATTTTACGCTAATGAACTGCAACAGCCCCTTTCATATGTTCCGCAGAATGACTCGTGGTTAGCGCTAATGGCTAAATTTTGCATAGGCTAATGGGAGAATCCAATACAGTTATTGCACTGCAGCGAACCAACACTATGGATCAAGCTGTAAATTCATAAGAAGTGGCAATTTATTCATAATGCTGATGCAAGACTTTACTTCAGCTTCCTGGGAAAGGCATGCCTCATGACAATACATTTAACGGTTGAATGCACTCATTACCATTTTATCAGATAATCATTTTCAAAATTGACAAATATTTAAATAATGTGCAACCATAGACCTCATATCAGTAGGGTTGGGCTTACATTTCATTCCAGTTCTGCTTGTAAATTCAAGCTGTCTCAAATTAGCATTCAATGCTTCTGACTTATCGATATGACTGGGGCCTTCAATACAATACCAGTACTATGATGCATTTTTATGCTTTGTCATTTTGGACCACCTCCTTCCAAATTTCAAAACTTTTTACCGTAGAGTAACTCAACACCCTCCAAAAGTAATGCCTTCTTCCAGTACTTTAACTTCTTACCTTGCAGTGATGTAAAAGTGTACTCCAGGGTGTGGCCAGGACACATGGCATCCTGTTAGGTGTGGCCACACAGGCAAGAAAGAACACCACTTTTTTAGCCTGATGCCAAGTTACTCTTTAAGGTGAAAAACCAGTCAATGCAATTCCTACTAGGGATGTATGAGGGTAAATATGGTGCAAAACATGAGAGCTTGTAGAATACGATGTGAGAACTTGCAGAACAAAAAATCTGAACATGTATGTTAAAATTTGCACTTGTAAAACTAAAATTTTCACTTGTAAAAAATATTCACATGTGATCTGAATTTGAAGTCACAAAAAGAAAAAAAAAACCGAAAGCTTGTAAAAAGAAACTGAACTTGTAAATTGAAATTTGCACTTGTAGAAAATATTCACACACCTGTATTCTGAATGTGAAGTCGCAGAAAAAATATTCACAAATGTGCAGATTGATATTTGCATGAACACAATGACAGCTGCAAACTTGTAATGCAACATTTACTCGTGTACTTTTTTTTTTACTCAGGTTCATTTTCCATCACAACCACAACTCAGTGATTACAACCTCTCGAATCAGTCACTGCAACTTCACATATGTTGCTCTCTCGCATCATAAAGTGGCGAATCTGCGCCTTGACTTTTGCAACACTTCTTGCGATACATTTGGTGCAAAACTAATTTGTACCTGTGGACTTAGGCTGTGGAGCTCTGAGCCAACAGAACGGGGAAAGCAGGGTTTCTATCGCCAGATGAGGGACAACTCTGTCTGGCTTATTTAGCTATGTAGCATGGAAGCCTGGTGGAATAGCAAGCTAGCATTAGCTAACTAACCAACCAGCCTGCTTCTAAATAAATACCTTTTAATTATCTTAACACTTTTTAACAGTCAAACTGAAACACTAGCTACAAAGCTAACGCTAGCTTGCTATTCCACAAACACTGGCGGTGAGCTACAGGGGGGATGTGCCACTGCTACCGGGTGCGGGGCTCTCAGTGTCCCGCTGGAGCTCCGACTGCAGGTCGAGGTCGGCAGCGAAGCTTTCTGGCAATAGCAATGTTGCTACGCTGGCCGATCCCCACTGGTGACGGTCCGTCTGTGGCTGCAGGACCTGGAGCTCACCGCCAGTGTTTCAGTTTGACTGTTTAAATTGTTAAGATAATTAAAAGGTATTTAAGTGCAAATTTCAATTTACAAGTTCAGATTCTTTTTACAAGCTCTCGTGTTTTTTACTTTTTGTGACTTCAAATTCAGATCACGTGTGTGAATATTTTTTACAAGTGCAAATTTTAGTTTTAAAAGTGCAATTTTTTTTCCGAAATTTTCACATTGTATTCTACAAGCTCTCACGTGTTTACCTTCATAGGGATGTCCAGATCCGATCATGTGATCGGAAATCGGGCCCGATCACGTGGTTTCAGACTCGGATTGGAATTGGACGTTACCTCCCGATCAGGACTCGGATATATATGTATATATATTCTCATTATTTTTTAAAGTGCCCATATTATGAAAAAAACACTTTTTCTGGGATTTGGGGTGTTCTTTTGTGTCTCTGGTGCTTCCACACACATACAAACTTTGAAAAAAATCCATCCATGCTGTTTTGAGTGAGATACAGTTTCTGAATGTGTCCTGCTTTCAGTCTCCTGGTGAGCTGTTCAAAATCGGCCCTCGGACTGTGACGCCACAGTCCGAAATGAGCTGGCTAACCACAACCGTTAGCTAGTAGCGCGTTAACGTTAGCCGGCTAACGCTAACGCTAGTACGCTAATGCCGTTCTCAATAGCAAAGCACTGCTACAACACACACAAGTTCACCATAATCTACAAAAAACTACTTACATGTGCCCCTCATTTAGAAGTCTCCCCGCTAATCCTGCCTTGTAACTGACCAAAGTTGGAGAAACAGCCTTTATTTTACTGTCTCTAGAGTTAGCTAGCTGACATGCTCTACATCTGAGCTACTGCGCATGTGTGGAGCGCAATCAAAGATAGTACAGAAGAAGAAGATGAAAAAGGTCTCACTCTGTAGCTAAAACAGAAACCAGGTGAAAAGAGGATCTGCAGCAGTGAGAGAGAGCTGTGCAGTACAACAACAATATGGTGTTTTTTGAAAATTAAACCATGTAAACCTATTCTGGTAAAACCTTAAAATACAGTTATGAACCTGAAAATGAGCATAATATGGGCGCTTTAACACATCTGCGGTGGCACAGAGTTAGACCCTTTTGACTCCACACAGTCAATGCCTGCCGGGTATTTTAAGTTGAGGTGCTATTTGTTTTTATATTAGACTTTTTTTATATTTAATATAATTATATATATAAATATAATTATATTTACTGTTGCACTAAAGTCCAAAAGTGAAGGAATTTATGTTCTTACTTGATTGTTCAAGCTACCTCACAGAAGTGATCTGTTTGTTAACAGAGTTGTTGAATGTTAAAATAAGGTGAATTAAATAAAAAATAAGGAACATCCTGGATCTGTTTTTTCGCTCTTCTTTATTCTTTTTTTATATATAATAGAAGTATCGGATCGGTACTCGGTATCTGTAGATACTCAAAATCAAATGACTCGGACTCGAGAGCAAAAAAAACCTGATCGGGACATCCCTAATTCCTACCAAAGATGGCTCTTTGTACAATAGAGCAACGTCTTCGTCAAGTGAAAACGTCACTTCTTAAGAATATAAACTTTTCACTTTTGCTTTTGTCCAAGCACAAGCGTCACCTATGTTTGAATGCTTGACCTCAGCTTTTATTCGTTCTATTTTCTTTCACCGGTTAATATTGTTAATTTCTTTCACCGCTTCCATCCTGTGTCTCTTGCCTTTGGCTCCAGAGCAGACCAAGGACAACCATACAACTCTATACCAAAGAATGGACAGTATTGTGCTTCATGTGAATGTTGGCAGATGGTGCTGTCTGGAGGAAAAACGTGAAGACACAAAAGAAGATGCCAAACTCTTGTCTCAGCTACAGCTAAAGAAAAGAAAGGTATGGCCCCCCTGCAGCTACCAATTTTTATTGTTTTTGTTATAGATTATTCTACCTATGATTCCATTGATTAGTCAAAGCGGGCTGGTGGCCAGTGCCGCTGGGTCTAACTAACTTGATTTGGCTGTGGATGTGAAAAAAGTTATGATGTAATTACCCGTGCTCCCGCACTTATACATTGTAAAGACAGTTTTTTTTTTTTGCATGCCAAGAAATGAATGGTTCTTCAACTTTGTCAAAACCACTGAAGATTCAACATCAACTAACCCAGAGGAAAACATTCAGTTTTTTTTTTTTCCTTTTTTTTTCAGAAAGTAAAATGAAAGAAGTGCTGCATGAGAGATTGCATTGAGTCACTGGAAGAGGAAAAAATCTCTTTTTTGAATCAATATCTATGAAACCCTAGCGCTCCATATGGAACTGTGCCTTCCATGGCCCCAAGGAAGGGACATTTCATTTTACAATATCTTCACTGTTAACGGTGTTTTATGGTTTGAGGACTTTCAGGACATGTTCACAGTACATTTGATCACAGAAAAAGGAAATGTTCAAAGTAAAATGTGTACAAATACGCATTCACAAATGGACTTGATCGTAAGTGACATCTAATGACCAATTGAGTTGATTTCAGAATCAATTTATTATTCATTCAAGTAATATCTCAGCTTGCATTACACGAGTGCTGTAAGGTTATTCTAAAAGCAAACATTGTGGCGGCAAATGCAGCCGCAACATGTTACGTGTAGAAACTGTTAGCCTACATTAGTTGTTTTAAAGAACTTCAAATCCATAACTGAGTAAGTTATTTGGATATTTCTTCCTTCTCTTGCTGTCTTCTCTTTGTCTGATTTAAGTCATGGGAGCATGGACCAGCAGCTCAAAGTCCTGATGTCGTCACTCATAGTGTTATCATGGTACTCTCTTCTGTGCTGCTTGACTTATTTGGCTTAAGGCAACATAATCTCTCTCTCTCTCTCTCTGCCCTGTTTACACTATATCAGGCAGATATGAATATATGCATTAATCATGAATGTGATGGTTTAGTGAATGAAGCAAATCACTTGATGCCAGTGGGTTTTTTCATTTTTTTTTTTTGCTCATAGTTTGTTGAGATGTATGATAAAGAAACCTCTTCAAGGTTGATTAGTTCACATGCGACACCATTGCCATTTGATTTGACATAACAACATTTGGTTCATCTTGACAACAAAAGTCAAGACATTTCATTTTGGCATCTCAATGCCCCGCGACAGTACTACATCTGCTGCCTTTATTACTTTTCATATTTCTCACAACTTTTGCCAGCATTTTACTCATAGTTCCCACACGCGGAACAGAATGTCTTTCCAATTGACATTCAGCACCAATGCAGCGTATGACTCCTATCCTGAATGTTAAACAGATATGACATGGAGCTTTGATTGTAAATAATTTGGCTCAAGCTTTGGGGTCAGCCAACCGAGGAGCATCTACTTTCTCTTAATATCAATGCCTTCTGTTCCTCCAGCTGCCGAGCTGCCTGTAGTTGAGACAGGTGTCATCATAGTTGTGTGAAACACCTTCATTCTTGATACAATTATCCCCCTGGCTCTGTAACTTAACCTACAACATGGCTGGGAGGCATCCCAGTGCTTCCAGGAATACCCACCGTCTATGACATGATTATATAGGCAATGAGTTGACCCACCGTAATGTAGTTCGCTTTGAAAAGTGCACCGTCGACTGGAGCTCCACAGTGATAAATCAATGTGTTAAACAGGCCGCTATCTTTTTGTGGAAAGGGTTTTGCTGGAGGATAGATAATGTGCTATCAGAGCAGCTGCATCATAAAAAAATAAAAATAATAATCATTCATATATTGTATGGTACTAACTATTTACCTGTTTTTAGCAAACAATCTTATTTAGGAAAAAAAAAAATTAAGCCAAAAATAACTCTGACCAAACCCTCGAGTTTTGCCAAAGGTCTGCAGGCTGTTGCGCCAGCTGTGTGTAACTTCAAACATACAGTAGTTTAGTTTAAACATGGGGAGAAGTGGGGAAGTTATACTACAACTTGGTAAAAAGAAATTGGTTGCATCAATCTGCATCTGTTACAGACTGTCTTGTTTACATTTCTGTTAGTTGGACTAAATAAGGGCACAAGTGTAATTTTGTGCTTTTAATTATGGGCACAAGTCGGTTGCTTGTAACAGAAATGTGACCGTTTCAATGTTGACTTTGGCAGAATTGTTTGGATGCCATGGGAGTTGTAGTGGAGACTTGTTGCTTTTTGATAAGTGTGTGATGTAGCTGTTCCCAATTTAATAAAAATAAGCATTTAATCATTAATAAGTTCATGGACCAAAAGGCAATGTAGCCGTACACGTTAATAAGTTCTACACCCAGTACCTTCTCTTTTGTTAATAATACCATCTGTTGGAGGCCCTTAATTCTATCGCTAGTCAGCCGTTGCTTTCTCACCCATAAAATTTGAATAGTGTATACGTTAGAAAACGTCACTCTGTGACAATGTTTTGGTTATGATTGACTTAATTGCACCATATGAAGAGATTTCAAATGAATTGTTAAGTGTAATGTGAAAGTAACTGTGCCAATGGGGCAGTAGTTACACGAGTTGCTGTCATTTTCTGCTTGGAAATATTTGCCAACTGCTTTTTGTTATCTTGATTTGTAATGATTGCCTACCAACATAAACTAAATTGATTATCCTGTCTGGAAACAGTAGAAACTGGAAGAACCTTAGTGATTTCATGTCATAACTGTTCAGACAGCTCTTAGTCAAGTATAACAGATTATGGTCAAAAAGCTGCAACAGTCGGATCATAAATATTGCAAAGGCCGTGACAGTTAAGCTCAGACAAGTCCTTTCCCTCTTCCCCAAAGACAGGCAAGAACATGTGTTTCGCCGTTAATTAAAATCAGGCCGGGGCCCATGTTGCATGATTAATTACCTCATACCTTGTAGTCGCCCACAAACATTGATGACTCTCTGCTTGTATGTCATGGATAGGACTTGCTCCATTCATCACCCCTGTAAGGTCAAGCTCAAAGCTACATTGTGTTCTGTAATTACAAGTCCCTGGTTCCGTCCGCCATGTTCTCTTAGTGCCTTTTTGATTTTGACAAATTCATTCTTGTCTCCGTCCTATGCTTGGATGTTGATACGTGTTCCTATAAAATCAATGTTGGCATACAGCATAGAACGATGAGTTCAAAAACCATCAGCTAGTTAGTAATATGTCCATACAGAATGGAGTTGCCACCATATCAATCACGTACGCTGCATATTGTGAAGCATCACATCAAACCCTAAGAATGAGTCGGAAGTAGTTAAAGAAATGTCAGAGAGAAAACACTGTCTTCTCAAGGTTAAAGCTAAAACTAAAGATATTCAAGTGTTTGCTTTTAAGATATTCAGCACTGATACCTGAGATCAGACAACTAGAGCATCTTTTTTTGTACCTCTCTCTGGAGAAAAAGCATTACATACCTTTTTGGCTTTGGAGAATGCCACTGAGCAAATGTATGTCTCCTGACACCTTGAGTTAATGATCAGCCAGCTTCCAGAGAGGCAATGTATTTTGAGTCGGCAGTGAAGCATGACAATAACCTTTAACATTATCATTTACACACACATTATACCACGGGACAGATTGTCTATAGGCTGCCTTGCAGCAATAAGTCATCCTCTGCTGATAGGGTACCATCCTCATTTTTTTCATGTTCAGGTATGTGACTTTGAGGGGGTTTGCAGGCCAAAATCGTCCATCTTGTGAAATTTCATTTTTGTCTTCTTCAGAATGCCTCTCTCAAGGTGAAATATTGTGATATTGCCATGGGTATAATGTTCTGAGATTAAAAAGAGGGAAAAAGTAGGACAAATGAAATAAAGTGAATATTATCTTATGGCTTGTCAAACAACATTAGTTTATGCAGAGATTTGAATTACTGCGTGCGTTTTGACTGCAGGGTAACAGTTTTAAGGCCATATCATTCTGGCGCCATGAGAGGAATGAGATATGTTTGAGGAAATGCAGATTGACAGGCACCTAGAGAATCAAAGCTGTTGGAATACAATGATTTGTTATAAATCATGCAGGGCAGACTTTAACACTAGCGCTGAGCGGTGATGTCTGGTTTCTGTCTGTTTTATTAGGACAGACTGTCATGACAACGTCAGAAACATTTTACAACAAGTTAACACAATAAAAAAGTAAAATAGATTCAGAGTTTGCCACATAATGTAACAATAGTGTCATCATCATTTTGGTACTTTGAACTGGGACTTGAATGAAAGAATGCAGTTGTGTGTGGTGCTATTTGTGTGTCATTTATTTTGAAAAGGAGTTAACATTCTGTTATCTTATAATGTACTATAATGTTTGTAAGATTTATTTTAGCAAGAGTCATTTCGACATTGCATATTCAATCATTTTGATCAAACCTTTATTTTCCCTTAGTTGGTTGACCAATAACGTCCCGTAGGACGTCATATACCTTGCAACTCGATCTCTGAGTATTTAAACGTTTCTGTTGTTGAATATCATCACTCTCTCTGCACTTTCTGTGATACAAAAGAAACCAATTTTTGCAAACAGGGGGGATGGGAACCCGCTACCAACATGCAATCCTAATTGGAAACCTGTACGAGAAACAATAATACTGAAAAGATTTGGATTTCTGTTAATTATGATTTCTTGGCAGATGTGATGAAATGGTGGTCATTGCACAGCAGATGGAGCCATGGCAGGGAAACACTGCAGTGGGATGATAGCGTGGATATGTAGAAAGATAATATTCGGCTAAAAGTAAGTTAAAAGGTGATTAGCATGTCATAGACGTGGGTTCTCCTGCCCCCGAATGGCCAAATAAGAATACAAATTAATAAAAAAAATATCTTCATCGTTAAATATAGCCACTGAAATTATCAGAGGAGCCTGTGGTGTCTTAATTGTCTCAATCATATGTGTAATTTATGAATAGAAACAACCCAGTATCATCAGCTCCATTGATTAGAGGAATGTAGGTAAATCAAGGAATGTAGTCTAAAGAAACATCTAAATAAACACCCCTTATAACTTCAATCGGGTAAATTATATATCTTCGACACAAAGATCGTCCAAACGATATACCTTGCCATTGGTACGTGCACTCGATATCATACTGATGGGAAAGTCATGGCGTGAAATTTGAGGTTAACTTCCTAAAAGCTTTTTAATGAAACGCAGCATGCAAAACATAGGGGTTAAGGGGAAATAATTAACATGGAACTAACACGCAGTCATCCTTAAAAGAAAGTTGCCAACATTTTGTCAGCAGCACAGTTATGCAGTCGTTCGCCCTCCTGGGTCTCAAGCCCCATCACAGATAATCACTGACTGCTTGCAGAGTCAACTCTGCCTGTTGAAGATGTACTTAATTAATCCCTTCCCATCCAACCACGGGCAAGGGGGGGAAAAAAAACAGTCCAGGGAGCTTTATTTTGTGTACAATTAATGATGCCCTTCCCTCAAATGTCCTCTTCAATCAATGGCACTGGAGGACAAGCGAGACAAAGTTGTTGCAATAGAGACCACTGAGGAAGGAAAGGCAAAAGTTTGGCTTTATTGGATGACCTTTAGAGGCCTTTTGGAGTCAGTTTAGTCTGTACACCGTGGTAGCCTTATGTATTATGCTATGCTAAGGGAAGTGCAGGTGTGTGTAGGACCTCTTGGGCTGTCAACTTATTTTATTTTCTCGCATCAGTTGTTGTAAAAAAATACACTGAGGCAAGAGAGCAAACAAAATGGGAAGCAGCTTCATGGGTGTTACACTCAGGCTGTTGCTGGGCACTGAACATGCACATTGTTCTTCTAGAAACACACCTCCTCAGAATATGAAATTTGATATTTAACAACTGGCAAAAATGACTTTTCATTTTCACCTGCAGAAAAGTGAACTGCTACAGAGGACTGGTTCTTGACTCAACTGAGAATGCACCGGTCTCCTTAAACATGTATTTTTTGTTAAATTCTGCAGTACACACTGGTTTGTAGCTGAACCAATTAACGATTCAATGATCTGTTTAACAAACTTGCAAGCACAGTCTGCTGTTAAGAAATGTTTATCACCTTGAAGGCACAGTTCCAAATGCCAGTGCCATTTAATTTCATCTCTATATCAAATAATATGTTCATGTTGCCAGTTCTTTAAATGTTTTTTTCACTGCATATCAACAACAATGAGGTGGAACAAATTCACAAGAGCACAGCACGATAGTTGCGTTATTGTAACTCCAGATTCTATGAGTATAGGTATAGCCCCCTAATAGCTATTGCCTAGGCAGACAAGGTTTGTATGGATACAACCCATCCACTTTCAGTGGAGTTCAAGCCGCTCCCTTCCGGTCATAAATATAGATGCCCTAACCCCCAACCGAGCAAAAAACTCATTCATTCCTATGGCAATAACCCAATTAAATAAGGTGTAGGGAGGCTGAAGGAATAGATGTGAAGTAGGATAATGTGCAGTAGTTTTATTTTATTTATTTCTGACATTGTGCAATATACTCCTTTTACTGTATTCTATTTATTGATGTGTTAGATAAATAGTGCTGTAGATGTCTGGTTCAATGTTTGTGTTGTGGATTATGTGTCAATATGCCTGTACTGTGCAACAAATTGCCTCTCGGGGACATTAAAGTTTTCTAAGTCTAAATCTAAGCCTTAGGGTTAATCCCTTCGCGCATGCGCAGTCGTGAAGATTTTCTTTCGCGCCCTTTCCCTCGGCAAGGGGCTTTATCACGTCCGCAGATACTGTATATTACAGGTGCGGAATCGTAGCTCTGCTCCCAACATCAGCATTTTTCTTCAGCCAATGTTAGTGAAGCAGGTGACCCGAATCTTAGGGGGATATGCCTATACTCATAGAATCTGGAGTAAGAATAACGTAACTATCGTTATATTTCGTATAGGCTTCGCCACCCTAAGAGCTATTGATATTGGGATAAAGGCAAAGCTGATGTAGTCGATGCCACCTGCGACACAGGGTCCACAAGCACATGGACTAATTCCTCTTCTTATTTGCACTGACAACTCAATGTATCAAATAATATTTTATTCTGATAAAAGCTTGTCATGATTATGAATTGGTCTAATACTGATTGTAAGGCCCATGTCATGATTGTGAGCGTGCATTAGTAACGATAAAATTGAAACCATGTGCCATAGCCGCTGGCTTATCACCGGGGGGTGGGATATCGTGCCGCTCAGCTGCGACAGTGCGTCCTCGCGCCACGGGGCAGTTGCCACGGGGCAGTAGTTGAACCAGAGTAGGGAACCAGGATGCCCATCGTGCGCTCCGGTGCCACCAGAATGACCGACAGGTTCTCCTCCTGGATGTGAGAGGCAAGGGATCAGAGGGACCGGGGGGAAAGCGTATAAGAGGGCTCTGGGCCAAGGTTGGTGGGAGAAGGCGTCGACCCCGAGAGGTGGATTGTGCGCACTGCCGTTTAAACTCTTTAGTTGGCAGGTGGGCACAGAATGGTCAGGCGGACTGAGGGGTGAGCGCCATTCTGGCGTGAATGGGACCGAGGCAGGCCTTGCAGCTCGGGTGTAGATCCGACGATAGGATGTAGCCAGTCCGGCAGCCGCTACACAGGTAGAAGTCTTCATACTGCTGACGCTGAAGAAAAACTGGGAGCAGAGCTACGATTCCGCACCTGTAATATACAGTACCTGCGGACGTGATAGAGGTCCTTGCCGAGGGAAAGGGCGCGAAAGAAAATCTTCACGACTGTGCATGCGCGAAGGGATTAACCCAATAGCAAAAGCTCGTAGGGGGTGAAGCCCATACGAAATAGAGCTAGGGGCTCCTTTACCTTTGCTCGGTGTGTGAAACTGAAAGTACCAACTCCGTCTAACTTTTCCACTGTGACAAATGGAAGCATTAAATGTATTTTCTTCGAATTTCAGCTACGATTACCGAAATATTTTGGTGAGTCATGCATCATTTTCATGGCGCTGATGGCACCCCATATTTGTGCATCTTTGAAATGCCACCACAATAGGTAACATTGATCCAAATTATCCAAATTGAAAAACCATTTACAAAATAGCAATACTAAAACATAGCATGCAGTTATGCACTGTTTCGTTCACAAAAGCCTGGTTATCCATGCACTTAGCTCCTCCACTTCACATCCCGCTCTGCCATTGTATTTCAAAATAGCTTGTTGCAAATGAGAGGGCCTTGCAAGTTGCTGGATGATTACACACACACACGCGCACACACACTCCTGTAGAGGGATGGATGGGCAGGACTGCAGTCAAATTCATTTTTGAAATATTCCCAGTTTCTCTTTCTAGGACTCGAATCAGAGGTTTGGCAATAACCTATACCTTATTGTGGTCTATGTCAGATAATAGCCTATATCATCAATTTCAACCACTCTAGAAATAGTGATGTCAGGTGTTGACAGACATCGTATGCAGTGGTTATAGACCTGTCCCTGGGAGAAAAAGCAAATAAGTTTACACCATGGGGGTATGGTGGAGCATTTTAGGTGTCAAATGTGACATTATTATTTTTTTTTTATATACACAGTGGCAGATGTTGCTCAGGTATACACACAGTGTGGGTTTAAGGCTGCACAGTGTACAGCACAACTAGGACACTTTCAACTATTTCACCCCATTGGCACGGAGTTCTTTTAAAGACACAGTAGACACATAGTACAGAAAAGGCAAGACAATGCGGTAGGGTGTATTTATTCACCACCATTTAGTGGAATAAATGTAGCTGCTGAACTGACAGAGGGGTCAGCTGTTGTAATGTATTCCACATTTCAATGCTTTTGACAAGAGCAGCAGTAACAAAACCATGCTAGAACTGGCTGACCCGCACCAGTTAAAAAAAGAAAAATGCTGCTGTGTTGCCCCAAGGATCTGTTCAGACCCAGAAGATAATGTGATGCCAGCAGTCTGCAGCTGCAAATGTTTGAGCCATGAGAATAGTCAGGTCCAGTGACCCATGCCGGATGGGTTAGTACAGTTGGAAGGTTTAATAATTAGAGAAACTGTTCTAAAATGGAAAGGTCACACTTTTTTTTTCACTTCATACAGGCATTTAGAGATTGTTTTCACATGTTCTCTGAATGGCCTTCAGCATTTAGTTTTATCAGGTCATTCTGCTGATGCCAAGTCAGAAGGTATCAAGCTACCGGGCAAGGTGCTGGCGTGACCGTCAGGAGCAATCTGGGGTTCAGAGTCTTGCCCAAGGACATTTCGACACGTGGGCAGGATGAGCGGAGGATCGAACCGCTAACCGTCAGTGATTAGTGGGCGACCCCTATCTACCTCATGAGCCACAGCCCCCCCCGCACCCCCCCCCCCATGTCATTAAAAAAAGGCCATTAAATCAGCACAAAACCAGGAGGTCAACGACACATTGGCATTTTTTTCGTCATGGCAAGTTATATTTGTGGTTGATTGGATAATATTAACTATCAAATCACGTAGTCCAATATCACTGCATTCTTTATAAAGAATGACTCCCTAGTTCCATCTCCAGCAGATCAACTAGGGAGCCAGAGAGCTGAGATCACCTTCAAGTAAACTGCTAATTAATTACTGTCATGAGGAACGGTAATGTCTCTGTTTCAAACAATGAACGCTCATTTCTTGCTGTCAGTTACGAAAGTTAGAAAAGGTGGACTTCATTGTTTCATTTGAAATCCGTAAGTGCAGGAAATAAGTCTACGTTTTTGGTTTTCTAAAGGTATAGTCCATGTTCATTCAGTGGCCAGTGCTCTGAAATTATCAACTCAAAGCATTTTATTTGCACAGGTGTAATTGTTCTCTAAAATTACAGTATTTTCTTCGGATGAAAACCCATCTCTTTCCTCGCATCGGTGACTGATTTAACTGAATATACTGTATGATTTGTGGAACGCTTTTGCTTATAGCCTCCCAAACACTTTTTGTTTTTCAATTTGGCTCATACTTAGGTTCTCTGTAAAGCACTATATGGAGTGATAGTACATAGGTGCAATCATCCTATTGCTTTTCCATTAGATTACAAAGACTGCATAATTTGCTTATTGTAGTACTTCAGATATGCAACTTTCATTACCATTACATCACTGTAGGCTGTAAAAAGAAATAAGTTTACATAAATGCAATCATGGATAGAATATGCCTTTGAGCCATCCTTTTAGCTAACAAAATAGATAATAAACTTGACATACAATGGAAAATCTTAAATCTGTCTTCCTTCCTTTTGCCTCTAGCTGTTCCTGTCTTCCTTAGTAATAATATGATTCTGCCAAATTAAGAAATCATGTGACCTGGGGTTGGCAGAATGGCTTGTTGCAGAACAGATTAGAAAAACAATCTATGATGTTTCTTGAGGCAGATTTAAATGCTGATTTAAATTAGCATAGTCCTTGTGCTGTTAAATGTGACACATTGTTTAGCAACTCTGTTGTTGATTTTGTATAACTTTAATGTTAAAACTTATCAAATAATTCATCATTGTGCAGTGTGCAAACTGAAGTTACTTCAGTACTTATCTTTCATTTCCTTGGCATTTTTCTTCATTAAGCTTTGTGCCAGTGTTATCTCATAAAACAAAGACGTAAAGGGAGGCTTTGAGGCACACACCTTTAGTACCCCCTTTTGGTAGCTGATAATAAAAACAAATTATTCTCCCATGTTTGGCAGCCCACTTGGGACTACGTATCTGCACGTCGGTGGACTCAGAATGGAGGAGCTGAAGTCCTCCAAGAGCCATTCATTATTCTAATTTCCATGTCTGTCCATCACAAAGGCACTCCCAAATGAAAATTATCTCACATTTTACAACTATATGAGACTTAACATGGGAAATATGCACATTTCAATTTGAAGCACTAGTCACATTATGCTTGAAATTCACTAAACTCAAATTCAACATTCAGCTTCGGTGTAGTCCATGTTGGGTTTAACTAACAAGACAGTGTATTAATTGAATTAATGTTTTTTTTTTTTTTTTTTTTTTTTTACCTAATGTAGTTGCACAATTGTTGAAAAATAATGATTTTTGCTTTGTGTAATAACCTGATACACTTAGATCTACAGCACATCATTAAACATAAGTTACATAGTCATGTTCATGCATGCATCACTGCAACCTTTCCACAACTTGGTTTTATGCCTTTACTGACCTGCTCATATTTTGACAATATGTCTTTCAAAGGCAACGTCAAAAAGGCTAAGTTTTAATGACATTTTGATGTTTAGCTTGTGTTATACGTTGTGTGCGCTGATTATGGCCCTCAAGAGGAAGCTAGGGACAGCTCTGGAGGAGAGTCATTGCAAGGCTGCTTGTTAAGACAAAAAGTATATTGGAAATTGGCTACCAAATTCTTGTCCTACAAAAGCAGGTGACAGCGATAACCAGAGATTCACTGTGCCACTCCTTGGTGCACTACAGGCCAACCACAGCCCTTTTTTCACCATTACAGACAGTTGTATAGAGCAGCGGTTCCCAACCTTTTGTGTCTTGTGTACCCCTTGAGCTTTGTTGCCGGGCCAGTAGTAGCCCCGGCCTAACGAATGCATGTTGATGATTCTCTAAAAGGGGCACTATGCAGTTCTTCACTGTTTTCTCTCACTTTTTGCTCACAGGTTTCTCTATAGAGCATACTGCTTTGGAATAGATATTTGGCAACACTGTCGTAAATACTTGTTGGCGACTCTCCCCCCTTCCATCTTCTCCCTTTGGTCATGTGCATTTGTTTTCAAAGAAGCCGGCGAACGCACAGCTAGCAAGCCCGTAACAGACAGCGATCATAATAAAAACCTTTCCAGACAACAGCAAACATCCTGAGGTCCCAATAACAAGGAATCCAAAGATTAAACAGAGTTTATCCCAAAGATACTCATAAGTGCAACAGCAAGAACGCCAGGTCGGCATCGGATTTCTGTTTGTCTCCGTTCTCGCCATTCTGAAAAACGCAGGTCCGATGTTTACACGTGTCTGACTCCTCGCTCGGTCAGTCTGCCGTTTCCTCTTTCTCTGTTCCTCCGACAATGCTTTCCTAGCTTTCTGCTTCTTTTTTGCCGGCTCAGCCATGACGATAGTGTGAAAAACTCCATTGCTACCTTGTTCTTATAGCTAGCCGGTTCCGGTATGCAGAGGTGTCAACCTTACTTACGACATACGTCGACATACGTCGGCAATCCCTGCCGCCAAGATGCTCCTAGTCTGTCACGGATCAGGGAAAGTGAAACTTAAATCTGTCACAAGGGCGTTTGGATTTACACACACACACGTAAAAAATATTTATTGAACGCTTTTTTCTTTTCACCTTTTTTTTTTTTTTACAGCATTATCATAATTAAAGGCTGTATATAACTTAATATAACCGTACAAAACCAGTAGTTCTGTGTGAAATTAGACATTGAGCACCCCCATATTGCCAAAATGGTATGATCCTCGTTTCATAATAACACCCGCGAAGATTCGACTGTGAGATTGGTGGTCGAATCAGGCTCCGCATATCGATGCATCGAATCTTCGACTATTCGGGGTCACCCCTAGTTCATACTAATGGCATACAATCACCTTATTTTTCGCTTCAGCGTGGGACCCGACAGGGATGCCCCCTTTCTCCTTTAATTTTTAATCTAGCCATAGAACCTTTAGCTATCTGGCTCCGTAGCCACAATGGCTTCGTGGGAATGGTTTAGTTCACAAGCTCTCTTTATGCGGACAACCTTTTATTATATGTCTCAAACCCTGCTGCCTCCCTACCCCCAGTTTTAGATATCCTAGACAAATTTAGTCAATTATCTGGCTACAAGATAAATTTACAAAAAAGTGAAGTTTTCTTGGTTAACTCTGAAGCTAAAAAACTTCCACAATCTCTCTTACCCTTCAAGATTGCGCCTGATGGTTTCAGATACCTGGGGGTCTTCTTTACGAATTCATATAATAATCTATTTGCAAAAAAACTTTGACCGCTTGTGGACAAATCGAAACTGGATATGTGTAGGTGGGCCTCTCTACCTTTATCCCTTGTAGGTTGTATTAACTTGGTCAAAATGGTTATTCTGCCCAAATTTATGTACCTCTTTCAGCACTTACCTATTTGTATTAATAAATCTTTCTTTACTGGCTTTGACAGTCTTTTGCGGTCATTTCTTTGGGGAAATAAACCCGCTCGCCTTAAGAAATCAATTCTCCAACTTCCTAAAGCTAAAGGAGGCCTTGCACTTCCCAACTTCAGTATTACTGGGCCTGTAACATCAACAAGCTTCTTTTTTGGATATCTACTCTGACAGTCCTCCATGGGTGCATACAGAAACGTCATCAGTGAAAAGCACTCTCTATTCAGTTGTCTGCTCTCAGCTTCCCTTAGTTGTAAACAAAGTTTCAGATAATCCAGTAGTCACTAGCTCTCTTAAAATTTGGGTCCAATTTAGGAAACATTACGGTTTACATAGAGGCTCCAGTTATATGCCCATCCTCAATAACTACTTTTTCCCCCCATCTAGTTCAAACCCTGCATTTCGTCTCTGGTCATCTAATGGCCTTCGCAATATTAGTGGCCTTTATGATGAGGGAGTATTTGTCTCTTTCTCTTCCTTATCTAAAAAGTATAATCTACCCAGCCATCACTTATTCCGGTTCTTTCAAATCAGACACTTTGTACAAAAGCAGTTCCCCTACTTTCCCAATTGTCTCCCTGAATCAAAAATTGATAATTTTCTTGCTTTAAATGCCAACCACAAGCATTTAATTTCAGTCATTTATAACTTAATAAATTCTATTAATTCTGACACTAATGCCACTCTTAAAGATACCTGGGAGCAAGACCTCGGTGTTACTTTTACAGAGGATCTATGGCATAACATCTTGAACCAGGTGCATACCTCTTCCATATGTGCGAGGCATGGCTTAATGCAATGTAAAATACTATTCCGAGTGCACTTAACTAATGCCAAATTGGCAAAAATCTTTCCAGACAAGAGTGATGCCTGCAACCGTTGTAAGCTCTCTCCTGCCAACCATCTACACATGTTTTGGACTTGCCCGCAGCTGGTGGCCTATTGGTCTGATGTATTTCAGACGTTTAAAAAAGCTATCAACACTAGTATTGACCCTGATCCTATTATAGCCTTATTTGAGGCTTCCCCTTTGCCTGATTTGGCTGCCCGAGATCGTAAAATCATTGCTTTTACTACAATCTTGGCTAGACGGGCCATCCTTCTTAAGTGGAGGCATGCCTCTCCCCCAACACATGAAAGGTGGATACAGGACATATTTCACTGTATTGGACTTGAAAAATTACGATATTCACTTTCTGGTTCTCTTACATCATTTTACAAGACCTGGGGTCCCTTTTTAAATTACATTAAGGGTTTACCTTGTGCACCTATAACTGGCAATGATACATCATTTTCACTTATTAGGAGGATCTTTGTAGGGGAATTTTATTTTTTTTTATTTTTATTTTTTTTATTTTATGTTAGGGGTTAGTAATGGACAATATCTTACTGTATACTGTTTATGCTGTTTTATTCTGTATTGTCATTGAAAACCAATAAAAAGATTTGGAGTAAAAAATCTGAATCAAATTCAAATAATTTGAATGACACCACCTCAATACAATACATATACACTTATTGTGAGTAAAAAAAGTAATATTCAGACTCACCCAGTGGCAGTTTCAACACATTTTATTATGTCACCTGAGTTTTAATGAGACAATTGAGCTTATTCATCCTTCATAAGCTTTGAAAGTTCAGGGGGCAGTGTGGCAACAGCTGTAACCAGGCTGTTCTCCACAATTGTAGTCTCTTCCTCAGCTTGGTTTTGATGTGAGTCCAAGCTGAGAAGGTCACTTCACACACATAAGTAGATCCAAAAGGCAAACGCTCATTTAATGCACGTTTTCCCAGTTCAACATGTTCCTTTTCAACATCACACCAAAACTCTGTCAGTGACTTTTCAGCGTGCGCCATCTTAAGCCCACGGTCAGCAGACAAATCCATCACATTTTCCTGCAGTCTCACAGGAAGGCTGCTGCTGCTGCTTTCATTCACAATAAATGAAAAAAACAGGGCTTTATTTGGTTTCATTTGTGTGGTCACTCATGTGAGACGTGGTCCCTGCACACCTATTTCAAATGCAGAAACAAACAAAATAACCCACATTTATAGAGGCGGATAATTAAATATAATATGGTATATTGTCAGTGAAGAGTAACCCCTTTCTCCTTGATAGGATGGCCTAATTAATGGCCGGGATAATTAACTGAGTCCCATTTCATTGGGCACACAGTGCAAGGCAGCAGCCCCATTATCCTGTTTATAACTGAAGTGTCCTTCCTTTCATCTACACTCTTAATGCCATCAAATACCATTACTGATTGTCCAATTTACAGAGTGCTCTGGGATCTCACTGCTTGTTGAGGCAGAGAAGTGCATCACAAATATGAGGTGAATGCTCAGTGAGGTGCAATGAGCAGTGGGTATTACAACACAGAGTGCTATTCGGTACCTTTCTCTTTAAGCATTGCTTTATGGTATTCTGAGGTTAGATGTTGCAGGATGCCTGTATGGGATATGATATCTGATGCCCAGTATATTTCACACATAACAGGGCAGTATGGACAAGGTGAGTTTATCAGAGATTAGCTTTGCCCGGATTCCCACACATTAAATTATTTCAGCGTTCAGCATTGGTGACAGTGAATTCCAAAGAAAGCTATTTTGGCCAGATGGTGGAAGCGGAAAAAAAATGCTTTTCGAGATTGTTGAAATGGAGGTCAGAGTCGTGTAACCTTGGTGGCTCAGGTAAGTAAACCAAGATTGAGTTTAAGAGTGTCCCGATGGCTTCGGATAACATTCGTGCAGTATGTACTTCTGATGTGTCATCTACTCACAGAAGTAGACACCAAGTCCATACTGCCACACATTTGGTACAAGTTAACCTGTCAAGATCAGCATAACATACATGCAGACCTATGGTTTAAATGTGAATGCTTATAAAGCCGGTGCATTTCTTTTGCATTAGACATTTTAATATTGAGTTTTACATCACATCAAAAAGTAAAACCCTTTTTTTTTTCACGTTAAAAGAAATGACCAATACAGAACATGCTTTAGACAGTTAATTGAAGCAATAATGTGAAGCAGCATAATATAATCGTATGTGATATAATTTGGATGACAACGGAAAGGCTACTCTTGGTTGTGTCAAATGGCCTTTCCTTTTTATTGACTTAAGAATTAAACAATGTCTACCAATGAAAGTCTTGACCATGGACCAAGTCTCAGAGTCAGATGTTAAACAACACAAGCATCATTTTTATTCTCTCAAGTTTACGCTCAATTTCAACTTAAAAGTATATTTAATAATCATCTCCGATTAACTGCTGTATTGTTGACTTTTGAATGTATTACCGGTTGCTTGAAATTTTAGGTATAATTTATTGTCAATCTCGATATGCAGTGTTCATTGTACATGGGAATGAAATTGCATTCCTTCTTAGTGCTAAACACATGCAGTAATACAAATAAGTACTTCTAGTCAGACAAATAAGGAACATTTATCCTATCCATAAATAGGCATGCAACTTGTGGTGACTGTATAGATGATCTTGGCCAATCACGTGTCATTACATTAGTCACATCGCACTCTCAAAATGTGTTTGCTTGATATCAACTGTAGAATAGACGAGACTTCAGTATGCCGGTGTAATTATGGAAAGTTGTTCTGAACAACAGCTGCATGGTACATTTTTCACAACATTGCAAGAATTTTTAAAGGCAAGTAACTTGTTGCCACGATGCAAACTATAAAGCATGTCTGATGTCATTTGTAATAAAAAAGATGGGCTGAGCGTAAACAAATGCTTTTTGTTTTGATGAAACCGTTCTGACAGTTGAGGAAGCATTACCCGGTGTGGGTTTATATTCTTTGGGGATTATGAGGAATCAACACAGCTGCAGTGAAGGTGGTGTTAACAGAAGCAGATGCTATTTATTTTAATACTTAGTGAGGAGGGGGGGTGTTGCTACCGCAGGCATCTTCGCCTGAGGCACATTGTTTTATTCCAGCACAACCTTTATATCTCTATTAATAAATCTTCTTGGTAAACATATATGTTTCTGAGGTACAGCCTTGAAATACAGTATTTGTTTATTACATAGACTAGTCTCTTAAAGGTCCCATTTTTGTTCTGTGTTTATATTGTTTTGCAAATAAATAGGTAAGCACATCTTGTCAGGCAATAGACACCATATTTCATTCTGAATGGCCCATACCATCCACCGCTGTTCTCAAATGAGCTAAATAAGTGGCGGCTTATGTGTCAAATAATAACCTTAACCCGGGCGCCTGGGTAGCTCACCTGGTAGAGCACGCGGCCATATATAGAGGTTTACTCCTCGATGCAGCGGCCGCGGGTTTGACTCCAACCTTTGCTGCATGTCATTCCCCCTCTCTCTCCCCTTTCATGTCTTCAACTGTCCAATAAAAAATAAAGGCATAAAATGCCCTAAAAACAATCTTAAAAAACAAAAACAATAACCTTAACCCTGCTAACTCTTAACCCTAACCTAATATTTTCCCAAATGGAAGGGCTTTTGTCATTCTTGTTTGAGTCAAGTCAGTTATCATTACCTCTAGATGTATGATCTATTTCATTATCTATTTTGAATGTTCATTACTACATTAAATCCTTCAAAAGACAATGTGTTTATGTTTATTCAGATTTCTTTGAAGCTGGGGTTTAGAAATCAACATTTAGGCTATCCTTTTCAGCTGGTCAAGGACCGTTGAAACCCTGAATCAAAAGCACCCTTATCCTTTAGGTTCATCACAAGCAATATTGCAGTAGGCACTGTATAAATCTTCAAACATTTTGTGTGCACATAAATATTGTTAGATTTCTATCTCTGGCATTTGTTATGCTTGCTAAAAGCAAGATATTAGATTGATAGGAGCACAAGGAAGTGCAGTACATGTCTGAGACCCCAGCTGAAAGACCATTAGCATTCTGTTCATGTGTGTCACTTGGTGTTCAAATGAATACACTGCTCCAGCTTAGGTACATCTAATATATAAATATAATGGTGACCAAATCACTCATATTCGGATTACTTTAAGAGATAACATATCCATTAAATGAACATACCTGAAACTTGATCAAACTGAAACCAAGGTCACACATTAAATATGCACCATAGAGCGTGGTTAGAGATAACTGGAACATGATGTATAGTGTCATCATCTGACTTCTGTGCTTCACCACCTTTTTCTATCCTGTTTGCAATAAATCTTATATTTACATAATCTTCTCGTGTCCAACTTGAAACACGCATGCTACTGTATTCTTGAAAGACCCTTGTGATGAGCTGCATCACATCAGGGGCAAATAACACCCTACTGCTTGTAAACAGTGAAGGAAGACAGCTCTCCGCCTCCTGCTGCAGAGATGCAGGTGGGGAGGCTCTACTGTATGATGTTTCAAAAGTGCTGATCCCGATGTAATATTGACAGGCCCTGAGCCAGCCGAGGTCTTTGGGTCTGACACATTAAGGTCATATTACATTCTTCCAACCTTTCTGCCTCTCTGACTGAGCTGAGCGCTAAATATAGCACTTTGCCAATACAGAAGCCCAACTGTTACCATGTTGATGATTAAAAATTCATGGGCCTTTAATGTTAAACATGACAAAGGACAATGAGTCAATACATGTGTTTTTGGACATGTGTTGGAATCTATTGTAAAGACAAAAAACAGGTTTATTACAGTATATAACATGTTGATACTTTGCTGAAATTAAAACAAATCCATTGGCTTGATCCATTGGTTCCTAATCAGATGTTACGATTTCGCATAGCCCTCCTAAGTTGGACAGACTGTATTGTATTAAAGTGTCAGAGCAAAATTCAATATATTGTCTTGGCAGCATAAATAATGCATCACAGGCTCTTAGGGTAAAACGGAGAGGAGGTTATAAATATGAAACGTATGAGTTGTATTGACACGGCCTAGCCAAGCTGGCACCTGTCATCAGCAGGAGAGCTTCCAGTGAAACAACAGACACGTGTCCTTTATCATCTCTGCCCTTTATTGGACCTCCTAGAGGTCACTTTTGTACACATACAGTATCTTGGGAAGGTGAAATCTGCTGATCTTGGGCTTTTGCCAAATACAACTTACCATAATTACTGTAAAAGGATTGGATTCTTTCATTCTGTTAGTCTTTGTTTTGTTTTTATAAAAAAATAAAAATAAATGTCAGTACGTTTTGGACATACTGAGCGATGGACTTCATGCTTTTCTCCATAATGGCTATCACAGAACGCCCTCAGCAATAAGATATATGGATTCTCTTGACAGATTTCATCCTTGTGTCTATTTCGTTTTAATAAACAACAGCACC
The DNA here is from genome assembly GCF_010015445.1 of Perca fluviatilis. Lineage (NCBI taxonomy): Eukaryota > Metazoa > Chordata > Actinopteri > Perciformes > Percidae > Perca > Perca fluviatilis. The sequence goes on from NC_053133.1 coordinate 23,622,099, forward strand.
AGCCTAATGCAGTCTCCTATTTTAGTCTTATCCTGACTTGCGTACTTAAAAAAGAAACGAGAACCTTAGACATTTGTTTCATATGATTTAATTGGAAAGGGAATAGGACTCTTTATTTTAATTCAAAGAGCTTCCATTCATTTTGAGCTATCTTCAAGAGGTAATTGTTACCTGGATCGATGATTTCATTCCTCAGGCCAGATTGATTTCTGACCAGTCACAGTGGCTAAGAGTTGCCCTACTCATGGGGGTAAATGTAAAGCCAGATTAATGGCCAACTCTAGCTACAGAGCTCAGTGCATGTAACCCTTGAGAGAAAAAAACTGCCAGTCCCTTGAATCAAAAACGTTTTGTAAATTACAAATAACAATCTTAACCAACGATCTAGAGCATTTCAATAATTTGAATTCTGAAGAATAAAAAATGAAACGACTTACTTGATATTGAATTTAACACAATTTAGGGAAATAATAATGTTAATACTGCCAGGGTTGGAGGAATGAATTAACCTATCAAGCTCCCACTAATGAACATATAAAAGTGTGTGCCCTTTAATTTCACGAATGCTAGATTTGAGCAGTTTATAGGCTATTTAGAAATAATTCCCGGTAAGTTTTTGATAGACTAACGAGGGAGTTTAACACCCAGCCAAGTCAGCATGCAAATGTAAATCTTTCAGTGGACATTAGTCGCTACGACGCATATAGGACCTTTGTGTTTTCCTGTCCACTGGCCAAAAAAGGAGGACATACAGTATGCAATAAACTATCTTATTCTTAATCTGGTACTGAAACATAATTGGGCTAAAGAGGAAAATGGTAGTATAGTTCGACAAAAAACAAAACATTCACTGTGTTTGAGTTTGGACCAACCCAAGCTGCTATTAGTCGTTGGTTTAAATCGTTAAACTTGTGTGATATATTACAAATTGGAAACACAATGTGGAATTTCATCTACAAAAAAACAATAGTACCCAGCTAGCAAGATATCTGCAGGCTGATAGTAGTAGAAGATGACATTGACATACATAAGTGTTTTCTGATCTAACACCCCTACACACAGAATGTTATGATTTGTCTATCCATTACACAACACTGTTGGGGAAACCAAAGGTTTTATGATTTGACATGGTTAAAGCTATAGTGTGCAGATTCTGTCGCTCCCATGAGGATTTCTAAGTAATGACAACAAAACTGTCAGCGCGTCCACATGGTACAAGCATTAGGCCTATGTGATCGCGCAGGCACCCCTACCCCTCCTCCACCCAGTTGCTAGTAGCCAAGGAGGACACGGAGGATTTAAAAAAAAAACATGGACTCTTCAAGAGGTAATTATCTTCACTCGAGCTTCTGCGAGGAAAAGTCACCGGACGACACAATCTCCTGAACATAGCCATACTGAGAAATCCAGAGAGAGTTGTGTGGAGCTGATAGTCTTAATTAGCTTTGTAGCAACTCATTCGCGACCGGATACGGCAAAAGTTGAATCTATCAGCTAGCGTTGCTCTGGTTGGCTATGAGTGCAGAGGGAATTTGAAAGACAGCCGTTTATCCCGTTTAACCGTTTTAGCCCTGCCAATGGTGAGTTCCCAGACCCAACATCTTGATGTGGGTCTGGCTTGTCAGGCTAGGGTTATGCATCTTTTTTTTTTTTAGAGATGACACTGTAATAATAGCTTTGTTTCCTTCTGCCTACAACCCAATCTATTTTCAGTTAGACATGGTAAATTGTGTATGTACATGACATACAAGATATCCAGTGTCAAACTATTGCATTGCACATCTGGTTTAGTTGTTATTATCTCCCATATGACTGACTGGAAATATGCTAAAAATTAACAAATGCATAAAAAGACTTGCAAACATCTATCCCCTTACTTAAAGGATGCTACTCGATTCAGCTTTCACCCGTTTTATTCATATCTATTTTGCATAATCCCTTTTGTGATTGAGAAAATGTGTTGTTCTCACTTCGCCTACAATACATGTACCGTGACTCCGAACTCATGAGCAGAAATGGTGATTTTGTATATTGGGGGAAAAAAAAGTTGGGTTCCTCTGGTCTTTTCCCAATTCTGACACCCTGCTGTCTCACTTTTGTCACTTTTGTGTCTTTCCCAATTTTGTCATTACACCCTCCTGCCGCTCCCCTGCCATCCTCAAGCTGCTTTCTCGACATCACCCTGGCACTCGTCTGCCACCTTTTTTTTTTCTCGCTCCAAGAAAGCCAACGCACAAAAAAGAAAATTTACTTTTGGCAATATCCTGGCTAAAGGCACATCGCTCTAGATCAGTGGTGCTTAAGGTTTAAACATGTTTGCCATTTTGACAATGTAACAGCATTACACAAAGAAAACATATTTTGAAGTGAACTGTAACTGACCACTTTTCAGGAGTTTTATTTGTCTTTCGTTCATATGTTTTTTATTATTCATTCTTGTGAACTCTGGAGGTGACATCTGTGGACAAAGTGTTTGAAGTAAGTAGACGAAAATAAGTAAAGACCATTCATTAATACACAGTGGCATAATAAGGCTCAATAGACGTACGTATTGACATATAAGGGATGCATACTCCCCTTAGTTGCTACTTGTGTATGGGAAGCTGGCAGTTGTTTTCATGCAACACCAACCCTACCATCTTCTTATTTACTTTACATATATTTATTTTAACTGTGTAACCTGCTGTCTCATTGCTTACTGTGTAAATAAAATGCAATTATATTAAAAATAACCAAACCCTCTGGAAATGACTTCTGCACACTGAACTTCATCTAATAAGTACACAAGTATTAACACACAGGCTCGTGAGTATGCGTGCATATTTTCATCTGTACTTTAAGATTTCTAGTACTGTGTAAAGATTGACCAATTAGTCAGACTTGTGGGATGCTGCCCAATCTATTCTTGGTTTTAGTGTTGTTCATATCTATGTATTATGTGACTGAAAGAAGAAACATGTTTAGTGGTGAAAACTTTGGGAATATCTTTGTGTTGGACTATTGGTCGGCCAAAACGAGCAGTTTGAAGATGTCATCTTGTGTTGTGGGAAATTAAGACAGACACACTTTTTATTTGTTTTTTTATAGACTAAATTATTATTTAAATAATCCAAAAATTGATTGTCAGAGTAATCGATAATGAAAATACTCGGTAGTTGCAGTCTGTTACTTTGGTCTATCAGGATGTTGGATAAGATAGCAGAACTTGCTAACCTTGTAGTCTACAGCCATCAGCCTATTGAGTCATGAACCTTGAGCACTTTTGAAAGTTTTTCCAAAGTATTGCATCCATCTCTCTATTGTATCTTTTGAGATACAGTAGGTAGATACCGAACACCCCCGAGGAACTTTTGTTCAGAGGCTTACTAGCTAAGCCCAACAAAAGAAATGTCAGTGCATCAGCTCCGGGCTTTGTGACTAAACAAAATCAAAGCTTTGAGTCTTGTCTCTCTTTTTGCCAACCCTGGGATAAACTCGTATTTTCACACCTGGGCAGAGTTATCTGAAGATCATAGCAATGTTCTGTTCTCGGTTTGGTTTTCTTTTCAGCGATTGCAGCGCATATGCATTGCTGTGAACTGCAATATGGCAAGATGCTAGTTAGTGAGAAGGGACTGCTGTATTATGGGATGTCTGTGTTGAGCTACAGGCAACCCGCGGAGCTTTTTATCTGGCTGTGCAACCTGGCCGGATGGCATTCTCTTGGCACGCCATCCTTGTGACTGGCCACTTGGCTTGTGGCCCAGGGATATTTGGCCTGCTGTGCATAGCAGAATCACCCCATCCCCCTAATTCCCTACTTCTCTCTCTCTCTCTCTCTCTCTCTCTCTCTCTCTCTCTCTCTCTCTCTCTCTCTCTCTCCCTCCTTCTCTTTCTCTCTCTCACTGGCCACTTGCCTAAGGAAAACTGCAGTGCTTTGTGTGGCCTAGCGGGTCTCTTTATACTGGCTTCATGGCCATGGCTGGTAGGATGACAGTGCCATGATAGCTACAGACAACTGCACATTTATACAACACAGTCAGTCAGTCACTGCAAGGTGGCTTTTTGCAATGTGTGAGGCCCTATCAGCTGTGACTTACCAAGGCACCGGTGCAATTCAATTGTAGGGATGGCCTTGGGTGCTGCAGAATCAGGGGACATACAACAGCTTATTATCCTCCTCTCCGACTGTCTATCAAATTGATAGCTCACTCATAGTGGCATATCATTGACATTGTGTTGAATGTCCTGTGTCTGCCCTGCTTAATTGAACACAGAATTACCCTATTTGGACACGCTTAGCAGAATGGAGCTTAACGAACGTTAGAAAATAGAAGATGGGATCAGAGCTGACCTCTGGAACACACTCCATACACAAAAGCTAGAGGCTGCAGTCACATAGCTTATATAAAAGGGGTGGTATGAACATGTTGTAAGCTTTCAAATGCTGGCACTGCAAAATAGACAAGAGAGCAACCCAATGACCTTTGCAAATATGCTTTTTTATTTGCAGAACAACTGTATTTTTCATGATTTTGTTAGGCTACATAGTCAGCCTGGGAAAGGATGGAAGGATTCCACATGTGAGCTCATTTAATTCTGTTAAGGTGTTAAATAAATTGGGATTGGTCAATGCATCTCAAAGGTTTCATGCACATATTTCTTTGATGACAGTAGGCACTCATTGTCTTCTGATTATTTTCATTGTACGCAGGGTGAAAGCGAGGGCAAGGCGAAATTAGAAAATGTAATCATCTGTACAAAGCGTGTACGGTTTTGGCAGCATCTCATCTGTGTAACATGGACATAGAACGTCCACGATCGTAAACACTCAATGGCGCAGCTTGTATAACACAACTAATGAAATGGCATCCAGAACTGTCGCAGCAATTTCAACAATGCATCTTTTATGAGGAATGTTTTATCATAGATTGGTTACGGAAGGATTCCCCCTTGTGGATCGTGAATTCATGGAGGTATAGGTTAGATCAATGGAAGTTATGGTCTTATGAATACCCTGATTCTAAATTACACTCAATCACTTCTTGGTGAACTGTTGTACCTATGTATGCATCATTTACCTAAAGCTGACAAAGAGCTGCCATCCGTTTAAAGGAGTAGTAAGACACTGATGGAAATATGCTCAGTTGCTTTATTGCCAACTTAGATAAGAACATCAATGTAAAAACAAAATGTATGTATCTGTAGCCGCTGGTGGCAAGACAAATGATCCAGGCCTAGAAATGGTTGTGGGTTCCAAAACCAACCGAGAAAGATGCTAAAACACTCTGTAGAGCTGAGGGGAGCTGCAGAGTTGGGCTATGGATTTATGTGAATTACCAGTGACACCTTTCTCATTACATGTTGCCTAGTCATAACCCAGTGTCAACGCCCACTGTCAACTTACCCAGTTTGAATAAGTAATGTATTAGAACTTCCATCTATTGTTTTACATATGCTTGTCTTTAAGAAGAAAACAAAGATGGCTCTTTTCTTGTGGTAACACCTACATAATTGAATGTCTAAACAATTGGGAAATACAGTAAAACAAAACATTTACTTTTAGAAGTGGTTTAAAAATATATTTACTTTTCTATTAATCTATTATGGGATAATTTTAGGTAAATTAATGTTATATTATTCACCACGCAATGTAACTGCCGCTGAAGAAGCGCAACGTCTCAATCTGTACAGTTTTTCAGCTTTTTTTTTTTTTTTTTTTTAATTATAGCCAGATGATTGAGGAGTTTTGCATACACAAATAAGTAATTTACATCTTTACTACCTGATTGCGTATAGGAACGACTCATCAGTCACTTTCTGTGATACTTTCATATCTGTGCTGTGATGAATTTTCTGGGAGTGCAAGATTTGGATGAAAAATGCATTCCATTAAAATATCATTTAAATCTTTGAAGTTGCTATAGGTTAGTGCATGGGAGCGTGAGTGTTGCAGCAAAACATTTGGTACGGCTTTCAACTACCTGTTCAAAGATCTCTGCTGCCCTCTGTTGATGGCCATGCAAGGGCATCAAACCAAACAGCCCACACAGTGTGTCTATGTAAAACACTATAGGTGTAAAACAGACTTTAATACTGTAAACATTGTTTACTTAATGAAGAGCGAACTGTCCATTTAAATAGATACCAAATCATGTAATTGATTCCCAGTAATATCTAGTAGGATTCCCTGCAAATAATACTGCTGTTTGTCAACTTTGTTAGATTCAGTTTTGACTGGTACTGAACTTCAAAGTGGACATCTATACATTTCTATATTCTTGCCATTTCCATATTCTTTCATGATCTGGAAAAGTTGTCTCTAATAGTTTTCGAAAAATTATCGGTGAGAATAATGGCAACTATTGGAAGAATTGCAGCATCTATGGGCTGTGACTTTAGGCTTCCAGGAGATGGAGCCAAATACTAATGAAATAAATCTAACGTTGAAGTGGTAAGAAACTACATTCTTAAAGCACACTATGGCATTACCAAGTTGGAAGTAGGCGGCTAATAAGTCAAACTTAAGTTGAACTGTGTTGAACATACATTTTGTGATAGATTCCACGTTGTTACTTTCAATATGGCAAATTGCATCATGTCCGCTGTTAAAGTGCAATACCACACACACAAGTAAAAGCAGCTCTCAGACCGAGCTTTAATAGACTAGTGCAGGCCTAATTAACAGACAGGCAGAAGGCAGCACCTGCATTGCATGAAACCTGACAGAATAACAATTCATTGGCAGCAAAGGAAGTGCCATTACGCATCATCTCTGATGCTGTTTTTGTGTGCATACACTCACCACAACAAAGATAGCATTCAACATTTTTGAACAGCAATTACATTTCCCCTAAGAAAATTATCCAGATGGGTTTGAAATATGCAACAATTTGTTTGGTCATTAAGATGCCTATTCAGAACTGCTTTTGCTTGTAATTATAACAAACTAGGCAGTATGCCATGCCACTGATGCATTCCCTTTGTGCTCAGAAGCAATTTTCTTTTCCTAAGGGAAAAAAAGCTGCCTTGTGTTTTTTTAATGTTCAGCCCACGTCCATAACTACTAGCCAGTAGAGCACTGAAATTGCTTAAAACCTGGAAGAGTGACTCCGAAATTGCAACTGCTACCCAAAAAAATGGTCAGTGCAGGATGTTTGCTATGAAATTTCCATGTGGAGTTCTTGCTATTGCTATCACAAAATAAAGTGTAATCATTTCATGAAAAGTGGAATGTCTTTTAGGTAAAGGAATGGTTGAAATTGCTACCATCACAAGTAAACAACGAGAATGCTCATTTTAAAGGATATATTGCTTTTAAATTGTATTATTATTTAGTATTGAAATCCACTTTGAGTGTTCTTACATGTATCTCAATTACCTATAATATAATCATGACTTCTTATACCTGTGACTGATCAATCCAAATTGAAACTATCTCAAGGAGTTGATTCTTGACATTTGATAGAAATAGGCTCTTTCTGAGCACTGAGTTTGAATTTGGGTTTTAAATTTGATGTGGACCCAAACTGCCATACATCACTCGTTGCTTTTTTTGCTGGCAGTTTTTGAGTTTTTTTCCCTCCTTGAAGGGCGTTTTGGAAATCTGATTTGAGTTCATAATGTTAGGGACTGACACGACCATCCTCTGAAATGATGAATGCCGTTGGTCATAAATAAAACAAGTCAGCTGAGACCTTCTCAGTCTAAATTGCAATTTTGAGTGTAGCTGGATTGATGAAATGTGCTATAGTTCAGAGTGGTTTGGAACCAAAGCGGTCACTGGTTATCATGTGTTATGTTTTTGTTCTTAAAAATACACATTTTGTGATTTCTCCATTGTCTTAAAAGCAAGAGTCTCATGGAAGGTGTGCGAGACAAAGCAGGTGTCACCACATGTCAAGACACCGGGGTTCAACTAAGCTTCACAGTCTTCTGTTCTGTTCACTGGCTATTGCCTGGCCATGCTGTGACTTTTCTGGCTCACAAGCATGTGACGATCTGTCCTAAGGTGTACAACCTGGCTAAAACTGTCCGGGCCGTGCCTACCCTGGTCTCGCACCATAGTCGGTCCTAATACAAAATGTTTACACAATATGAAACGGATGGATGGTGAGTGCTTAGACAACTAACACAAAAACATAACTTTTAACTAACTTGGTTTTTACTTTAGGCTCCAAACAACATCAATATCTATATTTCCCGTAGTAGCTTTTGATAACAATGCTCCTCATGATTTATTTTTAGTGGACTTTATTTTGCAGCACATTTCTGAAGTCTACCGATTGGCAAATGCGGGTTTTAGTTTCTAAAGGTCAGTTAATGGAAAAATCAATTATGCACTCAAGCTGGGTAGCTGAGGCATTACAAGTGGCCAAATGGACATTTATGTAATCAATATGTGTTAAAAATAACACCCTTTCGGTTACATTTTAGCCACATTAAGCTGATGCATGGCATGTTAGAAAATTGGGTAACTAAAGGACTATTTTAAATAGTCCAGGCACAGGACAAGAAACAAAGCCTCAGGTGGCCCGTCTGTGCTGTCACATCTGGTCTGCATACCAATACTTCACCTGCATTATTGATTGTGGTACTTTGCATCTTTTAGTCTTTTCCAGCCACAGTACACCCATATGAAACATGGGTGCATTATGAATCCTGACAATAGGCCCGCTTCTCCTGAGCCTGGCAGGGGGCACAGAAACATCCTAAAAAAATGAAAGTCTTGAAGTTGTGGCATCAACCTGCTGTCTGAAGTCTGTCTGTGACAATGTTAGAGCATCTGTGCACAAACAATCAGCAAACAATAAAGCTTTTTGTAGATTGGTGGCTGCTTTTTTTTGTGAGTTGCTTATCTCAGTAATGAGTGGAAATGGCATAGCCCTACTAATAATTTACATCCCGTACGCCTGGCTTCAGTCACATCCTGAAGCTTGTCCAGAGAAAAGTATCAGCAGTTCTTTTCTCCTTTTATGATCCTCACTTGAACTAATAAAGCTGCAGTAGCCCAAAGTTGGTTTACCATCAGGGGTTAAGTATCATGTATTATTCCATGTGGCATGCAAATGCCTTCCTTACATCAAACGGGATATGTTCTACTTAAGCTCTCATCATGCAGTTGTGTGAGCATGGCGAGCAGAGAAAATGATCTCTCTCTGCCTAGAAAGCCAATAGAGACCTTAAAGAGAAAAGAGGCCGGGCTCAAAGCAGGTCACTGTGGTCAAATTAGTGGCAAGACATGAAACATAATGTGATACACCATTAATGAAATGATGGAATAATAATCACTTCTCGCTGGGCCTTTGTGTCCCTGCACAGCAGTTCAAATTTAGAGCATTTCCTTTGATTCATCCCACTGGACAGAAAACTAAATTATTTTATGACAAGCAAAATCATATCACAGTAGTGTTTCACATTCATGAATACAGTAAATGTTAAAAATGTACTGTATGACTCGTGCAAACAGCAATAAAATAAAACATAACGCAGAAACTAATGCTGCATACACAATTATATGGCCAAACTCTATGTACTGTATGCAGTTTTTAGTCTTAACTTATTTGTTCCAATGCAAGTATATTGCTTATACTCTCATTGTTTTTTGTACAAAAGTCAGAATGTCCATATATTTCAGTGTTTTGGTTAATTAAAGACCTACCATATCCACAATGAAAAATAGATCTACAGCTAAATTATTTGGCTGGGGATTTGTACATGTGCTACATCAACCAAAACAACTTCGATGAACCCCTGACACAAGTTTTAATTATTCATCTGTAAGAAGAGTATGCCTCTCGCTACATCCATAGCTTACTGAGTGCTCAACAATAGACCAAATATGTGGAAAAAAACCCTGCAACAAAAACGGCAGAGTATGCTCTTTATTCAACCAATTTTCCAACATAGGATTCTCAAAACGTCCCTTATCCGGTTAATTCACTAGCTAGCTGTTATATCATAATACAAAAAGATGTTGTAGTATTTTGGTGCCATTACTTGCATCATCATTAGTAGCAGAAAGATGATCAATATGGGAAATGCTAGTATCTCCCATGTGTTCACAAGGTATGCTCTGTGGAGTCTGCAAGCAGTGGCAGATGACAGAGAGCAGGATTGTCAATATCTAGCCTTTCCTGCCGTACCTCTATTCTAGAAGCACGGTCACTGCTCCCTCCTGTCGGTACACATCTTGGAATGTGCATTAAATACACTGGTACAACAAAGGAACACCTTTTCTAAGAGGCTCCGCCAGCTTCGGTGTCGCACTGACCGCTACGAGAAATCATTCCTACCACAGGCAAAAACACTTTTTATCACACTTTATTTCATGTGTATTCTGTATGTGCTGTGTCTGACATTTTGCTGCTGTAGCACCGAAATTTCCCAATTTGGGATGAATAAAAGTCTGTCTGATCTATCTATCAAAATACAATTCAATAATGAAGTTTTTTACACATGTACAATGAAATACAATTCAGCCCTGCAAATAATAAAAATGCACTATGTTAGAGAGGTGTTAATTAGACTTTTTTGAGGCCTTGGTGAGTATTGTTGTTGTATTTGACTGCATTATTGGAAAGGTGATTCTAGTAGGTGTGGCCAAACCAGTAGAAACTCCTATCCATGTATTGCAGTCCATTGCAACACAAACACTAGCAAAGGCCTAAAAATGTACAGTGTTAAGTCAAATGCTCTCTGTCATAGGCGTAATTTACAAAAGATCAAAATAATCAAAACTGGCCAGTGCAACACCCCCATACAATTTAAAAAAAATTAACAAAACTATTATAATTTCCCTTACATTAATAAAAACATTTGCACCATAAATGTGTGCAGACAAATTTACCAGAATGCAGAAAATTGAAGTGTTTGACGCGTCAAATTTCAATTTTGCTCAAAAGTGGAGATCTCGACCCCCCCCCCAAAGTTACGCCCTTCTCTGTGATGGCTGGACAGAACTGGGCTTTATTGCTTGGCTGTTATTTGTATGGGTGTACGTAATCACCACTTAAATCTTTACATTGTAATGTATGAATCAAACATTGCTTTCTTTTTGTAAAAAATTAGTTAGACAAACTACGGGTGAGGTTTCACAAAGCAAATCGTTAATTGTATTCTAATTATTGTGGTTTCAGTTACTGTTGTAGTACCTCTTTGTTCAACATTAGAAAAAAAGCTATTTATGTTCTGTTTTAAGGGAATGCTGTGATTAAAGTCCAAACCTCTCAAATAAAAGCGTTCATAGACTCTAGTTAGTAAAATCATTATGTCTGAGTAGACTGACACCAATTTCACAACGGAAAACAACAGTTTGACTTTTATTCCTCTGAGTATGGCACACATGTTGGAACCAGTGGTGTAGTCTAATGTATTGTAGTTGGTATACTGTACTGTATATTGGCCAGAATCTGCCTTTGGTGGAGGGGGGCGGGGAGGGTCTGGGTGTCCTCCCCCAGGGAAGTTTGGAGCGTCAAGGACTTAATTTCCTGTATTCTGTGGAAATGCCTTTTATTTAGCCTATGTGAAGAAGAAAAACATAGATGACAATTCAAAATATATCAAAACTATAATGAAAAGTATGTTGTTGCGTATCATTGGGCATTTTTCAGTGGGTATATGGAAATCCTGGAGCTTTCTTAGTGGGTACATTGCATATACTTGCGTATCACACAGACTACACCACTGGTTGGAACTACTTCAGGAATCATACATTAAAAAAATAGGACAACAGCTACAGTACATGTGTGGCACCGCAACAGTAAGCTGGCAGCTGTTAAGATATGAAATCAAGTGAAACAACGTGAGAAGGCCATTGATTGGAGGTATTGTCATCTCCACAGCTGCCCACTAATCAGCAAGTACTGTTGTGAATAACAGAACATTTGCAGATGAGTGTGTAATTAACCAAGCACAGTTATTATACTTTAAGTTGGGAAACATCATTTTCTTCTGGCTTTTAGTTCTGTTCGGCTTTGGTTTGTTTAATGAACTGAGTATTGTGCTAGGTTTCCCGGTAAAGATTAAGCACACAGTTTTTTGTTTGTTTGTTTAGATGATTTTTTTGGGCTTTTCCGCCTTTAATTTTTGAAGACATGCAGGAAATTGTAACGGGTCGGATTCGAACCCTGGACCTGCGTCGAGACATAAACCTCCCAGTATATGTGCGCATGCTTTACCACTGATCCAACCCGGACACTATTAAGCACACAGTTGAGAGATAATTTATCATTGATGTACCCACACAATGACTCTTGCTCCTCAGGTATCATTCATGATGTCTCAATGGGTATAGCAAACAAGAAACTATTCTTCTTAAAGTCAGTTTTCGAAGAAGAAGAAAGAATATCCAAGTCCAACTCCAGTCAAAATGAGATGCACTGTGGAGGGCAATGCACCATGTCCTGGGCCTTACATGTTGCTACAAATACGGATTAGATTAATCTTAAATCTGCGTACAAAATACATCTACCCACAAAAATACATAGCACTGCATTACTTACGACATTCCACCACTGTAGGGATATTCGTCTGTCAAAACCCAAGCACCTCTTACATCTTTGCTGAATTCAGGCAGCTTGTCAACTTCAGGAGCAACGTGGTTATGCTAACAAGACAGCTAGATTTTTTAATTAATTTGATGTTTTCAGCCAAGGGAAATTTAGTTATTGCAATGTTGATATAAAATAGATAGATAAATAAATAAAGATTAGAGGTCTTACTTTCCTTTTCTTTTTTCTGGGTCTCTATACACGTTTTACCCTCTGTTTTATTCTGAAAACTATAAATGTTTAACAATACTAACCCAGATAAAAGAAGAAGCAACTGAAAATTCAATGCTGTTATGTAATCCCCCGCCATGTACACTGACCTAGGCCTAACAGTTTTAATACATCTTAACATGGCCTGCATTATCCCACTGCGTACCTAGACGGTTCTGTAAATGTTTTGATCAACCACATCTCCATTGATATTTATAGTGGGTGGAACAGTTTTCCCAACACGCAAACTGCATGACATTTGGATACTTGCTTTTCTTCAGGAAACTGCCATTATGTTTGTCCTTAATACATCTATACAACATCTACAGCAACAGCCTTTTAAAAACCACACATAAAGACAATCGACTGGAACTGTAGCTGATTCTTTCTTTTTTTTACATCATTTTATTAAGAAAATAAGTATAAAAATATAAATATAAACAATATGACTCAGCATTCAAACAGTATGAATTGTCAGTGTATGACAGTTCTCCTACAACATACACTTTCCATTACATATTACACCTATATGATGAAATGAATTCACAGTTTGACAAATAAACTGCACCAACCACTCACATGAACATTGCTTGTCAAACAAAGATAGCAAATAGCATATAGGATGTCCATCATTAAAAACACTTTGTACAGTTACAGTATTTAATGGAGGTGGCTGGAAAAACCACTTGACTCCTTCTCTCACCCACCCAAACCCAGTCCAATGCCATTAAACATTGATAGTATACAATACTACTATCTCTCAGGTCAATTACAAAACACATTGTCCACACCATAGTTCACAAAAAATCCTAAAATTCAAAGGCATCTTTACTGATTATGACCAAAAACAGTAAAACTTTGAGAATTATACTCTATCTCCATTAATGAGAAAGCTCAACTCAGTTCAAGTGTTAATTTCCCTTTTAGCATCCACAAGTGGATTGCAGGAATTTCTGTCTTTGTGTGTGTTTGTGTGCGCACGCACGCCTGTGAGATTCAAACAGACTACTAGTTAACTAGCGAACTAGCTAGCTAGCAAACTAGACGGATAAACAGATAGATAGCTGGATAGATAGATAGATAGATAGGTAGACAGACGGTCAACTAGCTGGCTAGCTAACTAACTAGACAAATAGCTGCGTGGCTAGCTAGCTAGCTAGACAAATAGCTGCGTGGCTAGCTAGCTAGCTAGCTAGATAAACGGATAGGGAAAAAAATGGGCATGGAAAAAGAGAGACCATCATGTCTCTGTCTAGGTCTCTCTGTCGGGGCTCTTCCCTATGTACATCTCTGCCAACTTTTTGAACTGTGGTCCCCAGTTGCTGAGGTAATCGTAATCGTGGTCCCCCTCAGTGGCAGCGGACTCCAGTGAACTGAGGGATTCCGCCAGTGACCCGCTGCCCTCATACGCGTACGTGGCCAGGGAGTCATAGGGGGGCGCCGTTGGATCCGAATCGTTCTCCTGAAGCCTCCCGCTAATGAAGTCTCTGACGTCCGTGTTATCCTTTATAGGTGATGTCCTCCGAAAGGGAAACAGCATTTCGGGTATGATGTCCCTGCGCAGCTTGTTAGCATCCATCACCTCTGGGTTGCGGAGCGTGCCGATATCAAAGGCCTGAGTGTCCTCCTCTCCGCCCCCTTCATCGTTGTAGCTGACGACGTTGTCTCTGACATCCTCTTTGGAGATGATCAGAGGCTCCTTCTTCCTCTGTCTCCTCAGGGCAGCAAACATCACCACGATCACTACACGAAAACAGTGGGAAATGCAGGGAGAGAAAGCTCAGCATAAGATGTGTGCCTCCTAACATGTGTCATGCATTAAAGAGCACAGGGAAGCCGAAGCGCAGAGGGGAGACACATTTGCTACCAGTGACAAATCCCCCACACTGCCTCAGGCATTCACCTCCCATTATTAAAGATTCAGTGAAAAAGCTTCCACTTTCTTTTTCCCTTGAATGGAACATTCACTGTATGAAATGCACGGTGGTTAGAGGATCCTTTTTTTTTTCTCTCTCTCTCTCCAGCACACAGCCTTATCTCATCTACATTCTTTTTCAGCAGCTAAAGACAATCAGATATTGCAGAGTGAGCATATTTCCAGAGAGTGGCACTGTGTGGTAGCAAGTTTCGAAATAAACCCATAATTCTTCAGAAAAAGCGGAAGCAATCTCTCATTTAGGACATGCATAAACCCTGCTTCACATGTGCTCCTTTCCTTCTCCTTCCTTTACCTTTTTTTGTACTACCAGCAGGTACTGCAGTTGTATACTTGCCTCCCGCCTGAGTGTTAATTACAATGCCTTCGACATGGGTTGTATGGGGGTGGAGGTGGCTGTTTCTAAGGTTCTTATAAACTGACCAGTGCCACAATTTTAGACAGAGCAGAGGGCTGCAATGAGAAGGGACCAGATAGGGAGAGCCGTTCTAGCTCAGCGCCCTGCCTCTTGGAGTCAAGCAGAGGTGAATGAGACAGTCTGTCAGGTGGGTTCAAGCGCGAAAAGTGTCAGATAATGAGCAGATGTCATGATATTTTGCTCAAGAGGAGAGCATGGCGTTTAACCTTCAGTACACTCGATATGGGAGCGAGGATCTGCCCACCGCCAGACACCCCAATTTAAAATTTGGAGTTAAAACAAGCAGATGGAAGAAAAGCTGGTCAATACCAATTTGCTTGTATTACTAAATTAGTCAGGGTGCAGATCAAATGGCAAACTCCAAAAAAAATAAATAAAAAGGAGATTGTGACAGGAGGAAGGGGGTTCAAATTTGACACATGGAAAGGGTTAGAGGCTCATATACAGGACCACGCACGCATGCGCACACACACACACACACACACACACACACACACACACACACACACACACACACACACGCACAAGGACAGTTTTATTAAACAGTTCAACAGAATACAAGGAATTATAGTCCCCATGTCATAACTGCTCCTATCAAGCACTAAGCTTAGCCAATGGGGTAAAGTTCAGTGACAGTTGAAAACCCATTACTTATTGATATGCCCTTGACAATATAAGCACTACACATTTCTGTTTTTTTGCTGGGTAAAATGATGGGCACTGTTGTGCCCTGTATGCTGTTACATACTGCATTAGATCACGAGGAGGGCTAAACTGGTGCTTTAGGTTGTCAGGAAGTAACATGCAACCTACCAGAGAAATACACAGACCATTTTGTTAAATGGATTTATTTGCAAATAAATGGAGCGAAGAACCAAAGTACTATTCTGAGGGACAACTGCCGTGGATTACAGAATATGCAAAGTGACCTTTGATTGGTCTTGCTTGAATTGCTAATGATTGCTTACATGTTCAAAGGACCCTACCAAAACCTCCTGTAGGTCTTTGCAGCAGGCGACAGAAATGTTGATTATTACTCCAGTGTCCTTGATACTGCTGGGTTGACATACCAACTGCATCGGTTGTTTGTTTAAAGCTCCATTGTGTAATTTTTTGAGTTCATTCTTAGCAAAAACCCTTGTTCTTTCACAAATACGTGCTCGTGCATGTGTAATTACTTCCACCAACTAATCAAAGTATTCTCGTAAGCGTAGAATCTGCCATTCAGAATCATTCAGAATACTACCATGTTGCGCCAACACCAAAGTTAATATTGGAGTGGCTTTTCCAAGACGGAAAGAGCTCATAAGGAGCAATGATTTTAAAAAGGGACCCCAAAATTGCCTGCTTTCTTCTCAAAAGGAAATTCTGCCTATTTGTGTAATTTTTTAAAAAGTTTTATAGTTGCTTGGCTAACTATAGAATGGTTGTGCATAACGCTAGAACGACGTCTAGGATACTTTTCTTCGCGTCAATGACGAAAAAGGATTGTCTACCTTGTAACATAAATGTAATCGTATGTGTCGTGATTTCCCTGGCAGACAACTCACATCATGTGCAGTTATAACACAGACTAGCTACAGCTAGAACAGCTGCGTGTAAACGATGGCGATACTAAGAGCTAATTTCGGTTTCATTGACATTTTTCATACAGCTCAGAGAAATATATTAAGCACACAAACCTCCGTTGCTTCTCTCCTACGCTGTAAACATTGCCATACAATATTAATCTTGCACAATTTACAGAATAACGATAGCACTGATACTTTACTAACATTAGCTTGCATATGTTTGGGAACCTGATAGCTGATGTTAGCAATGAAATGGTACTAAAATAACATAAAACTATTATTACACTGGAAGGAACTCTCACAGACGAAGTCGTACTTCTTGGAATAATACGGCCACCGTAGGAGTTATAACACGCTCGGAATGGGAGGGGTTAGAAAGTTGGTTGTCATACAATTTTACCGCTAGATGGGAGAAATTCTTACACAATGTAGCATGCCTTATATTGCTTATTTTTCGTGGGTTTTTTTGTTGTTGTTTTTTTTACAGTAAACCTCTTGTAGTCCTGTTTATAATTACGGTCCTCTCCCAGAAGCAACGGTGGAAGTACCGTAGCACGATATGTTTAAAGCGCCCAGTGAAACCATCGGGGTGGATGGTTGGGCGTACGGTTTGTATCTGCCAAAAATCAATGCAGTATTCCTGAGATTAAAGATGACTAAGCTTAAGTAAGTAGGTTGCATGCTCATTCATATGAGTCATTCTATTGACCACATGAGTCATTTCCGAAGGCGCTGACAAACAACGTACTTTGTCATTTAGGTATGAGGTGTCATTCCTGTGCACTTTGAGATAGAACTGTTTAAGAGCAACATCTCCCTGCATCAACAATTGCAAGTATTTGGTGTCACAATAATTGTTTTAATACACTAAGATGCTACGCTGGTGCCAGCCAGAGTGGGGACTGCTAGCATGAATGCACATTTTCAGCAACATTTTATTGATTGCAGTGAGTTGGGACAGCTTTCAATCGATGTCCTGTTTGTAATGATAGACCTTGTTATAGCAGAGGTATTCACTACCCCCCCCCCTCCATGTGGGCACTCACCATCATGTACTTGAGAAAAGCAACTCACTCTGGGCCATGTTATTGACTTTAGCACCTTAAATTGGCTGCAGCATAGAGCATATGAAAGTAAGGCCTGTCTGGAGTGCGAATTGTACATGATGTGTCCACACAATAGACGGCAAAACACCACCGTGAAAAAAGAACATCAAAAGAATAACACTGTATGCTGTGATAAGGTCATTAAGATCCTTGGTCTGGCTCTTTTCCTACCAAGAGTTCAGGAGTTGTAATGCTAAAACGACAGCTGATTCTGAGCACAGCCATGGTAGCAATGAAGGTCGATGTGGACTGTAGGGATATATGCGTCCGTAGTGCTTACAAGCCACCCACGTTAATGTGACTTTAAGGTCAGGTAGATCGCTGTTTGGAAAAATTCACGGTCACAATGAAAGGGACGCGTTTGACATCGCAGGAGGTAACATCTTTGGAGTTGATGGAATTGAACAGTGGTTCTCCAATCATGTATTATCTCTTCTAAGTGAAACTTGGTACCCTTAGACACTTTTGTACAACCTCTGTGTTGTTTATTAGTAACAACATTTTTATATGGAATGTTTCTATACTCTAAGCTTCTAAGGCTGACTTGCTACCCTACCAAACAAGAACAAAACTGCTCCGTATTTACGTGTCTACTACATGGGGCCTAAGAAATAGCCTCAGTCTTCAGCAGTCCAAGGGGATGGGTAGGATCTTTTATACAGGGTTCCTAATCATATTTCCTTTTTTAAGAGTCGGCTCAAAACAAAACGTCAGCTGGAGGCAGAGTTTTCAACCAACTCAAGAAGCCAACGTTAATTAGCAAAATTTCTCATTCCAGCCGTCAAAATCAAAGGTGGCTGGCTACAAATGAGATGCCTGCTTTTGTTAACTTCCGTGTGAAATTATAGACCCATTGTTTACGAAAGAACCATGAATTTAAATATCGGCCATCATTATTAGTATAAAATCCAAAATGTGCTATGCCTAAATAGAAAGCTTAGCATGCATAGCAACAGTAAGTAACGGGGGTGGGGTGAAGCAAAGGATAATTTGAGAGTATACAAGGTTAAAGTTGTACGTTGTACTGATTGAAAAGCCCTGTGAACCCAATATGTCATTTTTGATTCTGGGCTATATAAATTAAATTGACTTGACCTCAATTAAATAACAGATTTTTTTTTTTTTTTTTTAAACAACCCGCAATTGCCAACATGGCTGAACAAAGAAACAAATATCACAGGACGGTCAAGAGGGTTAAAATATGCATTGTCTCACACACATGCTCATACACAGGGGGGGACTTACTGAGGAGAATAATGACACAGAGCAGGATGGCCACCAGAGCTCCAGTTGTGAGACCATCTGAGAAGGGCAGGACCTCGGGGTTACAGGACTGCATGTTTCCACGGCTGTCGCAAGCACACACGCGCACGATCAGTGTACTGGTGCTGCTTTGAATCGGGTAGTCATTGTCTGAGATCACTACAGGCAGGAAGTACATGCTCATCTCACGCCGGCTGAAACCTCCCCTCCGCGTCAGGATATTGGCAGTGTTATCTGTGGAACGATGCAAATGGGTAAAGATGTCACTAATAACATTCCCTCACCTAAGTGATCATATAGAGAAGAATTGCAATCTTTATTTCCTTTTCTTTGTATCATGTGACAGACGGCTCGTGATAACTTTCAGTGGCCATTTAGAATTACTGGGGTCGTGAGTAAAGATGTCTCAATAGTAATTAAAACTAACACTTAGCACATTAGTAACAACATGTGATATGTGACTTTATTTTTGAAGAATTACGTTTTTGAGTAAACGCAGCTTAATGAGGAATCATATGGTAGTCTTCATTCTATAAGGACATAAGCAAAGTGGTTACGCATGGCCACACTTTCTTGAACAACTAATTTAAAGTCCAAAGTTTGTTTGTAAAATTCCACTTGGGGTAGAATTTCCACTCTCTGTTTTAAGCTTCTGTTGCACTCTTTTATTTTGTCTACTGCGATACACCCCAGTAGTTGAGGATCTTGAGTTAATATTCATTCTGAATGACTAGGCATACTGAATCAGTTACTAAATGGAAAGGGAATATGCAGATCCGGCATTTGAAGTTGTCCAATAGGTTACTGCAAGCTTGCTTAATGACTTCTACATTTCTTTCTCTCTAAGAAGGGTCGTGAGCATAACTACTTTTTTCATTAACATATTTTTCATTGTATGACCCGAGGAACTGTCTGTAACACAACGCAGGATAGATGTGGGATGACTGTCCCAAGGCTGATTTTCATGATGGCTCTTCTGTAAATTAAATGTTTCCACAACTCTGGACATTCAAGGATTTTTCAGTAAAGGGCACCAACATGACAAAGACCATCAAAAGACTGCAATCGCACTATGGAAATGTGTAATACATTCTTGTCAAATAGTGTTTATATACTGTTCTAATTTATGATTTATATAAAGTTATGGCTCTTGAGATTTTTATCATATCAAACCCCATTTCACCGATCAATAAATCAACCTAGACAGAAATCGAACAAATTACAATTTTAACATTTTTATTTGAACGTACAAGGAGAAGCATTTGAATATGTTTGGTTTTTCAGGAAACATGCGCAAATGTGTGTCTTACCTTCCCTGTCAACAATTGTGAAGTTTGGATTGGTGGAACTTATGCTAAAGACAAACTTGTGTCCAACAAGGGGTTCATCTGTGTCAACAGCACTTATGGTCTGAATCAGCTGCGGAGAAACAAAGTATGAGAAAACACAAGGAAGCTTGTAAATCTTCCCCTTAGAAGGTAAATCTGAAAGCATCTAATCTTAAACACAGAAAAAAAACATTCACTGAGAGTAAACTGGGGCCAATCGGATACATTGTAGACTAATCTGCAATTAGTGAGGAGTGTTTAGACAATTAAGGGATTTGAGGTCTCTCGAAACTCCAAAGCTATAAACGCATGTGGCTTTAGAGTGAATGACTGTCCCCCAACACAGATCTGTCAGTACGCACCGTGCGCATCATGGAGGGAGCATTGTGGATGCAGACATTTCCTCTGTAAATGTCAGGAAGAGACTGATAGATGATCACTGCCAACTTCTGTTTGGCATTTTGCCCAATAAGACTGAAAATGGTTTCCTCATATAGGAAATGCTTCTAAGACCACAGCCTCACAATAACCACATGTGTTACCTGCTTCCAAGTTCATTTAATTGAAGGTCATGTACGTATCCATGCATATTCTGGTGGCTAAGCACCTCTGACACACACATCTAATCAAATATGACCACAAGCACACACGTGCACAATTTGATATGACTTATAGTTCAGCAACATTATGTTTAACAGTCTAAGTAGACAACAATACTAATAACTTATAATGAACATGGACCTATATAAAATGATAATACAGGTAGTGCTGGGTATCGTTCAAAAAATTTCGATACCAATACCGTGAATTCGATACCGGTTCCTGAACGATAGTTTTTTTTCGATACCAATTTTATAAAATCTATTTTAACAAAAAAAATATTACATTACGGTACAAATCCTTTTTCACCTCCTGCTACGTGAGCCCAGTCTCTGTGCGTAACGTAGAGTTTTTTTCCTGCGTGTCTCTACTAGGGCTGTGCTCGATTGAAGAAATTCTTAGTCGACTAACACTCATTCAATTTTATTGACGAATCGATTAGTTGATTTAATCGACAGATCTGTAAATCTGAGTTTCTCCGCAAAGAGTCATGCAAAAGCACCACTTTAATTCTTGCGTTTACCAGAGATGTGCTCGTACGTTTCTTGGAAAGAAGTCATTCAGTATGAAAAAAAGCATAAAACATGACTAATCGACTAAAGAAATCTAAGTTGACTAAGACCAAAACGACCGATTAGTCGACTAATCGACTAAGAGGGAGCAGCCCTAGTCTCTACGATGTTTAACGTTAGACAGCCAATCACCAGCATTATTAGATCTTGGTAGAAGCATGCTGCATGCTTTATTGGCTCACTGACGCTGATGAGATTTTCTCCGTAGGTATTGAAATTTGGTATTAAATGAGGAGGCATTTTTCGATACTCGATACTAAGGAGGCATTTTGGTCCGTGCCTAAAAAGTATTACATTCGGTACCCAGTCCTACTGATATGGGTGGTACTTCAGCAACATTATGTATAACAGTCTAAGTAGATCACAATACTTATAACTAATAATAAACCTGAACTTTTATTTAAATGATAATGTAAGCCAAACATATCCTTCTTTCAGTATGTCATATATAAGCTCATGAATTTTCCGCACCTGTCCTGCTTTGACATTCTCACAGACAAATGTGTCATAGGACATTGCAAACTCAGGGGCGTTGTCATTGACATCTAAGACCTTGATGAACACAGGCACTCGAGTTGTCTGACGTGGGTTATCTGAAACAAAAAGATTAAAATAAATAAATCACAGCATGTTTCTTTGAAGAATTAGAAATAAAGAAGCACCTTGACAAAAGTCAGTAAAGGCCATATATTAGGGACTGCAACATAAAATACAAAACGTACTTATTTCAGTGGCCACCACAGAAATGTTGTGCCATTTAGACATTTCTCTGTCCAGTGCTTTCAGTGTTGTGATGGTGCCGTTCACAGAATCAATGTTGAACAGCCTCTCTAGATCTGTATGCCGATCAATGGAGTATCTGAAAGAATAACGTGCAGACATGTAGTTAATACAATGAAAATAAAAAGAACACGCCTTGATCTGTGAACATGTAGCGACTTGTGTATCTCTGACATTTGCATACCTGTAATATTGCTCATAAAAAGTATTTGTTTTCTGCTTGCACAGATCTCTCTTCACAAGACAAACATAACCTCTTTACTTCATACAATCCACAATGTACTTTACACAGTACATCAGTTGAATCCAAAATAAATATCTCCTCCCTATTGTCCAAGGATGATACATCTTTTCCTCGTGCCTGCTCATTTGTCATAGTCAACTTTCATATTCCACTGAAATTTGAATATGCAACACAATACGCCGTGTGGCATGGGCCGAGAGTGGCATATCAGGCAGGCGCCATATGTTCTGAATGACAGTACTGAGCTGTGTGAATCGATACAGCAAATTAGGCTCTTTGACTTTGTGCAGTGCCACTGAGGGCTTACATTATTCCGGGAAATAAACAGTGTTTGTATTCACTTCACAGGGCCGCCGCCGCCATCTTCCACAGGGAAATAACCAGGAGGGACCCATGAATAATATCCCCCCCCCAGCCCCACACACACCGACACATGGTCAGGCTGATGGATTAGATTTAGCCAAGTGGGCACAATTTCATCATCCTGCTGAAAGAGCTGATAAGAGGAGAGTTTTTATTTCTACCATGTGTTGCTTGTTTTCTTATTGATTTTTATACCACTACAATTACAGCTGGGACAATGAGTTTTGAAACAATCGCATTACCACAATAACGAATTACGTCCACTTGGTCGGTGAGGAAATCTCTGCTTAACAGGTCATTGATTAATTCCTAAGTTTGTTAAATAGCGAGGAGATAATTCCCAAGGAGAATGACTTTGCTGTGACAAAGGTAGGGAAGGGATTTGGCATGCGGGAGGGAGTCTGGCACTGTTTAGGGTCTAAACACTTCTAGCTGTGTCTTGTAGCATACTTGACTGGCTTGTTGCCAGCATCGGGGTCCCTGGCCGACACCACACCGACGAAGCTGCCAGCAGCTGTGTCCTCATGCACCTCGATGATGTAAGGGTTCCTGGTGAAAACGGGAGGCTCGTCCACATCCTCTACGGTTACCTTGACTGTGGCGTAGTCTTTGAATTGCAAACCGTGGATGAACCTTGCGTCTAAGTAGGTGTTTTTCACCTCCACTCTGAACTCATAGTCCCTCTTATTTTCGTAATCCAGTGCCTGGAGATGAAAGAGCACCAGAAGTCAAGCTGTAGACCGTTCCATAAAAACAGTCCGTCTCCAGGATTTTGATAAGCAATTCATTGCGTTTCCTTTGTCTGCCTTTATCTTATTCATACTCTAAATTCTAAGTTACAAATCCAAGTGAGGGATACTGATCTTGCAAGATCTCAGGGGGAGAACTAAAAAGAGTTTCTTGCGAATTACCACTTTATATTATTCATTTCACAGACTTCGAGTATCTGATTTTACACTGCAGTTCAAAAATAAATGCTGTCATGTCTCCCTTACATGAATAAACGCTATCGCGCAGCTTTTTCTAATCTGAAAAAGTACTACTTTGTCTTTCCATTAAAGTTAAATGTAAATATTGAGATGAGATTTTTTTAAAGACAGCTCAAATTTACAGTTGTTGCAATTAAAACATGTACTAA
The DNA here is from genome assembly GCF_010015445.1 of Perca fluviatilis. Taxonomy (NCBI): domain Eukaryota; kingdom Metazoa; phylum Chordata; class Actinopteri; order Perciformes; family Percidae; genus Perca; species Perca fluviatilis. Next base: position 23,646,158 of record NC_053133.1, read on the forward strand.
ATTGAAGAGAAACTCCTACTGTAAAGATTAAAGACAACTACTAGAAATTATGATGGCAGGTTTGTAAAATATGGTATTAGCTGGTATTTCATTCAAAAAGAAGCATGTTCACATACTAAACAACAAAAAACATATTCTACTGGAATTTTGCCTTGAGTTTAAAAGACATATTTTCTGTTCAGGTGGTATTTTTGATGTAGTAGTAGTAGTAGTAGTAGTAAGACTTTTTTATAAATTTTTTTGAAAGGCTTTCCTTGAAACACTTCAGCATGTGTTGAAGGCAATTTTTGGCAGCTGTATGAAAACATGTCACTATTCACAAGAAAGGTTTTGCCTGATTGGACAGCCATTATCAGTTAAGAAATAGTTAAACGACTGCTCACAGTTTGATGCCGGTTGCAGTCTACAAAGCACGAAGCAGTGTAATGCATAAAAGAAGACTATATAGCACATAAAAGGAAAGGCAAATTACCCCAAAAATATGTTACCTTTTTGATTATGATGACTCCCTCTTGTGTGGTTTGGTCAGTGATAATGTTGAACGTGTCATGACCACCGACGATACTGTACTCCATCTCAGCATTACGCCCGACATCTGGATCATCAGCCTTAATACGTCCAATGGCACCTCCAATCTCTGTCGACTCCACAGCTGTCACACGGAAGGAATCTGCACATGGCAGTGAATGAAACAATCTCATTACATGTTTGTGTGAGTGTGTCAAGAGTCCATGTAAGAGACTTGTGTTTAATTTGTAACTAAAGTTCCCTCATGTTTAAAAGTCTGTTACAAAGCATTACAGCACAGGGCCAAAGGCCTCTTACGGTTAGCAAAGCGTGGCGGACTGTCGTTCACGTCGGAGAGGGTGATGCTGACTGTTGTTGTCCCTGAAAGCCCGCCCATCTGTCCGGCCATGTCTTTAGCTTGGATCACAACCTGGTAGTTTTCCTTGACTTCTCTGTCCATGCCAGGCAGGGCTGTCTTGATGGTGCCTGGAGGAAAAATTGCATTATTTCCACCACTTTTGCCATTTTAAAGGAAAACTTCATTTGAAAATGTACGCGCTGCCTTACGGAAAATTAGATAAGATTAAGATCAATTCCATTGCTGTGCTCAACCATGTCTCCTTGAAAATTGCATTTATATACTACTAATTTGGTTTGCCAATTACGTTTTGAGGGGAAATGTAATTGCTGCCTGGATTATGTTCCCTGGCAACGCTTTTCTAGCATCAGAAGTTTACAGTATGTACAGCATGCAAGTCGTAGGAGGTGGTCTGAATGGATGTGCCTGAAAAGCGCAGGATTTTGAACCTAACCACACGCAGGACTCGGGATGTCAAACAACAAAGGCTTTTCGGTCAAAGATTACTTCTGGGTTGCTGCATACATTGTGCCCAGCTGTTTCTTGTCAGATCCACTGCCTAAAGCTGTATGTTGAATCGCATTGTTCTTTCTCTTTTGTCCACGTTAAATAAACACATCCAATGTGTAAACAAGACCTTTGACGTCCATTTATCTCTGCTTCAAGCTCACAGAGCTATTTAATCTGTACCGAACACCCACAGATGAAACTGGCCTTGTCTCATCAACCTATTAGTTAGACTGCAAGTAAGCACAAAATGTCAGATATTACTTGCATCTAATTTAAGACATGCTGCAAATAAATAATGTAAGTATAGGCTTAAAAAGGCTTTGCCTTTTAAGCTTCTTGAGTCACAGACTATGGTCATTGATAAGTGATTTCTTATACAAGAAGTCCAACGTAAAATGGTTGAAGAAATGTTATAACTACTAACAGCGTTGCAAAATTCCGGGAATTTTCAAAGTTGGAAACTTTCCATGTTAATTAATGGGAATAAACGGGAATTAATGGGAATAAACTGAATATTTTTGATATTGCTTGTTATAATACTGTTAATATATAACAGGGAACTTACATGTAGTTGAAGAAAAACCCCATCTTGCAGCATAATCTTGGTTAAAACAATCTGATTTAATGCAACTTCAGTTGAATGTCCTCCCTATATATTCGTCAATGACATGCACGCACGCAGAAATCAGCATAGGCTACTACATACTTGCCAACATTTAGTTTTTAAAATACGGGAGGGGGGGGTAATACATAACCCATTGCTATTAACTTATGTGTGTTAATTGTATAGCACACAGCGCTGATGGTTCCCTTAGCACGCATATAACCATAACCATAGTAAATCAAAGGCAGCATGCTAGCTACCTTCATATATTAAGATAAAAGTCAATGGTTTGGGCTACTACTTAGCCTACTGCAGGGCTATTGAGGCCACACCCATTGCACAGATCATTTCTAGAATCCAACATTCAGCAGCAGATCGAAGCTGTTTGAAGACAGTACTGCATTTGAGCCCAAGGACTACATCCCATCCAAATTCCCTTAAATTCCGTTAATTCCCATGAAAGTTTCCAAATTGCAATGTTTCCAAAATTCCCCAGCTAAACTTTCCATGGAAAGTTTCCGGAAATTTACCGGAAAATTTCCGCCCATTTGCAACCCTGCTAACGTGCAGTAGTTTTAAAAAAGAAATAAAGGTGCAGGAGCCGGTTGCACCAGCTGTTTGTAAGTTCAAACTGGGCGTAGTAATAACAGTAATAAAGGTACATTATATTAAGTAGGCATACTTAAAATGGGTTGCACCACACTGAGTAGTTCTTTCGTAGGGCTTAGTTGTTTCTAATTATTTACACCTGGTTACTTCTAGAGGTAACAACCGAGTAGCATATGGACCAATTTGTCTTCTACAACGATAAAAATGCAACATATGGTGTCCCGTTAAGAGGCACACATTTTGCAGAATCAGACTGAATAAAGAGTAACATCATTAACATCTACAGTAGACATGAATAGAAACAAAAATGTCGCAATATATTTTCAATGTTGTAGCTTCATGATTTTAAAGTGCTCATATTATGCTCATTTTCAGGTTCATAATTGTATTTTGATGTTATATCAGAACAGGTTTACATGGTTTAATTTTCAAAAAACACCTTTTTTTTGTTGAGCTGCAGCTCCTCTTTTCACCCTGTGTGTTGAGATCTCTGTTTTAGCTATAGAGTGAGGCATCACACTTCTGTACCATCTTTGTTGGGAGTCGCACATGCGCAGTAGCTAGGTAAGGACTACTAGCCAGTCAGAAGCAGAGTATGAGGGCGTGCTACGCTAGCAGCTAGGCAAGCATTATAACGTGTGTTACAAAGTGACGCACATTCTTCACGGAAGTAAAGGCTGGACTACAATAGAGCTGTTTGGAGCAGTTTGTGAACAGCGTTTTCTGTTGGAGATGGTAAGTCCCTTTGGGGTCACTTTGTAAACCTATTACATGCCCAAAAAAAGATATTTAACACAATAAAGGAAAGGGAAAAAGCTAAAATGCATAATATGAGCACTTTAAAGGTTGAGTTAAAAACATTTTTAGCCTGCGATTTTGAAGTATCTTGTTTAAATTTATGTAGTTTTGCCTTAAAAGCTTAAGGCTGCTCTTGTCACAGGACATCTGACTGCCTGAGGAGGTGCTTGTATAAGCCTCCTCACCCACAGAAGGATTATCTTGTGGGCTGGCATCTTGACTATTCATTTGACTGGATTACAGACACACAGAGTGATTGACAGCATGATAGGCTGTCTGTAGGGCTGGATGTCTGACAGTTGGTTGGGTGAAGGTCTTCAGAGCGTGATTGGTCTTTCAATTCACTTTGACCACCAAAGTCGACTGCAAGTGAAGCCTCTCCAATCCTATCCAGTACCAGTAATGAATAAGGTCCCACCTCTGGTTTTGGACCTGCTTCAGTTGGAACATGTTTCTATCTAGGGAAGTGGCCTGGCTTTTTAGGTCACTCCTTTTCTTTATTTATAGATCTCTTTATTCGATTACTTAAGCGTCCTTCTGTTGATGATGCTGTTATAGAACTTTGACCTGTAGTCAAGTAAAGATTTTTATTTTTTTTTCCATCACAAGACTTAGACGAATAATATCATGACAAGGCCATGTGGTATCTCTTAATGTTATTGAAATAGAAAAATAAGTTGTGCTCCAAAAATGAGTTGGTTACTTATTGGCCCCATGCTACACCCTTCCACAAAGTTTCATGAAAATGGGGCCAGTAGTTTTTCCACAATCCTGCTGAAACGAACCAAACTAAAGACATAACCTACACATTACAGAAAAATGTACTAGCTAAGACATTACTTGACTTGACTGGTGCAACCCAATTTAGAACCTCGTTAGTTTGAAACTAGTTAGTGGTTAATTACTATGAATATAGGAAGGACATTATGCAAAAAACTTCTCTTCTCTAAACAGCTGGTGCAAACCAATCCAGATCTATAAATGGTACTTAATTGAAAGTTGAAAGATACAATGAAATCAACTATAAACATTTCAGCTGAAACAAGACATCTCAGTGATGTGCTCCTAAAAGTAATTATTTTTTAGTTTAGTGGAGTACAATCATTTTTTATTTTTTTTATATGACTTAATTCTCAAAGACTTTGCAGTGCGAGATATCTGTTTACAGACTTGCATCCAAGAGATCTTGCTGGGTTCTGCTTACCATTTTCAGAATCCACAGAGAAGTATGGTTGTCCCTGTAGAATGCTATAGACAAGCTTGGCGCTGTTCCCATACGTCTGATCATCAGCATCATTGGCAGTCACGGTGACAACTGATGTACCTGAGAGAGAGAAAAAAAAAAAAAAGAACATGCAAAGTCAATTTGAATGGCAAAGCAGTGATACTGCACGACATTATCAAATAACTAACTCACTGTATTTGTATTTACTTTGCTTTTGAAATATCAGGGCCATGGTTTAAAATCTAATTAGTTGGCTATAAAAAGGCAGCGAGGTCTTAGTAAAATCAATCCGGAACATTAGTAGTCATCTCTTCCCTTTTTATCTAAGAAACAACAAGGTAGTTGCTGCAGCTGGCGGAACTGTGAAACAAAAGTGATAGTCGTGCAGACTGCTTCTCTTCTGGCACCTCAGTGGAAGTGATAGCTCTGATTACACCCTGGTGTCCTTGTAGATGGTTCTCTCTAAATGCCAGTGAGACTCAAAGGTGCTACGTCATCAAGGTTTCCACAGTATATATCACGGGGCGCTGATGATGTTTTATTATTCAATCTTTTACCATACCCTACTAATAAACAAGTACGTTTGTTGCACAACTAAATAGGGATGTCCCAATCAGCTTTTTTGACTCCCGATCCCATCCCGATCTTTTAAATATTGAATATCTGCCGAAAACCGAGTCCCAATTCGATACTTGTCGTTGCTCGGATAATAGCACACAAGGTTGTTTTTTTTATTTTAAACAAAAAGAACTAAGTAAACAAAGTAACTAAAATGTGTCTTAAGCTTAATACATTTTGAGTTACTGCAGCAAATTAGTCATCTTCTGCTGTAAAAAAAATAAAATAAAGAAAGTGTACTAAGAAAGACAGATTATTTTACTTGTTGCCAAGCGCTGGCAAGCTACGAGACCCTCTCTGGAAAGACACTGGTGAGTGGCCGCGCCCATCTTGGTTTAAAAATGCCAGCATTCCAGGCAGTCTGGCGGTGCGTCTATGGTGTAGGGCGTGTATGGATAAAAAGCTGTGATCACTACAAGCTGATGTACATGATCGGGGTAAGGTAAACAGGGTGAGTGCCGATACCTGATCATTAAAAACAAAAAGCCAAAATCGGCTCCGATCCGATAACTGTGATCGGGAACGGGACATCCCTACAACTAAATGTAATGTTGAGTTGTAATCAACTTATGTATTGAAACACTTAAATAGCTAATCTAGTCATAAAGTATGTATCTTTACAGACTCCTGGCTAAAAGTACCCTGGTTGCACTTACAGCCAGTGTTGCTTTTAGCTTAGCAAAGCCATATTACTGATGCATCAGTTGTCAGAGCCAGAGGTGTGGCAACATTAGATAAATACTGCCAACTGGAATATAATGACTGTGGTCAGGGACACTGTATTGGTGTTATCAGCTGGGATTACACCCAGCGACCGATATTGAAAGAGATATTTGGCAGTATTAAACATTATAACCTACTCTATCATATCACTAAAACCCCAACCTCAACAACCAATTGATATAGCTGCTTGGATACGTGTCATTTCTGTGCTAAGTAAATAAAAACGATGAAACTAATAAATATGTAAGCTTAGTAGGAGCTATTTTTCTCTCAGATGTTCTGTCATTGAGTCACTTCCATATTAAGTCCTGCGTAAGCCACCCAAGCGTTTCAATAACTCCACATTGCAAATAATGTCCTTGGCATTCAGGAGACCTCTGCCGTGTCCTGTTTAGGGTCGGACTGTCTCCGTGCATACTAATGAACCCGTGAACATCTGTCCCACTTAGTCCCAGCACTGATAGCATAAAAGGGAGCTGCTGATTTTTCATGGCTGGCTGGGCTGATTAACCAGTGTGTTCAGTCTGAACATATAAGGCAGTTTATCAGTCCAGAAACGAGTAGTGGTGACCCTGACCCACCTTTTGCCAGTATCCATGCAGCCGAGAAATCTAAGAACAGTGCACTATGAATTTCAAATAGGCCATTGTTATTTGTCATATAAGACAATTGGGTTTTGATTTACCCTTGATTGCTCCTGTGTATTAATTTGTGGTTGCATAATTGAGGATTGATTTCAAGCTGCATGCATTATTTTCATAAGCTTTGTTTATATTCCTTGCCAATTGCTTTATTTATATGACTTGAATAGGATGAAGTGAAGGGCAATGAAGCAAATCCTTAATTGGAAAGACTTTAACAATCTAAACTTTCAATATTTCTACTGCCTATTAAAATGGCAAATGGCATTACTAGTTATGAATACCCAATGAGCCTGACCAAACAAATAACAAGCACAAAAACGGTAAATAACTTTGAAGAACTGAATATGGCGTCACAATGGGACAGTGCATCCGGCTGATGAACAACACTGTTCAGTGGTTTTTCTACATTGCCTGAAAAGTGTTTTTTTGCAGCATTGTATTAATTATATATTGACAAATGTATGAATACATAAATACATACACAAATAAAGTATGGCTGCAACCTATGATTATTGAATTTACAGGTTTATCTGCGGGTTATTTTCGAGTTTGTTTATTCCACTGAAATAACAATAATAAAATGCAACAAAAAATGATTTTTACCAGTCTATGGGGACTTCTTCAAATTGCATGTTTTGTCCAACTAACAGCCCAATCAACAGTTTACAATATAAAACATGGAAAAGCAGCAAATCCCAAATTAGAAAAAGTTGGGCATTTGTGCTGGAAAAATCCAGCCATCTCTAAAAGAACTAAAACGAATCATAACTTACCAACTTCGGACATTTCAGGGACACTGGCGAAGTAGATTTCCTTTGCAAACCTTGGCTCATTGTCGTTAATATCGTGGATTTTTATGTTAAATTCAGTGTCAGGCTCCAGCTCTGCATTGGTTTTCCTATCCAGGACCTTTGCAATGAGCGTGTACATAGCTTTCTCTTCCCTGTCCAGCCTCTTGGTGGCATGAATATCCCCAGACTTCTCATCAATCAGGAACAGGGTGCCTGCCCCTTCTCCAGTCAAAACATACCTCACATTGCCATCACCTTTGTCCATGTTGGAGTGCAGCTGAAAAAGTAAGGAGACACATTTTATACATATAGAGTCAAACTTGTACAAATATAGCAATGTTGTATGGGGTTGTAATTGCACAATCTTCAGACAAGAAAACACACTGTTGCCATTTTGTGTAACCAATGGAAAAAGAGTTATCCAGAATATTTACAAGTCCTAAGCATTGTCCCTTGAACACCTCTCCACATTTTTTTTTTTTTTTTTTTTTTGCTGTGGCTTAAAATAAGATACTTAAATAATAATAAGACAAAATAAATAAATTTCTGGCCATGGGTCTCCCAGTTTAGGAGTATACCCAAGGATGTTTTTGTCTTGGCATTACTAAGAAAAAAAAGGTTTGTTCTACATGTCTTCAATTTTAGCTTTATGCCCTGTTTCCAATTCTCTTTTTTTTATTTTATTTTTTTTATTTTAAACTATTGCATGCATCCGTTTCAGCTAACATTTATGAACTTTTAACTCATTATTGTCCTTCACACGCCTCTCAAGTTGGCCAATTTACACAACTTGTAGCTATTTTTGTTCTTGATACATTTTTTTCTTGTATCTCGACACTTAGGTTAGTTTGTATTTTTCATCCCCGAGTTGATTTACGTAACATGCAGTAAATAAACAGTGCATGCTACGTGACTTCCTTGGGAATGAATACATTGAATAAACTGTACTGTTTGGCCAAGTGGGGCTCCACTACATTTACACCATAATCTAGATATATGAAAACCTTGTGACACTACTGCGAATGCTGAAATGATGGCCTGAACCCACTCAGGGATCTATCTGTTTCACTCTCAGAACAGAACATTGCTTTGGCACCCACAGTGTCAAGTGTGACATACTCCATTTGTTCAGATCAAATTAGTCTTATATTAGTCTATATTTCTCTTCCAAATTGTGCCTTTTGAAAAATGATGAAAACCTGACCTACAGCAACAATTGCTAAAATTAGTCACCTATGACCTATCCATCACCTTGAAGCGGCTCCAAGTGTCATGGAGGAGTAACGGCGGCATACTGTGACAGACACTTGATTCAAGCTCATTACTGTACTGGATCTGTCAGCAGATATATTTAGAGCACTATCTCATGGGTTCACATTTTAAATGACATGAAGTTAGGGACACAGATGTACGTCAGCAACTTATTAATATTAATGTCGGCATGCTGTGAGGAAACTAATTATTTTTTTTCCCCCCACAGTTGGAGGAGTGATGTCAACGGTACAACTTTGAATGGAAATTAGGAATATATTGCTAGCTATTCTCAGGCAAATGGGACGCTTGTGAAAACAAGATGCTGTCAAGTTTAAATCAACAATATGCGCAGTATTTGGCGTTGTTTTTGAAAATATTTTGATGCACATGTACGTCAATGCAAAGTCTATAAAGAGGAATAGCAGTCATTCTGAATTTTCACTTATATTTGTGTTCAAGGGACAGACTATTCATTGTTTGTGGATATGAATTCTCTCCGTAGCTGTACACCAGAGAGCCATGGATTTATGAGATGTTATAGATGTGAAGGCTGCTACTGCTATTGATGAATGGCAGGCTAATTATGGTGAGCAGTAGAGTGTCTGTATGAATTTATTTATTCAGATCGGTTTTATATACTATGTGGTATGTGCATTTACTCCCAAAAATAAAAATAAAATGATGTATAGTCTATATTGCATGTTATCTCATAATGACTCAGTACACATTGCTTACTTCTGCAAAAAGGTCTCCTTATTTGCACTACCACTCAGTAAGAAATCTATGGAAAGAAGAGCTGTTTACCCATATGATTAGGACATTGACAGCAGACATCCAATAATTAGCAAAAGTGCATGAGGTAAGGGCTTGGATGTCCCCAAGTATAGTGGAAATATGTAAAATGCATACCACAAGGTTCTACAAAGACTGTACAATTCCTATTATCCTGTAGACAGCTTGGCTGCATAGGGTGCAGGCTCCTTTGATGGCTCGCTGTTTGTTGCTTCTCAGGTTCCTTTTTTCCCGGATTAACAACCACGACTGGAAATATGGTAATAATCAGATGAAAACTACCGAAGAATAGAATCAAAAGATTTGGAAGAGTGCCACAGTCACCTTTTTTTCTACCTTGAAATGAATTGTCTATGTAGTGGTACTGTATATTGGCTGCAGGATTAGGACATGCACTAAGCAATGCTGGACAACCATCCTTACTAATATTCAGAACTGTTGCCATTCAAATACAGCTCTATGCTTCCTGTGTGATAATTAGGCCTATACAATTTCCGAGACCAACCACAAGAATTGCACTCTTCCAAATCTTTTGATTCTATTTTTCGGTAGTTTTCATCTGATTATTACCATATTTCCAGTCGTGGTTGTTAATCCGTGAAAAAAGGAACCTGAGAAGCAACAAACAGCGAGCCATCAAAGGAGCCTGCACCCTATGCAGCCAAGCTGTCTACAGGATAATAGGAATTGTACAGTCTTTGTAGAACCTTGTGGTATGCATTTTACATATTTCCACTATACTTGGGGACATCCAAGCCCTTACCTCATGCACTTCTGCTAATTATTGGATGTCTGCTGTCAATGTCCTAATCAAATGGGTAAACAGCTCTTCTTTCCATAGATTTCTTACTGAGTGGTAGTGCAAATAAGGAGACCTTTTTGCAGAAGTAAGCAATGTGTACTGAGTCATTATGAGATAACATGCAATCTAAAAAATAATGGCGCTCCTGTACATCTAAATCGACCAGCAATGTGGAAGTTTTAAGATTTGATTTCTGCAGGGATGTCTCATAGAAATGGTAATAATAGAAAGTATTTAGTGTAGTGACTTAAAGTGTAGCAACCAAGCTAAATTGATTAAAACTCTGTACCTAACATGTATTGCAAATCTGTTACATCTAGTACAGCTAGAAAAAAAATGATATTGATACACTTGACAAAGTGTGCCACAAAGTGTTTTCCACACAGCCTTAACAAAATCAAATGTTAGCACTATACCGCACTATATTTGCAGAGATTTAGTGGCTCTCCTTTCAAGGCCTTGCAGCACAAACACAGCCTTTTCAAGGCCTTACAACAGAAGCACAGAAGAGAGCCTTGATGAGTTAAATCGCCTTGCACAAACACTAAGGAATTGTCAGTAAAGCGGCAAAATCATTGGCAATTCTTGTCAGGTCTCTGGTAAGCATTGCTCGCTGCTGCACAGAGGAGATAGCAAAAATAGAGTGCAGAATGGATACAGAATAATTACTCTTCTTCCCTCTGTCTCTTAAGACATAGGCAAAAAATCTTTACAATTGGGACACCGAACTATAATGTATATTATGCAGGTTAAAGTTGCAGCATACAGTATCTCCGGTGTGCTTTGTAGTTTTCAGAGCTCATACAAGTTCTGCAAAATTCATGCAGAAATGGATCGAGCACGGCCTTGCAAAATCTCAAGGAGACGTATTGGCAAAAATATTAACACAACAAAGTGAGCTACCTTGAATTTTCTAATTTAGAGCAGCACATTTCCTTTGCAAAGCACAAGACAATACAGTGTATCCGGGGTTTAATAGGATTTAGTTCACTTCAAGCACGCCACTCAAATGCTCCAACATTCAAAGTTTGTGGTTGTATTGCTCAGCATTGCAAGTGTTCACACTTCACAGCCCTGCTTAAGAAGTAGGGCACCACAGCTGCACACACTGAGTGCTCACACTCATTAATGGCCCCGTGAAAGTCAGTTAAAATGAGATTTAAGGGTTTTAAGCTTGATAAATGCACAGCCGCTGCATAGTATATTTACAATCACTAAATACACCATGCTCTTTTTTTCCAGTGTTGACAATAACTGCTGAGTAAGTGCTCCAAACCTTACTCTTGCTATGCAGTTACTTTTCTTATCATTCTGTGAGTTATCCGTCAGCACCGCTCAAAATGTAGGCTTCAAAGGAGCATGCATTTTGAACACCTTGATAAGCAATATGAGCTGCATTTGTTATATGGTGCAGTCCCAGTGGTGCACTGCCTCCATTTCAGTTAAAAGGCGAGCTAGACAAGAGTGTGGCTGTTCTTTACATCAGATTTGATTGGCGTAATCAAGAAATCAACCTCAAGTGACAGTGAGTGAGTGAGTGTGTGTGGGTTGATTGGAGAGGTTTGATTGAATGTGAAATAAACAAGGTCTCCCACAGTGCACTGCAAAGGCCATTAAATGATCTTTATGAGGAGGGCCATCAAGGCTGTGATGGCTTTGTGCCGGGCATGAAAGTGATTTTTTTTTTTTGCATTTGGTATCTCGTTCCATCTCCCTGTCCATCTAACCTCTTATTTGTTTGTCTGTCTGCCATTGTCATTATCCTCCCATTTTTCCTATTGGGGGGGAAAAAAAAATAAATAAAAAATGCACATAATAATTTCCCAGAGCCTAAGGCGGTGTCTTGAAATTGCTTGTTTTTTTTCGGCAGCATATCTTGTTTGGCCTTTTTGCTTATGAAATGACGCAAACTGTTAATAAGTTGTAAAAGAACTAAATAGTGGAATCATTTTCCGTGTATTTATGTATCGATGAATTGACTGCACTTGAATCATCGCTGCTCTAATATCGGTTTATCAACTTGTTTTCTATCCATCCACCCAACTTATAACTTGTTTTTAGGGCTTTAACAATCAGTTTCATTATTGATCAGTGGGCCCACTTGGCAGTGTCATCAACGTTCTTGTTTTGTCTGTCTAATAGTCTACAGTAAAACCTTAAGATATTAAGTTTACTGTCATATATGACAAAGGAAAACGACAAATTGAGAATATATGGCATTTTTGCTTGGGAAAAAATAGGCGGCAATTATTTCACTGTTGATTAAATGATCGCTTGATTATTCTCTCTATTATTATCTATCCGTCCATCTTTTGATATGGTCTCTATATTTATGTATCTATCCTTAAACTTGTTCTCCATGTCGTCTCTGTCACCATCCCGGTCTGTCTCTCTGTCCAAAACTCTAAAGTTAAACTGATTATAATTAGTGATATGGATCACTGCAGTTCCTTCTGTAAAGCAGAATGGCAGTATGTGTCTGCACTATGCCCCCTCCCTGCCCCTCAGTAATGCATTACAGCCGCATGTTTTGGGGGTGGTTTAATGGGAAAAAAAAAAAAAAAAAAAGGGGTGGTGTGGGGGCGCCCCGCAACCCCCCCCCCCCGACATATCGAGGAATGGCCCCATTTATAGTTATTAGCATTTGCTTTGCTGCTTCATCACATAACACAGCTAGGTGGATTTCATTGGGCCTTCTTGATTGATATGTTTTCTTCTTCCTCCTCCTCCTCCTCTCCATATTCCATTTATTTTTGCTGTTCCTTTCTTTTCACCACATCAGGATGATGTTTTTTTTGCAAAAGAAGTTGTCATATCCCCCTACTCAACCTTGCACAAGACACTTGTTTACTCCGGAGTATGAGGTGTGTGATGAAAGCCAGCTTCCTCTGAGAAAATTGGCTGTCGACAGTCACCTCATTTCCCTCCCTCGAGTTGATAACTGTAGCGTTCCCCATCACACCTGTCTTTATAGTGCTAGCATGGGTGAGCTGACAAGAACCTCTCTAATCTGGGTGGGTGGGGAGGAGGAGCATTGTCCCGAAACTCTCCTTTCTTTTTTTTTTTTTTCTTTTTTTTTCTCTGATTCTTCTGAGAAAAGTGTCTTGCGAGAGCTGCATTTTTAGAATTTGGTCTGAAACATCTTATCTGACATCTGAGACTGGTTTTAAATGTATGCATGTTTTGAGTCTGATTTGTCTGGGCCTTGGCCTGGTATTGATTATTACATTTGTACCCTGTCTGTGTTTTTTGTCAAACTTGTATACAAAGTAAAGTAGCTCCTTCATATGCAGTTGCATGTTTGTCCCTTAGGTACATGTTATGTTTGTGAACACTTTGTGAAAGTATGTAGAATGTCAGAATGTGATTGCAATTACAGAGCACCAGGCATTGCTTTCTACAGATTTTATTTCGGTTTCTTTTCCTTTACAATGTCTATGTACCTCTAGGACTGGGTATTGTTAAAAAGAATTTGATTCCGGTACCAATACTGTGACTTCAATACCGGTTCCTGATTGATACTTTTTTTCCATAAAAATTTCATAAAATCCATTTTAACAAAAGGAAATTACAACATTAAGCACTACGACACAACTATTTGTACTTATGTTTCAGCTACAACTACGTGAGCCCAGTCTCTGTGCGTAACGTAGAGTTTTTCCTGCATCTCTCTATGACGTGTAACATTAGACAGCCAATCACCAGCATTATTAGATCTTGGTAGAAGCATGCTGCATGCTAATTGGCTCACTGACGCTGATGAGATTTGCTCCCTAGGTATTTAAATATGGTATTAAATGATGAGGCAATTTTCGATACTCCATACTTAGGAGGCAATTTGGTTGGTGCCTAAAAAAAGTATTGAATCTGGTACCCAGTCCTATTTACCTCTTTATGTGGACATTTTGAAATAAAGAAAAGTGATTTTCTTTTGAATAGGACTTGCCAACAGGGAGCTTCAGCTCATGACTCATGTACCCTTGGCATTATTGGCTGATTTGAGCGGTGGTGTGAAGCTCGTCTCATGAAAATTATTTCATATTTAATGTAAAAAAAAAAGCCACACCTTGTGTTTTGGGTATCGAGGAAATATTCCTTTTTACATTGATGGCATCTGCACAACAATAAATCAGTCATTTTGATTTTACATATACAGTAATAGTATGTTTTTTATTTTTTTAAGTGAGCAAACCATGCGATAAAAAGTACTTTACAAAAAGGACTGTTCAAGACTGCAGGAAGAGAGCAGTTCATGTGCACTCACTGTGTATCTGATAGCTCCAGTTAACTGTGCCTGTAACAGCCAGATTTCTGGCAGCCCATTCGTCTTCAGCCAATTACATCAAACACCACTTCAACAAGCTAAACCTTCTATAATTAGTCTGCAGGCTATGTGTTTAAACACGGTACCTTGCCGACATATTGATGGTCATTTCCTGTGTACTCCTCGAGCAGAAAGAATTGATTCCACATCCATCCACGTTTGGAGCGCTGGAGAATCCTGCCATCACTCTCTGGCATCCCAAACAGATTCCCAATATTCCCAGGTGTGAAAGGCAGGGCAGTACTGGGCCACAGGATAGAGAGCATCAGGAGAAGCAGAACCTGATTGGTTATCATGGTATCCAATCAGCTGGGAAATGTCCTGGATGACTTCTGAATTATGGTAATGAGCTTCTGATGGGATGAACACTGGAAGGCAGTGTCAACAGAACAGACATTGTATTCCTCTCTTTGATGTCCTTTGGATCCCTGCGAAAAGAGGACACTTTAGTGAAGAAGCACTTTCACGACACTTGTGTATCTCTTTTACAATAGGCTTCAAACCCCAACCAGTTAAGATCCATTGAGACAGATTGTGGACAACCATTGGGCAACACTGATGTACATAAAAACTCTGTATGCCATTTCTCTATTTCAATTGCAAATTTTTTTACCAGGGCAGCAGCTAATTCTGCAATCACAGCTTCACAATGCTAATTCCGTGATTGGATTTGTCTAAGATGAGTAAACAAAAAAAAAAATGTATATATAATGGTTGTTAAATGAAGAAGTTCTAATTAATGAACATTATTCTAAAACTATTCAACCCTTATTTAGAAACCTATTCGGGTAGACTTGTTTAATGACATTTAAATAATCTAATGATAAGAAAGTATGCAAAACTAATGCCGTAGGGGTCATTAGACAAACTTCTAAGGGAGTGATTAATGACTGAAAAAAATATAACAGCCACTGCAATCTAAATGCGTCAACAAGAGACTGCGATCATCACAGTACATTTGTCAAATTAAGTTTACTCACTGCAGCTACCTGGAATGTTTCCTTGTTTCTTTTTTATTTCCGTAGTAAAAGCGTGAGCAGCACTTCACCAATCTTAAGTTGCATTACTGATGATGCACAAACAGTGAGTGTATTTTAATAGCTAAATGCAGGCTTGTCGAGGAGCAGAATGTTTCTGCCATTTGCCAAAGGCACCACTGTAAAACACTCAACTGACACTAACTTTGTATTTGTATCCCCTGCTATGCACTCATTCATTTACAACGCTACAGAGCAACCTGCACAACCGTGTGCAGAGATAAATTGTCTTGCTAAAGACGCATATCTTTTCCATCCCCCTTAGCCGTTTTCTCCAAGGTTTTAACTCCAATCTGTCTGTGCATATATGCATACTGATGGTTAATTC